>NC_137666.1:12341089-13008589 GCF_963422515.1 Blennius ocellaris | reverse complement strand
GCAATTCCGAAAACCTGCGTTTTCCCCATTTACACTGAGACAGAGTTGGAGTGTTTCCGTAAAGTTCCACCTTTGGAGTAATTTTCAAAAAGTTGCATTTTCAGTGGATCCAAGCAATGCAGTGGTGTAAACAAACAACCAAAATGCAACAAAAGATTTATGTTTTTACTTGAAAATGTTGTTGTGTAAATTGACTATCATGTTGACCTATTGCCTCACTGAGTCATTACAAATCGAAGCAGATTTTGACGTGTTGTTTTGCAACAAAAAGTTAGGATAATGCAGAATTTAGCCCCACAACATAGATGTAATTTCCAATTGCTATCTGATGGTGTGGTAGCCGTAACTAGTGGCTGGTGAGCTTAGTTAAAAACTAAGATGAACCTCATATGATAAAAGAATAAATTAACTGACATTCCTGGGGATGAGTAGTATGTTTTGTTTTTTTGAAAGAAGAGAATATTCAGAAAAGTGGATTTGAAGTATATCTTCTTTAACCATGTTGGGTGGTAATGGCTATAGAAGCTGGTTTGAACTCCGACAAAGACTGTAAGACCCCAGCCTTTAAGATACAAAGAAAACGGTGCACATCTCCAATAGGTCTTTACTGGAAGCTATTTATAATGTTGGGCTAGTTTACACATACAGAAAGTGACATGGATTAAGTGAGTTTGAGAGCCTAGGAGAGAATTTCAAACGCTGTTTGTTTTTGCTCCCCTCGACAGCTGGCCAATTGCTGCCTGAAGTGGGTGGTAATGTCAGATTAATGACTTCAAAATGTTTCAAGAATGGTCAAACACAGCCTTCCAATCTTCAGTCAGTGAGGTATTAAATAACAACGTTTCTGACGTTTGTTGACGTGATTGTTGTGAAGTTCCAAGTTGATACACCAGAGTCCAGCACTGCCCATATCTTACCTACTAAATGGTAAATTAACATTACCTATCAGGAGAACTTTACCGCTTCAGCCGTCACATCATGCAGTACATGATCACCCATTCACTCGTTCACACACTAATGATTGCGGCTGTCATGCAAGGTGCTCGACTTGGGGGTCTTACCCGAAGACATGTGGACACGTGAACAGACACAGACCATTTTTAAATGTCTCCTGTGCCTCTTTGTGGTGTTGCAATGTTAAACAGCTGTCATATTAATTTACTTTCACCTATCTTCTCTCCTCTGATCTCATGGCAGTTCACTGTTTAACTCAGTGCAGTTATGGCAACACTGGTGACGTTGCTGTGTGAAACAGGTCGCTGGACTTGTTCGGTGTTTATGTGGACATTATGATGTAATTCTGGATGTCATCAAAAATGAAATCAAATTTGTTGCCTCTGATCTTTTCCTGGATTATGTTCATGTGTGATTACCTTCACCAGTATTAAGGTATAATAACAGTATCAGAATAATGACCAGGTTTATGTACAAACTAATGCATTCACTACATAATCTCATTAATTACTGTTTGGCTTTGCATTTGTCTCGTTAGAATATGTGTCTTTATACACTCACACTAGCTCCCCGCACACACCCACACCCACACAAGTGTGCTAAACCCATAGACCTGGTGGTCCGGTTTGCTATACATCATCTTCTTCCACAGTCCTCAAACTCCTCTCTGTGCTTTGAACTGCACACGGTTCACTGCACAAGCTGCTGCCTCCCTATTGGGATACATAGAAAAACCCGGAAAATCACCACAAAACTCTGTGGTGAAACTTTATGGGGCTCTCAAAGGAGAGCTCGACAGATGTTCGGAAAGCCATTTTTTTTTTTTAATTCTTTTTTAACACCCATTTGTTCTGGCTGGTTTCTATGCATTCTAAAGTGCAGCCCTGTTCCAAAATTACAACACTAAAATACTTTCACTTTCCATAAAATGCTGTTTGTGACTGGCCTTCATTAAAAAAAAGAGAGGCTGTAATTCAGTTTGACCTAATGAAGTGGTAAATCTCATTTTGTAGCTGTGCTTGCTCCAAGTCTCTCAATGACTAATTAAGTGCCTTGGTAATTACATCATGGCCATGAGAGAAAAGGGGAGTGGAAGGTCTGAGAGTAATATTGCTGTTTACACAATTAGAGCGATACATCTTGGTTTGTGTGTGTCTGCCCTGTTGTGTGTGTGTGTGTGTGTGTGTGCATGTGCGTGTGTGTGTGCGTGTGTGTGTGTGTGTGTGTGTGTGTGTGTGTGTGTGTGTGTGTGTGTGTCTGTGTGTGTGTGTGTGTGTGTGTGTGGTCAAAAGACATTTGTTTCCTCCTTACGCTACATGTGGATACAGTGAAAGTCAGAGCTCTGACAATTGAGCACCTGAGCTAACAGTACTCCCTTTTTCTCCTCCTTCTCTTGCTGGATGCAAACAAAGATATACACACAGAGAGACAACACAATAATAGTGTGAACCTGAAAATGAGCAAAACAAAACTACAAACTACAAAAATTGTGTCAGATTTATTGTGGGTTTTTTTTTTGTTTTTTGTTTTTACATGAATTTGGAAAGATTAATTAAAACATCAGGGTATATAATTCATAATACAAATGCAAGTGTTTCAGATCTCTTATTTGGTTTTACTTAATGACTTTAAATCTACAATGATTATTGCAGCTCTACAATAGTAGAAAATGTAAGGCAAAGGATAAGCTACGTCCTCTATAAAGGCTACTTGACATAGCTTCATCTCTCCAACACAATGCTTCTTTGGTTAACAGTGGATTTATTTTATCAACTGCCAAAACTGTCAAATAGGGATTTTCTTAGGAATTCATTTACCTTACTAAACCAAAATTTGAACTGAAGGCTTGATGACTGGTCTATTAAATAAATAAATAAATCGGTCAAATCTTAGCACAATGCATCCTTAATTATTCTGAACATTAAATAGTGAATAAAGCCATTCTTTAATAATAACATTCTAGATTGGAGATTCAAGATTCAAATGCTTTGTTGTCATTGTTATAAATACAATGACATTCTGTTGGAGCATCACAACCCAACATAGTATGTGGTAGGAAAAAGCTGAAACTGAAATTCCAGGCACTTTTCATCCCAATAAAGTGTTTTCAGTTTGTATGCATTTGTTAACTTCTGGAAAACTTCACCTTCAACATAGGCCCCATTCATATAACATTGATTCAAATGAAAACTGATTATTTTGGAAAAGTTACATTTATACAGCAACATTTTGAAAATGATGCTGGTTTCTATGGAAATGGCAGAAATTATGAAAACTATGTAATTAGCATGCCAAGCCATGAATTGGCACTGTTGGCTATTTTTGTAATGAAACCACAGATACATGCTTGCAGAGAACAATGCATTATAAATATTAATAGTGAAGCGTACAGCATTATTATTAACATTGACATTAGCACAGAGAGACAACAAACATGGATTATTATTACAAATCCTCGAAGAATATAGACTGAAAGTCATGACACCTTGGAGGCTGCCATTTTTGTTTTTGTCCATTGACTCGTGCATGTTCAGAAGAAAACTTTACAATGGCCATGGTGCGCATATGTTTAAGCAGCGTTTGAGAAAAGTTGCCCTGTCTACACAGGGTTTTCCAAAACTTCCACCTTGTTGCACCATTGCTGTGTAAAGTGAAAAGATTTCTGTTTTTACTTGAAAACATTGTTGTATAAACAGGGCAATAGTTAAATGGAAATGGTGCACATGAAGGAAACTACTGTACGAAAAAAGACTACTTGTTCTTTTTTTTTACTTGTTCTTACAATAAAATACAACAGTTCTGCTGGCGCACATGTCTTTTTTCTAGCTAACTGCAAAAACTAAATATTTCCCATATGCAACCCATTACCAAATGAGTCATATGTTCCTGGTTAAAGCAATATTTCCAATAATAACTCACATAAAAGCATTTAAAAATATTATCAGTTTACAAAGAAAATACCATTTGTACCAGTTAAAAAGTCTTGATGGCGTCTTCCTGTCACTTACAATTTGTTTACATGAAGAAGACTTGTCATGTCATGACTGGTATGATGCAATAACATTTCAGATCTCTTCAACAAAGCAAGGCGATTTGTAATACTCTGAATATGTAGATATTTTGAACATGAAAATGGGAAAATGCAAGTCTTTGCAAACATTGCAAAGTACCTAAATATGTGTTAAGACTTGCAAATGGAAGATTTTTTGTGTGTGGATTGACCGGGATTTTGCGGACAATCGAGCAATGACATGTATTTGTTTGTACCATAGAGCTTACATAATCTTCAGTCAAGCACACATCGGATTTAAACTGACTTCTTTTGTGACAGGATATACAACTACAAAAACAGTGGTCTGTGAGTGGTATCATTTATGGTAATACTGATTCATTCATGTTTTAGAAAACAATCAGATCAGGCAGAAGTTTCATTTCAGGTCAAGCATTGGCAAAAAATGTTGCTTCCATTTAAAAATTGCAGCTATGTTATTCAAACACTTTGAAAAGTCTGTCTTGGACCACAGATATACCCTTGAGATTGAATAACACCAAGAGCTCTGTCCTTTTAACAACATTTTTTTTTTACATTTTCCTCAAATTGTACAATGTACATTTTCTGAGTTTACAAACTCTTTGCCAGAGTATCGAAAAAAACCCCAAAAGATTTCTTCATAAGAAAATCACAGTCGAATAAATTCTGATGTGACAAAGCGGAAACAAAGCGACGAAAGGACCCCACAGAAATCAATAAACATTCACCGATGAACTTTTGGGGAAAAAAAATACAATTCCCAGCCTTTCTTGCTGCCAAATGCCAATGGCCTGTCCGCAATCCGACCTACATCCAATTTATATTTATTTATAAAGTGTAGGTAGCCAACTATTTAACAGCCACATTCTTAACCATGATGTCAAGCCCTCAGCAGGGACATCGATAATAAACATGTACCACGAGGACACTGCACACTCTCCTGACAGCTGCTCTCAGTTGTTTATGTGCAGCCTGTACATAAATGCTAACATGGGGGTCTCCAAGTTTCCAGTCCCATATCAGAACCTGACCCTAAGTCTGAACCCCCTTCCCAGACTGCTGCACGGGCCTCGGTCCTGTGGGATGACTGCTGGCCTTGGGGGCTGCCCCCCTCCCCCAGGCCCATGCCTTGCCTCGAGCTGCCTCGGTCCTCGGGGGAGCCGTGTTAAGCAACCCCCCCCTGTCTGTGGCTCTCTCACCACCAGGAAACAGGGGCCTTCTCCTGCACCTCTCGGCTGCAACATTTGACAGCTAATATTTTTCTGCCGAATCTGTGTCTGTAATCCGCACTTCCATGTAGGGATCCCGTTACGACCTGTCTTGAGAAGGCCAGCTGTTCAAACAGGGTGATTAATTAAAGGAATTCTGTTTGTAAAACAATCCCCGACCTCTCTCTCCTGCCATCCCATACTCTCCCTTCCTCCATCCTGCACTCTCTCTCTTCATCATCACTCATTCTCCCTCTCCTTTCTCTCTCCTCTCCCCTCGGACTCTCCGTCCAGCTCTGGCCAAACTCAGCGAGTGGTTGGTCCTTATTAAGGCCACAGAGCGCAGAGTCAGTGTTCTCCTTGCATTAAGACTGATTCTCCCTGAGGTACTGCACATTTGCAAGACAAACATCTCAAATGAAGCCGATTGAATTGAAGTGTGTGCGTTTGCATGTATGAAACTAGACTTATAAGACTTGGGCTTTCAGGGAGGCAGAGAGGCGACGTTTGTAGGAGTCTGTTTTTTATTGCTCCATGTCTTGAAGCAGGTGAGGTCTCTTGTTGCTAATTTCAGTGCTGGACACTTACTCTCTTTCCTCCCTTCCCCTCCATCTCTCAATCTCACTGCTTTCCGTGAGTAGTGCAGGTGCTTGCTATTCATCACGGCAGACAGATGCCTCAACTCCCATCAGGCCGTAGTGCATGGTGACCTTGCTCGTTCACACCGTCATGCAGCGTCGGGGCAAAGGGTCACACTGGCTATGAGCAGCGCCGAGGCAGCCTGCGCACACTTGCACATTTTCTTTTTTTTTTTGTATAAATGCATGCACACTCCTTTGCACAGCTGTCTCATCACAGGGTCCCTGGAGCACATAAACCCCTGACTGAAGTGCTTAGCGAAACTAGAGAAGCCGGAGTGCTCGCAGGACGTGTACCACTCTGGTGAAAACACAGCGCAGGCTTGAGCCGAGATGTAAACAGCTTCGGCCACACCTAGCACACATGAGACATGCATGCACCCAGTGCTCTCAACTGTTGCCTGTCCACAAATCTGCACAGATGTTTCATCACAAGACACAAAAGAGGTCATAAAATCAATTGGACCAAAAACTCAAAGCACACACGACCTTACACATGCTCCACAGTCGGTTCGCTCCCTAAAAAGCCAATAGGGAGTTTTTGAAACTATTTCTATTAGGAGTCTGGGTTTTGTCGGTCTAACAACATCTGTTGTGAAAACGGACTTGGTGAAAGAATTAAGGCAAGGTTCGGGATAAGAGGCCTTGCTACCAGGGTTACTAAACGATTCTGCTTTTGAGCATCGGCGACGCCACCTGGTCAGCCCGGGTCTCGTCTCACAGACGTCAACAACACCTTGACACTGAGGACAAGGTCTCAGATTCTGCACCTGATCTCCGCCTGAACAGGTCTCTAGTGGGCAGGTTTTGCCAAGTGCCTGGGCAAGAATTTACACAAGGAACCAACAAACCATCACCAAAAGTGATTCATTAAAAAAAAAAAATAAATACAAACTTAAAAAAATAAAATAAAGATCAAATGAGGAAGTAGAGACGTCATACGTTTGAAGCTTTTGTTCATGTATAAATCTGGATTCTTTACTTCATCTTTGTATTCTTGTCAGTGAAATCCACTGTTATGTCGCTCGTCTTAGCTAAGCCAGGAAATACAGGGATTCTGAGCACGATGCTAAGCCATGTTTAATACGATGATGTGAAACTTAAAAGTAGAATTACATTGGTGCTTTGTGGCTTCCAGCGGCCCGGGCTCTTCCACAACCCCGGATTCCAAACCTCTGAGATTCCAGGGAGGTATTAGGTGACTCTAACCGGAAATCCCCTCTCTGTGACCGCTGGCGTTTGTTTTCCTTAGCTGAGCTCCGAGATGGGTGGCATTGTGGGTCTAGGCCTCAGTCATTCTCTCTCTCTCTCTCTCTCTCTCTCTCTCCCACTTCCAGATGCCCAGGAGGCAATCGTTAGAGCTGCCTTCATGCCCGGCTGGCATCGTGTGGACCAGGTCCAGAGTCTTACATGCTGGGCTGCCTGGTTACAGTTTACACTCCTCCCTTCTTTCCCTCTTGCATCCCTCCCTCTTTCTTTTCCATCTGGCCCTGCAGCCAAGGCTGCACCACCAAAAGGAGGCTCACCATTCTCTGTGGCCGAGGCCTTCCTGCCTAATTACAAACAGACACACATTCACAGTTTTGGCAAATTGTTGATCTCACACCTTTGCTTTTCTGGCTGTGCAGCCACTCCTCAGGAGTGAGCCAGTGGCCAGGCACCATCCAGAGCCGTTTATGAGTTTTGGGCTGGGTTCCCAACTAGATAGCGTCCATGGAGTTGACAGAATACTATGCTAATCAAGACTAGTGATATACACTATGGTGGTCATGGTGAGATTTTTTTCTTTTTTAAAGTAACTAAGTTTGATGAAGTAGATATTTAGGACTAGTGTGGCTCAACAAATCAGACTAATATAAGAGACAAGAGGAGACAAGGGAAAACAAGAAAGCAACAGACCTTTTCTGGGTGAGGAGGGGGAAGAGGGGAAAAACATCTTGAGCTGGAATCGTTTCTTTATCCTGGCCAATCTCGGCTGCACCTGTGATGACAACCCCTTGTGTGCAGTGCAGTGATTGTGTAACCTGGAATGAAGGGGAGGGGGGGGGGGGGGGTCTGGATGGTGTAAGGGGCTACAGAGGGGGGAGAAAATGACATAAAGCCTTCCCCCGACTTGTAAATCCATGACAAGACCCAGACAGTCACCCTGAAACCCCCACCCAGTGTCCCCCTGCAGGGCATTGGTGGGTAAGAAAAGAAGAAGGGTGGATGCCCAGGCACAAGTCCAACACCCCTCACTTGAAGTTTTTGTTACCTATATCCCTCCCTTTAAAACCCTTTCTTACACACGCACACACACGCACACACACAGGGCAGTGCAGTTCTTCCATTCCGCTCAAGCTGTTGTTTTAAATCATAATAGTAACCAGACTGTAATCACATTATTGCACACATGGTGATTTTGACAAGTGGTGGGAGTCATGTGCTGAGGCTTTGGCAGGGTGAGCACACCATTCTCCCAGCTGTGAGCTCAGCTACAACCCACCCACCCCCCTGCACACACACACACACACACACACACACACACACACACACACACACACACACACACACACACACACACACACACACACACACACACACACACACACACACACACACACACACACACACACACACACACACACACACACTACCTTCCGCACTCCCTGCCCCCTCCCAGTCAGGATGTTGCTCGGCTGTGCTTCAGTGTAACCTGCATGCATTAGTGCAACTAAATCTAAATCAGATTTCTGTAAAAATGTATTTATGCGTGTGCCTTGAGACTGTCCTGTTCAGAAAAACAAAAGCACCGGTTGTTTTCCTCAAATACTTGAAACAAGATGTTTCCTCCTCCTTTCCTGAAAAAGCGTCCTCTTGTGGTCGGTCAAATCATTACTTTAATCTCTCGCAAGTGCAAACCTTTCTGCACTATAGAGTGGCAAAGAGTCTCTTCAAAGTTCTCTCGTTTACTACCACACAAGTTTCCTTTCCATTGCTCATGGCATTAGCTTTTTGAGTATGGTCATATTGTAGTCATCAAAGTCATAACTGAGGTTGTGGAATGGAATAGGATGAAATGGAAATGAGAGACACTAAATAAAAAGGTTAGTCGAATTGATCTAGGGCTGTAAAAGTGTTTCCTTAAACATAACAGAAACATTTATCCACTGTAACAATAATCCTGATTCACCTGAGAAAAGACATCCAGATTTCTCCATCTTGATCTGATGCACTGATATACCGTTTTTCTTCCAAATCCAGATGCTACTAAAACAAGGATGTCTATGTTATCTTAGTTCAGTCATTGGAGAATGTTCACATATTACTTTTTGACAAAGCCTATAATGAAAGGGTTGCACAGTGGTGTATTGGTTAACACTTCTCAGAGCGAGTCCAGGCTTGGATCTATGCTGTGTGGAGTTTGCATGTTCTCACTGTACATATGTGGGTTTTCTCAGGGTACTGTTTTTGTTATTTCCTCCAAAAAGTCCATGTATACGAAGTGGATTTGTGACTTTAAAGCTGAAGAATGATAATGCTTCAAATGAAAGTGCGTTTTATATTTTCAGCAGCTCCGAGCACTGTTTTCATATAAAAGGACCCCAAAAGCTTTTTATTGTCACTTAAAAATTTTATTTTGTAAACTCATTCTCAGTTCTCATTGAAACAGTTCATTGATCAGAAACTTTGTGTTGACAGATGGCTGTTACGTTTGCTCATTGTTATTTGTAAAGGTTTGACACACCTGCTCTAAACTATAAATGAGCTACACAAGCAGGATTATTTAGCATCTGTTCTCTCATTCAAAATTTCACAGAAGTTATACATTCTCTGATTAGTGATGACATTGAGGACATTACCCAATAAATGTTCCAAAGCAGAATCCATCATTATGATCATATCTATTTGTTTTGAGGGAGTCACACCACTGTTTTGCTGAGTAAGAGGAGTGGTGTCATTGTACGTGGTACAAAGTTAAGGAGATGGGTTGTAGAGGCATGCGGAGGCTTGCCGGTGTAGTAAAATGAGAGTGTTGCATAGATTTGTAAAGATGCCACTGGTGTGTAGACTCACATTAAAGGCGCTGTGTTGTGACAAGATGCAGCCATTGTGTGGTGTCATGTGAGGCCGAGAGCGTTTACTACGGTGGAGTCTCAGGTAGTTCCTTTTAAAGAGGATTCTTTTTTTTTTTTTTTTCCACACACATCGACTTAGTAGCTGTGGTTGCGTAAAGTTAATTAACTGTAAAATGCGAGGGCGGATTTTCCAACATAATTACATATCTTTAGTTGCAACAGAGATGGACGACTTTCACAGTAACTGAAGACTTGAAAACATTTGAGGGTGTGTTCAGTCTTGGCAGGTTTGGTCTGATTGAAATGAACCCTGATACAACAGCACTGTTCGCACGGTCCATTTCGACAAAGAGCATTTAGAAATCAGGCTTTGGCCCAAATCCAGGCCAAACCTGATGCAATTCCACTAAAGTTTGAGTAAATCCCAGACTAATGATGTGTAAATGGATCAAAGAGACAATGTGACAGGACTGATTTTTCTTGTGTGTAGCAAAACAGCTGTTAGGCTGCAGAGTTTTGGGCTCATGGTCAAAGGTGAGGTTTGTACGATTGTTTTATAGAAACCGATCACTGAGCTCAAGAATAAAACTTTCAATTACCATTATTAGACAAAACACACTGAAACATCAACATCAGGAGCTTTGTATCGCTGAGATTTGTTGATACTGAGCAGAATTACAGTCAAATATTGCTCCACCTTCCACAGCAGTCCTTGTATTTAATGTGAAACCTCTGAAAGCTTTGGGGGTCCTTCATGCTTTGCATATGGGATACAAGGTTTCAGTGCTTGAAATAGCTGTGTGAACAAAATTGTAGTTTTCTATAATCCTTTTTAATTATTGGGATCCAGAAACTGAAGTTCAGAACAAAGTTTTTACCTCTGATCGGAAAGTTGGAATGGAAAACCTCAGTTTAAGGCAGTTCTGGTGCATAGAGGAATCTTATTTTGTCTTAAGTATGCAGTCACCATTTTTTGGTTCTTACACTTTGTAATATTCATAATATTTCCTGTTTGTTGTTCTCATGAATGGTGGACACAAACTGCATTACTCTCCACAGGGCATAAACAAAATCACTATTTATTTGCAGGAGTCTATTGGGAGAAGATGAGCAACATCATCATCATCATCATCATCATCAATAAGTCACATATCAGTCCAAAATTTTTTTTAAATTACAAATAAAAAGTGAAGATGCTCTGATCAACCAGAAGGACGAGGATGCGGCCTCTGTCCTGGGATAACGTGAGAGAGCAGAGGGGTCAAACCTGGACGGCCGCTCTCTTTCTGTCCCATCTTGTCTTTGATTTCTTCTGAGGTGTGGCTGCGCTCTCCACTGCACCACTAACAAGCTCAGGCTGCAGGGTGGGCCTCGTCCAGCTGGTTCTGTGTGTGCGTGCGTTCAGAACGGGCCTGCTTATTGAAAATAGTCGTCGGAGAAATAATACCAAAAACCAGCCAAGAAAAAAAAGTGTGTGTGTGTGTGTGGGGGGGGGGGGGGGGGGGGGGGGACGGACTACTGAAGTAATTACCAAATCTTGTGGTGGGTAAAATGTTCAAAGTCAATGGAGGAATGATTACAGAGGTTTAAATTAATGACATCCACCACAATTCCCCTTAAACACAGAGTTAACAAGGAGAGTGAACTTAATCATTTAAACAAACAGCCGTGCCATTCCCCTTCACCCTTGTGTAGTGTATACTTCCTGAAAGAAACATGCCAAGTGTTTCTAAAATAAAGACATTTTTAGGATGATGGATGGACGTGGCTGAGAGACAGACAGAGAGTCCGCACAAACAAACCTATCAAAGCGTAAACAGAGACTTTACTTTTGCTAGTAAGACGTACAACAGAGCTGCGCCGTCCCTGACTTTTATTCACTGCGCCATTGTGGTCTCTGATTTATAGCGGAAGAAAAAGATGAGAGAACATTTCTCTCTAAACAAAGAAAGCAGATGTACTTTATAAAGTCACCGCACTAAGAAACATACCATCCTCACGGTTGTTAAAGGTTCTTTTGCTCGACACTCCAAATGCTCAGATGTTCATCTTTTAGAGGTTACAGATTGGCCTCCTTCCTTGCACTCTTGGACGGTGGTCCTAAACACCAGATAACACTCAGCGCAGGAATCTCTGGAATGGTTTTGTTAAATGTTCCCTCCAGGGCGAAATATATTGTGACGATCCCTGGAAATATGATGCCCACAGTCGTCACCTATCTGTGGAGACTCGGAGTGAAACCATCAGTATATCAAACTTTATGAGCCCATGAGATAACGGCGGTTTACAGCAGAGCGACCGAGATGGAGGCGCGAGGAATTGTTAATGTTTTGAGCCCTCATGGTCTCGTTATCTGGATTTGAATGTGCCGGACTGGCACAGTGCACATTGATCATCTAGAATGATAAAGCAAGAGGAAAAAAAATATGAAGTGTCAGGACAGCTGGACACATGTGGGTTCCTTTTAGTTTGTCCAGGTAGGAATAAAGTACAGAGACAAGCTATATGCTTGTCTTTTTTAAATTCAATATCGTTAGCCATGCATGAACTTATAAACAAAATCGTTAACATTCTTACAGATTGCATTAAAACAGAGATGGAGTAATAGATTAACTATGCACAAAAAGCTTGACTATTTCCTTTTAGTGAGTGCCATGTTGTTTAGGAACCTGCATTCGTGGAATGATAAGCAGAGCTAAGGGTTGATGCCCAGGACACATTTCCACCCGTTTCCTAAATGTGTTCAATGGATGTCAGTATTTCTTATTTCTTCTTATATCTTCTTTCTTATTTGCTCATTCTACAAATGTATGCCAAAAAGCATTCTTCCAATGAAAGAATTAATCTACCAAACACACATCTCTTCGCCTCCTGTATTTTGCTTGGATTGATAAAAATATATGGACTGACCTCTTGTGAATTGATTAATCCGTCTCATGGATCAGAATTGGAATTGAAAAACAATGGCTTTGAGAGTGCAGGAGCAACATGTGTTTCGCTGGTGTTGTATTTGCCTGTTTTGTATTTGCGGGTGTATTTATTTCAGATGAAGGAGAGCCAAGGAGAAAGCCAAGGAGACGATGCCAGGCCCCAGTTAGGATGCAGGCTATAATTTCTGCTTCCTTTGAAGTCCATGTATGTGTGTGAGCCCATTGTGGTGTTGGGGTATGTGGCAAGGCCGCTCGAAAATATATAATTTTTTTGGTTTTGCATTAAAGAGAAGGTATCCAACTAAGATACACAAAAAATTAAATGTTTTATTTTTTTTGTTTTTACTTATAGTTAGATGCGCTGATTGAGAAACAACAAAAGCAACCACATATGCATGGTATCAGTATTTTAGACCATGCAAAGAGGATTATTGTCGAGGAGTGCATTAGATGGTGCAGGTGGTCATCATTTTGTATCCACCCCTTGTGCATATACATGCATTCTACTACGTAATTACAGCACATGCTGGACTGACCTGAACTGAATTGAAAACCACCTTTGTTGTCAGTGCTAAATAACAAAAACAGCACTCCAAGCACTCACTTTCTCCGCAGTCAGCAGCAGCACAACTACTTGAGCAGATGGGCCGGTTCTTCCTGTCTGCAGCCACTCAGCCTGTGATGATGGAACCAAAATCTCTGCTCTCAGCACGCCAGAGATAGAAGTGCACAAAGGGAGCAAATGGCTTGTGAAGGTACAAATATGAATGACTCAGGCCGTGTCCTCAATATTGACGACTGAATTGGAGAACTCATGTTTTCCTCCCCGTTTTGGCTTTCCACCCATGTTAGGCAACCATTTTTCACACCCTATAAATTAGTGATTCTAAGACCCATGTGTGGACACAGTTTGGTCAGATCAGCTTTCGGCTATGTACCCACTGCAGAAGAAAAAATATGCTTGTGAAAACATGGACTCTAAGTGGAAAAAGTGATACATATAAAATAAATTATTAGGTGGCCTCTGAGGTGCACAGTAACTGTCTTGTGTTATCAGACCAGATAAACCTACTTTAAGTCTGTCAAGTGTGTCTCGTGGCCTCTTTGAGTGTTTTCAATGTAAACATGACAGCTTAAGGACATTTACTATAACCGTAATCAAATTTCTGAGTTGAGAACAGCCACGATTTTTATAAAATTGCTACTTAAAGTGTGCACCCCAGCTATTGGCAGGGACACCATTAAGAAGCTATGTTTCTCCATCCTTGTCCTTTGCAATCCTTGTTTCTCTGCTCCAACACACGATTCAAACAAATCGGTCACTGCAAAGCTCAGCAGAAGCGTCCTTAAATGAAGCAGGAATACATTTTAAACACATCAAATATATATGTTTAATGTACCAGAGATGAGAAAATAGTCAATTATGTAACTATTCCATCTCATGTTCATCCAACTATACATGTTTATGCTCGATCCTTTCAGATGACAACACCTAGTCCGTTAAAAAAAAGGATTGTGTTTACACTGCAGCAGCACACTGGTGTCGTGTAAACGGAACAAGATATTTTTTTCTTGTACATTAATGTGCACTTTAAAAAGCATGAAGAAAACAATACCTTTGACTTACTGATGGGGTCAGTGCTGAGCACATAGGGATTTCGTTGATGTTGTACAGGCAAAGGTAGGACCACACATCGACTGCAGTTTAGACTCTTTTTTTTTATGCCAGTCAATTAACCTCAATCGCATGTTTTTGAACTGTAAGAGGAAACCAGAGTACAAAGTGAAAACCTCCACAGGCAGAACATACAAACAGACAGAACATGTGCACAAAAAGACCTTCAACCCCACTTGAACTGAAGGTATCCTCACTGTGAGAGTGCAGACCGCCTCACTGTTTCCGTTTCCAGTGATCTCGTGCGTTTAACAAAACAACATCGGATGTTGACGTGCCACATCCACAGACTATAACATCATTAAGCCTGTTTATGTTTACATTAAGGTGAGCGAGGACTGTGGTATGGTTTAACACAGAGAAGGTCAACAGCGTCTTCAGACACAACACATCTTTTTATATTCAATCTAAACCACATTATGTTACCAACCTTTAAACCAAAATGCTTTTGTTGCCCAAAACCTACGCACAGTCCTGGGCACATTCACCCACTTGGCCCTTGTTTGGGTTAAAGAACTTTCAGAAAACAACTTAAAATTGTGCTTCGGTTGGAAGTCATTTTCTGTTGTAAATGAGGTTCCCAGATGTATCCACCTTGGCATGGATGTGGCCTCTGACTGTTTACTTACTCACTTGGCTTACTAACTTCTGGCCCATGGTGTACTCATCCAATTAATGCAGCAATTTTGTGGCTGTGGCTTTAGGATCTCTTAAGAGTTGTTAAAAAAAAAAAAGAAAAGGAGAGTGGCCCGGGTTTTTTTAGGAAAATACTTTTTCAGAAACCGTACAATCGCAGTACCCCCCCATGAGTGGGAGGGGGTGCTTGTCATTAGTGCACGTTGCCTGCTGAGTGACACTACACAGACAAAAGCTTTAAATGGGGACATCAAAGGGCCGTCAATTAAGGCCACTATTGTGTCCTGAGTGTCGGTATCTGAAAAGAGCAGGAAAGTCTCTTTGTGTTGCGGGAAAAGCCACGGCTCGTCGAGGTGACTCAGAGAAAATGGACCCTGGGAGTGAGTCACAGACACTAATTGACTCACTCACAATTGTAGTTGCCTCACCTTCTGAGGAACTCTGCATGACCCCAAGAGGTAGACTGCAACTGAATGCCAGTGGATCTGGTCTCGTGGTAGTAGAGTGTTTTTAAATGAAAGCAGAAGTTTTCCAAACAACATTCTGAAGCCATGATGATCACAGAAGGAAAACAGTTATTAGACTGCAGGTTGAAGAAATGCACATTGAATCGATGTCCCAAAAATATACTTTTTCAAATTGAGACCAAAAATCTCTGAAATTGTTTACGATGACAGCTGAATACAGACAAACAAGGACATTAAAATACATTCAAGGATGATATGAGCAAACATCTGCACATACTATATATGAATGAGACCAGATGCATACATATACAAAACACCCATCCTCTTTCTTTGCCGGATCCATTCATACATCTACCTACTGTATCTTTCATACTGCAGAGAGCTGGAACTGATCCCAGCTACAGTATCTATGGCTCATTGAACAACTCAGGACCGATCTACTGGACAATGTTTCAAGTGACAACACATTGTTTTTGTATTTTTGTTTCAGAAAACAATGTGTGTTTACACAACAACATTTTGAAAACAACATCTGTTTACATGGAAATGGCAGAACCAACACGTTATACACATGTACATTGGTGAGCACGTGGACATTTGGCCAAGTTGGATCGCTTTTATGGAGTGACTCTCAACTAGTGGTGTTTTTGCCGTGTACACTGAGAACTCGAGCATTTTCGGAAAGTTGTGTTTTACCCGGTTTCCACGGCAAAGGAGTTGAAGCATTTTTGAGAAATTCCACCGTTCACCTGTTTCCTAAAGATTTCCAGTGGTTCTGAGCATTGTTGTCAAGTAAACTGAACCCCAAATCGCAACAAAGGTTTTACGTTTTCACTTGAAAACGTTTCCGTGTAAAAGGGGCCTTAGACATATGGACAGGGTAAAGACAGACAGACATTCACACCTATGGGCAGATTAGAATCATCAATTCACCTCAAATGTTTGTGGACTATGGGGAAATAAAGTACAGTCATGCACGCACAGGGAAAACTTGGAAACTCAACACAGAAAGTCTCTTTGTGAGCCTGGAGTGCTCACCACTATGTTATTAGGATTAAATGTTTTAATTTTTCTTTTCAACATCTCATGTTCTGAATGATGTTATCTTCCAATGTTTAGTCTTCGTAAAGTTTTCTAACTCCAGGTTTAAGCTGTAAGTAAAACGATATTTTCTCAAGGTACGCACCAACACTGAAGCGTTCGAAAACCCAAATAATGTTCCACTTCACAGCACAGTGCTTCATTTTCATTTTGCTCCCCTCCTCCACCCACCTGCCCCATCTCATGTTTGATATCTCACATCTGCCCATCTGTAATCTCCCGGGGTTTGCAACATGGCCCGGGAGGAAGCGTATCGTGGTACGGCTCAGGTCTGCGTCTGATCTTGTGAGCTGTGGACATGCTCGCCCTCTGGCCCACATGTGAAGGTAGTTGTTCACTAAGAGTCCAGATAGTGGCCCCTGAGCTGTGAAACCCCACGCTTGCCAGGATGCAGGGCTGCAGTGATAACTCACCTGTGTACTGATAGTACGAGAGACAATGTCCCAAACAGATTAAAGGCGAGCTGATTGCAAAACAAGATGCATAGCTTTGCTCGGGGGATAAACACGAGATGAAAAACTTATAAAACAAACCAGATGAAAGAGGCTGCTGGAGGTTTTTATCTTTCTGTCTGTGATTCATTTCTGGATTTGTGCGAGAGCATGAGCACATGCACATGATTGTCATTTATATAGAATATCAGGGTCTATTCATGTTGGGTTTGGTAAATCCTAAAGAGTAAAAAAAAAAAGAGAAGACAGAGGCACGTTGAAATCTGTTTTCCACAACTCAGCGTCAGAACCTCAGTGTTTGTGGCATATTTTCAAAAACCACAATCTGACATGATATAAAACACTGTGAAATGTCAACAATGATAGACGATGGGAGCGGAGCAGCAGAGAGTCTGATGGCAATCTTTCCTCTACTCGTGTCTTTCCATAACCTTCACAAGATGCTCCGTTGTCACGTAAAGGTCTTTACAGTCTGCTGGCAAAAATGTCATTTCCAAAGGGCCTATCTCTTGTATCCTGTCAGAGCAGGCAAGAGATAGTCCACTAATCTCTGACAACAGGGAGTGTGTGATGTGTTCAGGACGATGTGTGAATATTTGTGTTTATCTCTGTGGTAGATAAACTGCAGGTGCTGTGATACAGATGGTGTCACTGGACTTCTCTGACATTCCTCTGACACATTAAAGCCCAAGTTAGTTTTCTACAGCTGTCAGGAAAGATGTTTCACATGCAAGATGTTGTCTGCTTAAAGAAATATGGTCCCGGCCAAGATTTTAGGAGACGGAAAAATGACTGACTTGTATGTGGCTGAACTATAAAGCCAGTTAACCTACATTAGAACTGAGCTTCCATCTGCAAATCAACCCACTACAACCCTATAGACAGTGGAAATTAGAAGTGTCACAATTTCTTTAACGTTGTGTTATTGTGTGTGCATTTTTGTGCTGAACACAGCTTGTAGGGAAAGCACAATGTATCACTACTAGGTTGGGCTGTGTTGTGATTTTATAGGCAGGATTTTCGCGCACGATGGTCATTCATACATTAAGTTTGTGTATAATCATCAACACTGGTTCTATACTTACATTCCCAAAATATGCTGGAATGAGGGTTTGAGGGTTTCAGTCCATCAGAGAGCATTGCAATTAACATATCTTATAAAAAACAGAAAGTAGAGTTATCTTATCAAAAATGGAAGGAAAAAAAAGAAGGAGCATGGCGACAGCAGGAGGGAAAACTAATCGTAATATTAATGAAAAGACACAATCAGAGGCAGTGTTGCATGCAGCGATGGTTTGTGAGGCTGTGATATACCTTAAGGTGTCACACAGTTGCTCTTTGAAAACATTCAACATTTTCTAATCTTTTCTAATCTCAACACTGCCACCACAACTCCCCGTGGTACTGTAACATTTGATCTGTATCCATAAGCTTTGAGGCGATATATGAATGTTATGAAAAGTGATAGATGGATGGATTTCTTTATCCATATCTTGGTCGTTCATGATAAGCCTCAAGAGGAGCACAACTGTATAGGCAACACATATAAATATATACCCATCATGGAAAACATGATTGAGTAGGTGTAAATATCGATTATAGATGCAGCTGGTGTCGGAAATTGTAAAAAGGATGGCACTTCTTCTCATAAAATACAAGCACTGCGTCATTTGGGTCTTTATTTTTTTTAATCATTTGTAAGTACACCTAATTAATGTTTGCAACTTCAAAATAGGAAAAACCTGATTAAATAAATTGTGCACAGCACATTTTTAAAAGTGTTACCCAGTGTTTCAAGTAAACTAGGATTAGTCTACTTTTTTAATGATACTTATGTATTATGGCAACATTATAAGTTGTTTTACATACTTCCAGTGAGAAACATGTTTTGTTTTGGTCCATTTTACGCATTCAGACTTATTTTTCCATGTATTAATGATATTTATTTGTGCTTGTAAACACTAACCCACGAAAACTCAAATAAAACCTTAGTGCTGGCATGTCTCATGTCCAGTTATTCCAGTGAGGAAATCTCTTTAAAGAGATACTTTCTCTTTGTTTTTGTTTGTTTTTATGATCTGATTGTGTCCTGTGCTCCTTGATCTATTTACTTCAGCCAGGTTTAATAGTGAAATAATGGTGAACTGAATTATCTGAAACTTGTAAGACTTTTAAAAGCTGGAAACTTTCAAAATGAAAACACAAGTTTGCAAGCAACATTTTGCTTTCTGTCGTGGAAGAGAAACAAAGTCCCTCCTTGAACTGATTAGCGCCAAATGGAAGCGATTGGCCATGATGTCTTTAAAGAAGTGGGGCAGGATGAGGAAATTGGGTAACCACAAATGTTCAATGCTCCTAATTTGCAGAAACAACAACAGCCTGGTATAATTGATATAAATAATTTGGCACAAAAACGCATCCGAGCATTGCTACCACCAAAAGTTTGGCTAATCTGGAACTTGAGTCCTATTTTATGACGCAACCGTCAGTTTGTTGCTTCCCAAGATTGAAAGTGACATTAGCGAGAACACAAACAAATAAGACGGAACAAACTGACGCTCTTAATCACAAAACAGCCCCATCACAGTTGTGCTGAACAGATCACTGAACTGTGCTGCAGTTAGATCAGCTTGAGGTCATTCAGTGAGCTACAGCAATAAGCCAGCTCCACCCTTGCAGCGTTAAATGACTTTTATGGTATTGAATATAGTGCAAAACATAACGGCATAATATGGACTGACGTCATGGTCCATAGGCGTGGTAAACAGCTTTGGGGATTGCAGAAAGCAGTTCTGACCGGCAAGTCTTCGTGGAGGTAGACTTGCCGCAGGTCTAACCACTGCCGGAATACTCAACCAGTTACAGTAAAAACCCTTAAGTTTAATATGCCAATGTTGCCACACGCACACATGAGGTTCGCACTGCTCTTATGGTTGCTCAAAAGACTTTTGTTGAATCTCATAAAACAGGCAGCCAGACAAACAGCACTGAACCAATGCACAAACAAACAAACAGATTCCTATTAAGAAAGGAATTAAGGAAACTAGCTAAGTGAGTGCAGCCCCTGCGGAGGAGAACATCGTGCAGCCGGCCCGCCTGAGCCCTGAGAGTGTGTCTTTGTGCATCTGAGAGTGTTTATGGACTGGCTCTAAGTGGAAGTCATTATGGTACGTTTGAGTACACTTGCGCTGATAGCAATGGTACTGGGTCCACCCAAGGCTCCTAACGTAGGTGGTCTGGGCCTGAGAGGAAGATGAGCGACAGAGGCAAGAAGGAGGGGGGGGGGGGAGAAGTAGAGTGAAGCAGAAAGTTTGGCCTCCACCCTTCTTCTACTCCTCGCCTTTGCTGCAGATGTGGTTGTAAGGAAGGGAGGGGAAGAAAAAAAAAATCACCATAAAGTTATAATTATCCACATGAATGCAGACCGAATTTGGGAAAACTGCAAACACACGCATGCACACACTTGGACACATGTGCTGTAGTTTTTTTTGCCAAGAGTCATTGTACCTTTGCACATATTTTAAAAAGTATAAAGCTGTGGACACTGGAACCATAAAACATGTCTATCTTTTTCTTTTTCTTTCTCTCAAACCACAATGAGGCTGAGATGATAATAATAAGACACAAAAACCAGGGAACCTGTAAATGTTCAGACCCCAGGTTGCCTTTAGGCAAAAGTCTGTCTAGAGTTCTTGCATTATGAGAAAAACCTGCTATTTCTGATGATGCCGGGTGTAGGCAGACAATGTGTAGTCTGCAGCAACCATTTCATGAGCGGTTACAATCTGTTAACTATTGCATGCCCACAACTGGTTTGTATCAGCTAAGTTTACTTAACGGTATATTTCACCTCAGGACATTTGGAGAGATAACCAAATAAACCTTTCAAGGCAGGAATGTTCCCCGGAGCTGCCAGGTTCAAAGTGAAGCCCTTGATGGCCCCTGAGCCGCTCACGGTAGGTGCCTGCACTCGACGTGGACTTGTTTTACTGAGGTCCACTGATCACCCAGACATGGCGGCGTGATGGGAATCAGGAAGTACATTTAGTATTGAGAGACGTGGTCGCTCGGAAGGTGATTTGGCTTGCGGTGCAGTGGTGATGATAGAAGCAGTAACCATCCCAGCTTTGACACTTCGCCCAGAAGAGCGCACTGAGAATTCAAACTTCGTCTCTCAGATCTTCCACTTCCTCTTGTAAATTGCAGGAATTCTTTCATGTTACAAGTGCTTTTTGTTTTATGGCCACGGCACTGGAGAGTGGCTCTGTGGAGCCCCACAGCTCGCAAATGTCTCTACTCACCCCAGCGTTTGAGTGTGTAGATGTTTGTGTGTGTGTGTGTGTGTGTGTGTGTGTGTGTGTGTGAGTGAGAATTCATTGAGGGCGTAAAGGGAAAGAGAAGAAGGGAGGAGGCGAGTGTGTGGGCATAGCCCTTCCTCACTGGCCGCTCCATTCATCACTTTGTTGTCCCAGCTGCAGGCTAAACCGCAATGCGGTGCATCCCTTTTGAAAAGTCAACATGATAAGAATTCCTGGATTGAAGTGGCACAGCCCACACTTCCTTGGCACATGGGCGATTTCCTAAGGAACCCAGCTTGTGTGTTGGACCGGGACTGTGACAGGACTGTGAGGTCGGATCGGTCACTCCCTGAACACATCACGTCCTGCCCGATCACACCAATGACAGGGTGTCCGGCACCCAGACTGTGATGTCAGACTGGAAAGGGAAGAACCCCGTCTGGCTTTGGCAACCCATCGTCTGGGTCCCCTCAACCATCTAATTAGGAAAGTGTATACATGCGTCACTGTGACGACAGCCATGAACCACCAGAAGAGGCGGAGCAGATGTGAGCTGGTCGAACTGCAAAAAGATACACTCACTGAAAAAAGAAATACACAAGCCTGAAAGTCAGGGAAAAGAATCGGCGTAATGAGAAATATCTCAAAACTAAATAAATCTAAAATAACATCAGTGGAACGTTCAAACAACAAATATCTGCGGCCCTGTGCTACTTTTGGGATTTCCTAAACTTCCTGACCTCAGCCATTTTGTGTTTCAGCGTCTTTTCCAGATAGAATCCATCATATGTCCCACAGACAGTTAAGGCCAGACAGCTGCCAGATGGCGTATCTATTTGCTCCTCTTTAACTCCAGCCTGTACTCCAGATAGATAGATGCAGGCCTGCAGAAAGAGGAAGTCTGGCACCGCTCCAAACAGCCCGAGCAGTGAATGTGCTCTCCGGGTTCGATGCACTTTGCTGCAGAAAAGAATGGGGCCCAATTCAGGCTCCTGTCGACAGGTGGGATTGTGTCAAAGGTAATCTCAGGGCAGACTGACGTATGGTCTGTATGGTCTTTTGCCCCTTGTCTCAGTTGGCCTCCACTCGTCTGTCTCCCTCTTTCCATCTCTCCTGTTTCTCCCTCTGTGTGCCAGTGCACCTGTGCTCAGCGGGGGGGAGTTCAGAAACCAAAGGCATTGACACAGATTTCCAGAAACCCTGCTTTCATGATTGAGCCTTCACTCAAGACATTTGTAAATCTTGTGAGGAGTCTAGTGTGTGAAGGTGTTTGTATCGCAGTATACTATATATATTGTATATACTCTTATGTATTTTTAACCGCTGTTTGCGCAGTTATGTAAGAGTGTGAGACAGAGCTGTGTGTGTGTGTGTGTGTGTGTGTGTGTGTGTGTGTGTGTGTGTGTGTGTGTGTGTGTGTGTGTGTGTGTGTGTGTGTGTGTGTGTGTGTGTGTGTGTGTGTGTGTGTGTGTGTGAGTGTGTCTTCTTGGCAGTGCATGTGCAAAAAGCCGAGGCCTGGAGTCCATCCACTGCCAACTACCCAAACACAATAAATCAAAACAGGTGTTTCAATATGTCGACTGCTGTAACATGAAGGCCAGATGCTTGCCAGGCAATTCCTTTCCCCTCCTGCTGCTAAATCAAAAAAACAGAGCAAGATGAAGTCAAGATGTCAAAGATGATGCCTTAAATGGCAACCTCCTACACTGATTGTCTCATAAGTTTTAACTGCAGGGTAGAAATTCAAAAATAAAGTGAAGCATAAGCAGTAAACTTCTCTTTGAACTGGGTACTTACAACTGAATCTGACAGTTTAGTGTCATTATTCAAAAGCTCGACTGTTTGCCTGACAGCTCAGCGCCTCCTCTCAGGAACCCACCGAGCAATCTGTGTGGCTGAATGATGAACAGCAATGACTCATATGTAACACTATTTTCACTGTGAACAGGGACAAATGGATAAAGGACACACATGTTGACCAGGAAAAAAATAAACAAAAACAGTGGTGCCTGGTGAAATGGCTACGGTGGTGAACTGTGACCTCCCAGCTGTGATGTTCGGAAATTTACTTCAATTGCTGAATGAATAAGAGTCTTTTGTTTGGATTCATCTTGCAGTTTGGAACGAGCCCGTGCTCCACACTGAAAACAGCACACATTTGTAGCTGGTACCAGTTTTAGCCTTTGCTCATTACAACTTCTTTACACACTGTTAATATTCTGAACAGAAATTGTTATAATCTGAACTCCTGAGTTATGGACTTCACGAACTTCTCCTTCAAACTCTGACTCATGGTGTAGTGACGGCTTTCAGCTTCTAGTTTCATACTGAGGAAAGCAATTTCTCACACTTTCTGAGGCCGGACTGTAAACAGTCTATACGTTTTGAAAAAGTTTAGATCATTCAAAATGTGTACCGACAATTACTGCACACTCAACATAAAGAACATTTTTGTGATGCATCAAAGTCTCACCTTGGGTTTCCGTGTTACATTCTGTGTACTGTTAAGCTGTGTTAAAAACTCATTGCCTTCTTTACAATTTTTACTTGCTGGGTTCATGGCAGCGTCTTCTGGGCCGATTTTGGCCCATGAGCCTTATCTTTGACACCCCTGCATAAACTAATAATCAAGCAAAATTGTTTTTTAGTGCGTTCTGTTTTTGTCGAGTTTTCTGTGACTTTCCAGGGTGCTGTTTAAATAGTCGCAGTTTCGAAGAGAGAGAATTCCATTTGCAGAACATTGCCGTGTTAAATCAGGTCAAAAAGCAGAAGAATAATTTCTTTGCTGAGGTTTTGTGTTTATTCAATTGTGTGAGGCTGAAAGGTTAAAGACAAATAATTGCATTTTTTTCCGCCCTTTTAGTGACTTAAAGTATTATCTACAAGAAGAATGATGAGTTTTACGCCTCTTTTTCTCCCAGACGCTCATTCCTTCCTTCTTCCTCTCTTCCCTGATTTGATAGCAACCTCTGCTTGTAAGACTTACAGTACCCAGCCTGTAATGCACTCCAGACGGCCTGACTTCCTAATGACTGGTTGTGCTCCAAGCTTTTCCGGGCACGGCTGTGGCCGCAAGCCTCACACACACACACACACACACACACACACACACACACACACACACACACACACACACACACACACACACACACACACACACACACACACACACACACACACACACACACACACTGTTTCACACCAACGATCTCCATCTTCCCTCTTTACATCTTTTCACGTGTTTCCAGATTTTGAATTGCAGGTTGGATAAACGCGAAGCAGAAACTTGTATGAAAACTTGGCCGTATGTAAGTCTTGTGCCAAACCTAAAGAAACAAATGGCTGCAAGTGAATTGGAAAGCCCCTTTCTCAGTCCAGCGAAACAAAACATTCACAGAGATAGCCTGGACTTAATTACCATGGTATCTGTCTTTACCTTCCCTCAGATTTTTGCAGGACACAAGAATAATAAAAAAAAAGAAAATGTTGCTCTTCTTCAGCTCATGTCTGTCAGCTGTTCCAACTCATTCCTCCAGTGGGCCTCTAGTTTTGAGATATAGCTCGTTCTGATGGCCCATATGCACCATCTCAGCGGGGGCTCGCTCGTTTCCAAGGCAACAGGTCTGTTTGTTTGGTGTGACTCTTCGTCTCCTTTTTTTTTTATTACTTGCTGAAATGTTTAATTGTATGCTTTTTCCTCTTTTCCATGCGTTCACAGGTCCCAGTTGTTCTGTCCAGTGAAAAGGAAATGCCACAGAAAAAATACAAGTGAAAATGTTGCATCAACAACAATGTGGAATTGTAAGAGTTATAACATTGTTAAAGAAAACATTATGAAAGCTGCACATGTTTTGTGCGAATTCATCCAAAATAAAACTTTAAAGATGTGGACATATAAAATGTAATATTAATGAATAAATGAATGGACCAAATCCAAATGTATTATCATTATCAGCATGCAAACAACCTGAAATAAGTAAATAAGGATAAGACAGGATACCAAAATTGAATAGTAGCATTATTTTCAAAAACAGAATCGGTATAAGGATAATAAATAAATCATTTTGAAGAACACAATAAATAGAACTGAAAGCGACAGACACTAATGGCAGCAGCAGAGCTGAATATAGATAGATAATGAGATATTTTCTTAGAAATTCAGAACTTTGGTAATGACATATTAGTCATTGTTCACATTTTGTTTCTTGAGTTATTTTGTGATTCTAAATCTGACTCTCACTTCAGGCTCCATTACGTCCCCTCCCCGTGTCCAATTGCTGCCCTGATGCGTTTCACCTGTGCCTGAGGGTGTGATTGCCTTCACCTGGTGGCTTTGGTTGATATTGGGCGTCTTCTGTGTGCTCTGGTAGTTGGTTCATCTGTGTTGGGAGCTCTCCTGTGTTTTTGACACCGAGGTGGAACTTAGAAAATGTAAATCATGGGAAAATACTCATTCTCTGCTTCCATATAGATGTTTGCACTGCAGCCATAATAGTTCTTCTACACAACCACAAGTTGGTGGACATAAACAACAATGGTGGCCTCCAGAGTTTAATGACTCCCAGTCCATATTGTCCTGGGACTTGGTAGTTTAATAGTTTAAATTCACCCTTAATTGCAATTCAATGTCATAATCCGTCCTTTTCCCCGGCATTGTTGATGTTTACAGTGTATTGTTCTCTGCATGCACGAGTGTGTGGTTTCATTACAAAAACAAACAGAAATCGTACTGTGTGTATGCGATCTTGTTATATCTTTAGCTTCGTGTTGTATTTTTTTTGTAATTCATGGTGTATTCTTTGTCCTGTTAGTTAAAACAACAAAACATCACATTACATTGTTTCCATTCTTGCCTTCGAAAACTTAAATAATGGAAAAACAACTTTACAATGTGTCGACACTATTTATGCTGAGAAGGGATTCAGTTACTGTCGGTTCAGTTAAAGACTGTAATTGTTTGGTAAAATAAATGCTTTGTTACAGTCCGTTGCCGTGGTTACCATAATAATAATTTGCTTTAGGTGAGCGGACCTTTGTCAACATGGTTAAATGAATCCTGCGCTAACCATGGTTTGGAAAGTGAAACAAACTGTGGTCTCTTGTGGTTCAGTCTGACATTTTGTTGACTCATTCATCCATGCCGACCTTTTCCCTACAGAGAATATGTTGGGCTGTAGAAACGTCACCTGACTTCCTCCTTGGAGTCCATCATTTTGTGAGGCCATCAGACAAGCTTTGTCACTTGAACACAAACATATCGAGTTTCATTTTGGGCCACTGTTGAAAGAACCGACTGTTAATCTTGAACAGACAAGCGTCCACAGAAAACAGTTTGGATTAAAGTCATGGCTGTTAAAGTCTAAAGTTTGGATTTCGTTACCCGCCATATTTGAGTCGGAAAAGAACGAAATCTAATCATTCAAAGAGGAATCCAGCATCATTAAGATAAAGCCTGGGATCCCTTTTGTGTACCAAAAGAAAACTCTCTAATGATGCAAATGCACACCATCAGATTTGGTTGCTTGTCTGTCACTGCCTCCATTTCTGGTTTAAGTACTTAGTGAACAAGCTTTTTCCACATAGGTCGAGGTAATAATATTTGAAGTATACGATCAGTGTTCACTTACACAGCCAGGCTGTCCCTCAGGGCTCATGGCTGCAGGCCTTTACTGCTTAAACCATATGGTCATGATCTCACTTCTGAATGCCCCAGAGTCCACGGTTAAACGTATACAGTTGTGTATGTTCATGCCAAAAGCAACAAACAGTCTCTTGACAATCACTTACAAAGGAGGGGGCGTCAGAATTTATTTGAGCTCAGCGCTAAATCTGGAGGAAAATGCTGCACTCAACATGGAAATGCGCACACATACATACGTGAACAAGTGGCTGAAACAATCCTGACCTGTTTGAAAACATCAAGCTGCATACCAGGTGGTAATAATAGCCTTAGCTTTACATGATGAATCTCACAGTGACATTCTCTCGCTGACACTCTTGCTGTTATTCTTCTCTCTACTTTCCACTCGCCTCCACCCTCCTTCATGTCCAGGTGGCTCGGGACCCACTGAGGGCCCCCTGCTCTTTGACTAAAATGAATAATGTTGCTTTTGGCTGACGCAAAAACCTCTAATTGTAAGCCAGGTCTCCTATCTTTGACAGGATATGCAGCTGATGCTGGGTGGCCTCACCAAACAAACATACAGTATTGTGCTCTCACCTGAGGAAGCATGTTCTTTTACTGTCTCCAGATTAACACACAGATGTACAAACACTGTTTCAACACACATTCTCACACAAAGAGCAGGTTGTGCTGTTTGCATCCTGCCACCAGAGGGTGCAGACAATGTGCCCCCATCACCCCCCTGGCTCCTGCCCAAGATTCCTTTTGGACCAAAGAATGAACGTCCGGATGTTGGATCGGCAAAATGAGTCAACCATACAACAATGAGCTGTGATAGGATACACTCATACATCTCCCACCGACACATAGTCACACGTTCAAAGATGTGACAAAACACGTCTCTTTGAAGATGCACATTAGATAGAAACCTTTTCAAGCAGGTTGTATCTGTCATTTCTCTTCCTCAGTGAGCATACACACACACGCACACACACACACACACACACACACACACACACATACACACACACACACGCACACACACACACACACACACACACACACACACACACACACACTGAAGATCGTGCAAAGCATAAGTAACCAACTTTTATTCCAACTATTAGTTAGCCCCCCAAAATGAATGTACAACTGTTTTGATATCCGTTGAAACTGAATAGATTGATTTGTATAACGTTTCAGTTAAAAGGAACATTTCTTTAGAAAAATACTGATATTGAGCAGGCAGATGTTTGCACCGTTCCTCAGATAAAGTTTAGTCATTTCTCAATGCTGGAACAGCTGATTCTCCAGGATTAATGGAGCAAGTTGGATGAAACCCATACAGTTTTGTATTTGTGAGTGCTGGATGTGTTCACTCTGAACAGGGCCAAAACATAGAGACAGAATGCTACACAGTCACATTCACACCTCCAATGTAAACATTCAAATTAAACTCAAATGTATGTTTTTTCTGGCTATGGGATGAAGCTGGACTATCCCCAGAAAACCCACACATGCACAGGAAGAATATGTAAACTGTGTAAACAAAGGAAACCGAGACTTGAGGAATCTTCAGTTATACAAACCACAGAAAACCTGCTGAAAATCATCCTGTAAGAAACAAAACAACAGAAAACTGCATTAGATTCAAGTTTTTGAAATACTTAATATCGTATAGAATTATTTCTTGAGCTTTATAGCCATGTATTTGTCTAAGAAAAAGTCCAGCCTACTTAATTCATTTCAATCAAATGCGCGACATTTTCTTGTCTATTATGTGACCTTTCAGAACCTTTTTGATAATTATAGACTAAATTCCTCTAATACTCCACTTGAGATTTGTCACTAAATTTCAGGTTTATTTATAGTTCATAGTAATGTATTAACGAAAAATATGACCCCCCCCCTTTTTTTATAACAATAAAATAAAGACTAAAACTCAGCTTCTTTTCAATTTTAAGTATTTACTTTCAGAAACAGCTAAAATTCGTAAACTGAGCAAAGGATCTACAGCGTGGACTATTCCAACCTCCTGACAAACATTGGAAAATTCATTAGTGTAGTGAATGATGGGTCAACAGGAGGTCAAAAACATATCGCATGTGTTCGACCACAAAGCCATCTCACTTTTCTTTTGTTGAATTATTTAAAGCCGCACATAAATATGGAAACTTCCTCCGTGCAGTGCATAGTGCATGTCACGTCCCATCTGGAGGCAGAAAGGGCAGAAATGTTTGGCCGAGGGTATTTGTCGGATTGGCAGCAGCTATCAGAACTGAGCAATGTTTAGTCATATGTATCTCAAGTTTAAAGTTCTTTGCTTGCATTTACTTGAACCCAAATATACAGTGAAAAAAAAAAAAAACAAGTCGGTGATTACAGGAAATGGAGCTATGCTAACACTAGCACACAAACTAGGTAAATCTCAAGGCAATATCATTTTTTCTTTTGTGGTTCCTCAAAAATAATCATGTGCAAATGTTTTTGGGGCCAAACGGTGGTGTAGTGGTTAGCACTCTTGCCTCGTAGCAAGAATACAGTAGGTTGGAGTCCATGGGCTTCTCTGTGTGGAGTATGCATGTTGGTCTCGTGTTGGTTTCATGCTGTTTTTAAGGGTATATGCAAATCCTTTTTTTGCATTTTGGGTGTCCGTTGACGCGACAACAGTGCTTTGGAGCCACTGAAAATGAAACTTTTTGAAAACACTCTGTGTGTTTGCAGTGGGTCTAGATTGGTTGGTTCAGGATGGATTTTCCTTTCTTCATACATTTATTCGCTTCCAGCCTCCCGAGTCTTTAAGGAGTATAAAGCAGTATAGAAGCTGAATGGATGGAGTGTGCTACCCGAATCACATGAATCAACCCTGAAGTCTGATTTTCTTATGTTTGCTTGAAAACACATTGATTGGCTGAGTGGAAACTCTTCAATCATGTCAATTCTGGACACAGTTTTCTGAAATAATTACTTACAACTGGACAACGCGATGGCAAAAAAAAACAAAAACAAAAAAGAAAATCGTTTTTAGAATTGGCTCCATGCTGCAGTCACACTATCTTTCATCCTGTGAACTCTCTTTCTGTTGTGTTCCCAACATTCATTCAACAATTGAGTGTGTGTGACCCGTGCAAACATCTGCTTGTAGCCTCGGAGAAAGTTACTGAGGCTTATGTGTCATCAACTTAAGTCTTCACCCTGTGCAGTCATGCAAGCTCACAAATCCACACAGACATCTCAACACAGTAACACTTTACAGTAACACATTACCTGTATATTCAGGTGCGCTCAATAGTTTGGGAAATTGCAGTAATTTATGAATTCAGCAAATATTAAGGTGGTTCATTTACTGGGCTATTTATGTTTATACATTAAATTTTTCAAACGTTTTTTGTTTTGTTTTGCAGCAACACAGTTTAACAGTGGATCTCCTCTCTATTATTAATATCTAAAAGAAAAAACTTTAAACTAAGCATTGATGCGCTTGTTTCAAAGTTGAAGTAGTTCCTTGTTTACTACTTTGTTTATTCGTCCGTCAACACGACAGTGGAGTCAGAGCCGTTTTTTGTTCTCGTAAAGTTGCATTTCCAGTGGCTCCGGGCAGCGCCGTCGTGGAAACAGGCAATTTGGCTTTATGAGCCTTTCAACATTCGACCCTCTAACCGGACTTTGTTTGTCAATGCAGCTCTATCCGGTCATGGACGACATTGAGTGGGAGGAAAGATCAGAGCTGGTCGACCTTCTCAACGGGCTGCTAGATGTGGACCCAGATGAGAGATTGACCCCCCAGGAAGCGCTGACCTACCCCTTCTTCACCCAGTGCTTCCTCAGCGAGGACCCCCACAGCCACAACCCCGTCAACCATGAGCCTCTAGACCAGGAGCCCCAAGACCAGGCGCCCCTAGACCAGGAGCCTTGGGACCAGGAGCCTTGGGACCAGGAGCCTAGGGACCAGGAGCCTCTAAACCAGGAGCCTCTAAACCAGGAGCCCCAAGACCAGGAGCCTCTAAACCAGGAGCCCCAAGACCAGGAGCCCCTAGACCAGGAGCCCCAAGACCAGGTGCCCCTAGACCAGGAGCCTTGGGACCAGGAGTCTTGGGACCAGGAGCCTTGGGACCAGGAGCCCCTAGACCAGGAGCCTTGGGACCAGGAGCCTCTAGACCAGGAGTCTTGGGACCAGGAGCCTCTAAACCAGGAGCCTCTAGACCAGGAGCCTCTTGTGTTCACCCCAAAATTGAGGAATGACTCTTGTTTCACAACTTTTTGTAAATAAATTTCCTTCAGACTGAAAATGCTTCTCATGATTATCGCTGCAAATAATCCTTGACGAAAAATATTGTTTTGAGGATGAGCTTGATTCTGTGATTAATAGATTACACTTCATGACGCTTCAACAATTTGGGAGCTTTTAAAGTCAAAGTACATATAGTAGTGGCAGTATTTAGGGGGTATCGGTTGGCAATAGTAATGTTCTACTTCTCATATATTGTCGCTGGTAGGGTGGAGGAAATTTTTTTTAACACATTGGATTTGACACTTAATTCAATGTGACTAAACTTTGTGGACTAATATTTGTTTCACACACAACTACTAAAACGGCAAAGATAACAACCAGGTCTATCTGTAATATTTCCCCCCACATGTAATCGCATCAAGAGTTATTGAATGATTTTCATTACAGAGGCTTTGGGACGTCCCCTCAAAGTCAGACGTGCTCATCCACACACACCAACACACACACACACCAACAAACACTGTCCATGCATGTTTCATATTTGCATGCTGTCCAGTTGGTGGGTGGTTATCCTACAATCCTGCTTTGTAACTTGTCGCCAACAGTGAGGCAAATCAAGATGATCTGACACACACAATCACAAATACATACTTTTGCATGGACTCATTTGCGAGGTTTATGTAACGTGTATATATATATAAGCTGTAAGTACAGTTTGAAATTCAGTAGATTTTTTTGTTGGTTTTGTTTTGTTTTGTTTCATTTCCATTATTCTGTTCTGTTGTCGGCGTGCCGGTGAACAAAATCACTCATATGTTGTTTAATATTTAAAAAAAAGCTGCCTGAGGCAGAAAGAAAACCATCACATCCTCTCGACACTTGAAGCAATTATTTGTGTGTGCACCGTGAGTGGATTTCTACCGACCCTGAAGATGATGAAACCACAAACACACACACACACACGCACGCACGCACGCACGCACGCACGCACGCACGCACGCACGCACGCACGCACGCACGCACGCACGCACGCACGCACGCACGCACGCACGCACACACACACACACACACACACACACACACACACACACAGACACACATGCATGCACACACCACAAGTGTCCCACCCCCAGCATCCCTAACTGTGGCTGACACATCAAAGGGCAGTGTCCGAGGAGGGAAGTTAGGGAGGGTCTGGGGAATCATGGGAGACAAAGGAAGCGATTAAGAGATAAGGATCAGTCTAAGATATGACATTTCATCCTGGGCAGATCCGGTAGACACACTCCATTCAAGCGAGGCTATATAGCAACTAAATGGACGAGGGAGGGAAGTAGGAGGGAAGGACCTGGAGGGTTTCTGGCTTCTGGTGCCCCGTGCACCTTCCCCGAACCCACAGTCTGCCTCGAAACACGAGAAAAGATCCTCGAAAGGGACTCGGTTAGCGTGGCACCCTCTCGTCCATTAAATCCACTCCCTGGTAATACTCACACTTCAAAACCTACAGAACAACAAGGAAGGGCAACATCAAAGGGAAGATGCACTATGAACCAAATCCTCTAACTTATGTCCAACAAGCAACCTTTGCAAAAGAACAAAACCTCAAACAGTTGCTGTTTTTCTTCCTGTTTTGTCAGTTCACCGTCAACCTCACTGCCAAAGCATCCGAGGTTCCTTCATTTTTTTTGCTCTTAAATAGTGTTTAGCAACACAAAGGGAGCGAATGGGAAAAAAACGTCCTCATTGTGGGCCTAATTGCCTCGGGGTCGCGTTACATCTCCAGTTTCACGTTGTTGCTTTCAAACTGTAGCCCGCAAGCCCGAGGCACAATCCACCTGCCTCTGAGAGAACCACACAAAGGGTCAGCGTATGAACACAGAGGGAGTCTGTTAGCAAATAAACACAGAGATCTTACTCGGGCCGTGCTCCAGCCAAACACCAGTCGTCTTTTCAGATAGTTATGCACCTGAAAAGAAGACGCTGGCGGTAGCCTGGACTGGCTTCTGTAACTAACCCGAGCAAAACAATGGGCCGTCACCAGATGACACCAGACTGTATGTTGACTGCGAACACGCTGAAAGGAAAATTAGGTTTCGATCGGCAAGAGAAAGGAGGAAAGAGATGGGGCACTTGTACATAAACAGCTTTGTCTAATTACAGGAGACATTTTACAATCGCCCGGTTTACTGGAGGATTCAGAGTTGTGGAAATTGTTAAATGAACTGAGCGATGCTCACTGTTTTACTTGTACTCTTTAATTTGCTGCCATATGTGTAAATAAAGATGAGTTGCATTTTATGGTGTCAATTGTTTTCTATGACAAAAGACAAGAAGGTCAACATTGCAATACATATTCATGTTGGAACTAACAAACTTTTAACTCTTTATAGGGCACCAAATTACCATTTATTTATTTTTTTGCATTTTTTTTATTTTTGTTCATCAACATGATTGCTAAATATTTGACACAACATAATCTGTTATAAAGTGAATGTATTTCACAAATATGAGATTAGATTTTTTTTTTTTTTATTTGTTACAGACATATCAAAACAGAAAAATACAGAGGAAGAAGGAAGACGTATTTAACACATCTTATGAAACTACTTCCTATAAATGCCCATCAGTATAATGTTATTTCCAAGTTGACAATAAAAGTGAGCATTATCAAAGGCTCAAAAGCTAAATGTTTACTTTGGTGAATATATGGAAGTTCATCTACCTGAAAATGGTTCGATAATGTTTGAATGTGTGTGTTTGTGATAGCATTTTATATGCGGTTCAACGTGAAATCACACATAATACATCAAGCATTTGAAAAGTGTTCAGAAAATATAGCTGCAGGAAAGAAATCCAGATATCCAGATACTGTACACCTTCAAAGTGCACATTCACCACAAACAGCACGTATCCCTACATGTGCATCTTGTTAAGTGCAGTACGCCGTGGCTACGATTAAGGGAAGCTAAAATGGAAATAAGAGTGAAAAACCTAACGCAAAACATGTATTCTTTAGTATTCTCAGAATAAATCTCTTGCTGCTCTTATGAAGAATAAGATAAATCATAACTGGGCACCTGCTTTTGTGTTGAACCAAGTTTAACAACAGGGGGGGTAAAAAAAAAGTGAAGTAAACAAGTTTAAAGTCTTTAATTGAAAACGGTGTTGTAAAAGGAACTCGTGAAAATAACACTCCGCAGCCTGTTAAAGACAAGATGTGGATGAAAAGTGTTTGCAGTGAGTTGGCGCAGTGCTGGAGGGCCCAGCCGGCACACCTGTTCGGTGGGAGATGCAAGGCAGGAGCTCTAAATACAGGCCAGAGGAGCGTCGGGGGGCCCGGCTGTGGGGCCAGCCATCTTTTCATTAGCCGTATCTAATGAAACTGCACAGGGCTGGAGGAAGAAAGGCCTACTGCAGGGACACCCTGCCCTGCCCGAAATTACACCAGAGACTCTCCCACAAAAGACGCATTCCGTCCACACAGCGACACCGGCACTTGACACCAAATTTCAAACCCGCAGGTCGTTTCTTCGACAAGTGGAAATTTCCACTGCCGTCCCTTCTCAGGCGGAGGGAGAGAAACGACTGAAGAGGAGGTTTTAATCACATAGTCGGTGTGTAACACCCCACAACCCCCACCATACACACACACACACACACACACACACACACACACACACACGCACACACACGCACACACACACACACACACACACACACTCGATGCCCCCGACCCTCCGTCTCTGCACGCTTTGTTTAGAAACAGTTGTCAAGATGAAAATATCTGATACCCTCTCTAATTGCACAGGCGGCAATTACTGTTCTTAAGCTTTCCTTTAGAGGCCTTCATTGTTTTTCTTTTTAACACGGCCGACGGACCCCGACGACGTTAAATGTCCGACCGCAGCGAGCAACTGCGAACGTGTGACTGCGCCCTCAGAAAGGGCTCACACACATTCACAATCAGAAATTCAAAAGAAACTGAAACTAAAGGTGACTAAATCCATCAAAACTTGGAAAATCTATTATTTTTTCTTCTCACTTTTTTTTGGCCACCTCAATCCAGAAAATGGCAACCAATATGTGAAAATATCCCCTATTTGTGCTATAGCCTACAAAAAAAAAAAAAATTATTAAGAATTAATTAATAATTTCACAAAGGTAAACCTAATACAGTTGGGGGCTGTTTTGATTGAAATTAAAGTATGCCACATGTGATCTTTTCTGGATTACAAACATCTACCAGCTGAAAAAAAATGAAAGAAAAGGCAAAGCACAGACTAGACTACTTCAGGAAGCTGAAGGAAGCCTCCCTCCCTAATCCGTCCATCCATCTTCTGTACCACTTTATCCAATTGCAGGGTCGTGGAACCTTCAGCCATCTAACTATGGGTGAAGGCAGGTTACACCCTGGACAGGACAGCAGTCCATCGCTGGACAAACACGGAGAGACAGAAAATTACACACATTCGCATTCACACCTACGGACAACTTCAGAGGCACCAATCATCCTCAAATGCATGTTTCTGGGGAAAATCCATTGCAGGCAGGACATGCAAAGTCCGTGACATTTTCTCTATGACCTCCTGCTGCACTGTAATTTTCCAAACGTACGGTTTAGAACAGGAAGGACCTGCAGCTTGTGGTGAGGGTGGAAGAGCACATTAAAACCAGAGCACTTCCTCCAATCAAAGACTTTTTAATTGACCAACTCGTCTCCTCTGGGAAGATGCAGACGCTTGAAAACCTCAACAAACAGACAAAAAACACACTTCAATCGACACAATTCTTCCACTGCAATAACCCAAATCCCTCAGTTTTCATTTTATATTCATGTTGAACTGCCGGCTAGAACTACCAAACATGTTGTGCCTCATAATTAATTCTATTCGATTGGTCATGTAATCCAGGGAAGTAACTCGCTCATTCTTAAAATCCAATGTTTCTGTGACTAAACCACAATGTCAAACTTCTTCTTCTTCTGCTTTAATGTGTTTCCACCGTACTGTATGCTTTGTGTGTGTGCGCCTGTGCGTGCGTGCGCTTGCTCAAGTGACCCCGAGGTCAAAGTATTCCGTCGATGACAGCCTTATCCCCTTAAATGCCCCGCGCAGCGTCCCGGCTGCCATGTGCCGATGCCGAGGTGTGCGTGATGAGTGGAGATGAGTCACAGACGGGGGCGAGAGGACGTGTCACACAGATAACCCCCACAGATGGACAGCGGCAGAGGTCTAAGGTTTCAAACCGGAGCGTGTATGTGTGTAAAAATGATATACCCCGCAGAGGAGAATAAGAGGAAGAAAAAAAAAATCTTGTGTGTGTGTTTGAGTGCATGTGAGTGGACGTATGAGGGGGAGAGTGAAACGAGAGGCCCTGACCTCGAGCAGCACTGACATGAGCTTTCATCATGATCGCCCCTCCTGATCCAGGAGAGGATACGCTAACTCGGTATAGTTTGGGACTGCTGCACAGCACAGTCATACCGTGACAATATAAGCACCTGTGATTGTGTTAAAGAAAGAGCATTTTGTGGCCTGTGTCTCCAACAATATCCTCAACAAAACGTGCCGTTTTACTTCAGGCCTCTGGAACCCAGAAGAGAAAATCATGTGTTAAGTATCTGTGAAGTTATTTCACAATATTGAAGGTTTTGGTACAGGTTTGCAATACTTCACTGTATTGTGTAATGTTTCCAGAAACAAATCCATGTTTACCAAACAAACAACAAAAAGCAAACATTGATCTGAACATTTGTCTTTGCAATTTAGCAACCAGCATCACCTTCATTGGCTCGCCTCCTCATTCAAGCTATTCTGCTTTGCATTGAGACATCAAACTTCTGCTGTGCTTCCTCTGATTGTTTAATGTGCTTTTATTTATCTGAACGTTTAACAAAAGCTGCATCACCTAAATAGATCTTTGGTGTGTTTTCTTTTTTTTTTTTGGTCTGACAGCTTCACAGTTCCATGATGATGATTTGATTCATCAACTTCCAACTTGGGAGTTTTATTCAAATCTCCATTTTAATGCTTCTTTTATGTTGTTTTGAAAGGCTTTTGTTCACGAGAAGATTAAATATGTCACAGGATACTTGACTGGATGTGTAAAATGTTCAAAAACGGTGTTGGAGGTAAATAACAGAGGCTCTGTGACATGAAGGATGAAAAGATTGAATAGTTCAGTGTGAACGGATGCCAAACCACAGAGAACAAGAGTCCTTTCTAAATACATCTGCAGTGGTAATTATTGAAATTGCTTGGCTGAGAAAAACATCAAATACCTGCTCGCTGAATGTTGCCAAAGACGTGTTTTTCAGTTTGATGCTGTTGTACTTTGGGCTCTATATTGTTTTTAGACTATAAATCCATATTCACCTCTGAAGAAATAGGTGGACATAAGACAAAGTAAGAAATTCACATTGAGCCATTGAGGCCTGTCATCTCAGTCAAACACACACACGCACACACGCACGCACGCGTGCGTAGCGTTACACAACATGTCGTTTTTGTTTTACCGGTAATTGGTGTGTGAGTTACATCGGGAAAAGAGACGTCTGAACATCAAAAGAAAGGAAATCATTGAAGGACACTGATTCACGTCAGTGTATTAGTCTTTAAACATTTCACATTAGGTTAAAACTTCAGAATAAAACGGTTGAATGATTATCAATAAGATCAAAAAGAAATTTTAAATGACGCGCTGATTGACATTTGTGAAACATCCTCAGTAATTCCCAAAAAATATTTCTTGCATGTATTTAAAACAAGATTGAAGCCCGAAATGCTGATGAGTTGATCTTGTTCAAATAATACTCATGTACATAGACACCCATTAGATTATTACTGGTCATTCCCTTTATAGATATAGATTTATATGGAGGCCTATGTGTGACCCAAGTTATTTTACCAGGAGCTAACTGTTTCACTGTTAATGCTCTTTCTCCTTTAATCTATTTACTTTGGTTACGTTTAAAAATATTGTAATAATGGAATACATAACATTGGTGCAATTTAAATCTGAGTTACAGGTCTGACAATGTTTCTCATGAGAAATCTGCATGTGAATATAATCATCAGCACACAGAGAGCAAACATGACAGTTGGTCTAGTTTATGAATAGAGTTATATATATATATATGTACCAACCACCAAACTAACAACGCTAACAATTTCAAAGAATTTGTCTTTTTTTTCCTTCCAAACTAATTTCTCAAGAGAAGTGGACACAAGTTTGAGACCCGAGCTGAGACATAAATGATACTGCCATGAAAGAGAGCAAACCAGCATTAGCCACATGCTGTCAGGGTTTGGAAAAACAAGCACAACGCATCAGCGAAAGGTTTCATTAGACTTTGTGTTGAGATTGTAGCCATTTTCTGTTGTAATTATAATTTTTTTTTTGTAAATATAGACATTTTCACAATATATATTGTGTGTCACAACAAATAAAAAACTTTAAATTTAATTGTTATTATGACTTGATTTTACTTGTTCCGCCCCTCTTGATGAAACTGAGCTGTGCGTGGCCGAGGAGCTAAACTTTTATACTTTATGAGTAGATGTATTTTTTCAAACCTGGTTTTTTTATTTATTTTTTTATTGTTTTAGTAGCCTGATTAGGTGTAATTTAACATCCCGATCACCCTCCCATATACAAGGAGTCAGATTGGGGAGAATTTAGAACAAAAATATGTGAAACTGGAAAAAATCAGCAGAACAAAGAGGATGGAGTTGTCAGGAGAAAATCCCTGAAAACGGATAAATTGTAAAATACAAACAGGTCGATATTAGAGAAATATTTTCAATAAAAAGAGCACAAAATGTTTAGAATTGAGTGATGAAGACACACATCAGACAGGAAAAGATTATATATTTTTTTGTATTGTTTGTTTATAATGCTGCACTTTTTATAAAGCTAAACATTTGAGACAATTGTCTTTCTTGTATTTTTAAGCTAATTGTTAGTGGTGGACTTACCTGTGAGGCTGATTTTCCAAGCAATGCACGCAACATTCACGTCTGGTAACTCAGGGACGTTCTCGCTCTAGACGTTTGGAGCGGTCCCACTAAATAACCAAGGCCGTGCAGACGAGGATCATCTCCTTTTGTCCCTGCGAGGAAGTTTACTGTCTGTAAACACTTGGCTGACTTTACGGTGGAACGTCCAAATAAAAAGCTTTTTGAAGACTTCAACCACTCAATTAGTCGAGCAGTGTCAATAGACCTGCTGCGTAATGACTCACCTGTAATTGCGTGAGAACGAGTGTTTACAGGAGACTGAGTGGCACGTCACATAGGAATGACGAAGCCCTCAATCTCTTTTTAAGGACTCATTCTGTAATTGGCCCTCCTCGTCTCCCCTCCGTCACATCCCTCGGGGTCACGCACACAAGATGAAGGCTCCAGCTTTCCCTCCACTTAATGTAAACTTCGAACGGCTCGACTTGGAGCAAGGAGGTGGTAAACTAAACTCACTGGACGTAAACATCTCTTTCTGGGCCTTTTAATAAACATGCATCCTCTTCTTACTTTAAATAGGGCAGTGGGATAATGAACAGGCAAGACAATTACCATAACTAGCTGATGTTATCTCAACTTCAGGAGATCAGTTGAAATGTTGTAATTGCACTGTCAAGCTGCTGGAAAAACACCCCCCTTCATCCCACACACACACACACACACACACACACACACACACACACACACACACACACACACACACACACACACACACACACACACACACACACACACACACACACACACACACACGCGCGCGCCTGTGTGTATATATGTGCCTTCCAGCCTCCCGCAGCCCCTTCTTCTCCGCCTTCAGCCACTTCAAAATGAAATTCTTCTCCAGCTTCCCCTCCTTTAGGAGTCACCCCTTTTTGATGCTGATATGCAGGCATCAAAGGGAAGACCAGCGGCAACGAGAGGGCCCGAGGGCCTGTGCAGGCTCCACAAGGAAAAGCTTGTTTTTTAGTTGTTTGTAAATTAATGAAATTAACGTCCGAAGGAATACTTTTGATTGTGCTTTAGTTTTATATATGTATAATATGACGTTTTTAAAAAAAAATTTCTTCACGGTACATCTAATTTAGTTTTGTGTATAGAAAAAAACTAAATCGGCTATAACGTGGCTCCAATTTGTTTTTTCTATGCTGGATTTTAAACTGGTGTCCAGTGGATGTCCACTGGATCGTGAGACATACTCATGTACGTGGCGCTCACCGCGAGACAATGCACAGCCAACGTCCCCCGACAGTTCAAAGGAGTCGCTCTCTCTAAACATTATCATATAATTTGGGCCAGCCGTCGGCTTGTAAATAAGTGATGTAGAAGCCTATTGTGTGATGGGGCACAGGTTGGAGACAGGCGTCTTTGCTCTGCCGGCATGAGCCGCCGAAGACAAAGGCAGGAGACAGAGCGTCTAACCTTTGATTCTTCAGAAGACTCAGCCGCCTCGTATGAAGGCAGGACGCATCAGCCACAATCATGCCCCCGATGTGGGGACGTCAGGAACAATAGAATCACTCTCACACAGGCTGGCAGAACAACCCACCCCGACTGCAATTGGATTAGTGAGTATCCGACCACCACATGTTAGCCTAATTGACGTAAAAGTGAAATTTGAGAACAATAAGGCCCGAACCCAAAGGCCGGCTTGCTTTGAAATTGCATACCGCTTCTGTGGGAGCTTCTTTCATTAAAAATTATATTATACTATTGAAAAAGAGTGAGAGCATGACCACTGCTCTCTCATTTCCTTTGATGAAATGTGATCCATTCGAAGCTGTTGGATATGAAGACCAAAGATTTGTTTATTTGGGAAAGACAGAAACAACGGATTTCTCTGCTTGTCTCTTTCCTCAAGTAGGAATTGATTTGAAAACAATAAAAATGCCAGCAATCTGTGTTTCATCTTTATCTTTGAATTCAAATTCATGCTTTAAATTTAATAAAGATTTGTCACCTTTTACGTTCCTGATTGTATTTATGAGATATCTCTCATTCTAAGGGACTTTAGTATTTAAATGATCACAGTAAACTACTGAATTTCAGCTATTGTCGTTCACCAGATTCTTTTGTTGCGACAAAACTCAAAGGCTTCGTTTCAAGTTAAAAGTAGTTATTTTTTTGTTTTCATTTCAGAAAAATTTGCCAATGACATGGCAGCATTTTGAAAAACAATCGAATGGAGCATTTTTGAAACAATTCCCACCTTGGGAGCCGTTTTCAAAAATGTGTTTTCAGTGGCTCCAAGCACCGCTGTCATGTACAAGAACCCCCAAAACACTAAAGCTTTCCGTTTTCACTTGAAAACCTCAAATAAAGAAAGGGTGCATTTTGTGATGTGATTGTATGTGTTATTAGAAGCAATTAATGTTTTATTTTTTTCCGTATATAAAATGAAAGCAATAAATATTACCAGTAAATAAACTTTACTTTTTTAGTGTTTTTTTTTTCTTACTATTTTCTCAATAAAAAAAAACCTTATACAATCTAATGTACATTATGAAAAGTTGTACAGCTTTTTCATGTTTAAAATAAGGACTCAATTTATTTTTAATATGTAGATATAAATATATATATTTGTCAAAATAAATGATCATACTGTCAAAGAAACAATAAAAGTGAGACAAACATACACCTCATAAAAGTTATAAATAAGGGTCCATGTGAACATTTTTTGGAAGTAAAGACCTTCTGCTTCGTTATAGCGTTCATGTTTTTTTTTTTTCTTTTTCTTTTCAAGTTGCCAGTCCAAGTCCATCTTTCTCGCGTGCTAGCGGCAGCCGCAGCCTTCAACTACCATCTCCTGGTAGTTTTTCAGGACCACCTTGTCATGTTCGTCCAGGTAGAGCATGGAGATGGCGCTGAGCTCTGTTGGCACGCAGCAGGCCTTGGGAATGTTGTTGTTCACAGAATTGACCAGTGTCTGAACAATGGCGTGGTTGGTTGAGTTCAGATGATCTGCCAGAGGAAACGGGCATTCCCCGTGGCAGTAATAGGCCTGGTAACCAGGGGGCGCCACTATCCAGTCGTTCCAGCCCACGTCGCTGAAGTCCACGTACAGCGCGTGGCGCCGACAATTGCGGTTGCGTTTGCGCCCACGCTGCTTGGGGCTGCGCTTGGTCCGGCGGGTCAGCGGGTGACCCTTCCCGTCGTGACCGAAGGTGACCAGGAGAGGGCGTAGCTGTTCCCAGTCCTCGGCCGACGTCTGATGCAGCGAGCGGCTGATGCGCACGTGTCGGCCCTGGTGGCGCGGAGTCTGGTTGAGGTGCAGAACCTCCACGGCCAGTCCATAATTAGGGAGGCGCTCACGAGTCCAGCGCAGCACGGCCGGGCTGACGTCGAAGCTCTCCCAGCGCGACGTGTTGTGCTGCACCAGCCGCGTGTCCAGAAGCTGTGTGATGAGGTGCCCCGGCCGCGGCGGTTTCAACACCTCGTACACGTTTATCCGGTGAAGCCTCTGGTCGTCTGAGAAGGTGTCGGCGATGGCCTCATCGATCTGGTGCCGGTAGAGCCTTAGCTCCGCAGACGACAGCAGCTCGTCTTCGGGGATGCTGCTCAGGTTGAACAGGAAGCGAAGGGGCGCCGGTTCTCCATCGTCCAGCTCATGCACCCTCTCCATATGCTCTGAAAACAAACGAGAGGAACAATCTTTGTTGAAGTCAACCATTCAATCAAGCTCAGAATGCGTAAAGTCAACTAATGCAATGTGTACAAAGTAAACAAAATGACCAGATATGAAGTTTCCGTGGCGATATCTTGAGTTCGATCCTTCCTAACCTCGCACTTCAATTGACATGAAGGAATGTGCATGCACACTTTTTGAGGCCTCTTGGGTATTTAGGAATATAAATATATATCGTCCATGCTTCCTTATCTATCTTTAAGGATTACCCTTCCCGTCTCTCAATGCCTTTCTCTGGGCACTTTGCTGAAACATGCATTACAAGGAGGGTGGTGATTAACGTACCACAGCTACAGTATAAACACAGTGGAGGCTCCCTGTTCCACGCATAGTCTGCAGATTTCTGGCAAGATCACCATTGTTGGGGAAAGGAATGTTGTGTCTACTATTTTCCTGCTCAATCCATCCCTGTTATTTCACACCCAGGCCCTAATCTTGCCCAGGTGGTTCTCATTATTAAAACCTGCTGTGTTTTTGATTAGCTCTGCAGTTTGTTCACTTAAGACATTTATCATTTTCATCATGAATAATCATTAAGCAGTCAGACAATACAGTAGAATCTCATTTATCCGAAGCCCACGGGAACAAAGGTATTTTGAGGAAACGCAGTGCATTGAAACCTCAACCGAAGTTTATTCCAATTTTTTTTTTTTTATTGACTATATTTAATCTGTCTCCGTAGTTTGACACCTGAAATTTATGACAAACTAAAGAGGTTGCCACCTGTTGCATCCAGTCAATGAAAACCACAGCCGTCTTTCACACAAGATGAACGGTCTTGTGGTTCACTTTGCCCGTAAGCATGTCTCCTCACCTAACTGACCATCTGCCGCGGCCTTATACCTCCCCGTGTTTTGGACGGATCAGTCAACTGAGTCACACTATTGCACAATGGTGCTTCCATGAAAGCGCGCACTCCCACCCAAAAGGCTTCAAAGCATGTTATTAACATAGTTTAGCAGAGGAGAAGGAGGGTAAAATGCATGTAGAAAGGAGTACAAACACACACACACACACACACACACACACACACACACACACACACACACACACACACACACACACACACGCGCACACATGCGCACACACACACATTGCATCACGGGGAGAAGTGACTCCTCCAGCGGTGTTTCTTCCCCGCCAGCCTTGGTGGACTGCCGTGTTGGTGTATGTCGGGGTGTGCTACCACTAGCAGTGTTTTTGACAAGCCCCATTACGGCTGACTCATCCCTCCCTCCTCACTCCTCCCCCTAAGGGCGGACATGTTCTGTAGCCCTAAAAGTTTTCCCAGTCCTCCGCGCACACAATCAATCCGTCACTCGCAGACTCCTGCGCATTATCTCCGCGTCTCACTGCCAACGTAAAATATTGTTTCAAACGTTTAATGCTTAACGCCATGTTTCCGAACTCAACTTACATTCAGCAGATCGGTCAACCTGGGCTCTCTCCAAGTCTAATTGAAACCTCTGCATTTGCTGCTAAAACCAAGCAAGTCACAATAAACAGAAAGCCTTCTCGCGTTCCAGTCTTTCTATCACGCCGACTTCTGAGACTGTTTTTCCATCTTGCCGGAGAGCTGCTCTCAGCACCCACATTGTTGGCAGAAGGGGCTTTATTTAGAAGGCTGCAGAGTAGCATTAAAGATAATTGCACGTTGAGGACGTTCTGCGAGAAGAGCGCTCCTTATAAACTGGAGACATGAGAGACGAGCACACTCAAAGTCCAGGCCAAGAACAGGCTTTTTTAAGCCCCGTTGTGCTGGGTGGGGTGAGAAGTGTAAGTCCGTAATATGAAGGTATGCTTTTCCTTCAGCTGCTAACCAAACACGCAGAGCTTTGTCAAATTAGGCTCTTGAGAGCTTGTCTAGCAGAATTTTTTTTTGTCCCTCTGTAGAAACTGTCTTGTGACCACATCCTCGGATTCTTTGGTTATGGTGAGATGGGTGGAGCACTCTTACAATCATGTTTCAAGGGATGTAGGAAATGCTCTTTTCTCCCTCGCCCATGCTAATGCATTACACTACTACCAAAATTATTGGAATGCCTGGCAACAGTGACTCGAAGTATGGTGTAATGTTTGGTGCTGACATTTGCATTTATCATCTCTAATCCCACTGATGACAACATATGCCTTTTGTTTTTCTTCCCCCTACTTCACGTCATTCAAACGGTCTCTCTTACCTTCATGGTGGAAGCCCCTCACAGTGTTGGCTCGGCTCGCCGACCTCTCTGGGTACTCGAAAGCAATGTCGTGCGCTCCGACCTCCTCGGCCTCCCCAGACTGCAGCCGATAGAGGTCCAGCAGGTAGCGGGGGACGGCGGCAGAGCGGCTGGGCCGGGGCCGCCTTTTGAGGCCAAACATGTGCAGCAGCGTGGCCTCAAAGTCCCGCAACAGTTCATGGCTCTGAGCGGCCGAACGACCCTGCAGGCCAGGTACTTTCTTCTTCCCTTCTTCAGGTATCAGACTAGCATGGTTGCTCTCTCCCAGCAGGACTTGGCATATTAAAATGACCATCAGCATTCGATTACCAGGAATCATGATGTCTCTGTTGGGCGCAGCGGATGGAACAGAGAGATACGAGATTAGAAAAGGACAGAGCAGAGAAAAAAAAAAGGAAAGAAAAAAGATTGGAAAGAAAAGGAGTTATTGTAACATTTCTAGTATTTTATCAGCTTCATTCTTCGATCTAAATGTTCCCTCTGAAGGCGGACTAATTAGCTTCTACAATCCAGTCTGCCTTGTTTACAGTAAAGTGGTCCTCAATCAGATAGGCCGCTGGCAGTTTATCTTTGGTGACATCCGCCAAAGGTAAACAGCTGGTTCAAGAACCTCACATTTTTTTAATGGAATCTGAGGACCATTCCTCCTCGCTCCCTCCTATTCCCCCTTGTGTCCTCCACTATGATTAAACAAATAAAAGAGGCAGCCCTGGGGTCGGAGCAAATTCTTAACTCGATAAGGAGCCTCGGTCCCTCACAGTCTGCTCCAACGAGCCGTGGGGCAAACAAGCCCTGGACTTAACGTCACACGTTGCCTTTCGCAACAACCCCACAGGTACTTTCCGTTCAAATTTGAATAAAAGCACCATGAATGAGTGACTTAGTGGCAAATGCAAAGTGTCACATGCCACAAAATTGAAGCGGTATGGTCCACTTACTTACCGACAGAAAATAAAGCATGGGAAAACAGTCCATGTTTGTTGGGAGCGGGCAATGGACACGTTCTTCCAGAAAATTTTAGGTGGTGTTGGGCGGCTGCAGGTAAACGTTGGAGTGACCCTGTTCCTGGAAGATAAGGCAAAAATGAGAGGGGAATTAAAGAGGTTGTTAGGTGTTATTTTCTCGAACAGCAGCACACCAGAATGCACGTATGCTTGTCAGCTTGAGTGTGCATGAGCGAGGGAGAGAGACAGAGACAGAGACGGAGATGGAGACAGAGACAGAGACGGAGAGAGACCAAGTGTCTCTTTAAGGCTTATCATTTTGGCTCGTGGGTAAGCTAGCTATTTGCTGTAACTGGAATGTAAGGAGGTATGTGCCACAACACAGACAGCAGATCCCAAATGCTTCACACTCGGCTCAGACAAAAAAAAAAAAAAACACACCTCATTTATTATTGTTTTTTTAATTACCAGGAACACAAATATTTTACCAAAAGTAAAGGAAACTGCTACTTTTAAAAGAAAATAATGCATGAAATACACAAAGACAGATACAGTGATTCTGTTCATGAAATGTTCTTTACCTAAAAAGAAAATAGATGATTTTATTCGGCATACGTCCCTTATAGCAGCTTCTTTGTGGAAGAACTCATGCTGATGATCGAACTTTTGCATTTGACTGCCATCATGGGATAAGACATACCTTCTTCTCTGACGCAGTGTAATGTGATTGCAATGAATCCTCAGTACAAAGAATATTTTATTCATAGGTGCTCCAGATGATCATTTTAACTAACATATTGATGTTTTAAGAGCAGTTTCTCCAGACAAACTCGCTCTTGAAAAACAAGAGCGATGAGTCCAGCTTTTACAGTCATCTTGTCCTCAGCTGAACAAGCACAGCAATATGGCTCTAATGATTCCGATTTCACCCCCCATTTGAAGTGTTAAATGCCGCTGGATTGCACTACTAAATGTGACTGAATTCCTGAGTCAAAACAACAACGGCACCATGGCAGATTGTTCAGCTCCAGAGAGACATCTTTTTAGAACTGGTGTCACTGGAGAGCTGCACCATATTGATTTTAGTGTGTGAGTACATGCATGTCTCTGTAATATACAGCTTGTGTGTGTTTCAGTGTGTGAGGCTGCATGTCTTTTTATCTGTGCGATTATATCTGCCCCTGCATGGCTCACTGTACGTGCAATCAAGGATCTCTTTCCTAACAGCATTAGGCTTTGACCTCCAATTGACCCTCCTTTCTCGGTCATGACACTGGATCCAGTGTGTGTGTGTGTGTGTGTGTGTGTGTGTGTGTGTGTGTGTGTGTGTGTGTGTGTGTGTGCGTGCATGTGCGTGTGTGCGTTTGTGTGAAAAGGGCGATGTGCAACGTGCATGAGATGAATGGCATGCTTGCGCCAGTGTGCGCGCCCATAGGCGTGCACGAGCGTGTGCCACCACTCGCATGTTCGTGAGAACTGTGGCAAAGAGAGGAGAGTTCAGAACATGATCAGCTCTATTACTCATGGGGAGGGGGGGGGGTAAAATGTGTGTGTGTGTGTGTGTGTGTGTGTGTGTGTGTGTGTGTGTGTGTGTGTGTGTGTGTGTGTGTGTGTGTGTGTGTGTGTGTGTGTGCACGCGCGCATCCCTGACAACAAACGTTCATTGTACAGAGAGGGCCTCTCCCATGATTACAGGGATTCATAGCACTCAAAAACACTGACCATACAGAACATCTTGTAACTGTAACCAGCCACTGACAAAGCTGCAGGCTAAATCAGACAGGCGCTCAAAGTGGCGTGATGATGGTGAAAGAAAATGTAAGGTGGGCAGGCAGGAACTAACTTTCAACTCGGGGTGAAAATATATGTGTTGGATTCAAAACTCTTTTGAATTGGTGAGCTGTAATCTCCACTTCCATATTGGAAAATGTGTGTGAAAGTATCAAACACTCAAACATCGGAACCGAGCGGAAAAAGACACCCAAAAAAGCTTTTTTGTTGCAGGAGCAAATGCAGACCAGGGAGCAAATGCAGACCGGGGTGCAATTAGGCCGCATGTAGTCATTTGCCCCTGGCTTCGCTCGATCCCCCTTGGCCTCTTTCTCCCCTCTGTCTCTTTTTGACCAGAGATAATGTGATCAGACTCTGCACATGGCTCTTCAGATGTGTTTTCTGAGGAATTTGACAGTGATGGTGGGAGGGAAGACGAAAATGAGGGAGGGAGTGAGTGCAACAGGTTACCACAGGAACAGATCTATGGCCTGATTTTATCATTCCAGATGCCTGTCATTAGTTTGCCAATAGCCTACATTTAATGTTGTGAGTGTGTGTAGTGTTGATGGGACATTTTTTCTTTCTATATATTCTATTGATTAATTAAAATTCCCTGTGTAAATTTAGCTGTACGCATTAAACGTTTTTTTCTGTAATGGAGAAAATTAGGATTTAACTTATGCTGGAGGAAACTGAAGTTGTGACTTTACAATTTCACTGGAGTCAAACACTGACCTGCTGATTTGGTTTTGTATTGTGCTCCAGTGGGAAAACACAACAAGCCATTCAAATGGAAAAGATTTTGTGAGCTGTGGCAGGCCAAACTTGAAAATCAAGAAATTCATTAAGATCTGCCTTTCCTGAGAACATACGCACCTATTTGTACTATTTAGTTTCAATAAAACCACACACAAAACGTTATTGGTGATGTCAAGTGGCTTCTAGTTCCCATGAGTTTTATGTAAAAGTATCATCTCACCAAAAAAAAGAAGAAAAAATTACACAAATTGACATCAAACACGTCAACACCTGAGCCAACATTTTCCCGAAACTTGCCAAAATTCTAAACCTGTCTTTGAAACATAATTGCTATATAATTACATGGGAATAAAATGCGTTTTGTTGCGTCAAAGTTTGGAGCGTGTTCACCCGGTGAGAGACAGCGGAGCAATGTGAGTTGCAAAGTAGATTTTGTGCCAAAGACGCCATGCGCCAGCAGGACGCGAAATGTTTTCTCTGCTGCAGTTTCACGGAGATTAAATGACACAATTTCACTTTGTAATCACTTGTTACGAGCAGGTGAAAACACGCGTAGCATGTAACTCGTCTTATTACAAACCGGACTAACATCTGTAATTCATGACAACCGTCATGTAATGGTTTGGCACTTGTCATGACGGGTGAGAAATGTAGTCACATTAAATTGGCAATAATTACGCACGGAATAATATGAAATAACTGAAATTTACAGTGTGTGGATTTCACATTAAGAAACCGATCTTTCATTTCTTTTTCTCGAAGCTCTGTCATCCCCCCCCCCCCCCCCCCCCCCCCCCCCCCCCCCCCCCCCCCCCCCCCCCCCCCCCCCCCCCCCCCCCCCCCCCCCCCCCCCCCCCCCCCCCCCCATCATATTGGGATGGCACATAATACAGGTGTTTTTTTCCACGTATTGGGAAAAATTGCAAATATTTATCGTGTGAATATTTAAAGTATACAGAAGAAAAAAAAGGACAGCGCATTGAAATCGGACCCTCTGTTTAGAAATGACCTCACTATCTTGGTTTGTCATTGCTCAAGTCTCGGGCTCAAAACGCTTTAACCCTTTTACATGCTTGACCGAGATCAAGATTCATCTCAAAGCGCACTTGGTGTTGTTTCTGCGTCACTTCGTTACGCGTAAACTCTGCATTTTCACCGGTAACGCTGCCCAGAATCTCGGTTGCGTCGGCAAAACTCGCATATAAAGTCACACAAAAGGTTAAAAAAAACAAAACAACAACAACCAAAACAAAACAAATTGCTGTTTCTGTGGTGTGTAACATATTAAAGTTTGTAAAAGGTCCAGCGCAGATAAAGTGTGTGAAGTGTCAGTGCGCTTACCATCAGTGGAGGTACAGGTATCCTCGAATGAAGTGAATTACTAAGGTGTAACTGACTCCAGGCGTAACGCCGAAAAAAAACAAAAAAACGCCGAAATGAGCCTTAAAGGAGAAGCTGGATGCCTTTTAGACTCATTAATCCTTCCGCGACACCTCTCGGCGGACTGTGTGGAGGAGAAGGCCGGCCGCTCGGGCTCTGCAGCGGGGGTTTCCTTCCTATCCGTCTCCACAACAGATCGCAGGAGCGGGCGCTGCGCAGAAGACGGTCAGGTTTTCCGAATGATCCAGCATCTATGGCCCCTTGCAGTTTTTATGTGTCCGCCCAATTTACCCTCCCTGCCTCCTCCTCCTCCTCCTCCTCCTCCTCCTTCTCCTCCGCCCTCCCTGACCCCCACCTACCTCATCCGTCTCAAACACCTTGGATAACCCCCCCCCCCCCCCCCCCCCCTCTCCTGCTCTTCCACTTCAAATAAAGAAACCTCACCGTGCGTGGATTTTTTTTCCCCCCCTCCCTATTTATTATTTCAAATTTTGCCATTTGCTCGTCAGAGTTACTGGTTGAGACGCTTTGTTGCACACTGGCATGCAGGAATTTCGACTTTTTTTTCTGGCTGTTGCAGCTTGTTTTTCACATAAAGTTCCACAGTTTAGGAATTGCTCACATGTTCACATTGACGCTGTACTTAAAGCAAACCTGTTTTCGTTTTCATTTTTAATGACTCGTATTCAATCATAAAAAAAACTTCGATAAAGGGTGATTGTGCTATATTTTAATTTTAATGTTGTTTGGCATATCAGGACATTTTACAGTTCATGAGAAGTAAAAGAAATCCAAGGAGTTGCTCGTCAATGATGTGCTGTTCAGTGTTTCTCCTTTCAACCCGAGACTGTGGGACACTAAAGCCTGTATCATCATTACAATACAAAACTGTTTGTTCAAAGTTTTGTTCAGAGAAGGGAGCTAAAAGTAGGTTATTTTTAATTATATACTCGACAAATTTCATATTCCTCATCCATTCAGCCGGTTCCAGCACACCTCGGCACTTTTAGAGTCACTTATCAACCTATAACTCACATCATGGACTGACGGTGCAAACTGGAGTACCTGGAGAACAGGGAGAACATGATGATGCAAACACCACAGAGAAAGGTTTTCCTGTAGTTTTTTTCGAAATATTTCCACACGATCATGTTTTTTTTGTTGTTGTTTTTTCAGAGATTAAAAAGCTCCACACATGACTTGCATAGCATCCTCTGAATTTGCTGCACCTGCACTGGACATACATACAGTATACAGGAAGTCAGTAAATGGCAATCTTCGTCTTTATTGATAATAATACATGTTGGACCGCGATGAAAATGTGGATCTTTTAACACGAGAAGACAACCTTTAATACATACATATTTTGTATTTAATGGCACATTTGGCATTTATTATCATTATTACTTGGTATTATATTGGAAAGAATTCCTATTTTTATTCAGTTAAAATACAACGAGGAAGTTGGATAACTGTTTTTTTGTTTTAAATTAGCTCAAATTACTTTTGTTTCCTCTTGGCACTGAGTACCTCCTCTGACAAAAACTTTCCTAATGTTGTTTAAAAAATGACAATAGCAAATAATGAAGAGATCCAGGATGTTTCTCATCCCATCCCCTGCCTTCTCCAATCTTTAACCATCTCCATGTCCTCCTCCTCTCTATGAATCCTCTCTGTGGTCTTCCTCTTCTCCTATTCAATATATCCCATATATTTGGCACATGTCCAATTTTTTTTTTAACCTTTTATCTTTAGCTTTGTCTTTAAAGTACTCAACCTACACTCAATTTTAAATGAGAGGATTTATTTTGTTGTCATCACTGATTGACTGATTTTCGTTGCCTCACCAGGCCTCGGCTGGAAAGTTAGTTCCCCATTTAGCTTTTGACCGCCAGTAGTAAATCCTCCATGGTTGTACATCTGTGCCTTTATGCATGTGGCTTTTTGGGGATGTGCTTTGTGACTCAGTCCACTTAGGATTCCTCACCTTCCAGCGCATACCTCCAGCGTGACTCCTGATGCTGGATCTCAACCGCTGCAACACCGTCACTAAATTCATTTGTGCTGCAGGAATCTTTTTCATGTAGGTCTCACTGTTATTCAAGGGATCCGTATTTTATGCTGTTCCTTTCTGTTGTATTGACAGAAATGGATCAGGGTGGTGACACGATTGAGCTCCAGTGGATTAGACATGTATGAAACATTGTTTTCTGTCAGCCTCGCTGCAAAATGTGACATGATTATATGAGCTGAAGTCATGTTTTTATTGACTTCTGCAACTATGGCAAGTTTCCTTGTTCACTGGCAGTACATGCATGTGTGACAATACAAAAAGGGCTTTAAAATTGTACAGTTAGACAATTGGCAACATAAACTGTTATGCTGAACATGAATAACTGTCATTTGTGTAGGTTGGGGTTTTTTTGTGTGTCAGACAATAGTCCTCAATGAAGAGTGGAACAGTAGGTTTGGCCAACTTTGTACCAAAATATATTGAGAACAGTAGCTTGCAATACATTTCTGAAATAAAAATGGTTAAAGATAGAATTTTTTTAAAAATATAGTTTGCCTTTTTCCAAACAATTATATAAAAAGCAAGAAGAAGAAAAACAAAACTGTATTTATTCTCAGACATATTGAAACTCACCAAAACATAAAGGTAACAACACTGAAACATGTCTTATTATCATGGAGGATTTTTCACTTTCTGCCCTGTAAAAGTTATATTCCACAGATTTGAAACATTGTTAAAACTGCATATCATGCGCCTTGATGGTGCGGTTTAAAATATCTCAAATATGTTTAGAATTTCTTTGACAATTTAAGAGATTTACAAAGTAGTTAGTTTGGCACGTTATCTGACTTCCCCTTATTTTTCTTTTCATGCACCAGGACACTGCAAAAAAAAATGTGGAGGAGGAAGAACCTTGCAAATACACTAGTGTGCAGATTTGAGAGAAATTGAGCCTCCGGATGATAAAATATGACGCCACACAGCATCACAGTTTGTGTGATGGAGGAGATTGCAGTGTTGTCTTGGGAAGATGCGTGTTATGTGCAGATGTGTCAGCCTTCAAGCCAAGTACCTACAACAGAGACTGAATGGAAAGTTTGGAGCAACAAACATACAGTTCATGCAGATGTTTTTTGTTTTCTGAAATATAAAATAATTGATCATCAGGCTGGACAAATATATGTTAAATCAAACAAAAAGAAGTACTTGTATATTACCATATGAGATGTGATGTACCACTCTTGCCTTCTCTGGTTTGAGTTTAGTTGCGGATCTTCGATATTTAGCTCCTCTGTTCTTTGTATATGTGTGTGGATTTTGTCCACAGTGGTTTTTCCATCTCGTCACTCTAAATGGCTCATCAGCATTTATGTCATCTGTCTCTCTGTATCTGTGTTTGCATGGTCACCTTTATGTCAATTTTTTATTGAATTCTTGATGATAAAGTGTATAGACTGATGCACCCAAATCAGTGGATCAATCCCATAATACGTTGCAGTGACACTGGCTGTTTGCGACATTCAGCTTTAACTATCTAGTGAAGATGGATGTATTCGCTTGATTCATTTATCTTTTGAAACTGCTAAACCAAAATGTTCTAGTTCAGGAAAAGAAAATTATATGATATATTCAGAAATGATACTGTGCCACCACAATTTCCCTCAAAACAGCATAACATGGTGATGTGACATAACAGAGAGTGAGAATGATTTGACCTCAACTTGGCCCGTGTTTACACAACTAGCATTTCGAATGAAAACGCAACATTTTTGCAATTTTGTTTTAGAAAATGTTCACATTTTAAAACAGCAACATTTTGCAGACACCGTGAAAATCCTGTAGTTTTCATGTTGGGCCACGAGTGGGAGCTGTTTTTTGTTGTAGTAAAAAAACCACAAACACATGCACACAGAAAACAATACGCTATAAACATTAACGATAGGAGTACACAGACATTGGTATGTACAGACAACCAAGTTGGCACAACGACTCTTGACTATAAAACTACCAAGTCCCAGGAGAACATGGTCTGGGAGTCATGCAACTCTGGAGCCCGCCGTTGTTTTTATCGTTCACGGACTCATGCATGTGCAGAAATATAGTTGACGACAGCCGTGACGCGCAGGCATAGTAGCAGCATTTCTGGCTTCTACATGGTGACGGAGCTCAAATGTTTTTAGAAAGTTGTGTTGTGCCCCGTTTTCACAATAACATAGTGTTTTCAAAAAGTTCCACTTTGGGAGCTGTTTTCAAAAATGTGCATTTTCAATGGCTCCGAACACAGCAGAAACACACAGAAACATAACAAAAAGTTTTGTGTTTTCACTTGAAAAGGTGATTGTATCAATGGGGCCTTGGAGACACCAACACGTGTAATGGAATATGGATTGACATAAAAATAAAATAGATCTTATTAGAGCGGATCAGATCTGCTCTGATTATACATATTTACATAGAGCAGCCTTTTATTTTTCTATTTGCATTAATCCTGTTCAGATCTATAAACAATCCGCTTCATAATTTACCAGGATTTTGCTCTAAAAAAAGACTACAAAACAAAACAACTATTGACTTTCTTTCAGTTTTAATGTAGTAACAAGAGCTCAACTTAAAAAGTCGATGTTGTGTCTGCAGACATTTCAAGTGGAAAATGGTGCTATCCTGGCTATATTGTGTAGCCTGCAGTGACCTGAGAGTGTCCTAGACGTTCCTCTACAGTGGAAACCTTGGATCTCTCTTACCGACCCTAACCCAGGCTATTGAGAGTACAAGATAGGCTGCGGATGTCTCTTCCAAGGTGTTGACCAGGCTTAGCCTCTTTGAGCCCCCTCAGTTCCGAAGGAGATTACCAACTGCGGGTGGCTTAAACCCACAGGCAGTGAGCAACCTATTTCACTACCTGCAATGTGAACCTCTCATCCCCCAGCTACAGATTTGGGAGAAAAAAAATTGCTTTAGCTTGTAAGAAAAAAAAAGAGAAGAAGAAGCATGTTTTACCTGAAAGTTCAACTCCTAACTGCTTCTCTTTGAGTGAAATGAGCCGTCACTGAGCTCCCACATTTGCCTTTGGCCATCTTTCGGGGGATGAGGTCAGGGCTGCTTCGCGGCACTGACATTTGCTGGGAGCTCAAGGAGATCTCGCTCACGCGCCCCCGTCACTAAATCCTGCTCGGAGCCACTCACCTGTGAACAGCGGCCCTTAATCAAGCAGCAGCTCAAAGGTGACCCAGCCGCCTGTAGACCTCGAGCCCCGATGTCATAACACACCTTCATTTTGTCTGTGCTCTCCTTCAGAGGCTCAATCAAGCGCTCACTAGTACAGACACGCGCCGCGGCCATTGATCAAACCTCAGCTTTCACTAACGCCGGGAGTTCTCATTGAAGCATTCTTCAGCACAGCTGCCTCGTATTTCTTTAGATGCCCGTCCTGTAATCCCCCAGCCCAGCCTGGGACCTGAAAGTCTGTAAGTGGTGTGAGGGGTTAAGAGAGGGAAAGGGACAAGGGAAGCAGAGTTTAAGTACGGATTGGATAAACTATTTTAATCCCCGTAATGGAATTGCCATGTAAACTTGTGAATCTTGGAGTAAACAGAAGGAAAATGAGGAGAGGGTGGATGTTGACCTAGTCGGAGCCTTTCCGGGGGGAATTGTGTGGCCATTAAAAGACTTGCATCTCTTTTTTTTGGGGGGGGGGTTGACTTTCTTTTTCAATGTGTCAAAACAAATATTTAAAGCTCACCTCTTACTAAGAATATATAGAGTTACTGTAGTGAATTTTCGCCATGTTTTAACTCAAGCTATGCCGTCGTAATTGAGGACATTTTCCTTAAAGGAGAATGGTAGCAGAAGCGAGTTATGTTAATGATAAGCGGGAATAGTGCACAGAGAATAAAGCGGCCGCGCTGAGGCATCATCTCATACGACACTCCTGCTGGCCAATATTATCCCATCCATTACAAAGAGCGATCATCAGTGACACTCCCTTGTATAAGATTGGGACTGTGTGTGTTGCATGATGTGAAGTCGTGAGTGACAGGACTTTAATGTTCGTCCATCTCCCGCTTGTCAGTGGCGCAAACCTGCCCCTGCCAGATGTTATCAAAGGCAGCTGGTCAAGTGAGCAGCCGAGGGGGTGGGAAGTGTGTGTCGGGGGCTTTTTAAGCCATTCCCTCGCTCTGTCAGGGTGCAGGGAGACACACTTGGGCTTCAACACTGTCCAGACGCAGCCTGAGTGGAGCAACGCCTGATGCTGGGACTCTGGGGGGTTGCGCCGGGAAACTTTCTCAATGGATTAAAAAGCTTTTTTATCACCATTTGGATTGGCACTTGAAGATACTCCTTTAATCTGAGAAGGGGAATTGACTTTGCCCACACCACAGTCCCAAAGAGTCCAAGATGAATTCTCAAGCGATGATGCTAGTTAGTTATGGACAACCTCACAAGTGTTATGCTGTCGAGTTTAGAAGCAAAATAGATTACGCTTGAACGAATGGAAATTGACCAAAATAGAAGATAATTAAATAAAGTGCAGTGGCGTAGACTGATCTGGTGGCCGGAGAGATCTGGTGACCAGAGACTCAAAGTTAAACGTCTCTTTGAAAACTGATTCTCAATATTTAGTTATGACATTACAGTACAAAGCTGCTTTTGGACAATTTTACAAGAGGTAATAAAATAAAAGTATAAAAGTTTAAATTTGCCAAAATGTTGCTAATCAAATGTTCTGAAAGTCATGTTTCCCCTCGACTGACCCCAATCTGAGGCAGAAAGGAATGTCAAAAGTATTTTCGCACGTCACACTAAATATTCCGAGTTTTCTGTGGCGATTTGCATGTTGTCACTCCGCATGTGTGGATTTGCTCCCACAGTCTCGAGATCCTGTTCATACGACATAATTTTTGTGTTTGCATTTCAGAAAAGTTTTGCGTTTACACGGCAACGTTTTGAAAACGATGTCTGTTTATGCGGAAATGGCAGGAACACCCCAAAAAGTATATTGTTATGAAAGGGCCCACTAGTGGGGGCTGTTTCAGTCTGTGCTGTCCCAGGAGAATTTGGACTGGAATTCATGACAGTCTGGAGGCCGCCATTATTGTTAGTGTCAATCAACTCACACATGTGCAGAAGAATTATTGAGGAAGGCAGTAGCAGCATTTCTACCGTTTGCATGGAGACGGAGCCTGAGCATATTGTGTTTACCACCAGTTTGCACAATGACGCAGTCGGTGCACGAATGTTTCCCGTTTTCTCTTTTTGCCTGCATGTTTGTGGATTTGCTGCCACAATCCACAAACATGCATTTGATTTTGATTTACCCACAGGCAGCTGGGATTAGCTCTCTTTGGAGAAGGTGGATGAACATTGTATTTCTTTTTTCTTTTTTTTCATTCAGTGGCTACAAGTCTAAACTCAAAAAGCCTCATTTGGACCTCAGACCAGCTTCAGCTGTCAAAACAATCCAATGAAGGAAGACATCAACGCAGAACTTTAAAGAGGTGGAGTTAAAAAACACAGCATCTGCCCTCATTCCCAAACTCTTTTAGATTGTGTTCTCACTCGGTCTTCGTCCCCTCAAATATATCTTTACATCTGAAGCTATCAAGAAGCACTTAAATAACCGAGTGTCAACACGGTTGTTTCAAACCGTGACTTTTAATACAGCCTGTAAATCACACCAGGAACCTCTTATTTCTTCAAGAATGCAATTACATACTTTCAAATAAAACTTGAAAGGGTCCAGCCAGTTTTAAAATGTGTGTGCTCCGATGACGGTGGGGAGGAATTTCAAGTAGTTAGAATATGCTGACATCCTTGTGAGGGGGAAACATGAGCAAGACGAGAGGAGAGTAATAGAGGGAAAAAAAAAGTGATCAAATGTTTGATACCTATAAAATCAATGGTGAATAAAAAAAAAAAAGTTTTTTTTTTTTTTCATTTGTGTTCTTCTGTCAGCCATTTATTTACTGCTGTGACATTGTTCTCTGAGGCCACATGTGCAGTTTCTGATGTGGCCGATGTGGTGCTTGAGATATTAGATTAATCCCACATTTGCATTTAAAGCCATCCGATCAACAACACATGCAATTTAGTTAATTCATTGTATGATTGATTCAATTGCCCTTGTTATCATGACATAGACTTAGTCACAATAAATTAGGGGGACCAAACATCCTGTTTTGCACACAGACATGTCCACGTTTTACATCCTTGGTTTTAAAAAAATGCATGAAAATATCAGATTTCTTTTTGTTTTCCCCCTAAAAAACTATTGCGCATATATTGCGCATATATTTTAATTGACTGGTGCTTAGCACAGAAAACTACTTGGATGCATGTGTAATCCCATTAAACTGGTTTGTGCGATGCTATTTGCACTCATAGAGTGAGCAGATGATGAAGAAGCATTGCTTCCTATCTGCCAACAAAATGTTTTGTTAAATGAGTATTTCGTCGATTTTTTGATGGAAGAGTTGTTCAGGACATTCATTTAAAAATACAACAGTAAAAACAATGCTGACTTTTCGAATCTGTCACTATTTAATTCCAGGGATTTATTGAAGAGAGACGAGATTTCATATGATGAGTAAAGTTTGCGTTTGATTGTAGAGAGATAATACTTTGTAATATAACAGAATTTCCTATCGGTACAGAAGGAGGCACATTTTGACTATAATAAAATGAATAAGCCTCTTTGAGTTTAAAGGTAACATTGTGATATATACATTGGTGAAATGTAATGTTATAAAATGAACATTTTGGAACTTTTTGGCTGTCTTTATATGTAAAACCAGCCACCAGCCCAGATGTGCAGATTCATGCATCTTCACCAGCCAGATAAATAAAACTCAGACTCATTTCACTCATTAATACCAAATTTTATGAAATATATCTTAAGAAACACAAATGAAACACTGACAATTGAGAAAGTTACCTGCAAAACAAAGAAAAAAAACAACTATATTTTATCACACACAAAAAAAAGGTTTAAGACATTTCTGCCTCAGGCTGCTACTACCTGGTTAATGGATGAAAGATTACATTGAGTATGTTCCGAGTGGATCAGATACATTTAGAACCAGGATGTCTCTCCCAGTCCTGCTTCAGTTTTTATTATTTATTCACTCACTCTAAAGATGACAACACCAATAGACGAAGCTTTGTGAATGATCGCTAGACTTCATAGTGTGAATAGAATAATGACGTTAAGATTACATATGGTTGTGGACTGTGTTGCAACATGGCAAAGATTGTTTTTAAAAAAAAAGAGAGAGAGAGAGATATTTTGCATTTCAAAGGCCACAGTGGTGAGTGCAAGGATGAATCTTCAGGGATCTAAATCCAGAGTGGCCCAGTTTGTATGAGATACCATCATGGGTTGTTTTTTTTTTTTTTTAGCAATTAGCTCCCAGGAATCTCCAACCCTGGTCCTGAAGATTTGCTGCCCCATGTGGTTGAGGTCACTTCCTGCAGCATGACATCTGATTTTAAAGAGAAACTCCTCAGAGGATTTGTCATTTGATGCAAATACATTGAAGCAGGGAGACATCTACATCATGCAGGACTGGGCGTCCTGTTCAAAAGGTCTTGTGACTTAGCCTTCGCTAGAACCCGTTTACACAACGTTTTCAAGTGAAATCGGAAATCTTTGATAATAATGATTTGGGTGTTTGGAGCCACTGAAAACACAACTTTTTGAAAACACTCTCTCTCGTCCTTCTTTCCTCAACTTCCTTAAAATGCTGCTGCTGCACACACGCACCACGGCAGTAGTAAATACCTTGTCATGTAAATGGGTTACTTTTCTCAATTGTTTTGCCCTAAGAATGAAAAAAAGTAATTTAAAAAGAAGTATAAACCTTTTTAGTCATATTGTCCTCCATAATAACCTTAATTAAAATGCCGGCTTGTACAAAACAAAAACCTTTCCCCCTTATTTACAGTTAATTTGCAGTTTGGAAAGTTGCAAATAAATTTGAAATTCCCTTCCAATGCATCATGAGTGAACGACATTAGTAGAGTACGTGGGTGGGAAGACGAGAGGGCTCATCATCCTCGTCGTGAGGAATCTACATATACTGTACAGCATGAACTGAGTAGTTTGGAGGGATCAATTTGTACGTTCAACTCCAACCTGGACACCAGCTGGCTGCAGAAGAGATGGGAAAGATTTGTGGCTCTGCAGCTTGACAACAAAATAATCTTTGCACTAATGTTGAATTACTGCCATGGCAGTTTGTTGCACTTGGCCTATTTGTCAAGTTGCATGAAAAAAACCTCAGGTCATGATCTATCCATCCATCTTTTATATCGCTTTGTCTACTTCATGATTGTGGGGGGGGGGGGGGGGGGGGGGGGCTGAGGCCGATCCCAGCTGACTGCTGGTGAAGGCAGGGTACAACCCGGACAGATCGCCAGCCCCCTTTGTTCATAAACAGCTCATAAATTTGGCAAGAACATACTCATATGTGTTTAACATTTTCCTCATGTGAGGAAAAGCAATCTTCAGGGTTAGTTTTCAGTATGAAACTGTGTCCGGTAAATGTACTGTAACTGTGTAAACTGCATCGTACGGCTGCCAGAAATGACAAGTTTCCTTTCAGTGATGTGGTTTATCCACCAGCTTAATCCAGTCTGAGTAAAGCTCCTGTGTTTGTGAGCATGTAAAGCTGTTTTAAACGAGGCTCAGTATCCAATGACTCACCCCTGACGTAATATTTCATGGTGCAGTCGGATGTAACTCTCCTGGGTGTCTGGCCTGATGCTTGGGATTTGGCATGGAGCAGTAGGTGGTCAGGCGATTAGGTCACCGCAGTGCTCTGAGATCCAGGAACGCTCTAACCTGGGTTTTTGGATCTGCTGCGCTTCCGATCTCTCTGTGGGAACCGATGTGTTGCAGTTAAGTTGAAGCAGAGAAGCGTCCAGGTTCCGCCCAGCTCCAAATAACTAAATAACAAGGAGCCGAGTTTTAAACTCCTTAAAGGGAAAAGCTCTCAATTTTGCTTGAGTCGCAGCAGAAGGGTTTTGATTGCTTTTGTTGGAGTGGCTCACGGAACACAGGAATCATATCTAAAAGTATGTTATTTCCACAGATATGACAGTACATGAGTTTTTTGGTGGAAAAAGGTGCAAGCCGAAGGGGAGCACTACTGAAGAATTCCTTTTTGTTGGATATCCTATGATCTTTTTCTGGATGGCTGACTGAAAACTTAATTTCTAGCTGGGGCCTGTAATTGTAGGTCATTTTGCTCTATGAGTGCAATTGCAGATTTGATAAACAAGATCCTCTGGCAGTGCAGTGTTTACTTTCAGGGCCTTCATTTGAGAGCTGGAGTTCAGGGGTGGGATAAAGTTTACCCCACGTACACTCACACCGACACGTTAACACAACATACTGTACGTGTACAAAGAAATGTACATGTCACTGAAGCATGGCTATGATAATACACCCTCTACATCAAACACTTAAATCTACTTTTTTAGCCACTCAGTGTTTCCAGACCACCTATTTGCCTGGTGTAGATCTCAACTCCAAGCACATCTGTTATAGGAATATGCTTCTTTTTTTTCTTTTTTTTTAATAGCTTAAAAAATACATTTATTTTTCAAAAAGGTAAATTATACCATGGATAAGGTGAACACTGTGGGCTTCAGTAAACGCAGCTCAAACACAAATACATTTGCAAGTGACTATTTTCAGCCACAGATTGATTGAACGACAGAGTTTCTTTGGCAGCAGCACGACTGACTCATAATAAAGTAACTGTGCCCAGGTTCACAGCCCCGAACCAAGACGTCACCGGTACAACACTGCACGCCATGAAATCGTTTTAATGGTTCCGGGGGTTTTTCATTTTTTAGGGGTATTTTTTTCACATGAAGAAAAGACTGGGAGTATTCTGTAGTTATTATCCAAGGTCAACTAAATCAAACTTTCAACTCCTATTTATCCGTCTTGCTTTGATGCTGCTTTGCTGCTCATTCATGGTCTTCGTATTCATATAGACGCTCGCTTCAAACTGTCTTTGTACCTCCAGGCGTTCATTATTGTTGGAAGCAGTATTTGGCAATCAATTCACGAGAGGGTGTAGCTTTAAACAATTGGCTAAATACCATTGAGAAAAGTCGAATAACAAAGGAAATGATAACCAATACAGCAATAGCAGGTGGAGCACAATTCAATAATGCTGATTTGGGATTTTCATGGCAAAAATGTAAAATAGGACTAGTTGATGAGCCGAAACCATAGGAAACTGTTCAAATTTAGCAACATTTCTAGTTAAGTGTTTAAAAACTTTGTTCTTAAAAATACCCACACGCTCTTGTATTTTAAATGCTACTGAAGCATTAGACACTTTAGCTGGAGGTGAATTTCTGAAAGCCTAGCGTTAAAATGGAATCACATCGTGCAGCGTCATTGTTGTGATGAGCAAAGTAATTCACTCAGACAAGGCAGGATAAGCTTGGCACTGCAAAGAACAGCAGATTGTGTTTCATCTTTATATTTTAGAATGGTTTTGCCACTCTAGAATCCAGAAGTAGAATATGGACGGATGACTCCATAGGAATGAAATAAGCCTTTATTCAACTTCGGGATGCCAGCTGATGGTGGGCGAAGAAGGATATCAAAAAAGAATCATCCTCAAATTAATGTTTGCGGACTGTGGGAGGACAACCAGAGTACCCAGAGAAAACGAACAAGCCCAACTGGAACTGGAACTGGGGACTTTCTCACTATGGGGCAAGAATATGAACAACTGCCCCACTGTACAAATCCTATAGCATAGACATTTTGCTGGATGAGTACAGGACACATCAGATAGTGATGAAGCCAAATGTAACCTGACTTGTTCACTGCTGGGAAGCTTTTAAAAGGTCTCTTAGTCATATCACTCGTTCCACGTCAGAGGCGTCTTCTGGGAGAACGCATGCTCCACCAGCAGGAGAGGACGTAGCGTTGGTCCAACACAATTCGGGATGGAGATTGGTTGTAAAAGATGTAGCAGCTTGTACAAATAAACTTAGATTAAACAAAAATAAGCCTGCAAAGGGGGAAGGGGAAAGCCGAAGGTTTATCTGCTGTAGTTTCTGAGAGGCTGTAATGGATCGGGTTTAAGTGAAGCCACATTTTTTTTTCTTCTCTGAGCTTCAGCACTTGTCCCTCCGGGGGGCAGTTGACATGACACAAATTTTCCGCAGACAATTACATGAATAAATAAATAGACATAAGGTCAGTGATATTAAAATGAGTCAAGAACATTAATACTGGTAGTGTTTGTTTGTTTTTAATGCCAGGGTATAGTTGTGGGTTGCAGCTGGAGATCACACAGATTTAAGAAGAAAAAAAAACAAAAGGGTCCAGATCCTGAAGGAGCACGCTGGGTCAAAGCGAGTCTGTTCATTTCCACCATCGCAAAGTAGAAACTCATGCACACAAAGGCCTTTGAAAGCTGGAAAATCTAATTTATAATAATCACGTGTTTATGCGCACATCAATAAACGTTTATCACTCAGAAATTCACAAGTATCCCACTCTGGTGTCGACGCAGGCAAACACTGTTTCCACTAAAATCCAAACATGCTCGAATCCAAGTCATGAAATTAAATCTTACCGGAAAAAAAAAAAAAAATAATGCCAAAGTTTTAGTGATATTGGCCAGGATAATGATGCATGGCTTCGTGTAATTCCCCTTCTTGTTGTCTTTAGCAGTTTGGGTCAGTTTGGATTGTATCCGTGTGAAAATTTAAAATGTTTTGTTTATTTATATGTGTTTGGATGTCTGGGAGTACAATCGCAAAATTATATATATGTATATATATATATATATATATATATATATATATATATATATACATATATATATATATATATAAACATAACATATTACCCCAAATTTGATCTCAATCAGAGGAACACTTCAAATTCCCCTTAAAAACTCTTCCCCTTCCCTCCATTCTTATTGTTTCATTCATCCATCCAACGCTACCTTCTTTCCCCTGGAGCTTTGGCTACGAAGGCGGAAAGTCTGCTGCTCACCATTGTTGCATTACATGTCTGGTTTCCCTCCAGGGGTCTGGATCGCAGCAGGGGGGAGCAGGTGAGAACACAGAGGAACAGGGGGAGGATGGATGGAGGAAGAAAAAGAAGAAGAAGAGAGAAAACAGGAAACAGCAGCTCCTCTCAGAGGACGCCATCCCTCCTCGTGAAGCTCGGGTAAAATTACACCACAGTCCTCCGTTATTTCCACTTCTCTCATCCCATCACTGATCCTATTTGTGAGAAATACGCAAGCAATTAGAGCATTGTACACACAAACAAGTTCATATATCCTGTGCTGGTAAAAAGATCAAACAAAGATCAAGACACTTTTTGGATTATGTTTTATTTTGCCGCTGCAACTTTTACCAAAATGTGCAGTCATAAAAAGGCTTTAGGGGCACCTGAAATATGTGACCTTTTATTTTTTATTGCTCCCTTAAACACTCATTCAGCTGGAGGCATCCATATTTGTAGATGTTATGTCATTTGCTGTCATCCACTGAGCATGTGGTTTGCATGCTCAAAGGCACTACAGCAGGTTAAAGGATGGGAAACAACAAATGTTGAGTTGACTTTAATAATTTGCACACTTTACTGCTTCAGCACATAATCAGTTCTATTCTTGTGCGTAACACTGTCATGCAAGGTAATCACACACCATCGGAACCAAGTTCGGTTCAGCATCTTTTATAATGACACTTCAACACATGATGGGGTATCGAACCACCTCATTCTGAGTTGTTCAACCATAATCAAACAAGAGCTGTCTCACTTGCTCTCTGTGCGAAGTAGACTTTTTTCATTACTCAATATATTTCAGATTGTGTGAATTGTGTTTATATTTTAGTTCTTTAGTTTGGTAAGACTGATACGAGTGAATTTCAGTTCAATAGACCCTTCCCTTTGCATTCAGGTGTTGATGCCATAGTTGCTAGGCAATGTATCACAATGTCACTGTAGGACCAAAATTTTGCATAGACTGTCTGACTTCCTTAGCCTAACCCTGCAGGCTGCTCAAGCCATGTCCTTAAAAAAATTGGATGACAATTGGCATCATTTTCAGTCTTTCTCTGTATGGAGTCTGCATGTTCTCCCTGTGTATGCATGACTCTTTCTCAGTCTACACAGTATAAAACCTGACTACATCATTCAAAAACCTGCACTTTAGGTTAATTGATTAGTCTAAATTGTCTACAGATGTGAATGACAGTGTGGGTGACTGCCTCTCAAGCAACCTGTCAATGTCCATAGTCAGCTGCGTTTGGCTCCAGCAACCCAAGCTGGATTAAGCAGCAAATAAGAATGTATAAATAGGGATGAGCCGACCTGAAGAAGGGGTATTCCGCTCATTGCCTTCGATAAATAGCACCCTGAATGTTGTATAGACTTGGTTGAGTTTTCCAATTTAGCTCATCCACCTTTGTGTCATTTTGGCCCAATACCAAATTAGCAAACATGCTTGAATGAAGGCTCCTGCAGAGAGGTTGTTGACTAAAGCACAACAAACATTTACAGAAGCTCCTGCACCCTTTTTGGCAGAACGAGCAGGAGATGACATCAGAGGAAAACAGTAATTCACTGTTTACGCAGTTTATTTTGGAGCTTGATTATGTGTAACTCCGCAACCTTTTAGAGGGTTTAAGAACACTTTTAACCATCGGGGCTGCAGCCAATCTTGTTATTGCCCGCATCTGTTGAAAACCAAATAATGGCGGGTGGTCACCTTTCATCATGGTATGATGGGAATGGGTTGTGTAAGGTGATACCGCACAACGCAGGCACGGCTGTGACATCGCAGCTTTTAAATTTAGTTTTCTGTCCACTAGCAAGCGGGGACAAGTACCATCTGGGCTCAGTGCACGATCAAGGGAGTCGTAATGGTAGTGTGTGTGCGTGTATCTAAACTAGTGATAGCACATGCGGGACCCAACGTGCACATTTCTGAAGTGGATTAACAGAAGTTTAGCTTCAAGCTTCAACTTGGGGGAGACACAATTTATCAGGGTTTTAAGGAATTTTTGGGTGAAAGTGGAGTTCAACCAGACCCATCGAGATAACACGAATGTGGGATCCCTGAGCGACGACCCACCTTAAAACTCATGGAATCCCTACTGATCTTCCACTGAGCTCAGGCTATTTGTGCAACCCTGTCAACATTAAACACACACACACACACACACACACACGCACACACACACACACACACACACACACACACACACACACACACACACACACACACACACACACACACACACACACACACACACACACACACACAGAGCAACCCACTACCGCCACCCTGCCCACACTCTATTTCAGTCTGGACTTTACCGTTCCAGAGACCACAGGTCCCGCCACATGGAGAGAACTGTGCTGGGCTCTCTAACCCCAGTCAGACCAGGGTAGTCACTGGGGTGGGGTGGGGTGGGACGGTGGCAGCAGCGGCCAGAAGGTGGTGGTAGTGATGGGAGGGGAAGGGGGGGGGTGGAGTTGTACTGGTGTAGTGCTATCTCACAGCTGTTTCTAAGGACGGCGAGGTCTCTGCATAAATTTCCCTGATATCACCTCCATCAGACGGCCATAAAGCTGATTTATTATAAATACTGCTCTCATGTGTTTACTGCGTGCATTCTTGAGCCTGCAACATCTTTCAAAGTGAGCACTTGCAGGTGCTCTGGCTCAGTCTCCGTGGGGCAGACTGGAGGAAATCAAGGGAAAAGAGGGGAGAGGGGGAAGAAGAAGAAGAAGAAGAAAACAACAACTAGGCAGACACAGCAAGAGGGGAAAGGGGGGCAAAAGGCAGGGAGAACAAAGCTGGAGAAAGAGGCATCAGGGTGGTCATAACCGTGTCCATGTTAGAGTATGAACTTACTTTCTGTGACCTAATTTTAAGCTTTGAAAAAGTAAATCGTTGAGATTACAGCTGAAGAACTTGTGATGAATGAGATACCTTCCTTCGGTTTGGAATAAAGGTGTCAAACTTGCGGTCTATGGGTCACGTTTGTCCTGGTTACCAAAAACATCAATGAGTATCTTCACTGACAATTTACATTTAATGTAACACAACATTGATACAGTAGTATAGTGTGTGACCATATTGCTGGCTTAGTAACATTGGCTCCAAAGCTACACTGGCAGTGAATTTGTGAATAGATGCCTCTGAAGGGTGGGAAATTGTTTCCCTTGAAAAGAGGCAGGCCAACAGCAATCTCAAGAGGAACACAGTGGCAGATAGGATATCAGAGCTTCACGTACATATACCCAAAGACAAAAAGTCAAATCTTTTGTTACATTTTTGAACCAAGTTTAAAGAGTAAACATTTGTGTCAAATGGAAAAAATCTACTCTGTCTTGTACTGGAGTCCTCTTAAAAAAAGGGCATGACATTTACATGGAAAGTTTTTTAGATTCATAGTCAAAGAGTTGTCATTTTATCAAGCTGGCCCACTTCACGACAGCTTTGGCTGTATATGGACCCTGAACGAAAATATGCCATTTATATTAGAGAGGTTTTAGAATTGCCATTGTAATCAAGATAATTTGAAGTGCAGATTTTGAGGTCATCGCACTCTACAATGACGCAGCAAATGTTCAAATGTTTTTTTTCGGCATTCATTGCTGTCCCGGGTGTCCTCATAAAATGTTTGCATGCATGCTTTGGGCTAAAACACCAAAGGATATGTAATTTTCACAGGCCCTCATTTGGGTGCATGTCTCCCTAAATGCAAATTAGCCAAAGCTTGCCACGTCTGGGGGGTACACAGATGCATCCCATGGCAACCAGTATGTTTTCACAAGAAAATATGACTGCGGTCAATAAACAACAGTGCGGCAGAGTCAGACCCATATGCAGAACTGGAAGAGGCTGTAATATACTGTCATACACAAACTGCTGTTTACCAAATCAAAATAAGGAGCTTTTTCACCATTTACATGCCATGTCACCACATAGCGGCTAATTAGCCTCAAGCTTAGTTTCAGACTGTTCCTCTGACGTAGTTCAGCACAGTTCAGGACATCGAGACTTCATGTCAGTCCCATGCCAACTTATGAGCACATACATTTGCCTTTAGTTCCTGCAGCATCACCACCATAAAACCAAATCGATCCAGACCACTCAGAGGTTAGGTTAGGAGCCTGTTTAAAGAGATAATCAATTCAATTCATTTAGAGAATGTGAATAACAACATCGTCATTTGTGGGTCTTCACTATCCAAAACTGCCAAAATGTAAAATGGCCTAATAACAAAACTCAATAAACGTTTACATCTGGCGCTTGGATGAAGATGCTCGGAAGAGGTTTGTGTGAAAAGTAAATTGTCCCATTTATTATGTGACATTCAGGCAGTTTTCTGAACATCGCATGGATTCCTTCAAGAGCAGCTGAAATAATATTGGTTCTGCTGCATATCCTCAAAGTTTAAGAGCTATGCAGGCGGCACGCCAAATACCATATCGTACATGTATAATCCATCAACAGGTGATTTTTTCAAGATGTGTCGCCTTTAAAACTTGGTTTGCTTGTCTAAAAAAAACACTCTGTGTCATTTTATCAGGGATTGTTCATGCTTGAAAGACATCTGTGGAGACTCTCAGTCATGCAGGTCTTTTCTGAAACTGGACATGATTTTCAAGAGATGAAACTTTGGAGGGGAAGTGAAACATCTTCAAAACAAAGTATGATTGAGGGTTTTGAATAAAGAAGTTTGTACAAAAAATCGTTACCACCTGATTTATTTGTTTTGACATCAGGTATTACATTAATACAATTGTAGGAGTTTCAAAAAACCTGGCATGTTGGCCAAAAGGCACACAAAGAGAAATGATGAAAGTTATTATATACACTGTTGTATGATTAATTTAAATCCACATTTTTCTTCTATGGACATTTCGAAAGCATGGCTCAACATGCTGACTCTACACAACCTTTTTTGGGGGACTTAGTTGCTGTGTACTGAGATCATAGCAGTCATTGTTTGTGAACACAGTGTAAATTGTAGCCAGTATTATGAAAATGAAAATAAAGATCGAGTAAACAAGCATTATCGGTGACATTTGTATTGTAGGTAAATCCTGAAAACAATATCTTGTTGACTAACTGGACCTTTAACTTGGCTTTAGTAAATACGATAAACCTGGATGATAATCCCAGTGATTAATTTGAGATTATCTGGACTTTTTTTCTCATAGATATCCCTTTTATTTTGAGCTAAACTCCGACATATCTCTTTCTGGATATGAATCAAACAGCAACAGTACTGAAAGGGTATTGCACTGTTACAAAAAGAGGTTTCGCTTTCCTTAATCGTGTCACTTTATTGTTTGATTGCAAATTTTTAAAAACGTGGGGGGGGGGGGGAAAGAGATAGTATCTAAAGGGAACAAAATGGAGTCCAGATGGCAAAGCAGGGAGTATCCTCCACCGCAGCTCTCTCTTGATCTCACCTCGGTTTCCGAAAGTGACGCGGCAGAGCGGGCAAGCCAGGAGAGACGGGATGCGAGGGATCGGCCCAGAAGTACATCAGCAATAATTAAAAAGAGGACAGAGAGGGAGAGGAGAAATGTGAGTCATTCCAGAAATGCGAGGGAGCTGCTCGCTTTGTGGATACAACGGGAGATTGACTGAAGATAAAACTGCTCTGTAACTTTGGTGCACCACTGCATCAGTACGTCCGTCATGTGCAGTGTTAGGATGATGCCAAAATTGAAAGAAGAGTAAAACGATTTTGACATCAGATATGTCTATAAAGGTCGAGTTGCCTTTAAAAGATCTGTAGTCACTAGTAAGAAATCAGTGGGTGCTGTGGATCTGTCTGGCATGCAACTAGACATTTTGTACAGATATTTCTCACTCTGGTGGAAACCTTTTAGCAAACCTGTCCGCGGTGAATGCCTTCACTTCAAACAAACAATCGGACACTTTCTTCTATTTATTGAACACTTCAGGGTGAAAGCAGCTCTGGTAAACAGTTGTTTTAAGCTGCTATTGTTCCAGAAGCACCTGCTATTCTATGTAGGGAAGTTAAGCTTGGTATTTATCCCAAAATGTGCACACGCACGCACGCACGCACGCGCGCACACACACGCGCGCGCACACACACACACACACACACACACACACACACACACACACACACACACACACACACACACACACACACACACACACACACACACACACACACACACACACACACACACACACACACACACACACACACACACACACACACAGAGCAACATGTAAACAGATACCCACAATCGTCCTACCACTCGTCCACAATCTGGCTTGTGTTTGCTTCCCGGCATTTTTTCACAGGGTGGAAATATTTAGCCCTGATGAAACATGCATTTATCTAAGGTTTTTTTTTCTTCTTATTCTTCTTCTTTTTTTCCATTCCCAACCATAGTCCCTAAAATCAAATAAAGGAGGGAGCACTATTCTTTTTTTGTACTTTTTTTTCCCCCCTCGATAAAACCCCATCAAGAAGAATGCTGGTAATCCATGTCTACTCCCCCATCATGCCTTGTTCCTCTCATTACCAGCCATGTTGTTCCTATTACGCCTCTACATCCTCTGCTCTTATCAAGATAAATGCGCTGAGATATCATTTCATGTTCCCCCCTTTTGCTTATTGCCTGCCCAAACACTGAACACAGGTTGACTGCACTGAACCAATTTACTGCAAGTTTGTGGTGATGGAGATTCTTTCGTTTCTTCCTTTTTCTCTCTGGAAAATGAATTTATGCTACCTTTTCCTAGCTACTCTCTTTCTTTCTTTTTCCCCCCTCTTTTCAACCTTGACATAAGGAGTTGTTTACTCGGCTCTTGTTGAAGATTGAACACAAGCCTCCGAGACGTGAGTTTGTTCAAATGATGCAGAGACAAAATAATGGCATAAACATGTTGACAGATATCCAACGAGAGAAAGGAAAGGGTGAACAGAGAGTGGATTGTGGGTTTTGACAGGTTCCACTTCAGAGGAGGCTGCAGGAACTTTTTAGAAACCATATTTGTAAAATTTCCCTGTCACTGGTATTTACAGCTTTTCATGCAGTCTAGTAATTTCCCATCTACAGGATGTGAATATGTGTTTTTGAAAGAACTCTACTGCATCCAAAGATATTATGTTCCTGCTGGACGCTGCCTTGTCTCATACTCAGACCCAGTCGTCAGTGCCAGTGCAGGAAGAAGTGTGTCCATGTCAGATTCACACATCTGCCTTTTTTTGTTCTTTTTCTTTTTTTAAACGGCTGCCACCATCTGCCTCTGGTCTTTCTCACTTTGTTTTTCCATTATTTTACTCTTTATAGTCACCAGCTACTTCAGATCGCAGATTTAAGTTGCCTTCTGTGATCCAATGTAACATTGATTTTTTTTTAATGTTTTGTTTTTGTGGTGGTTTGGAGAAACAACCCTGTAACCAAAGGTTTGCTGGTTTGAATCCTATTTTCTTCGGGTCCCTGAGCAAAACACTCAACCCCCAACTACTTAGTAGATCACCTGATTCCGTGTTTGTTTTTGTGATAATCCTGCTTTGGGGTTGCATTTGAGGCGTTTAAGTTGATGTTGCCCCTATTGAAATTTGCTCCTAATATTCCGCTGCCTATTATATAGTATATACACTTTTTTGATTATCTGAAGCATAAAAAAAGCTGTGTCTATGCGTGAAGGTTTTTATTTTTGGTTTCAAAGGTCCTGTTTAAATGATCATGATCGACTGTAATTCGTTGTTTCCATTTTGGTAGTTTCACATTCTGACATCTTTTTGCATTTCTTCTGCTGTATGTAAAAACATATATCTTCACTTATGCAGATGATGATCTAGTAAATGTACAATTTGTTGGAGAAGATTCTGCAGCATAAATACACGGGATTCCTACATTGTTGTTGTCAATTTACTTGCACGTGCTGTCAAAACATTGACTACAAATAAAACGCACCATTTTTAGTGACTCCTATATTTGTTCCGTGCATCCATTCAAGGATTATCTTATCTTATCTTATTCACCAATATCAAACATATTGCCCAGTCACTTTTCACACAAAATAAATTTGTCTCAGTGTCGCAAAGCATGACGATGAAAGAAAACAAATTGTAAAAGTAGACTCTAGCCTGCCGGCTGTCACAAATCACAATTTGCAGATTCATCCAACAGAAGCATTATTCCCAGGACTTGTTGGCAGCGGAGTGGTGACTGGCATCAGACAGCTGCCTCTTCTGTGGGTAGGAGACCAGACCGACCAAAACCAAACTCCACAGACTGTGAACAAATCACTGATCATCACTGTCTGTCTCTCTCGCTCCCACACACACGCACACACACACACACACACACACACGCACACACACACACACACACACACACACACACACACACACACACACACACTTTTTTCAAACCATGATACGAATGGCAAAAGAAAATGCTGAATAACATAGTGACCGGACTCGGTGTTTCGCCTACAGTATGACTGCCTTTGGCTTGTGGGAAACAATGTTCCTTGCAGGCTGCTATTACACATATGCAAACAAATGATAATATTCTGTCTAGACAATAATAATGTCTAGACAAATGAAGTAATAGGTTGTATCCTAGGTGTGTGATTTTGAATCAGGTTCATGCACGACTGGGACGTGATTGCTCCGTTTTATTCCGAGAGAGAACGAGACGACGGGAACGAGTACAATTAGCCAGTGTGTGAACAAGCTCTTGTTTATTGACTTTCAGAGGGAAACTTTATTAACCTGCCCAGCCTTGAATGGGAGACACCTGCTGTTGGCACTTAGGCTGTCATTACTGCTGTAGAGAGCCACAGGGAGGGATCCTGGCTATGCCCAGCACTGCCTGCTGCTCCATTGTGTGGCGCCCCATCATCCAGCAATTGAGTGCTACAACGTTTACAATGAGATTGCCCTTTGTTGGGTATCGTCGCTAAGCTGACAGACCTTTTTTTTCCCTCACTTGTCAGCAATCAAATTATGGTGGACAAACCCACCAAAACTGGTTTTGTTTCTTTTGTCCGTCAGTAAAGAAAAAATAGACGCTGCCCATGATTGACTTTTTTTTGTTGAGGTTGCTATTGGTGAAGCGGGTGATTGCAAAAGAATTACATTTACAACAATGATAGCACAAAACAACTAGTTTGAGTGGATAAAGAGCCTCAAAGAGAGACACTGAGTCACCGAAGGCTAGATGTGAGCCTGTGTGGTGTGGATACCGTAGATAAGATTGGTCAGTCTGATTTCACACATCTTCCTGTCAGCAAGGAGTTCAACTGTCATTTGGAGTTGCTCTGGTAAATCAACTGTATGCTGTGTACCATGTTTTCAGAATATTAGACTCACTTATAAACAAATCACTGATGAATTCAACAAGCCTATAATTAAGTGCACACTTAAAATCAATGTTGCAGTGTCAGTGACATGAACGTAACTGTGAATCAGTTTTTATCCTTCTGTAAATGTGACACTGGTCTTGTCACAAAAAGGTGAACTAAGTGTCACTGAGGAGATGAGAGGATGGATCGCTCCTCCTACGGAGTGATACTTCCTCCAAAGTGCATAGTGTCAATGGCTGACTTTCAGCAGAACAGATAAAACCCCGTTACTCTGGCTTTTATCGTCTTCCCCAGGCTCAGGGAGCGCTGATACCACCCATTACAAGGACAGCACTGAAGGCGAGCCTGGATGCGTGGGCTTCAGCATGTCTGCAGCTAAAAAGAGTATCTGTGTGTACACTTGTGAGTGCCTGCCCGTGAGCTGATGTGTGTTCACTAAAAAAAGGACAGGGGAAGGAAAATTATGGCGATAAAACCCGCGTGGGCTTCGTCGTCTAAAGTGTCTTTATGCAAGTGCGTATTTATTTATTTGCTCTCATTCAGGAAATTAGGTAACTGGAAACCAAGAGCAGTTTACAACCAAACATCCACAAATATACAAGCTGTGCACATCCAACTTTTAACCTTACTGAGTCCAACATGTACTCCGTGGACCCCTCAGGCAAACATTATGTTGACAATCACAGCTCAACAAAAATAATGTTGTTAAGTTAGCCACTGGCTTGTCCTTCCGCTCTCCCAATGCCCAGCAACAAACTATTCACTTGTTTATACAATGTTGGAAAAGATTTGATAGCAGACACCGAATTTCCTGCTTTTGCTTCTTTGTTTGTAACTTTTGCTCTCATTCCTGTCAAACTGGCCCGCAGTCCTGAGCACGTACGAGAGCCGAGGTGATTAGCTGTAGCAAATTCCCAAGGATTACCAGTAACTAACAGTTACAGGTCAGCATGCCTGCCTTTAGAAATGCCAAACTGTAAACAAGTCAAAGCATGACATAAGCAAAGCCTTTGGTCCAGCTTTTTGCTGCAAAACATGCAATCTGCAATCGAAAAGCCAGTCACTGTCGGTTTTTATTTAAAGACAAATGCAAATAGTGCAAACGAGGTGTGGATGTGTGCCAACATGTGGAGTGTGTGGAGTGTTAATTAGGTGTGGAATGGTGACCTTTGCCTGGCCTAAAGGGACCTTTATGCATTGTAGCTATGGAGGGATTAATAGGTATTCCTAGGCAACATGAAAGTGTGGAGTGAAAATTCAGTCACAAGTCATTAAAAGCACTTCATTTGGAGAAGCCCACACCGAAACTCCATGCAATCTTTAAGGCTAAGATTTAACTCTTATAAATTATCTGAAATCATTATTTGAACTTACTTTTTTGTTGTTGTTTAAACCTGAAAGATCACAATTGAAACAAAAAGAAAAGAGGAAATTACACAAAATGAAAATTTAAAAAATACATAAAAAAAGTGGCACACTGAAAATGATGTAGTTTTCATTTTGGGCTGCAAGTGGGTGCTGTTGGTTGTTTTTGTAATGGAACCACTCAAACGCGCAAACAGAGAACAAATAAACTATAACTATAAACAATAATAATGGCAAGTAAACAGACATTTGTATGCACAAATGATGAAGTTGGATTTCTATTCCAGGGGGGCTCTGAACTATAAAACTACCAAGTCCCAGTAGAATATGGACTGGGAGTCATGCCACTCTGCAGGCCACCAGTGTTGTTGTTGTGCGCATTTGCAGTGGCATTTCCATCGTCTACACAGAGATGGAACCTGAGTGTATTCGGAAGTTGCATTTTCATCCATTTAACATGGAGACTGAGTCAGAGCATTTTCGAAAAGTTCCACCTTTAGAGCCATTTTTAAAAGGCTGCATTTTCAGTAGCCCTGAGCGCTGCTGTCATGTAAATGGTCCTCCAAAACACAATGAAAGTTCAGCATTTTTCACATTGTCATGTAAACAGGGCCTTAATCTATGGCCTCTGTCCCTGCATCAAACTGCCATCATGAATATCGTGAATCTGTGCACCCAATGAGTTCTGCATTCCTCCACATTAGTTTTACCATTATTCAACAAATGTAACCGTAACCACCAACTCCTAATTTGTAAAAAACGTACAAAATAGTGTCGTTTATCACTACAGATTCAACTCCTAACAATAGTGTTTAAAAGAGGACGACTATATCCCAGTATGTTTTCCATGTCATTTTTGGTGTTTCCACAAAACACCTGAATTACAGGACAGTCCCATAGAATACGTGTGTGGTCTCTTTCTTTAACATGTGCATTACATTTTCCGATGCTAGGTTAAGTCTGAATGAGTGACATGTAAAGCTTCAGTCAGAAGTGGGCAAATGGTGGCCTGCGGCCCACATGCAGCCCCAGTTTCCAAACTTTGCGGCACACGGGCCATTTTACAAAAATGTAAAAATGTATGATTATGGGTTTCGCATGTATTTTAAGCACATTTGAACCCGTTAGGAATTGAAAGGACTAAAATTACTGTACTACTGCACCTATTTTAAGAAAAATAAAAATGCCTGAATGGTAATTCAAATTAGAGACATGCAACTGGTTCATTTCATTGAATTAACTGCCATAATAAATCTCAGAAATCTTTGTGGTAGATTTTTACCTTTTGATGGGGAGGATTCCATTTGGCGGCCCTCAGTTACACAAGATTCTCTAGAATGATGAAAGTTTTTGCGCTTTGTTGTCTCTCCTGGCCTCATGTGAAAAATCAGGTCTATCTCCAAAGCCGATGCCACTTTAGACAAATGTATGTCTCTTTAAATATAAATGCATTGTCGCCTTAGAAGGGCTTTTATTTCGTGACTACCAAAACCTCTCTGCCACCCTTCATCTGCTGCTTGTGGGCCAGACTCTGCTAGCCAGCCCCCTCAAGAGATGAAGCCAAGGAGCTTGTGTGGCGGACCTATATAAATAGATGTAACATAAAGGCACTGCCTCCCTTTTTCTTGCCATTGCGTCCTTTCTGTCTGGAGTTGTTCTATCTTCTTCATTATGTGTTTGAGTGCTGCTGAGGCCACTTTTGTGGTGCTTTTCAAGAGGAACCCCTTTGAGAAGCAGCTCCTCAGGGACTGGGGACAGGCAGTCGGCCAGCTTCCAGAGTAAACATATAATCATCCCTCGGACAGCTATAATTATATCTGGGACGTGAAGGAACAGAAGCAAGCGAGAGCCAGGCAGATACACAGTAGCAGAGGTAAAGCAGAAAGACTTAATATTTGTTTTCTGTTGTGAATGGAGCTCTGGCTGTGTTTAGGCAAACAGCAGAAGGAGCACACAGCCTGTTGTAGCGAGTTTGGGGCAGTGGCACGTGTGCTTTGGCGTTTATACGTCGAAGCAGAAGCTGAATGTCAGGACATGTCTGCGTCCCTGCTTACAGAAACACATACACACCTTGCATGCACATCTCCACCCACATGCAACCGAACCACACGAAAAAAAGAAAAAAAAGTGGGTGGTTTCGGGGATAGTTAGGGGAGCTCCCCTAGGGCCTTTTCTTTCATCCAGAATCTCTCAACAGAACAAATTAAATGTGGTTAACTAGCTGGTACGCTTCGCGGTCAACTACCAATTCCACCAGGCTACTCAGAAAAGAAATTGGTTACAGTGTCTGGCTGGAAAATCTAATGACTTCCAGGCTGTTTTTTTTCTTTTGGTAATTAAAAATGAATTTGTCACTAGTGAACAACAAAAATGAGTATGGCCTGTGAATACCTGTTTTCCTTTGCATCACATGACTGTTCAAAACCAGCCAAGCCTTCGTCTTTTATGTGAAAGTTCCCCTCTAATTTTCCTTGTCTGCAGTGCCCTCGAGCCAGGTTGGATGGGGGTGGGAAAGGGTGACATCATGCCATTTAGGCAAATTCCATATGAAAGAAAAGAAGAAACAGCAGAAGTGATTTTCTATAAAGCAGTGGAAACACTATAAAGTTATAGGAAGTAATTAGCCCATAATTAAGCAACCTAAACAAACCCCCACCGCTCTCACACATCATTACTGCCTCCCAAACACACAAAGCAGTGTGCACATGCAGCAGAGGCTGGGAGAGGATGTCTCCAGGGCCGAAGGTTGAAGCTTTGGGAGCAGCAGGGACCGGGGTAGGGGTGGGGGTAGGTGAGGGGGACAAGGCTGCAGCTGGGGTCAGGAGAAGGCACGTTAATCACTGCTATCCTGTCAACAACAAAGAGCGGGCCTCACCCAAATGCTCTGCTCAGTAGCCATAATATTGCCACGTGAGCCAGGCAGAGGTGTCACTCAAGAACTAAGAAGAAGCAAGCGAAGACACGGTGTGATGATGCAATTACAGGAGTACGACGAGAGAGGGGAGTAATGGAGAGTTAGATGGGTGGGGGGGTGTGTGGGGGGGGGGGGGGGGGTCTCAAGTAGTTTCTTCTTATGCTTAACAATCATTTAATTACAACCACAGGGGCTTTTGGAGACGGATCCCACACACCCTCTCACCCCCTCAAAGAAAAGGCTATAAATTACCTGCATTGGCTGGTACCTGACATGACTTATTACTCGTATGCCCCACCCACCTCTGTAATCGCAACTTCTCTTTTCATTCGCACACTTCCAGAACTAAACGTCAGACACTGAACTTGGGTGCGTGCACTGCTCCTTTGTTTTAAATATTGCCTCACCGTAGCTCTTTAAACCTCCTTTGAAATTACTTTAATATCTGGGTCGGATGTTGGCAGGCCTACCTCTCCTCTCTGCTGACACACACATTCAAGTACACTCCTTTCACTAAACGTGTTGTTCCAAGCGCCAGTAATTGAAACACAAGCCCTTCCTGCAGTGACCAGACTGTGACCCCACATCAGGTCACATTACTGAGCAATGGACATGTTTAGATGTTTTACTCCAAAAGAAAACATCATTAGGATCTGAGAGTATATTTCACTTTGCCCTCATGTCTGCAACTCCAAGGTATTGACCGCCCCCATGACCTCAGACCTGACCTTCAACCTGCCGGCCCTCTGTAATACACAAGTACACATTGGCTGTGTTTAAACGTTTATAAATGCCATTTACTAAAGTGCAAACCATTTCATAGCCTTTTTTTTAACTCTTCCATCTGCATTGTCTCTGATCCAGCAGTTGTCTGATCTGACACAGCCTGATAATAGGGTCGGACCCAAGTGAAACCAGAAACAATTTGTTTTGGTCTGAGCTATCATTCCATTTCCCATAAGCCATGCCTCTCCCTTCTCTCCTCTCAGCCTGTCTTTGTATCTCTTGCCAAGAATTAAAAGGCATGACTTTAGACACAGTTACAAAAAGCAGCTGCTGAGTAAATTTCCTCTTCGAAACATACGAAAGGCTATTCCAGATTTGCATATCTTATTCCAAATCACAAACTGCATGCCTTTTAGAGAGCCCCAAGGCCCACTGTTTGCTCAAATGGAGCAGTATTTCTGGGGTCCACCTCTGGAATGAATAAGGGAGGAAGTGGAGAGGCCGTACTCAGCCTAAGGCAGGAAGTGACATACGGATGACGCTCGGCAGCAGTTGTTTTAAATCTTGTAAGGCAAAAAAGAAAATTCTTAAGAGCAATGCAGGAGAAGAGAGAAGGAGTGTGGACAAGGAAAAGGGAAAAAAAAGTAATTTGATTATAGTCGTTGCCCACAGCAGCATTTCCAACTCTAAACATGTCCGTCCCAAACCCGCTGATGTAAACACAGCATGCTCTTTGACCTCCATGGTAAACATCTGTTCAAGGATAGGCTTTCACCCGCATTCAAACACTGCCTGACATGACATTGATGAATATACTTTTAATCACCAAACATAACACATTAAATGACTCTTCATTGTCTGCCTCAGCAAAGTCTAAAAGTAAAGTTGGGCAAGGAATTTTATTGAGTTCTCAAGCTCGTGACCTGCTTGTTATACGTTTCCAAAATGTTCCAAAAGTGTCATCAACAAATCACTTTCAAGCCTCCCAACATCAAAACCTTCACAAGTTACTGCAGCTCTGTTGGTATTATCTAAAAACGAAGACACCAGTGCCTTTGGAGAAGCACCTTGGGAGAGAAGGAAGACCCTTGAAAGGGTGAGCAGCAGCCGGTGGGTCCAGGGTCTGCAGCTCGTAAAAGAGCCGCAGCCAGCCAGGCCAGGGGGGAGGAAGGAGGCAATTAAAAAGACCTGCCAGTGGCCTGAGTGCTGGGCACCAGCTGACTTTTTTTTTCTTCTTCCTGTTGTGAAATAAGTCGATAGAATGGTGATGGAAAAGCAAGGTGGAGAAAGGGAGAACTCAAAAATGGAGGTACAGCCAAGGGGTGCTGTGACTTCCCTCTGAACTGGGGTGGGATCTGCATGGACCACTGCTGAGAAAAGTGGCAGACCATCAAGACAGACGACTTCCTACTACTACTGGAGTCTGAATATCCCCTCGAGGCCTAGAAAGAGCCCAATAAAAGCCTCCTCATTAAGAGTGGACCGTTTATAGATGGCTTAATGAGTCTAGGCCACTGAAAGAATAGAGGGAATGAGGGACTGATAAAGAGAGTGTCCACTTACTACTTTGGGGTTCCTGTCTCTACACCTCCCTGCTCTCTGAAGTCTGGTCGGAAAAATCATAACATAGTCGCACATAGTCGTGAAGGCCAAGCTAAACACACCCTGATCAGATTTGACAAAAATAAATCTCAAGTTGTCTCTTCAAAGACGTTCTTACAATGACACTATCTACGTGCACACATTCCACCGATGTGTGACCTTTTGCTATACAGTGCATGATGAAATTTGGCTAACTCCAAAATCCTGACAATCCGTATTACTTCAGTTCTGAAATTTTCCCTCTCGGAAGCCATCACCCATTCAGTTTAATAAATCACTCTTTGAAGGGTCTGCACAACTCAGTTTTTTTCATAACCTCAAAGGCAAAAACTAAACTTCAACCAAGTAACTAGCTGGGCCCACTGCATCTGATAAGTCCTACAGTACAAACAAAGAGATAAGCTCCTATAGGCCATTCATCAAACCACTCCCACTCTAGCCTCATGCATCCTGTCACCGCCCTCCATCACTGATAACCCACAGTGATCCTATCTGTCCCTTTGAGAACAACAAATGCTACATCTTGACACCAGCTCTTTTTCTCATCCCCCCAGACACATGCTTGAGCACACTCATGCATACCCACCTGTGGTAATTATGCAAGTATTTAAATGCACAAACACACAAAGTCCACACAAACCACATACTGCTATAATTTTCTTAATTACAACCAAATGCTCTTTAGAGAGATGTTTCAAGATGGAGGTTCATTCAAGAAGCAGAGAACGAGAAAGGAATACTAAATGAAGACTTCTTCATTTACACTTTCTCCATGAACTTCCTCGAAACCACATTGTAAAATCCCTGTTACACTAATCATGAGATATTTATAATAATGCAATGCCCATAAATGGTGTAATAAAATTTCTGGCAGTCGTCCTGGAATCTTTTCACGGGGCACTTGTAATGAGAGCAGATGGAAAGGCCTCTACCTCCTCGCTCCCTTGGTGGCACGCTGGGTGTTACGCTTTTCCTCGCAAATAAAGAGGCGTTTTGTTCTGTCAGAGAGGACCTCTGCTGTGGTATCATTGCGCCACTTTGTGCCAAGATAGAGAAAAAGAAAGTGAAAGCCAGTCAGACAGTTTGAGAAAGAGGTTTAGAAGAGTCTGGGATTAATGGTGGCCCTGCAAGTGGAGGCCAGCCAGGTAGTGATGAGCTGCCACAATAACACACAGTGATTAAATTCTTACACATTTAATTAGATAGTTCCCCTCCTGCAGATCTCTTTAGCATTTGAATTTGGGTTGAAGCATGACACTGCGATGCCCCATTGTGAAGTGGATATCATAGAGAAAAGTACTGCCCGACAATGAAAGAATAGCAGAATCCGAGGGAACTTTTTTCTTTCTTTCTTTCACCCAAACCGGGAAGCACCTTGGAGCATGAAATGTGGCTCCAATTGTTTCTCTGTGTGTGTATCCACCCATAGCGCTGGTGAAGGGTTATTGGCAGGCAGGAGGAGGGGAGTTTCGGGAGGGGATGCTGAGCTGAGAATTCCAGGAATGTCCAGCCCTGTTTACAGCCCGGGCCGGTTCACACCTGCAGGTCAGGGTGCTATCACCAGCCCCAGGCCCTCCTCTCCCTTCTGCCCCCCTCATTACAAGGGGGTCAAGCTCAGAGGTGACCTAATTAGAAGCTCATTACATCACAGACAATCTCCATTAGCATGCCAAGCCGGCCTGTTAATCCATTAGCACCACAGAGGCCCCCAGTGCAGCCTTTACATTCCTGTCCCTGTGGCCCTCGCTCAGGGCCCCTGCCACACACAAATAGCCACTCTGATGGTTTTTATGATTGAAGACAACAAAATATTGTTATTATTCTACCACAGATACAAGAAACTACATATGTTACAGGGGAAACCAAACTGTTCAAGGCAGATGGACATCCACCAATGTGTCTAATTGAGAAAAATTTTTAACAAAAGGGTTTTCTTTTTTCTGTTATAAAACAGGCTCCAGAGTGGGGGAATCTGAAAAAGCCACCTCAGTGTTGAGGTGTGGACTGAACAACAACAATGGCAGACTCATGGTCCAGGTTGTCCTGCAGAAACTATGGATGGAAGTCAGTTCAAAAATGGTGATATGTTGGATTTCTCGAATACAGGGGTGAGCACGAGTTGTCTCCATGTCTTCTTTTGTGGTTTTGCATGCTTTGTGTCTCCTTCACTGTTTATGGTGTATTTCTGTTGCACTTACAGCACCCCCGAAAGGCCTGGCATGTGTACTACATCATTTTGAGCCATAGTAACATGTGGACAGGATTTTTTTTTTTGAAAGAACGATAGGGAGAAAAAAGATTGTTTTGACTCATGTGGACAGAGCTTCAGTCTGTACATGAGACAGGTGATGTCCTGACACCTCAAGGTGTTTCGGTCCAGTGAGATGAGCACATGAGGGTGGGAATAGCTTCAGTATGTCAGTGGTCTATGACCAAGGTCACACCTGAAAGTTTTGGCTGCAGGACAGGCTATAGACTGAAAACATGTTCGCTCTTTAAGTGCCTTTTCTACATCTGCTGACGAGCATGTGCAGCTCCAAAATAAATCCTTTCCTCCCCTTTTGACCATTAGAGAGCAAAGAAGGGGGGGGGAAATATAAAAAAAAACTGAAAGTCATAATTCAGCTCGCTATTTTGGCACAGAAATTGCAAAGTTACAACCCTCTAAATACTTTTGTGTATTTGCCTTAGGTCTGCTTGTCATTATCATATGCTTCCAACTGAAATTTAATCATGTAGGAATACTGCAGATTTTCTCACAGTAAGTTGCTGTGATGGATTCAAGCAAGTTGCAACTAATTTAGTTGCTTCTTCTTCCACTGTTTCCTCATAAGTGACCTTCCCGCTCTGTGTCATTGTTGGATAAGGCTTCTGAACTGCTGGGTGCAGCTGTGGGGTTGTGGCTCAGTGCTAGTGACTGAAAGAATCGGTATCCATCTCCTCACTGGGGACCTGGGAGACACTGAGCCCCACTACCTTCCCTTTGAAACCTCTCCCCTCTGGTGACTGGCAGACCATACAGCGCACGGAGCTTTGTAAGTGACTCCATTGTCGGGGCCAGATTGAGAAGAAAAAAGGGGACGAGCCCTAGGGATAGAAAAGCAAGGTGAAACAAAAAGGTCTGGCTCTGTGGTCTGACGAGGGCAGGAATGGATCAAAGGAGTGGGTGCTGACCTGCGGCCTTTGTCCATCAGACAGCCCTGGCTTCATTTAACCTCTCTCTGGAGGTCGGCAAAGCCCATTGGGATATCGAGCTACACAGACGCCATGCCCTATGGGGACATCTCAGTGCCTCCTCCGCAAGCCCTCCACCTGGGACAATATCACAGGTGAAAGTGGATGGGAGGGGTTGGTCTGTGCATCGCCCTAACCTGTCAGGGATCCACCACAAAGGGAGCTGAGCCCTCTCTCCGGATGCCCGGCGGCCAAGTCTTACCTTACTATACAGCATTCACATGGCCTTGCTGCCTCCCTGCCCTGGCTCCACAGGGAGAGCTACAGCATGGAGGGAATCAGAACAGAGAGGAGCTCTCAGTCGCTCACCTGGGGATGGTAAACCTCAGCTATGTGGCAAACAAAGGTGAACTTAGTGGATCTCTGCTGCATTGTTTCGTCGTGGAAACTTAAATCTTCTAGCCTTAATGAACTGTTGAATAGGGAGGATTTTCTATGGTTCAAGGGGCCATGTGTGACTTTTAAAAGCCTGTCCATCATGCTTTCTATAGAGGCAGACCTTACAAACAACCTGTGCACAATACATGCAAGGATCTGTTCTGAAACAGTCAAATTAAATTTTCAGCAAGTAAACTAAGTACACTGCTTACTGTATGTAACTTGTTGTCACATGAACGGATGCTGAGCAGGCCATTCAAACACATAGATAATGGACACAAATGCAGCTAGTTTTGAACGTATTTTTGTCATCATGAATCAAAGTTCCTTTATAGTAATATTCCAATAACACTACAGGTGAGCATTTCTTAGCACGAATCACTCACCCTGCCTGAAAAGGGAACCAAAGGTCAAGAAGTGGAGCGGACGAACAGGAGTAGGAAGCTGAGGATGGGAGGCAAATTGAACCAGGAGTACCTGCAATGAAATTGGGTTGGGGGGTCTAACTATGTTGGGAACGAAAGCGGCCAAATTGTCCTGCTTTCATTAGTGTGCTGAGTGAAGCCTCTGCCGAGGCCTCGATTCCCAAGACTCTCGGATAACAAGTGGCTTCCCACACTGAGGCTTTCTGTTTTCTGTTTCCTCTCCAATAAAACCAGCCACAGAGAAAGAGAGGGAGAAAGAGCAAGAGAGAAGACCAAGAGTGATAGACGGGTGGGGAAAGGGGAGAGGGGACCCCCGTGGTCTGCTGTTATCTGTCTAACTCAGTCATCTGGAGGGGAGGGGTGCAGTTTGGTTTATTTTCCCCAAAGCCAATGAATGGCTGCTGACAAGGCATTTCTGATGCCTATGATAAGATACCCCACCCCCGGTGTCCTACCACTATAGCTCTGACCAGACCTCCACTCCGGCCTTTCAAGTAACCAGGTTAACTGTTCCTGGAAGACCTGGTACTGAAAGACAAAGTAAGGTGGTCTTGTGCTGAAATCCACAAATGTAGCAGACTGAGTGAAAGCGGAAGGCAGTGAGTGGAGGTCACTAATATGACCTCCCACACACAGTAAAGCACAGACCACGACAAAAGCATTCCATAGGCTATACCAGTCATCCTGTTAGTGATAGGCTCTAGATAGCGTTCTCTACTTTATGCAGCTGGCTGGTGTGTATGCAGGGAATGTTATGTTTGTCTGAGGCCCAGGCACGGCCATATGGATGCATACATTTTTGTAGGATGTGCAGAGGTCGGTGCTGTTGACTGTTTAACCAGCTGCCAGCTGCTATCATACTGTACAATCAATGGCTATTGTATATTTGAAACATGAATGAACATTAATGGTTAAAGAGTGTTAGAGCTACACTTCAGATAAATTTTTGTCGTGAGCACTTTCTCACATTCATCGATCCACGTGGGTGGTTGTGTGAGGCTGGAGTCCATACCAGCAGACATTGGGGGAGATGTTACACCCTGAACAGGCCATCACAAGGCACACACAAAGAGAGATACAATTATACACACCTACCAGCAATTTAGACCTATTCACTTAAATCATCCTGCTATTGGACTGTGGGTGGAAAATGAAATTTGTGAAGATATCCATGCACGCACAGGGCAAACAAGTTCAAAATAAATAAAAAGGTCAGGAATTTTTTTCACATCGAGGTTCATTTTATTGTGCTTGTAATTGCAGGTGTGTGGCAATCATTATTCAAAGAGAGTTTTCAAACTCTCACATGTGCATCATGCGTCATCAAATGTCAACAATAGGAGATACTTACGTTGGTATGACATTGGTTGTTCTGTAGCTTCAGCTTTGATGACCTACACCCTCTCCATGACGCTCTCATGAAGGACAAGTGGACCGTCAGAGAGCAAATCATCTGCCAGGAAATCATCTCTGCCTGTAGCCATCAGGCTTTACTGTCACACCGTCAATTAAAACAAAAAGACAATGTTTTTTTTCTCAATTTTCTATGTTTCTATTTCTTTAATTCGTCACTGGTGCAACCAGAACCTTCATCACAAATAAGTTCCCCTTTGGATAACAGAGGTATTCTGATTTTAATTACCAAGAAATTAACAGTTGCAGATATATTGTATTAAGCCCTTCGACTGAACATTTGTTCAAAATTATAAAAAAAACAAACAGTAACAATATTTACTGTAGCTATCATGAACAATGACCATTTTCCAAATTTTTTATGCCTATTGTTTGCTATCCCAGTCCATGAATGCTAAAAAACCAAAAACCAAAAAAAGGATCAATCATTGGGAGCAAACTGAAATTTAGTGTCACAATCTGTAAAACTTCATTGAGTACAATCTGACTTTGTTAAACTAACCCTAACCCACCTAAAGTTCAAAATGTATATCTATAAATGCTTACTAATAGGGAACATGATCTGGGCTTAGACCGTCGTGAGACAGGTTAGTTTTACCTGACTAATGATGTGTTGTTGCAATAGCAATGGCACCGGGGCACCGCCCCCCCCTTGGTGGAAGCAAAAGGACTTTAAAATCTCCTAGAAAAAAAGCACTATATAAAACCCATGCATTATTATTATTATTATTATTATTATTATTATTATTATTATTATTATTATTATTATTATTATTATTATTATTATTATTATTATTATTATTATTATTATGCATCAGAGCCTATTGGGCGCTTGTGTGAGAAGATCCTCCGTCTCCCTGTCTGAACAATGTAACAATTTAAAAGCAAATAATAAGCCAGACGACTCAGAGCTCCTGAAGTGAAACATGTTGAAGAAACCTCAACTTATTGAAGTTTCTTTCAAATAATTCTGAAATGCTTTCAAGACGGATTGATGTGTTGTTTGAAAATATAGCAACATACCTTTGGTTTTTCCAAAACTCAGATTGCCATTTCAAGTAAACAAGCCCCAAAACACATTCATTTTCTAAAAGGAAAATGACGAATAATGAAGCATCTGCTTGCATTTGTTTACCAGTATGTTAATAAAAGTCTTAATAAGTGTTCTCTATTCCCTAGCTGTTTAGAAGAACTATAGTTTCTTTTATCACTTTGGGCCTCTGTCAATCTAAAAGAGGCAAGACTGTTGTAATGTCATTTATAAACGTCCTGTATTTAAATTAAGTCAACATTGGCTGAAATCAAATAATAATGAAGAGTCCCACCTGAGAAATTTATCATCAGCTGTCAGTGATATTTACATTTCTTTTAAGAAAAGAAGAGGAAAAATAAACTTGATGTGGCACATAAGTTATGTCGCACAAGGTCGATTTTTGTGACAACATAGATGGATGGTTTCCTCCACTCTGTCGAGGGGCCCCGTTAAACACCATATAAAAAAAGAAGTTAGCAGGAGGCCATGTTAGGAAGGCAGAGATAAAATCCAGCAGGGGCTGCTTATTGCTTCCTGTCATATACCTCATCATCCTTTCTGTGTTCCAAACAAAATGACGATGGGAACATATTCAAATACAAACATAAGTGTGCCTCTGCAATACATTTAATGTGGATTTAGTTTTAAAGTCTTCAAAGTGATTCAATGATAAAATGTAATGGGCTGCACGCAAGAACTTGCAGTGTTTTCTTGCCACCACTGAGAACAAGGAGGAAGTGAGTCAAATAGAGACACAGTGAGATGAGAGCGTGCACGCACACAGAAGCTGAACACATGTACACTAATACTTGCAAACACACAGCCGCAGCACTCTGAGCCAATCTGATTCTAATTTAGAAGTTCCATTACAGAGCACTCGCACATGTACGCCACCAAATGGTCTTAATCGAACCACCCTGCTCTCCCGTGTCCCCTGACTCACTGATAGCGACCGGGGCAGAGCTCAGACCAGCGGGCAGAACTGACGGAGGAGGGAGAGAAAGCAGGAGGGTGTCTGTGTTGGAGAGGTAGGGTGGCAGCGATGATAAACTGTGACCTTCTCCTCATACTGCAACATGCCTAATGGCCGCTCTGAGTGCTCCGGCTCAAGGTGTCTGAGCCTCTAAATGGACGGGTATTTTTATCCTCCTCTCTCACACACACACACACACACACACACACACACACACACACACACACACACACACACACACACACACACACACACACACACACACACACACACACACACACACACACACACACACACACACACACACACACACACACACACACACACACACACACACACACACACACATGAACAAACACTGCAACTGGTGTGTGTAGCCGTAGCTGACGTCCGGGTGCACTACAGGGTGAGCGGGGACTGGTGAGTTGGCACGCAGCGCTGGCAGTACTCAAGTTCCTGATAGCTTTCAGGGCCCTTTGATGTTCTTTGCATCCCCCGGCCCCCTAACCGCTACATCCCCCCTGGCCTCCCCCTCGCAGGAAATTGCATTCTGTCCACTGCCATAGCAGATAAATGAGGCAGGAGAGGGGCTGCACACTGTCACCAGCCGACCTGGCCTGTCTCACACCGCAACCTGCAGTGTATTAGCCGCGTGTGTTTGTGGTCAGCATCCATAGCCGGGGTGCCTCTGGGAGAAATAATGCAACTGGATACACACAGCTGTTGCCTGACTTGTACGCACAGTAACATACAAATTAAGATATGCATGCCATTGTATCTTAGAACCTTAAATCAGGCATTTATATGTCTCATATAATACTTTATATATGGATAACTTCAATGATTCAACTATGATGACCTCTTGTAAAATCTTACAAACTCTCAATGGCAGTGAAGACGCACACATTCACTTCGTCTCTCTGATATTATCCTGAACATCGGACCGGGACGACGACTCTCTTCACGCTTGCAGCTCGCGTGTCACATTTGATTACATCATTGTGAGATTCCTGCTATTCCTCCATAGACATTGTCTGGGAATGTTAAGAAATAATACTGCTAAAAAGGACTGCTCACGCAATGGGGACCCCAGTGGTACTTATGGGCATAGAGGCAACCAGAAATGTACGGAAAGTTGCCTGCGAACATGTGTGCGTGTGTGCATACATGTCTGAGGTCATGGTTTTTGTCGTATGTGACGGTGTGTAAGTGTGCACGTGTGAATAGGTGCATGTCTGAGATCATGGGCGTATGTGCGAGCCACTAGCCTCAGCCAACAAATATGTTTGATTAGTGCTTTGCTACATGCAGCGGGGTCTGCTGTAACAAAATAAGTTTCAGCTACGAAGTGATGTCAGTCCTATTGGAACCCGATGGGACGGCCCCACCCTGCACGATACAAGTTTGGAGCCCTCACACCGGCCGACCACCGTGTTATTGTGTTGAAACCTACACTGTTACACACAGATGCTTATCACATACAGTAGGCTTCAATACAAAGCTTTCAGGTGTGAATGCCATGTAATGTACAGTAAGCTTTATATACAGCAAGCTAAGTTTATTTCTATTCTTTTTAAATCTCAAATGGAAAATTGCCAAATAATCCATCCATCTTGGACATGTTCCCATATTTATGTGTAGAATTAATCTGTAGCATCTGTCCCTTCCTGTAATCCACCATGGATTCATAGATACCTCCACTTCTGTCATCTGTCTACATCTGTGACTCTGTGTTCTGTTTTGTTAATGCAACATAAAGGTGCCGATAACTTAAAATCTCCCAGTACACCCTGTCCTCAAAATAAGCTCGGACTTTGTTTTCCTTGAGCATGCGCAGCCTATTTTCACACATTTTGAGCTGCACACAGAGGAATCCAAGCGAGCAAATAATGCAATTTTCATAGTGCAGACCTTCAAAAATTCTCAATCCTTGCAGACACACAGATGCTGAAAGCCTGAATGGGCTGTAATGGTGTATTGGCAATGATCGCCACTCTTATCTATTGAAGGGATTTATCAGGAAACGATCATGAAATTCTGAAATGTAAAGTTTTTACGTCGCGAATGACTCATAGTTCATGTTCATTACATGCTCATTGCTGCAACATTTATTACTTTAATATACTGTAGTTTATCTTCCCACTCAATAGACCTTCTCTTTTCCTCAGTATAATGATTGAAAATGTTTGGCCGAGGCTGACATTACTCTTGGAGCAGTGTGTGTGTGTGGCTGAAGTAAAAATCTGCTGGGGATTGTTGTCTCTGTTGTTGCCCGTTGCTTTACTCACAGTGAGACAAAAAGAGAGCATTTAGAGGCCTTTTAATGTCATGTTAAACTCTATTATTTGTTTTGGGGCCTTTTTTTGATTGATCATATCACATGTCATCAATCAAGCAATCAATCAATCAATCAATCAATCAATCAATCAATCAATTTATTAAACTTTTTTTAAATAGCACTTTGCATGCAAAAAAAAGTAGAACAAAGTGTTTCATATACAAACACACATAACTTTAAAATCCCTACAACCATTTTTTCCCCCCACTCACTACATCATTCATTTATATTTCCAGAAGAATGTTTGATGTTTGGAGATAACTGAGGAAACATTTTCTTTTCCTCATAATGAGGTAATGTTAAAAGAACCTATCAAAAGATGCAATCGACTTTATTTGTCCCACAATGGGGACATTCCACTGTTACAACAGTGGTAAATAAAAGACCAGATCATAGATACGAAGGTGAAAAGGGTTAATAAGGGCAATAACACAAAGTAATGTCAAATGTCACACATACGAATAAAAAAAAGGACAAGGTACTATGTACAAGAGAGTGCCACATATAAGAGTGTATAATTTTACAATATAAACATATATAGAATATATCCATATAATAGCTATATAAAATAAAGAATAACAACAAGGTATATTACAATAAATATTACTAAAAGTATTAATTCGATCTAACAGGATCAATCTAATAACCATTACTAATAACTCTTTGGCTTTTTAAAACATCAAAAACCTGCGTAGTCACAGCAAAGTTGTCCAGATTACTGACAAGATCCTTCACTGTATGTTTTATTTCTTAATTTTTATATGAATGAATCATCACTTCCAGAGGAGATGGGAGCACTCACAGACTCATATGATTAAATGCTAATCTGACAACTTTAAAAAGCAAAAGGCGAACAAATGTATTCTAAAATTAGCAGGAAGTCAATGCAGAGACTTTAAAATGGACAAACACAGACATTAGTGAACAAATTGTTCTCCGTTGATCAACTGCAAAACACATCCAAAGTGAAAGTGCAAAATACAGTGTTTGCATGTATTGTCGTGTACAATAGAGTGCGCTTTGTACAATCTAGCCATCAAATGGCAGTCCTCCTCCTTACGTCAGCGCTGAAGTCGTCTCCAATTTTAAATGAGCTAAAGTGTGGCAAAAACATTTTTTTTCATGTCCTCTTGTGAAATCAGTGTGGTTTGGCAGTAATTTAAATGTGGAAAATCAAAACAAGGTAGCACGTAAAGAAAACCCCAACCTGTCATATAATCACTGGAGCGATGCAACACCACATTCAACTCAAGCATTTGGATATTAACCTCCACGTAACAAGGACCACTGCTGTGTAAACCACATCTGACGCTGCCATTTTGACATCATTTACCCAGAGACACTGTGAACTTGCCCAGGCTGAGAAGGTTACGCAGCTCATCATGACATCATTTCTGTCGTACTGATATTTTAACTTCTATTTATTCTGTGTTCTTTTTTGTGTGGAGCTATGTTACAAGAATTTCCCTCTTGGATTAATCAAGTGTTTCTATTGTATTGTATTGTATTCTATACTGTGTGAACTCGAGTAGATAATGGTGACAGTTTGGGTTTCAAAATAGTTATTTATAATTCAAGAATTTAGACATTTAAGGGAGTAGAAATTTGACTTATAGAACTTAACTGCTGTAGACAATTGAAAATACTTTTAAAATCCAGAATAAAGTGGAAAAGTACATATTTTAACAGCCAGCGTACCCTAACTCCCTCTAGTCACTTCATCACCTCCTCCAAGCAACCAGCAACACTCCCCTCACAGCAACACTCTGCTGTTGATGGGAGCGATCCTGCATGTGGTGAGTGAGGAGAGCAAGGACACCATGTGGTTCTCTACTGTGTAACACACACGCCATGTGCACATACACACGTCTGTGCACACACCGACCCCATTACCCACCACCTCCACAACTGCCCTGTATGACCCTTCATCCTCTCCTGAGCTGGAGCAGAGCCCCCCTACACATCAGCAGACTTCTGATTGACAGGCCGTGAAGATACACCAACATAGCCTCCATTTAGCTCAAGTACCACACCGCCATCACCTCAGACACCCCCACCCGTGCCCCTCTTCATGTCCCAGGAGAAAACACACTTGAGCCAAAGTGTTTCAGAGCAGGATGTTTCCTGGGGAGAAAAGGTTTCGTCTCGGGTCAGTGTGCACCGCTGTGATGGAGGGTGCTTTTTCACGAGTGTGTGTGTGTGTGTGTGGGGGGGGGGGGGAGCACATGGTGCTCTCAACTTATGGTGAGAGGAAAAAAGGAAGAACAGAAGGGGAGGTGAGAAATGGAAACACAGTGTGTGTGGAAGTTGCAAGAAGTGAAGTGTGGCATAGGTAGGATGGCAAAAGTTAGTCTGTATATGTGTGTGTGGAGGATTCTTGAAGTGGAAGCTAGGTGAGTGTGTGACGGAGTAGCGGGGTGTCTGAGGGTTAGAGAGTTTGGAGGAATGAAGGGGGGTGCTGGGGGGGGGGGGGGGGGGGGGGGGGTGCTGAGGGTGTTTAGTCCTGAGAGGAAACATTAGCAAAGCGAGGAGGAAAAGCTGCCAAATTAACTTCTCACCCTTTCAATCACACCCCTGAGAGTTCCTGCCCCACTTTACTTCTGCCGATCTGGCTCCACTCTTTGGATAGAGTCATTTCTTTTTTGCCCCTTTTTTCCTTTTTTTGGGGTCCTGCACTGTGGAGAAACATCACACTCTCACACCAATGCAAGCTCCCCCCCCCCCCCCCCCCCCATCCATCTCATCTTTTTGCACCCTCAGTTGCACCTCTGTTTTCACTCACTGACCAAAGATGACGACAACAAATATCTTCCTCTGTCTCAAATCTCTAATCTGCAGCAGCAGAAGGATTTAATGACACCAATGGATCAGAAATCAAAACTCATAGCTTGTTCAACACATCCACTCTTGAACAGCAGCCAGCAGAATAAATAAATCCTTGAAAAAAAAGAATTGCTTCGTGTATGACTGCATTCCAAAAAGGAAAAATAAAAACCGCATTAATGTGGGTTTGAAAGATCAGCAGAGGAGTAGAGCAGATGGTTTGTCATGACTGGTGCTTTTGTATAGTCATCCGTGTGCATTCAGCTCAGCCGATGCAGCATGGTCTGGACTGTAGTAGTACAGTTAACATCGCTGTCCTCGACACTGTCATGCCCTCCCACCTTCCCTGACATTCCTACACACAGCCACTCTGGCCTAAATTGTTTGTATTTGTGCATTTTTTATTTTTTTTTTTACTTATCTCGTGTTCTGTTTTGCCTCATGTTTCTTACCCTTTCTATCACAGTGCAAATTGGGTGGCTGGTTCCTCCTCCTTGGTCCCTTCACTCTCAAATAGATGATTAGTCATTGTGCGAGACAAATGTAACTTTTCTGGACGCTCTAAATCTGTTTAGGCACATTTAATAGTGTCAATTATTGTGGGGCCAGACAGGGGACTTGGGCCTTTCTGTAGTCAGGGCCCTTAATAACATTGGCTTCAATGAGAAGCAGATGCTGACCCGCTTGGTCCCTTTGAAAAAAGACATTTGAGTAGCTCTGCTTCTAATTTATGAGCCTCCCTCCACATCTGGAATTCTTTATAATTAAAACATAAACCCCAAAGTTCTACTTCCACCTGTCAAATGTTGAGAAGATGAACATAGTAATAGGCTTCTCCTCCATTGGTAGAGAGATGGAAGGACTGCTTTTGCTTGTTCTTTTTAAGGGAAAGGAAAGGGCCAATAAGAGGGTGCAAAGCGAAGCCTTCTTTTGTGATTGTTTTTGCTTTACGGCCAGGCCTGGTGTGCTCCGTGATCCTCAGCCCCAAGTGAGATAGAAATGAAGCCAGTAATCTTTGGGTGTGTGAGTGCATAAATAAGCTTTAATCACATCCAGTCTGATTCGTAAGAGGGTCGAGAAGCAATTGCTGAGCCTTTTTTCCTTTTGATGTTTTCTTTTCTTTCTAACAATTGGCTTCAAAGTGATGTGAGAGAAAAGCATTGCTGCAAGACGGAAATGCAGATTTCCGACCTCACACCCAGCACGAACAGGAAACATCACGTTTAAGCTTAATAGATTTCATTTCCTTGTATTTGGAAGTAATGAAAGCAAAAGAATGGATTTGCCATGGCTGGTGAATACCATAATTGCCCTTAATAGGGTTTGTTCCAACAGATCAATAGAACCCACATGAGTGTGTGTACATGTGTACATGTCTGTGGAGGTGTGTGAGCGTAAAGCCTCTCAGACCTCAAGCTCCCTTCATTAAATCGAATTAAGATCCTGCACCCAGCAGATTAATTTTCTTTGTCTTTTTCATCTCCTTTCTTCCTCTCCTCTCACCGCCTCACACCCTCCCTCTTTGGAAACCAAGTCGAAAGCAGCTGTGAGAGGGGCCGTCGAGCTTGTGGAGGTTGGAGAGTGCAGCTCGTGCAGTTAATCCTGCTGTGAGCGCGGCCATGAGGACAGCATTCCTTCCATTTTCGCCACTATTACCAGATCACCATAATTAAGTCTTCAGTGTTAAAGGGGCACCCAGGCCCAAACAGAAAGCTGATCTGCACCAGCTTCCTGTGGCTCCTGCTGGAAGTCCAACGAGAGACACATGCCCTGGTACACCTGTAATACTTATATTAGACATATGAGCCTGCATAAAGAAACAGATGGTAGAAGTCCACACATTGGAGGCAATGTACTTGAAATAGGGTCTTTGCAAATCTTTTTCAGCACTCTATGTTTTTATATCGTAAGCTTATTCTGTCAGCTGTGATGGAGAGAGTCAACAATGTCTGCAGGTGGGAGGCAGTTAAGACCTGACCAAAGTTCCTCTCAACACCAGCATAAAATGCTGAGCCTTAAAACAGACGAAGGTTTAAACAATCTTAGTCAGCAGCAGGTTTTGGTAAAAGAGGGGAAAGCATCGTGGAGAAAGTGAGCTCAACAAGGATTTTGAGCAGTGCTCGATAAAAAGAGGGACAAGTGGCAGAAAAATTGGGTGAGAGGACAGCGAGAGAGGGTATGCACTGCACGGGATGGGGGGGGGGGGGTGAGAGGAGGGCCTCTTTGTGGATCATTGGCAGATAATGGGCTCATTAGGCCAAACGTAGCTTTAAAAGGCTCTGGCTCTCTAAACAAACAGAACAGGCGCTGAGGAGACGGACTTAAGGGCCCGACATGGAGAGAGATATAATGAGGCCCTCCGCCCCTGTCCAGCAGAGCGACGGAAAGCCAACCAACAGGCTGCCCACTCAAATTCTTCAGTGATCAGCCAACGTGATTCGGTCCCAGTCGCACTCACCTTCCTCATATGTGAACCTCGTCTCAGTCTCAGTGTCTCTTTGGCGTTTCATCTTTCTTAGATTTCTACTTTATTTGACTAAGGTAGAACATTTTATAATATAATATGCATATTTATTTGGCTCTCTGTCCACAGTGGGCTAATAGAAAATATCCATGCATGTCTCATATTATATTTGAGATTTCAACCTAACTCCCAATTCGGGACACCAACGCACAGTTATTTAGCTTGAAACACTTGTTACACTGTTGCTTTTGAAAACTGAAGTTATAGCATCTATCCATCATTCACAAATTTGGTAATTTTGTCTACCATTTGACCCTGTCCATGTGCCAAAGTGTCTTTAGGCAAAGCCAACAACAGGTTATGACTAATATTGCATGGCAGCTAACACTATTCAAAGTTCTTCGAAATATATATTTGCTATGAGTACACTCAGTTTACCATTTAAGGTGATGATTTGGGCCTACCAATATGCAATGGGCCAATAAAAGACAATTTCTTTATTATTCATCCATCTTCTATACCATTTTCTCCTTTTCAGAGGTGCGGGGCACTGGAGGAAATCCCAACTAACTGTGAGTGAAAGCAGGATACAATTCTGGATAAGTCGCCAATCCATCACAGGGTAAACATAGAGAAACTAACAACCACACACATTGACATTCACACCTAAGAGTAATTTAAGGTCACCAATTACCTTAAATTACTATTAGGTATTGTAAATGGGGGGGCACTGATGCATGAGCACCTGTTGATCTGTGGGAAACAGGAGATTCGTCAGCATGTTACAGTGACCCTGACTTGACCTTTGTTGACCTCACTGTGGTCTCAGTGATGATGTCACCGGCGTGATGACATCACAGTTTGCAAACCAAAAGAAGGGGGAAGTAATGCAGATTTCCTTGGAATGATATGAACATAATTTGACAGTTAATGTGAATGCGTCGTAGACTGATCCATTTCAAAAATTGGCTTAACAAGTCAGTATTCATGTGAAAACAGTATTTGACAACAAATTGTATTTTCCAAACTCTGAGTTGAGTCTGTTGATTTTGTTATTGCTTTGTTATTGCACTGCAGATAAAGATTTTCTCAAGTTAAGATGTGCATCATCATTTCTCTTCCAGGCTCCGTTTACACGGCAACATTTTAAGTGAAAATGTAAAGCTTTCGTTGCACTCAAGGTGTCAGGACACAACAATAGTGATCGGAGTCACTGAAAATGCAACATTTTGAATATAGCTCCCAAACAGGACCTTTTTCAAAATGCTCCAACTCTATCTGCGTGTCATTGGCTGGAAACGCAACTTTTTGTAAATGCTTCTGCGCACATTGGCCATAGTTAATAGTTCTTCTGCATGTAAACATTTGCCATGTAAACATTTGCCATGTAAATGCGAAACATTTCTGAAGAAAAGCCCCAAAATGTATGTATTTTCACTTGAAATGTTAATGTGGCCTGAGGTGCAGAGTGTTTAAGATGGTTATCATTAGCAGTGTCCCCAGGTAAACTTTTCTTCATATTTTGTTTTGGTCAGACTGAAAAAAATTCTGTGCCAATGATAAGCATTATGAACATGTTGTGGTGCAACTCAGTGTTTCTTCAGTCATTCCAATGAAGGCGAAAAGAACAAATTTAGTATGTCATAAATACGGCAGGTTAAAATAAAGTGGATCTCTCATATAAAGTTTGCAGTATATACTGAGAACATCTCAGGGTGAATGCCTATTCAGTTTTATTGTTATCTGAAAGCATGACACATAATCACTTTCAGTCATTTTCTGTTAGTTTTTTTTTAAACCCACAAAGCACTGGTGTGGATGTGAATCATTTTTATACGTAAATGCTGTTTTCATACACACGATAGCCTGCTTACTGCAGAAAACTGTAACCGTATTCTAGCTCTCCCATTGCTCCACTTGGTGGTTTGGCCCACACAGTCCCTCCAGCCCCCTGTATTACTCACTGTAAGTACTTCTGTTTGTTGACGAATAGGAAATACTCATAGTGACTCATGTTTTCGATTGCTTGTCCTTTACAAAACACCTGGCCTCAGTCACCTTATAAAATGCAGTCAACATCATACTAAGTGTAACCAGAATGCATTATTCACTCATTAGGGTCAACAACTGAGCTCTCTCCTCATCCAAGTGTTCCCCAAGGAACAATACCAAGTCATCAAGTGATGCAAATAAAACGTTGCTGAGAAGTCAGAAGAAATGTGAGCTGTGTTTAATGCTTGTGGTAAAAGGGTGCTGCTCCAACAAAGAAGCCTGTGGGGAGCTCAAATTCCTATTAAGCAATTGGAATGTGAGCTGCGTTATTCGAAGGAGAAAGGCCTTCAATTATGTTTGTGACGATGCCACTTACAGGAAAATAAATAAATAAATAAATAAAATTCTGTTCTTTGAGATATTTCAGTGGACGTTAAAAAAAAATCCCTTCACTGTAAACCATGGCGCCCATCAGAAACAAGACACTATTTTTCCTCAAACTTCATTGCAATCAACTCAGAAATGATAACACTGTCCATAGATTTCATAGATACTGCTGTCTGGTTCTCCAGGAAACTGAAAATCTTCTTCTCCCATTACGCACTAATTTGCCTTTATTAATGATAATATATTACACTGCGAAAAGCATGAGAACATTGCTTGGAAGGGCAGAAGTGTGGATAAAAATGGAGGTATTGTAAATGGGGGGGGGGGGGGGCTGAGGCAGTTTCTGTTCATCTCCAGCTGCTTCTCTGCTCATCACGCTGAGAACTAACATCAAACACACTCACGCTATGGCCTCCTCTCACACACATCTGACATCCATTAAGGATACTGATGGAGGACCAAGCCTCTGCAGGGACTTGTGGTCCCATCTCTCAGCTCCTTGCACAGAAAAGAAAAGGAAAGGAAGGGGAAAGACGAAAGGGATTGAAGGAAGGGGATATTTCTAACAACTAGAAACTGGTCCAGACTTGGAATACAATACATGTTGTTTTTTTTTCTTCTTTGGATGGAAACCCAACCACTTCAACATGTGAATATATTTTTAGCTAAGCTCATGCAACAAAGTCTGTACAATCTGGACATTTTATAAAGAATGCTCATTTTACCACAAGCACATTTTTATGATTTTTGACCTTTGGTTCTACTATGTGTCTCTCACAAAATGTTTAGCAATACTGAGCCAAACGTTTGTGATGCAGGTTAAAGTATAAACAATGAAAGAGTGCAGCAGGGTTTTCTTTTTTTTTGCTTTTTAAACACCCCTTGCTTGCAGCCAAATATGCTTTTCTACTTGAGGATATGACAGGAAAATGTAAACAGAAAGGAACAAGTACAAAATGATATATATATACTGTTGTAAGGGTTTTCATAAAATTAGACAATTTGGATTTTTAAAAAAAACCCAATGATGTTCTCTGGTTACTACAGTGGCATTTGTGCACAATCTAGATCATATTTGAGGGTTCACAGGCCATTCTGTAAAAACATTCCAAAGCTGTCTGTGGGATATATCTATTCCCTGGGTAGTTTTCCCCACTCAGATAAGTCAACCCTGACAGTGTGAAACATCATCTGAAAACACAGAGAATTGGCCAAACACATGTAGGTCTCTTCACGGGCTCACAGAGGTCCTGAGGGCAGGGTGCTCACCTTGTAAATGACAGCCAGAGAAATTCTACTTACAATATACGAGTTGGTCTCGCACAAGGATTTTGAAGGGGATTTTTTTCGAGAAAAGACGCTGAAAACCTGAAAGAGGCTTTCAGGTTATGTGCAGGTAGAAGGCAAGGATAATGTGGATTTTAGTTCTTATTTCAACAGCCGGTGATTAGATATGATGCCCCTCATAAACACCTTTTGTAATATTTTTATAGGAGTGAACCAAATGGCTCCCTCACTATTTCAACTAATCAAATCCTCTTTTAGAAAGAGTACTTTATTATATTCAAAATGTATGACCTGCTGGTATTACTGAATCTTCTGGCTCCAAGCCTAATGCATGTAAAGTTGATTTACAGGGGGAGCTAACACTCAAACAGTGCAGCTATGCGTGTGAAACAGCTCAGACATGTCTAAGACTCTTACAGTATAATAGAATAATGAGAGTAATTATTGCACCGGAAAAGTTCAGTAAATGTAATGTTAAGGCTGCAGGTTTATAATGAGGTGAAGATAAGGTTCGCTGCTTTATTAATATTATTTAGTGACAGAGCTTGGGGAATAGGTTTTTGACTACTACTGTAACAGAGGAGGATGCCTTACTGTAAATAGACTAAAGCTGGAGTTTTTCTTACTTACATGGAAATGTTGTTAAAAGATTACCACACCATGTTAAAAACAATGCAGGTGATTCCTGTCATGAAAAATGGGTAAATCAGGATTATTTCTGTTGTTAAAAGAGAGGATTTTCTTTGTACAAATTTTCGATAGATAGATAGATAGATAGATAGATAGATAGATAGATTGGATAAATATTGAACATTATCAATTTGCTCCTTTATCCAAGATGGAGTGATGGTTATGGGAGTTATGTTTTGGCAACTGCTATATAACATTATGGCCGCTTGTTATTGTATTTACATGCAGTAACAATAAGCCTATTGATTTGCTTTCCCACAGTTCTTTGGAACATGCAATTGTGGGATGGGCAGCAAGAGTACATGGGTTCTAAATGCCGGTTTATCTGAGTGAAACATTAGGGGAGAGAGTGTTCATCCAAACAAGGTAACACTAACTTCTCCCCTGGCGTGTGAAAAGCAGAGTGAGAGAAACATCACCCTGCTGTCTCCTCTGCTTGTTTACTTCAGCACATTAGCCCATAGGGCCACCCCACATGGACCTACATCCTGCACGGTCAAACACAGGGATCAGGAGAATAGTGTGAAAGAGAGGAAAGGCACACCTCATTAATCTTCCTGGCACTTTCTTCTCCTTGGCTGTCTGTTTTAGCAGCGAGTTTACTTTAACGTGGAGGTGAAAGTGACAGATGCGCAAATGGCTGCCTTAAAACGCAAAATGTTCAATGTCACCCACAAGCAATAATTTACCCTGTTTGTAATATCCTTGCTGCACTATTTTCGGCACATTTTCATTTTGTCTATGCTACTCTTGTCTCTTAAAATATAACTCCTGTTATGTTTGGAGGCATATTCTGTTAATCTGTTATAAGCAGAGTAGAGTGAGTCTATTATGACATGTGAAGAGAGCACATCAGAGCACATCCTTCCTGAACTGACTCACTCTGACCAAGTTACTTTGCTCAAGTGCAACCGTTGTGTTCGCTGACACAAACCAGGCAGCCTTGTCCACTGTGTTAAAAAAAAAAGAAAAAAGACCTTTTGTGAAATTGTAGAAAATAAAAGTCATTTGTCAAGAAAGTGGTGGTCAGAGTTAGACGAGTCATTTGACATTTTGGGAAATGTGCGTACTTCTTCTCCAGCAGGGAGTCGGATGAGAAGGTCACGCTTACTGTTATCATTAAAATGAGGTTGAAAGGGAGCGAGTGGAGACCGCAAGTAGTCACTCTTTCTGGCAAATAAATAGTCTGGAGCATTAGTCATCTTACACCACAGCTTGTAATTTCTACACAGTATTATTAATAGATTAAATACACATTATTTAATATCTTAATTAGACTGTGTCGAAGGTGCTGCCAGGCAGATTTCTCAGCCTTTGAAAAGAGCCTGTTGAGCTGTTGAAGTGTGTGTTTCTACGACGATCCCACTGTGTCTTTAACTTTCCGTGTATGAAACGTTTTACTCAAAGCCTCATTCTCTTTCTTTTACAACACAGACAACGTAAGAGACACCAGCACAGACACGAAGTCAAACAATGGACTTGATTATCTCTCCTGTTGAGAAACATTGTCATTAAACAATCACACATAATAAAGACCAATTGTTCTTTACAAGCGTGCATTCGTTCCCTCACACAAACAAAACACAGTGGCAGTGGTCAGGCTCCAGTGAGTGCTTGTGTGTGTGTGTGTGTGTGTGTGTGTGTGTGTGTGTGTGTGTGTGTGTGTGTGTGTGTGTGTGTGTGTGTGTGTGTGTGTGTGTGTGTGTGTGTGTGTGTGTGTGTGTGTGTGTGTGTGTGTGTGTGTGTGTGTGTGTGTGTGTGTGTGTGTGTGTGTGTGTGTGTGTGTGTATATGTGTGTGGGGGGGCTCAGACTTGTGAACTGTTAGCAAGGAGTCTGCATGACAATCAGCCTGTTAGCCCTGCAGGAGATTGTTAGGGGAAGCAGGGCCAGGCAGTCGCTTCTGTATGCAGGGGTCAACCGCTTCAGTCACTTATGTGAATGGTGGAGCCCAGACAGCTCTGACAGGTGGAGACGCTGGCCTCACCTCAGCCACAGGCTGCAGGATGGAGACTCCCCAAGACACTCCAGTCACCCGGGGATGTGAAGTGTGAAATGCTGCCCTGCATGCACCCCTCTTTTCCATTAAAATGGACTACAGCCAGCCCTTTTGAATTCCCCTCACATGTTAGAATCTTCTCTTTTTGGTTGAACACACCTACCAAATCACCTCAGGATGTGGGTGGGGGAATCGGCAAAGCCCACACATTACATCATGTATTTACTTATCCAGGACCGAGCTAGTGAGTGACATGGAGAGTGGAGCCAGGGGTGAAAGGTGAAGGATTCAGGAGTAAATGAGTCATGACCAAAACCAAACGATTGTATTCTGAGGACAAGGTTGCTTGAACACCAAAAGGTACAAAACACCTCCACAACATCTCTGCAGTTGGAGCGTGAAGATCCTACAATAGCTTCACCAGAGGTTCATGTGATTGCTACAAATTTCTAAACTAATCCTCAGAGACTTCCCAGATGTACATGTCTTGAACATAACACCATAATGTTTCCCAGAATACAGAGTAAGCACTTTGAGATTATTTGCTATTAATGACAACTATTAGGGGCTCAGGCTTTTGGTAGCCTGCCAACTACTGTTTGAACATTTTTTCCTTCCTAGCAAGTGGAATTTGAGCTCTCTAAATTGCTTCCCTTTAGTAACAATGCAGTAAACACCCTCCAATCCCCTCTCAACGGTCTGCGCATGGTCAACATCACCTCGGTAACTGCTAGTGACATGTGCCGCAGATTGGCCTTGTAGTGCATCCAAGTGCCCCACCTTAGCGAGGTGGTGCAGCTCCGAGAGACCAAACAGACCCGGAGAGGGCCATCTGCAGACTGTTCCATTTACAGTGAGTGTGGGGTTTCTTTGTTTCAGCGGAGGGATCCTTCATTTTTGCTGCAATGGGATGGCGGAGAGAGGGTGAACGAGAGGTAAAGGGAAAATCCAAGGAGGCAATGATGAAGAAAGAAAAAAAAAAAAGGAAAGTAATGGAAAACTGTAAGAACAAAAGTAGGGATGGGTGGATGGATTTCCACTCATTCGTCTGCCGTTTCCCTACAACACTTTCCTGTCAGTTGGAGCTGCAATGGCCTGCACGGAGACATCAAGCGCATTCCAGGAGACGGCCCAATTACGGGCAGATGAGGGGCAGTTCTCTTTGTTTAAGAACAAAGCCAGAAGTGACACAACTGGTCTTTAAAGGGAGCTCTCACAGCCCCAGCTGAAAAGAGGGGGGCCCAGTGGGTAGGGGAGGTGACCAGCTGGTTATAAATATCTATTTGGTCAGTTACTGGAAGGAAAATTTGCAGTTTGTTTGTCATCCACTCATCCAGGTGGTGGGCCTGGTGGTTGCAAAACATCAGAGCACAGAGCACAGAGAGAGAGAGAGAGAGAGAGAGAGAGAGAGAGAGAGAGAGAGAGAGAGAGAGAGAGAGAGAGAGAGAGAGAGAGAGAGAGAGAGGCCAACCTGTTTGAGACTGACTGCCAGAAAAAAAAGGAATTTGACTAATTCTTATATGAAAGCCACATGTCATCCTCCAGCGTAAACCTGCAGTGAGAAAAAGTTCTTGGCAAGATCGGGTTGCATATTTAACCTGACAATTATTCTGGTCATACACATTAGATATCAGCACAATGTGAATTCGTCTTGCACTCATTATTATGCAACGTTAGAGCAATGTTTAATGCTCAATACCAAAAACAAGAATGCTCATGTGGAGTTGGCCTGGATTATTTTCCATTTGGAAACCTTTATGTGACCAGAAATCAAGACACGTTTGAATGTTTCCCATGCAGAAATGTGACTTTTAAGTATCAGACTGGTCAGAACTGTGACCAGCAAAAAGTTACATACATTCATGCTTTGAGTATAAATCATTTCTTATGAAGAGGCTACAAATGTACCTGTTTAATGTGTTCTTGTTAAAGGTGACCACGGTTCACATTGAGACAGTTGCAAAGGAGACAGGTTTCCAAAAGCATGTGCAGAAAAATCACAAGCACTTCTACAGAACAACCTGCGTGCTTCCGGAAGCTGAGTCTTTGTGGGAGGCGGGGGGGGGGGGGGGGGGGGGGGGGGGGGGGGGGGGGGTTGATACTAAAAAGACAGAGTTTGGGTGGAGTTGCACTTTAATAACGCACATTGTGCAAGTAGTTGTTGATGGCCAGAAGCACAGAGCATTGGCCTGCAGAGGGGCGTTACGGGCTTAAAGTTTAATTCCCACTCTGCAGTAAATTAGAACACAGCAGGGTAATGTCTGTTTATTCCAAATACAGCTGCCTGGGCCTCTCTCCTATCTCTCTCCCTCTTTCTCCTCCCGCAGACCACAGCGAGGCCCCGGGATCACCTGGATCAGCACGACACACGTACACAAGCATCGCTGCAGAAGGCGCACATTTTGCACAAACACATGCGCTTGCATAAACAAACAAACAGGCACATGCATACATGCACGCATACCCGGAGATGTAAACACAAAGTCATGTTGCACTGATGCGCGCGTACACAAGTCACGTAAACACGCTATAACAGATACAATACAGCAAGATTCTGGAGTTCAGTGACACCGGGCCAACACTTTGTGACTACTTGCTCCATTTTGTGTTTTACAATGGGGAATGACACTTCTGCCTTTATCCGTGTTTCTTTAATATGTTTCAACATGCACAGCGCGACACAAGAAGATCAGTGTAAAACATGTTTGGTAAAAGAAAGAAAGAACGACTAAAACACCACATCGGGCATCTGAATTATGTTTAAACCCACCCAGCTCTTTACAGTCTGCTTATTTGTCATCATACCTTGGTTTGAAGATATTTTGGGAGTTGCATTCAAATGAGGCTTTTTGATGAGTTCCACTTACATTTATGTGTCTTTGTTTCTGTGGGGTTTGTGGCATTCTCAGTTTACAGCAGTTGAGGAATGCACTTAAAACAGCATCATGAATATAAAATGTGGTTTATCAAACATACATTTACATTTTATTGAATGAACACTCACTCCATTTTGGTTTTCATTACTGGAAGTGATGCCTTCATCTGAATCAGTATTTCTCTGACATTTTTGAACAATAGGTTCAGCCACGTGTCCCCTGACCAGAGCGGATAATTGTTTGGCAGAATGAAATAATTTTTAAAGTGTACTTCAGTGTGTTTTGCCAGGGTAAATTATTCACGAATACATCTTCCATCCATTCTCACATTTCACAACACTTGAGAGGCAGGTGGCTGAAGTCTCTTTGGGCCGTACCTACAGCCAATTTAAAGTTACCAATTCATCTGGATAGTTTTCAGATCGTGTGAGGAAATGGAAAAAAAAAATCTTTCATTTACAGTTTAATTATCTGAAGGGTTCTGGTATGTCAGCGAACAGCTGCTTTGAAAACATAAACATCAGAATTGATCACATCATTCTTCACATTTTTATAGAGTATATCAGTGCATGGTTATTTTTATGAACCATGCATGGCCAAAGACATTTCATTACTCAACGTGGGGATTAAGAATTCTCTCTTGCTGCTCCAAAGCTTGAGAATTTGGAATAGTAATGTCTAATCAGATGAGGGCTGTGAAGACTATAGATTCCTTTAAAACAATCCTAAAAACCCATGTCTTGGAACCTGCCTTTTGCATCAGCTGAATTGAACATCTTGGTTTTTCACATTTTTAACAACAGCAATTCCCACCCTGTTTTATTTTGTATTTTGCTTGAACATTCAATGTTGTTGTACTGTATTATTTCATTGTGCAAAACAGCCAGTCTTCATTGTTTAATTATATTTTGATTTAATAACTTATCTTGTATCATTTTGGTTTTAGGTTCACTTAACTAAATAAACTGTGTCTTGGATAAAATGTGACATTTATCATTTATTACATCAAATTTATCTTTTAGGAAATTGCTCTAGATTGTGTCGTTATATGTTTTGGGGTGAAGACTTGATGCATCACTTTGCGTGTTGATATGATTTGGCTGCTTCTTGCCCCTCAAATGACTTTTACAAATTAAACTGCTATGACATTTCTTCTTTGGAAACACAGTCGCCTTAAGTTTAACAGGTATTTCCTGCCATCTGCTGGAACATTAACGTGTTGCATTTGGCCATTAAAAAAAAAAAAAAAGGACCTCAGAATATTGGCCGTTTTGCAATTCTTAGAACGCCAGTGCGTACTCGCATACGTCATGAACGCGAGAATGCGTCGAGGTTAATGGAGAATTGAAACTCGAGCGTCCTTGATGACGCGGTGGCTGTCATGGCTGGATGATGGACCTTGAAGCTGAGGAGGAGGCGGCAGAATCGGATGAGGAGGAGAGGGAGGAGGTGGTGGTGGACCCTGTTGCCTCTCTGGTTCGCTGGGTGGTTGATTTGTACATGACATTTTAAATGATGATCTAAACTTTAGAACATTATGGTAAAATAGTCAGTACCTTTTCTGTCTCATACATGATATGTACAGTATAGTACCGTGTTTTGTACAGTGTTACTAGTAGTTCTATACAACATTTCTATTACCATTCAACACCTTAGAGCTCATTAACAATAAAAGCAGCTGATCAGAAATATCCTACTAAAACAAACAATACATTTACTGTTTGTTTTACTGAAGATCCCTGATGTATATTAAATGAATTCAGCAGGATTCCACATATCTGCCTGCTTATTGTCATCTTTCTGGTCATGTCATTAATATGTACTGGATTACATTAGTCTAATATATATATATATATATATACATCCTACAGTTATTAACAGTAATAATTTCTCTAAATGTATAAATACATGCATGACTCATACTGTCAATCAAAGAAAGATATCAATCAGAAGATAAAAGAAACTTTAATTAACACATTTCAACAGAACCTACAACACTTAAAACACAAATAAGTTAGAATTATGTACATATAAAAATTACATTGTTTTCAAAAATTCTAAAGTTCTTTCTTTTATTTCCCAGGAACCCCTATAGTGATACACAGGTCAATAATGTTCCTATCCTGGACACTTTTTCTCCTGGAGGTGAGAAATGGCTAATGATACGACTTTATTTTTAAAAGATCTCTCCCACATACCTTTATCTATTGAGTTGGTAAATACTTTTTTTTGCTGCATATGAATTTTGTAACTTATTTGAAAATTGTCATTACGAAGGATAGAGAAGCCAGATGCAATCAGAATTTTGACTCCATTATCGACAAAACCCAAAACAAATGGAATCCATGGCTGTCAATAGATTTATTATTGAGAGGTAGAATATTATTGGCCAAAGCTGAATGAATTGCCCAACTTACATGTGCTTTATCTCTCTATGTTAACACAAAAGTCTCTAAAGACATTGACAAGACGTTATTCAACCTCAAATGGAGGAGCAAATACCATTACTTAAAAAAACAACTGTAATAATGAACTCATATGATGAAGGGTTGCCTTACCTTTTTAGACTTTTCCACCTTTCTAACACATTCAAAATAAATTGGCTCAGACAACTCATCAAGAACCCATATTCAATTTGGAAAATCATTCTAAAATATATTTTTCTTGTAAATTGGTTGGCCTAAATGTTCTTCCTTATCATCTTAATCATATTTCCTCAATCCCGTGACGTCATCCATGTTAAGGGAAAATGGATAGGAAAGGAGAAAGGAGTACTATTTCGATGTACCTTTGGTCTCCCACTGATGACGTTTCACTGGTACAACGAGAACACGAGCATGGGCAAGTATTGGTTTTGTAAAACGGCCTTTGGTCTCCATCTAGCGGTTTAAAATAAAAACGCACTTTCGCAACGTTCACCAGCGTGCGCGTTCACCAGCGAGTCCCGTGACGACCGCGTCATCAGCTGTCCGGCCGTAGTTACGCACGCGCGGTTACGGCGCTGCTGTTTCTGTGCAAGATTTGTTTGGACAACGACTGAATGTGGAATTCCGCGGAGACCCGGAACAAACTATGGTGTCTGTAACATCGCCCCCCGCGAGTCGCACGGGAGCTCCTCGTTGACCGGGAAATTTCGGCTTCCTGTGAGTTAAATGAGGGGCAAAGTGCCGAAGGGCTGTGCTGTTTTATCTCTCCGTGACTTGTCCAGCCGGCGTCGTTAGCTTTAGCTTAGCAGGCTAACGAGCTGATGTCGAGACAGCTGCGGGAAATGTGTTTAAATTAAAATGTTGTGATTTATTCAACATGCCTTGTGACGGTAGCTGTGGCGGAGAGTCGGTGGCTCTGATAAGGTGAAGTGACGATCAAGGGAACGGCTGTAGGGTTTATTTATTTCCTGCTCGGGTAGTTATGAGCAGTTTTAATGTTACAACCCAAACAACCGCATTTAGCTCTTCGTCCGTGAGCGTTGACGCCGCCAACAACAACAACAACGAGAAGGAGTGGGTTTTGGGAAGCGATGTGTATCCGTACTGTCACGAGATGAGTCTCATGGGCGATTCAATGCAGGCGGGGATGTCCTCCGTCCAGCCGGGGCTGGACGGCCACCTGCCGCTCATACACGCCAGCCACCACGGAGCCCAGGACGGGCTCCTGCTGGACCTGAACACACCGGGTGCCTTCATCGACAGCGGCTCCCTGGAGTACAGCGACGGGAATGGCGCGGGTCCGCTGTTCGAGAGGAGGAAGAGGTCCCGGTCCAACAGCTCCAGACACAGGTTCAACGAGGTGGTCACGGAGCTCGGTCCGGAGGAGGTGCGCTGGTTCTACAAGGAGGACAAGAAGACCTGGAAGGCTTTTCTCGGACATGACTCGCTGAAAATCGAGCTGATGTTTCGGAAGTACTGCGAGCTGAACCCCGGGGCGTCAGGCTCCCAGGTCAGCGGAGAGGAGGAAGAGGAGGGGGGTGAGGAAGAGGAGTGCGGCACTGCGTGTATGGAGAGCCGGGTGAACGGTGCAGTGTCTGTGGAGACCCGGACCACCACCCTGCACGGAGGCCGGGGGTCCCTGGACACATCCACGTTGTCCTCTGAGGAGAAAGACCCGGACAGCATTGAAATCAACGTAGAGCCAGTGTGTGTCCGGGGAGGGCTCTATGAGGTCGATGTGAAAGAGAGGGAATGCTATCCTGTCTACTGGAAGCGTGAGTATATTCACCCACCAACATCATCTGTACAACTATCAAACTCAAATGATGTCGCACATTCCTGCAAATTCCACAAACACCATTGTCAGAGTGTCCCCAGCCACAAATTCCCCAAAAGTGGTCCAAATCGAATACGACCAACATATTGTAGGCCTTTTTTTACACTGACAAATTGATTGCGTAGCTTGGTCTTTTGGGAACAGTATCAGCCCATTGGCCTCAGCTGACCTGTAATAACTAATTCATAGAGATTTCCTGGAAAGGGACTGGAACAAATGAAGCAGGTCAGTGTAGAGCCTCAGAAAACCCGACCTCGATTAAAGAGGTTCATGGGTAGCTGGTTCTTTTGAAGGTTAATGTCTAGTGGCATTTATTTTCCTGGATGTTCATGTTGTGGTTGTAAGTTCTATAGAACTGGTTCAGGCCCATTCTCGATGGTTTCAACTTGACTTAAGATGAATAGAAAGTGGAGAGAGTTGAATAAAACAGAAGAGAAAGTATTTATTGACTTTCAAATGAGCTGTAATCCAAGTAGCAAAAGGTATGAAAGCTGTACTTGTTGACTTGACACTTCTTTATTTAGCAATCCGGATTAAAACAAGTTTATATTTAATTTCCACAGAACTTGAAACGTTAGCATCAGTAAGGTATACAAGGTTATCGTCTCTGACTACAGATGAACTGCCATAACAAATGAGTGTATTTTATTTACTCTGACTCCTTCTGGCTGTCAGCACTTTGCAGAAAGGCTCTGTCTTATGACAAAGTGGTCTTAATTTAGGATCTACTTTTACACTCTTATTCACCACCAGACAATCAGTTAATGATGTCATTCGAGACTGTAATTAAACATGGCCTTGCTCTACGGGCCTCGGAGACTTGGCCCACCTGGATTTGTAAGACTTTCTGAGTTAAATGAAAATAGGCACAGCTGAAAGATAGTCAGGTCTTACTGTGGGACTGTGGTGACTGTGTTGATTTTTTTTTTCTCAGCATATCCAAAGCAGAATGAAAGGAATATGTATCTGTATAAACTTCATGTCTCAACCCAGTGGAAAAAGTCATCAATACAACTGAGGCTGAATCAATGCTATCACCGTCTTACAGAACAAGACCATATACCTGTAATGAGAGGCCAGTGGTTCATCGATGGCACTTGGCTCCCGTTAGACGAAGACGAAGGTGACCTCATCGAGCAGGAGCACCTGAACCATTTCCGTGGCCAACAGATGCAGGACACCTTCGAGACGGATTTGATTGTGAAGACCGTTGACAGTAAAGATGGTAAGCTAAAGAGAAGGACCAAGGTAGACTTTTAGTTTTTTTTTTTTTTAATGCAAGAGGTTCTTGACACGTGAAGATATGATATAGTTGATGCAACTGAAGCGCAGCACTGAAGCATCCATTCTTAGAACAGAGCACTCCATAAGTAAACATGGCTGATTAGATCAGACTGTAATCAGGGTTTGAAACGAAAGCTAAAACATTTTATTGGTTCTATTTAAACCATCATTTTACATCATGTGACTGATCCACTGAACTGCATTTTACTCGAGCCAGGCAACGTCTTTTAAAACAACACTCTTGTTGTAAAGCAGTGACTAGATGAAATGCACCCATAGGCTTTATTAGTCATGAGTTCCATTAGAAGATAAGCCAGTTAAAAAGCCACTGTCTTCACAATAAAGGCAGAAAATAGAACTGTGTGTCATAAATGGTGAATTATGAGACAACTCTGCCTGCTGTTGCATCAACGCACGGCCAAGAGAAATGAATGGAGCAGGTGCCTCTATTCATGTGTGTGTGGAGGTTTTTGTCATGTCATTCTTCCAGTGTAAAGCAGGTGCAGCTCGTACATTCTGGCTTATCCCTCTCTGGGGGTCTGGCTCAAGCAAAGTGTGGCCGGTTTTTAGCTGCGAAAGGCAAAAAAAGAAAGAAGTTCTTTGATTCAGCAGTCTCCTTAAGGCAGCCATATCTCCAGGACCTTTGTTGGTGATTAATGTGTGGGTGTGTGAACGTGGCAGATAAATTGAGAAAAGCAGGACGAAAGCGACGTAGCAACTGTTCACTAAAGTGAAGAATGTTTGATTTTATTATGAAAACATGACTGAGAACATCAGCACGGTAATCTGAAACATATTTGAGTGTTGAGTTAATGTGTGAATAGCAGTTACGCTGTGAAAGACTCTTTCCCTCGGCGGAAGTTGTCGTCGTTACAGCATCAAACTAAAAAATCTGATCACGTATTGGGATGGATGTGTACTGCACATTTACCAGTCTCATCGTTTTTCGCTTGCACGTGACACTATGGTTGACATGCAGCTACACTATCCCTCCCTATTCACAATAAATTAAGTCCTATAAATAAAATCATCAAGTGAGCAAAAGGAGGTAGTGACGGTATGTTTTGGTACATTTCACTCACGTTACAGTTTTTTGTCACGCTCCAGCTTTAACCAGCTTCTGGCACTTTCTTTAAACTGAATCACAGAGGTAGTCGAAAATGTGGAAAGTCGTATATCTTAGTGTACAAAGGGAACTCATAAATATATTTGGATGCAGAGGGACAAATGCAGGTCATGTGCAGGGGTAACGAAATAAGTTTGTGGTTCATCACAGCTGCACATCACGCGCACCATATGGCCTTAGCCTGTCTCGTAGGTGAGTTGTAATACTGCAAGGATGATCATTGCAGTATAATTCTGCTCACCTTGTTGTGTAGTGAGATAAGCAGGGCTGCAGTCAATCCATGCATTCATCTTTAATACCTGCCTCATTCAGACTGAGGTCGCGGGAGGCGGGTGCTCAGCCCAGCGCACACCAGATGAATGCCAGCATTCACCTTGCACAGGTCGAGGATGAGGTCTTTGTGTTATGTAAGCAGAATGCATGCACCATTTTTGCATTTCATCTGTATTGTTGGAGAGGAAACATCGAGGTTCTGATAAATCCTGCAGCCTTGGTTGGGAATTATATTCTCACTTCTATGTTTAGCAGTGTTCTCAGGGAACGTGAGTGATAGATCCCTTCAATTCACTTTGTTTGGGCTGATGATACTGCCGACCTTTGAGAGGAGACTATTTTATCTTGGAACTAATCATTTCAAGTGCTGAGCCATAAGGAACCTACCTTGGACTGCATTTCAACTGATAAATGGATCATAAACTGAGTAACCTATAGCATGATGCTATTGCAGGATATACATTTCTCCTGCCATCTCGTAGCGGCTCTCCTACCTACCACTCTTCTCTCTTTTCTTGTGCTGCAGCAGCCAGCTGAGACTGAAGGTTAGTGATGCAGAAGACATGGTAGGCATTTCAGTGAGCTATGCAGTCTTAACATCATAATGTTGGACTACCCCTAGGTGCAGAGCGTTCATAAATGTCCTGTTTCAAAGGCATGTTTGGTAATGATACAAATAAGAGTAGCAAAGCCAGAAATGTCAGTATTGTGCATGCAGTGTGGCATGTTCCACAAAAGATCAATAGTCGCTGTTATTTTCTTTTTCCAAGGTTTTTCTGCTTTTCTGCCAGTTTTTTTACATTCCGAGCAGAAATAAGCCCTGATTCAAGTGAAATGACTTGCTATTCCTCACAGATGCGCTCCATAAATAGAGGTCTCGCAATACTTTCTTAAAAGAAAATGATTAGAAATTGTGAAAGTAGAAAACAAAATAAACCAGATAAAAAAAACAAAACCATTCTAAATGGCTTCCTGGCATATGCTTTAAGGCTTCATGCTTTGGGTTTATTTAGCTGTGAGGTAGTGGTGGAAACTGCAGGGTGTGTCCCAGTCTGCCGGGCTTGAATGACGTCAAGGAAATTTAAAGGCCAGTGGTTTGGGCTGAGCGTCGTCTGTCAGCATTGTATCAAGTAAATTTTTTGAGGTTGGCAAAACCCACATATGTGCTGCAGTGCCTATTTAGTTACATGTGTATTTAAGCTGCACGTGACACCGATGACTTTGACATGCTTGACATTTATAGACAACAAAAATATTTTGGTATTTTAAAGAAATGTAAGGGGAAAAAAAGATCAACATTTTAATTGCCCGGTGGGTTAAAATATCTAATTTAAAGAGTATTGAGACCTACAGCAAGCTTCTAGCTGGCCACAATGAACATCGAGAGATCGTTTCTGCTGTGGCTTGAGTCCAAGTTGGGCTTTTGTTCCATGCTGTGTGTTCTCACTCAGCGCGAGTGTGTGGCATTTGTCCACATGCTGCATTTTCTTGACGGAGTCCAAAAACATGCATTTGAGGCTAATTGGTAACTCTAAAATTACCTCGAGGTGTGACTTTTGAGTGTGTCCCTGTCTCTATGTTTGCTGCTATGATGGACTGGTCCAAGGCGCGGTCGAAAACTCAAATGCTAAATCAGTACCAGACTGTAAAGGGTGACATCTTATTATTAATGTTGGTGCCATTAATGCGGTTTTGTTTAATCTGATCCAAAAGTCTCATCAAAGGTTATCAGTTCAAGGCGGCTCCACATGCTAATTTGAGCCAAACAAGTGATTCCAGTCATGAGAGAGCTCTTATCTATGAATGGATCCATCAGTGCTGCAATGCCCAAATGGACTTTACTGATAGCTTTTACAGCAGACAAACCTCTTGTACACTCAGCACCCCCCACCCCCCTGCACACACACCTCCTTCCTCCTCAACCATTTACCTCTGCTGAGAGAAACACTGCTGACATTTGCAAGTCCGATGTCTGTCTTGTCACGGGTTCAATGATTTAGTCAGATCGAAGACTCATGGAACTTTGTGATTTGATTAACAAAACCCTAGAAAGCCTTTTTAAATGTCAGGCCTTGTGTGTTTGCAACAGATTCAGTAATTGAATGTGCGGAGAGCTGGGTTTTTACTGGTGTCGGTCAACGTTTTGGTAATTTGTGAAACAATCCAAAGATTTTAACCTATTCATCATTTCAGATTGAATAATTGCTCTCACTCTAAAAGAATCAAAAAGCACCACTGAAATCATATCGTGTCAAAAAGCCTTTAGTATTTTTATTGATCCATTTGTAACTATGATGAATATTACAAACAATCCTCCAGATTTGGATGTATACTGTTTGTATGTTTTTCATTCATTATAAATGACATTTAGCATCACAACCTTCCAACAATGCAAGTGGTGTAAATTATTCATCAAGCCAAATGGAAACGTGGGTAAATATTAGATGCAGTCTAAAGTGTGTAAATGTATCATGCATACGCAAGCAAAAACAAATGGTGATTGTTGTCATTACATTTTTAGTCATACCACTTCCATAAATGTCACTTTTGGAGTATTTTGTAATGAGTGTCAATTAAAAAAAAAAAAAAAAAGAAGCTACCACAGTCATCAGAGGCAGATATCAAACAGCGCTGCGTTTTGAGCTGCAGGTTCATCCTGACCTGTTAAAAGTCGTAAGGTTGTTCCCTGCAGCCACCAGGACAGTTTTCATCCTGGTTATAGCAAAGCTGTAACCTGGCGGCAGCGCTGCTTGATAGGTTGACCTGTTGAAGAGTGATGACGGCGGTAGTCTGTGTGCCTCACACCGGGGTAATGGCCATTACTTACTCTCTGTTGGTTGTTAGTTCTCTCCCATCTGCCCCCTTTCTACCTCCCCTTTCTGTTCAAATGGAGTGGATATCAGACGAGTGCTAAAACTACATGTCACAAGCGCAAACGCTGCCAAGGTACTGTAAAATAACTTCTGTTGTATTAGATTTACTAGCTTGTACTCCCTTCCCCATAGACCCTTGGTCCCCGTGGAACTAAAATTTCCCTCTTTTTTTTTTTTTTTTTGTGGTTCAAACTTTTAAAATCTAATACTTGGGAGCTAGACCTAGGCTCAGTTAGAAGTGGATTGGGGCTGCTCTCTGCTTTCGCCTTGCAACTTTAACTGGGCCTAGTGGCTAGAACTTTCTTCTGTGTGGTGTGACCCAGACTTTAGCACTTCTGCTGTCACTGTCGCTGCTTTTTGAGGAACCTTCTCTGTATCGGTCTCTCATCTACTTGTTGGAATAGTGAGTAGATAGCATTTTTCACTCGGCTACAAGGGTGCATCCCATAAATCGTTGAATCTGAACTTAATAAGCTGACCCTTAAAGAAGACCCTGCCTTACTGCTTTTTTTTTTCTTTTTTTTTTTTAAATTTCCTAGCCATGCCTGCCCCCTTCGTCTCTCTCTCTCTTATCCTCACAGTCTCACTGCATCATTATAGAAGTGCCCTCACCAGCTCTCGCTCTGACAGTGATGAACAAAGCACTCTGTTGAGAACCAAGCAACAATTGAGCTAAACAGAGGAGCCTTTGTGGCCTTTACTGTTATAGCCCTTAATATGTTGTGTAGAGTGAACCTCTTTGAGGTTCATCCCTGTCCTAGTTCTGGAAGGAATGAATAGAGGTGTCTTGTGGGCTTTTTCTTCATTTTGTCGTAAATCCGTGCCCTCATTGACCCATCGCCTGGAGAAATGTGGTTTTTATGCACAATTCACCACCTGAGTTTATAGAATATTACACAACAAGTCATGTTGTGAGGTGTAGGCACTTAATACGAGGACATTTACATGTAGTTCATACTGGAAACTAAAACTCTTTATTCAGCAAATAGTATCAAAGAGCCATACTTCCTCATCTTACCCAACTTCCCTTAACTCCCATCACACTGTTTGGGAGTCTATTTTCTGTCTCCAACTTCACTCATACTTCGCCTTTCACCCCCCTCGGTAGTTCTCCCAGGCAGTGTTGGACAACTAGCGCAGTAAACGGTTTCTTGGGTGGCTGCCAGCTCCTCTGAACACTTTGGTTTTCGTCCCCTCTTCTTTCCCCTTCCTCCGACAATGCATTCCCCTTCATTGTAAAACAGGAAGAGTTCTCCCACAACCCCCAAGCGTCATTTTAGGTTCAGTGGTGGTATTTATTCTCAAATGCTTCATTTGAATAAAACCACCAAGCTGAAGTTCACTTTAGTTTTGGGGTTCTTTTTACAGCTGGAATCCCACCTCCTGTTTTACAGTGTGCTCAGCAGGTGAATCTCAACAGTTTCATGAGGCCTCTCCCTTTTTTTCATAACAATGGGGGGTTTTCATGGCACTTTTGAATGGCACTTTCCTTTTCTCCAGGTAAATGAGAAAAGAAGGCCACTTCACACTGCTTGAGATGAATTCAAGCTGAGCTGTAGGAAAGTGCTCTTTGCTGCTGCTGCCAAAGAGTGGTTTAGTGTTGTTTCATGTGGTGGTGCAGGATGTGCATATATTTCCTTTGCTGCTGAGGGCCTTTATTAGAGACTCTGCAAGAACAAGTTAAAATAGGACAGAAGAAATTGATATTCACCTTCAAATAGAATAGGAATGTTTCATTAACCCCTGGGGGATATTATTGGAAATTCATTAGAATATAGGCGTTACTACATAAAATGTCAGACCTTCTCCCTTTGTCCAAATATTCCAGGCAGATGATGTATCTTCTAGACTGCTTATCCTGAATTATATTAAGACTGGCTGCACTCATGATGAACAGCTCTCAGTTTAGATGCAGTAAGTGCTTTACCTTTAATGACCCTCAAGTCATGCTCAACCAATCAGGCAATCAGGACCAAGTTATCTCCACTATGAATACATGCACTGCCCCTTTTTGTGTATTTTTGCAAAATCATAGTGTGGGGGGAAAAAAGATTTTTAAGATTTTGTATTACTTTTTCTTAGTATCTTTCTGTGGATTGTTTGTGGGAGTTTATTGTTGAAAGCATGGCATTAACAAATGTTTAATCTGGAATATTGCATTTCTCCAAGTACTTTACCCTCTTCTTAAGGATTTTAATCCCTGTGTTGGCTTCAGAGGGTAACCCTAACGCAAAGAGGCATGACTATGCACTGGACTGCTGCCAACATCTTCAAATACACTCATCCAAATGGTCTTGACTGAACAGGGCATTTAAAGGACATGAGGCGTAGATATAAATAATCTCTCACAAGTCAACCAGCTTGGTTTATCGCGCCTATCTCCTGCAGCACAGTTTTTAACTTCTCTCGCTGCACCTCTGCTCTTACTTGCCCAAGTCACTGCATCAGACATTAAAATGCCAACCTGGAAAAAAATTTAAGCTGAAAATGAAGTGCATTTTAAAAATGCGTATATAAAATATTCAGTGGGATCATTTGCAAGCAGGACAACAAGCAAGAGCTGAAATATGCCATCATGGTGTGTGATAGTTTGATGTGTTTTCTGTTTGCAGATCAATGCTCTAGACTGCATTTGATTGGGCTGTTTGGCTAGACTGATCCTAAGCTTTTGCTGTTTTGTTCCACAATGAAGAGGATTTGAACTGGGTCCGTCCTGTCTGTCCTCAATTTCTCTCCTATCCTGAAAAATTGCAATCATTACGTTTTGTATCCCTTTTTCCCGATTTTCCCCCCTTTGCCAAATTTCCCATGCCATCTGTCAATGCCCTCCTCTCTTTTCCCTCCGTCCATTCGTTCATTCATTCACTCACTCACTCCTCTCTCGCTGCCCTCCCACTTGCAGCCATCCACAGTCTGAAGCTGAGTCGCACACATGTGGATTGGCACAGCGTGGATGAAGTCTACCTCTACAGCGACGCCACCACGTCCAAGATTGCACGCACTGTAACCCAGAAACTAGGCTTCTCCAAAGGTTTGTAGTCGTTCAGTCATAAGCATACACTGCGTGTGTTTGTGTCTATCAGCACTGAAGAAGATTGAAACTTCACCTCCGAGCTGTTCACATACCGTAATAATGATGATGATGGTTTATGCGTTTCTTAGTCAGTGCTACTGAATTAGATTCTTGCTAAATGAAAACAATGAACAACATAATCCTTTTAAAGTAAAAAAAAACTAATTGTTGTCCCACTGCAGAAGATTAACAGGAAATGGTAGCTAATAATCCATCCATAACTATTCTGTAAGGCTTAATTCAGATTATTGTGAGAGAGTTGATTATGGGTGAAAGCAGGTCATACCCTCACCAGTTCATTTGACTAAACACAGGAAGACACACTTACATTTAATTCAGTGTCACGTTTTAATGTCAAGTCTATATTTTTGTACTGTGGGAGAAAACCCGTGCACAGGTAAAACTACGGAAAAGTCCTCAACCCTAGAGTTGCACTATGGATAATCATGTTGTGAGGCACGAATGCTTGCTAAATATGTAGTCACACCAGCCAAACTGGTTCATTCATTCTATTTTTTTGCACAGGCTCAAGGAAATAAAATAGCAGTGTGTAATCATTTGCTGGTATTAGCCGCCATGTGATAACACTTCAACACGACTGGGTACAGTTTAGTCTCTTAACTGGATTAACTAAGGAAATCACACAACGTCCATCTGCCATCTTGAAGGGGCTCGATGTGACCGACCATCCCGGGTGTATCTCATGAGATAACATCTGTAGTGTGACCCCAAGTCTGATGCTTGATCTGTATTAATGACTGATCTGCTCGACAGTCTCCAAAGCTCCAAGGTACATTGTCATCTTCTACGAACAGATTATAAGATGAGGAGCCGTTACAGGTTATCTCAATCTCCTCTGACAAACAAGTGCTCTGTGAAGGGACGTCTCTTTAGTGTTATCCTTACGGTTGCTGTATCGCACATGACTCAACTGGATTATAGATTCTAAATACGGACTCATTCAGCCTGTAGCCACCTTTTAAGTCTTTCCACAGTGTCGGGCCTCAGACCCAGCAGGAGTCCCCATCTCAACCTACTGACCTGTTTGGACCCAGCACAGCACGTTACTTAAACATCACTCAGCTGTTTAGGCTCTGAGTGAAAGAAGTGGCGCTTTCGGCTTGTATTGCCAGAGTTGTGCATAGTTACTGATTTTCTCCTCACAAAACAGTTCACATGTATAGAATAAAGACCCCACCTCCACCCCTCTTTCAGCCTCCAGCAGTGGTACACGGCTCCATCGGGGCTTTGTGGAGGAGGCCTCACCTGAAGACAGACCTCCACAAACTACACATGTCGTCTTTGTCGTTCACGGGATTGGACAGAAGATGGACCAGGGTCGTATTATCAAAAACACTGGAATGTGAGTTGTGTTTTTTTTTAGCCACAGTCTCTTTGAAGCATTTATGATTTTTTTTTTTTTTGTTATTGTATCTCTCTACTTTTTCAGGTTCTGAATCCCCATATTTAGATTCCCCAGCCCAAATCACTTAATTTCAGTTCCCTGTTGTGTGCGCTTGAAGGATTTGCTTCGACAGAACTTTATACAGCAGAACCGGAAACGATCCAATAGCAGGGAAAAACATCTGTGTTCATCTCCTTCACCTTTCAGGCCTATGCCTCATGTTTCACCAAATGTAATGATTGGATGCTTCAATCAGCACAAATGACAAACCAGTGAGATCTGTTGTTTTTTGTGCCACGTTAATCTGCAAAAAAATGATTCCCCAATTACCTGGGCTCATAAAACCAACACTATCGGTCTGGCCTGATACTGCTGACTTACTTCTGAACAAGCATACGGATTTCCTTTCCGTTTCAATGTGTCCTTGATTTATTAAAAAGCTCTTGCAACGTGGCCAAGTTGAGGATAAATATCTCGAGTGAGGAATTTTAACAAATGAGGCCAAATATCTCTCTTGAAACTGGATTGACTTGGTTTTCTTGTGCAGGAGAATGAGTTGCTTCAATCCTTGCTATGTGTGTCTTTCACATCAAAGATTGTGTTGTGCCAAATGGCCTCGGTCTCTGTGCCTTTCAGTAGTAGTGCAGGCGGTACAGCCTGTACAGACCAGAGCTATGTGTGTCTCTATGTCACTGAGTTAACGTTGGATCGAGCCCCAGCTTAGGCCAAATAAGCAGGTAAAGTAGACCAAGTCAAGCTGCAATGCACTAAGCCTTACTTACTCCTAGCTCCCTGTGGATTACAGCCACACACTTTCCTCTTCCAAGAGGAGAGATCAGACATGTCTGGCCTGCTCCTTGTCTGTCTGTGATCATTGTTTGGTTAAAGTCAGAATGCATTCCGGTTACGTGCCTTTCAGAAGGGCAATTTAAGTGGTGAAGGGGGGATTATTATATTTTAAAACAATTGTTCATTTAAGCAGCAGTATTTGGCGATACTTAGGCTGAATTTTTACCTCAGGCAATCATGGATTAAATTAAAAAAATTTTTTTACACGTATGACCTTTAACAGCGTCACTTTTCTTATTAATCCAAATCCAGACCACTTTTATGTGTCCCTAAATCTCACCATACCTCAGTCTGAACGGTCCTGTCACATTTCATCCAACTTTTATATCGCTGAAGTGACAGAGGCATCACAATTCTGCATCAATATGAAACTCCATTATCCACCCATACTGGCTGCGTGGCGGGAGCAGCCGCTCCTTCACTGAAACTACAGAAATCATCTCTCTACAAAAAAATGTTGATGAAGACCTACAGCGTGAATGTGTCATTGGATTTCTTGTTTGTGAGGCTAAAGGTTTCTCACAGCCTCCATTTACCCTCGTCGACAGCTGCTTCTCTCATTTTGTGTTTAAGAGTATCCTGAAAGCAGAACTATGAGCAGCGTAGCTACCAAGTATGTGCTGCTGCATCAGTGCACAGCGACATAGACGTCTTTCCTCCCTTCTCGACATTCATTCTCGTCTGAGAGAGTGCAAACACTCGTTCACTCAGAACCTGCCATTATAGTGTTCTACTCCAGCAACATTAAGTGTTTCTAACTCAAGCTAACAAAAACCTAAATGCGCTCAAAAGTAATTCTCTCGTCGTCATCATCACCATGCAGCATATCTTTTTTTAATACCTCTTCAGGCTGAGAGAAGGCGTAAGGAAGATGGAGGAGAAGCACTTTTCTGACCACAATGAAGAACATGTTGAGTTCCTGCCCGTCGAGTGGCGCTCCAAACTCGCTCTGGATGGAGGTTTGTGACATTGTGCGAATGCTTGTCCTGCTTTATCAGTCAGAACTGCCTGTGGCTGTGACAGACCACATAACTCTGTGATGACGATAACGGTATGGATTGGACAGTTTCAACAGAAAAACATACCTGTAGTAACAGACTTATAATTAAGTGCTCAGAAAAAATGTTACGTTTGTTTTGAAATGGGAGCTTGTGTGTTTTTTTTTCTGGAAACATTAAGCTCTGGCATGCAAATATTTACTGATGCAACTTTGTACCAGCAGCTGCTTTACAACTTTGCAAAAAGAACTAATAGATTCCTTTTTTCTTTTTTCTTTTTTGAGTTATAGCATCTCTGCTAATGTACTCCACACTATCAGGGCCAAACTATATAGTTACTCTATGTATCATGTGTTCTGAACTGTGGAGAGGCTGATCTGCACAGATCAGCTGTGATGCACCACATGCCTGGCGCTGTTGCAATTTATTGCACAATTTGCTGTATCGGCCCAGCAGGTGACCAGAATCTCATGAATTGCCTGCTGTGGATTCCACACCGGCTGAATGTAATGAATGTAATTTCCAACCTGACATGGCGGGTGTGTTTGTGCAGATACGGTAGATTCAATCACACCAGATAAAGTGCGAGGACTGCGAGACCTTCTCAACAGCAGTGCCATGGACATAATGTACTACAACAGCCCTCTTTACCGGGACGAGGTGAGTCATACTCGCTCAGAAGCTATGAGACTTCTCTTGTCGCTGCCATTAAAAGCCGTCCACTCCCTTTCTCCAGATCACCAAGGGTCTCACGCAGGAGTTGAACAGACTGTACACGCTCTTCTGCGCACGAAACCCAGACTTTGAGCAGAGGGGCGGCAAAGTGTCCATCGTGTCTCACTCCCTCGGCTGCGTCATCACGTACGACATCATGACGGGGTGGGATCCCGTTCGCTTCTGTCTGCAGGAGCATCGCGCCGTGGAGGAGGAACTGGACCTGCGATGGATGTCTTATGAGGAGCGGCACCTTTTAGAGCAACTGAGACACACAAGAAATAGGTAGATTTTCTCAGAGATCATTGATTCCTTGAGACTGAATGTACAGTTTTGGGTTGAAACCTGGAGTTTGCTGAAATTTGAGGCTCCAACAGATGTGCAATTTTAGCAGTCTTCTTAGTTTATTAGCTGCTTAACTTTACTACAGGAATTCTGTAAATTGCTACTAACAGTAAGTTTGACAATGCGATATTCATCTCGACAAAGCTGCTGCAACATACCTCAATATGCAAGGATAATAGTGTTACAGTAATAGTATACATTCACTAAAACTGCCTTCAGGAAATAGATAATAGAAATCAACCAATAATGGAGCTTTTGTTTCAGTGTGAGAGGATTCATATGAATGTAGACATAATCTATATGTGGTTCATTATTTTTTTTTTCTGAAAATATTGTTTTGCTTTGTCATTTTCTGATGCACGTCGAGTGATTGCGAGTAGCCACAGCTCATCACAGTGGTTTAATGAGACGGGTAGTTGTGACACTTAAACCACGATCAGACAGATTCCCCAACTTTTGTCCAAGACAGGCACCTTTAGATGTCTTGTATTATTATTTTGGGAGGCCACTCAATAGGAGTATATTTACAAGCAGATTTATAATAAATAACTGGAGTTTATATTGAAGTTTATTATTTCAAATCATGAATTTACCCTTTCAATACAAAAACATAAATGAGTAGCTAATCTGTCTCATGATCAAATGGAAGCTTTCAATACATCTGCTCTGTACCGCCCATTACACAACGTGTGTACTTATTCGTACCATTACCTCAGTGAGAGAAGACTTCTGGAAAAGGTTTTATTGATTTGAGTGGAACAGGAGCTATTAATGACTGACTTGACGACCAGGAGTCTGTCGGTAATGGGCGTGTGTCTAGATAATTTATCTCGTTGCTGCATATGAGGGTGATTGTTTTGCTGTTATTATTTGCCCTGGGTTGGGGAGAAGTTTGAAATTCTTAAGGTTTTGATCATTACTGTTGCCTTTCGACAGGTTGCGAGAGCTGGAAAATCAACTGGTGACACTTGAGGCCTCTCGGCCTTCAGCCCCCCCTGCTCTCAAATTTAAGGTGAGATACTTGATTTTATACACTTTGATTGCATACGGTTGTAAAATTACCTTAGCAAGAAAGCTGACATGCACCAAACCAGATTAAAAAATCATGGTATCATAATAATCCCAATATTAGGCAATCATCTTTCGACCCCACATCTTCAGACCTAAAAAAAAAAAAAAAGTAGTATATTAGGACCAATGCCATTCTAAGTATTTGGCAAATGTGACTTTAATTATTTTTATGTTTGTTTAAAAATTAAACACTATTGTATTGAATTCACTGGACGGATGCTACCAAGTTTCCCTAAAAGCAAAAAAGATCATAACATTTTAATAAAGTAGCCAGACTCATTATCATCCATCCGTCCATCTTCTACACTGCTTTATCACCCTGAGGTTGTATGGCGCTGGTACTGATCCCAGCTGACTGGTTCAATGCATGTTACACCTGGACAAGTCACCAGTCCATTCAACCCTCCAAAATGCAACACAGAGTCTCCTTTTAATAGAAGTTCCAGAACAATTCAATAAGTTATTCATGTTCATAGAAATACAGACATAAACAGACCGGCGCTTTGCACAAATACTGTCAACAATAAAGATGAGCCTTCATGTCATCTTCACTGTGTTTTTGCCTTAGGTGGAGAACTTCTTCTGCATGGGTTCTCCTCTGGCAGTGTTCTTGGCTCTGAGAGGGATCCGGCCCGGTACCAGCTGCCACCAGGACCACATCCTGCCCACCTCCATCTGCAGCAGGCTCTTCAACGTCTTCCACCCCACTGATCCAGTGGTCAGTCTCGCCTGAGCTTCTCACACCGAACAGCTGCTCTGTCACACTCGTCGTTCCGGGATTTGACCTTTTCCCCCGTGCTTTGCTTATGGAAACCACATTTGCAGCTCATTCGATGTGCAAGGTGTGCAAAGCGAAGCTTCTTTGTACTTGAATCTCACTCAGGTTGTTCTGCTTTGTTCAGGCTTACAGACTGGAACCCCTCATCCTCAAACATTACAGCAACATCTCACCTGTTCAGATACACTGGTAGGAACTGAAACATTAGATTTGACGTTCCATTTTAAAACAGTTTTTTGTGTCCATACTGAGATTATATGGCGTTTGATTTATTCTTCAGGTGCAGTGCCACTAATCCTACATCCTATGATGAGATCCGACCTACATTCCTCAATCCGGTGAAAGAGCCCACATCTGACACGGAGAGCATTCCCAGTCCAAGCACCTCTCCCGTCCTGCCCCGTAGACACTACGGGGAATCCATCACCAGTCTTGGCAAGGCCAGTATACTCGGTAAGGCACGAACAACGCTTCAATTAATTTATTCTGAGATGTGACTTTTGTATAAACTTAAATAAAAATAAGAGTCAAGAACTTATAAAGTACCTGGATTATTACTGCTCTTCACAACACTTCTTCTTATTGAGTACTTTGTCAACAGTGCCATCTTGTGGCAGAAAAAGGGACTTGCAAACATCTGAGGAATTTTTAACCATTTACTTTTCAAAGTGTTTATATTTGCTTTCTTGAGCATTTCCTTAACTAGCTATGATAAATTAAAGAAATACAAAAATATTGACAAAATTTGCCTTTCTGATTATTGGTATTGGGGTTTTTTTTAGGATTTCTTAAGATACTGTATATACTGCTGTAGATAGAATAAATTCCAGAGTTTTTTTGTTCCTTTTGCTTTATGACAACTTATCTTATTCTTCTGATCATCTTATTGTTTTTGGTTGAATCATTTATCCTAAATGTATTAAAGTCTGAACATTGGCATGAGTATAGCGGAAAACTACTGTAACTGACAGCATCTTTTTTTTTTTAAAGATCGCTAAATAAGTCTTGTATAATGTTCTTTTTTTGGCAGGGAGCAGTGTTTTGTAGTACTCAGTCAGGAAGATGCAATGTTTAAGTGAGCCTAAAGACTGTTTTGGGATTGCATTTTCATATGAAACAGTTGGGGATTAGGGGTTAGTGTAGAGAAGAGTACTTCAGCAGCATCCTCAAGTTAAAATTTTCCATGTATAATTTAGTGAGTGCTCTCTTTGGCGCTAATATACTATTTGATCCATTTACTTTTCCTCTTCAACGACAGGAGCGGCGAGCATTGGGAAAGGTATCGGAGGCATCCTGTTCTCGCGTTTCTCCCGCTCCAACAGCCAGCCATCCGTGTCGTTGGGACTCGAAGGCGCAGCAAACGCCGACGAAGAGGAACAGAAACGCACAGAAAGCCAGTCGGCGTACGGCCTCTCCACCTTGGTTCGACCCACCTCACCCACCGTGGACACATCACGTAAGCTCTCTCACTTATTCAGCAGTCGTGGAGAAATTCAAAATCATGACGATTGGAAATGTTGAGGGGATTCTACTTTGATTTTGATTGAATTGATTTAATGCCCAACAGTGGAGCTGGAGCGGCGCATCGACTTCGAGCTTCGCGAGGGTCTTGTGGAGAGTCGCTACTGGTCGGCAGTGACCTCGCACACGGGCTACTGGTGCTCACACGACATCGCTCTCTTCTTGCTGACCTTCATATACACACGGAAGACGACGCCATGCGACCCAGCAGAAGACACGCCAGTGCCAGACTGAGGCAGCACATTCATTACAACACACACATACACACACACACACACACTTGAACGGTGTCTTATAACTCTGAAGGTGTTTGTCATCTTCTCGACGAAACTCAAAAAGTCACTTTGTCCACACAAACCGTTCAAATTCTCATCAGTACTTTTCTTGATTTTTTTTCTTTTGGTGATCCAGCTCCTTTAAGACCTTGGATTTCATTCCCAACAGACAGACTCAAAAACTTAATTCCAAAACGTGCATTTCTTCCTATTTTTGTTTTTCTGAAAGGGTGACGACGTCAAAGCAGGTGCGCCTTTTGCCAGTATGGCAACAAGCTGCATGCCAAGAGTCTTAACGATTCTGATATTTGGACGATCGTTGCCACCAGTAGGAGAAAGTTTTGAAGTTCAGTCCAGCTGCTTTTCCTCTCAGACTCAGTCTGGAACCTTGTGACTCATGAGCCTGACCCTCCGTCTCTGAGGCCGTCAGCTACGTGTCTCACTTTCTTTCCGTCTTTGGATACAGAGGGAAAAACATAACCGTCAATAATGTTTCGTCTTCATTATAGCTAGCATTTATTTTGTGTTCGTCATAAACCAATATATCCAATGCCTTTTGAATGCAGCCAAACAATGTAACTTGTAGACTATTTCTTCAGTTTTTCTACAGTTCTCAAAAAAAAAAAACCGTGGGGCATTATCCCTTTAATGGCGTTTCAGCAATATGAAAACAGACACTTGCTCCTCATCTTTTTCCCCTTTTATATTTATTTTTTATGTTTATTACAAACCAGATAAAACCTGATAAAAAGTGCTGGTTTTATATTCTACACAGTGAACTATTTACTTCTGTTCTATTTAGTACTGTTTTGTTTTCAGTTACTCAACAATGAGGTTTTTGTTTCCACACATACGTCTCTTATTATTAACGCAGTCGAAGGTAAAAACCTTCATCCAGATCCTTTGTGAACATTTACATTCAGAGGTTTACATCCATGTGCGGATTGTACCAAGACAGGCGTATCTTTGCTGTTGTAAAAGGGCCTGAGGTGTATAGTTATTTTCTTACGCAGTTGAATCCTAGCCTAAAAAAAAAAATAAAAATACTTGATGTCATATACAAGACAATGAAACAAACTCAAAACAATCCAACAGAAATTCATGCTTCTATGGTGGGAATTTTCTCTCCTCATATCTTTATATTGAAATCCAAATGAAATCAGTGATATTAGATGTATTTTTTCTTAAAAAGAAAAATATTTTTCCTAGCGACATTCAGGCTGTTGTGGATATAAACTTGGATCTCATTTTAGAGAAAAATGAGATGCAAACTTGTGGCCAAATAACATTTATTTGTTCGCTCGTTAGCCGCTGGGCTTTACTAAAATAGTTGGTGATAATTTAGTCGGCCAAGGGTATTAAAAGCAGATTTTGTTTTTAAAGTACATTGCACATAACAAATGAACTTCTTCGCCTTTTTCCTGTCCAGTTCTCGCTTGTCTCGTTAGTTGTGGGCAGAAACAAGGTTACCATGTATATTTGATGTATGGATTAAAAATACTTCCCCAAAACAGGAAATAGATGCAGTCAGTGGAAAAATCCGGAAGGTTTTTCTGACTTAACTTTGAGCTTTGATTAAGAAAAAAAAAAAACAAACATCTTGGTGGAGTCTCCATTAGCTTCTGATCCCAGTAATTAATCTTCAATTAAAATGCTTGCTCACTTTGCATGGTGTTAGATTAATAGTAAAAGGTTGCTGGGAGAAGAAAATGGTGCAGAGTGCCAACACACATAAGAAACTTTGCTGTAACGACGACAACAAAAAAACACTCGTGATTGTTAATAGATTTCTAATTAAATCATTTTGAGTACTTTTCTTTTTTAGGGGATCAAAGAATGGAATTGTCATTTCACGTGACAGATTTTTTCTTACCGTTTGTGTCAAATTCAATGTGTGTTCTGCTTGTTTAGATTAAAAAAAATAATAATAAGAAAAAAAAAAACTAATCATAGAGCTTATTTTTCACTGTTCTGGTAGAAGCTGCAGCTTCACTGTACCACACAAGGGCTGTGGCTGACTGGTCCACCTCTGAATGGAGTCAGTTTATTGGTGTTTAATGTCCATGTTGTGTGTGTAAAGGCCTACTGACTAAAACCAGACTGCCTTGATGAGATGAAGCCCACAGGTTGGAGGAAGCGTGGATGCTGGGACGCATAAGGGAGAGTGACGTTTCGATATTAGATCAGGTGGATCTCGCACATTTATCAGCTATGAATTGCACACGAAACTAAGCTGAAAACAGCCCGTTGTTTTTTAAATTTATTTATTCATTTTCGCTGAGCATGCGTTGCATTGCCGTGGTACGCGTGGCATGCCGACAACCCCGGAGACCTTTTAAACACGCATTTCATTGTTTCCTCTGCATCTTTTGTGGGTTCAGACACAGCAGTCGTGTACTGTACCGGTGGTGGACGGACCACCGCGACAACAACCACAATGTTTCTGTCGTGTTCTGTGAATTGGCTGCGTTTATAAAATGAAAGAAAATTGCACTTATTTTCCATTCTTGCAATTTTTCGTTCAAGCACAGATCTCCAAATCGGTTTCAAATTTAAGAAGAAGGAAAAAAAAGTAATGAGGATCTTCTGAAGATGCAATATAATTTTGACTATACAAGCATTTAATGTACAGCATTTTCAACGACAACAGTGTTGTTTTTTTTATTGTCGAGCATCAGGGAAACATCTGCTGTTACAGGTTGTGTAGATTCACCCGACTGAAGCCATCCGAGTAAAGAGATTCAGCAGATGTGCTGTCACTACTTAGAAGAAAAAATAAAAACAAGCTCATACAGATGTTACGTTTGGCTCACAGCTACAAGGGGGTGAGGCAGAAACTTTCTGTGGGGTGTGCTGAATGAAATGTGTTTTAAATGTTGCTCAAACCTCGAATGGATGACTGGAAAAGTGTTTTTTTTTTTTGTTTTTGTCTGTTTCTAGAGCTGTGCAATAACCCATGCCTGTAAAGGATTCTAACTGCCATCCAAAGCACTGTATTTATTTCCTTTTATTAAAGCATTTCTTTTTTTTTTTTTTGGGATACAACCATCTGTCTTGTTTCTCGTTACATTCGTTGCTGGTTATATTCCTCCTTTCCAGGCTGGTTTTGGAGGACAATAGAGCCGTTTGTCCATGCGGAGCTCAGATCACATTCTTTCCGAGGCGCCCCCTGAGGTGAATAATAAAGCCGACTTATAGACGGTGAATGGGCTGCATTGTGATCCGCGTGCAGCCGTGGCTTCCACATGAGCTCCTCGATGCAGTTTAGAAACATCTGCAAAGGCGAGGCTCACAGATGGGAGCAGTTAGATCTGAGATGACTCATAAATAATGGAGGTTGCTGCTGTTCTGTGTGTGGCCAGTAGAGGTCAGTCGTGCATCGGTAATGCTGGAGAAAAGAGGCCTTAGTAACCATCTGGTCCCTTTTCCCTCATCCTGGTGCCATTTCAATAATTGCACTCCTTTAATAGAGTTCAAATGTTGTTTTTTGTGAAGGATGACATATTTATAGCACAAACGATGCCAAAATCTTCACTCCCAATGCCAGAAAGTAAATCTGAGGCCTCCTCCACCTTCTCCATTCTCGCCCACATCAGCAGCAGCCAGGCCAGCTCTCGATCGGCCTCCTGCTCTGCATCTGACTCAAATGTTTACCCTGCAATTAAAACAGAGCCTATAAAAGGCAATGGGTCGGCCGCCAGACACTGACGAGGGGGTCAAAGCTTGCAGGGAGACGGGTTATAAATCGCTTTGATGCCGACCGTCGTCTGAAGGCCCAGATTCCTGAGCCGAGTGAGTTCACCAGCAGACCGAGCCAGAAACGCACATGATTCATGGGCCTCTGCAGATATCTTGGAGTGTGCATTGTGCTGCTGCTGCTGCTGCTGCTGCTCTGGAGAGAAAGAAGACTGCTGCTTTTTTCTTTTCTTTCTTCAAACTCACCGTGAACATTTGACTGAATAGTATCTTTCATCTAGATGAAGATAGGAGGAGGCAGCAGCTTGTAGACGGTGTTATCTCCATTTTCTGCTGATCCACTGGTGAACTATCAGCACACGCCTTTATCTTTGTCTGGTACAATTGTTCTGCTCAGGAGTGAGATTAACAGATACTTTAATAAAGATGCATTTGTTACTTTTTTCAAAATCCACAGTGCTACTGAAAGTCGTCACTTATTTTCTTTAATCTGCGTTCTTTCAAAGCATGTAATTGTTATTCTTGTTTTCATATTCCAAGGTGCTTTTGAAAGGAGATGTTTTAAATAGGTACGCCAGATTGATTATACATTAGATGCAGTTCAGTTATTTTTGAAACACTTTTTTGTACTCAAGGGTTTTGTAACCAATACGGTAACTTTTGACAACTATTTCAATTGTATATTCAGTATTGAGTGTTCTTCCCAAGCCTGCCCCTCCACGTTCATATTCAAAAGTTAAAACCCCAGTTCAAAATAAAGAAACGACTGTGCCCATGTGAAGATGAGGATAAAAAACAGGAATTGACTAAAGCTTTATCCAGCTTTTGTCAAAGACGCCTCATAATCCCATTTTCTCTAAATAAAGTCACCAATTAGCCTCAAACATCTCGAGAAACCCCATTGCACAGAAAGACATCCCCAAAGCTGGACTTAAACTGTGGATCTTCTTATTATGAAGCGAGAGAGCGAAACACACACACAGAATTATGTTGATTTAAAGTCGATGGCATCCATATTAATCTCAATTGTACACATGGTTCCAACTATTTTGGAACTATGGCTGTAGAATTTAATTCATTTTTATATACATATATATAAGTGGTGTCGACTAAATGTTTATGTCCTGTCTAAATTTCTTTCACTTTTTTTTGAAAAGAAAGGAGTGAAATAAAGCTAAATGATTGACTTCAGGGAGGAGGAATGGTGTGAAGAACAAACAAACTTCCATCTGGGCGCGTTACAACACGGCACTAAACGATTCCTTGAATATATGCGCAGTGTCAGAAATTAAAGTATGTTTACTCTGGATAACTTCTGCGGCTCACACACACATATCCACTGGGTCTCTTATGTCCAAGAGAAATAGAGCTCACTCATAGAAAGAGAAGCTTTGCAGCAAACGGGGGTTTTAAAGGAACAGTATCAGTTTGTAAAGACGCAAAAAAAAAAAAAGATGAGGTCAAAGGTCCCTGTTGTGTTTTTGTAGTTACTCCCAGAGCTGTAGAAGCAAGAGTCCCTGATGATGATGATGATCATGATGATGATGATACGAGACTCACTCTCAGCTCTATTGCCATAAAAGGCAGCTTGAGATCTTAACTGCTTGTCCATTAAGTCTGCCACAAACTGCTGAGTTTCTCAGACGGGAGGGTCGCTACTCAGCAAAATATTGTTATTAAATATGAGCACAACGTTTTCACACTCTCCCTTACATCTACTGTATATTCACATATGGCGAACACTCGCCTCATCGTCATCACTTTCAAGTAAGCCGTTAGGTCTGTTGATAACACAGACACAAAATTACTACTAATTTGATAGTAATTTAATAATCTTAAGTCTGTACAACCGTTTATTATTTAAAATATGAATTTTGCTGTGTATGTCATATGTGGTAGTGCTTCCCTTTATATTTGTTGAAGATAAATTGTTATAAAATAATAAGAAAGTGTGGATTCATATTGTTTAAACCTTCAAGCACTTATATCACAAATATGTAAGTACTATTGAAGCCTGAGGTAACTTTCTTTTCAATGAATGAATGAATTACTTTATTTAAAATCAAAATTGAAATATACAACAAAAAAATTATTTTTGCAGAAATGCTTTGCCAAATCATTACTAAAAGTCATAGCACACTGTAACAGAGTTTTCTCCACGCTTTATGTGCTATATATGTACATGCTCCCATTTCCGCGTGTTGTTTGTTTTTTTTTTATATAGAGATTTTTGTTAAAGCGCTTTGCCAAATAACAAAAGTCAGAGCACCCTATTATTGAATTTTTTTCACACCTTTTGACGTGTTTTTTGTGTACCGGTACTTGCTTCGCACGAGTTACATGCTGAAAATCTGGCAGCAAAAAATGAATGATGATAACATTTTTTTTTTTTTAAAGGGTGTAATCTTTGTGCCTTCACTGTTAAAGAGGCAGGGAAACTATATATATATATATATATATATATATATAAAATTATTTATTTATTTATTTTTGACCTTGCAACTATTTAATTGTTATCGAGGAAAGGGTAAAGTAGCCCCCTGACCCCTTCCTGAAACTCTCTGGCGCCCCCTGCAGGAGGATGGAAAACCATTGTCAATAATGTCATTCAATACATAGATCATTTACTTTTTGATTACATATTTCTTGGCTCTCTCTCTCTCTGTGTGTGTGTGTGTGTGTGTGTGTGTGTGTGTGTGTGTGTGTGTGTGTGTGTGTGTGTGTGTGTGTGTGTGTGTGTGAAAGGAAAAGTGGGATTGGAGCAGTGACGTGATCCCCGCTGGACGAGGAGGAGGAGGAGGAGGCGGAGGAGGCGAAGCCGCGGCTGGACTCCATTAATCCGAAGCCTGCGGGAAAACTGTTTGGGATACTTCACTTTTTCTCCGACTACTTCAGGGATTTCTCTCTGTTTTTACCACCGAACCAAGACTCCATACATGATTTAGAGACGGGGGACGAGTTCTGTATCGACTGTTGACTGTTTTGGTGTTTTTTTCTCTCTCTCGTCTTTGTGAAGGTGAGTCCTGAATTAAACGTCGCCGCAGTGAAACATGGAAGGAAAAAAAAAAAGCGGTTTTGTTGCCGATTTTGTCGCTCAGTACTTATTGCTTACTTGTTACTTGTAACTTTTCTCTGGGTATTTCAGGGGCTCGTTTGTCTGGGTTTGTGCCACTTTATTGTTGAACTTTGTGGTGAAACGAGCGGCTGCGTGGAGCCGGGGAGTTGTTGCTTACATAATGAAGCCCTCGGTTTATTTGGAAGAGTCTCTTTACCGTTACTTTTAACAGGTGGAGCGGATCTTTTAGTTTTATTGATGGATAAAATGATTTTAAAGATCCGCGACGAGCCGTGGGCCTTCAGTGTTTGTTGTTCAGGTTGTTTTTTTTAATGATCGGGCAGTTGTTGATTGTTTTTTTTTGCTACAATGTAAACAGACAGGCTCGGATCAAAGAGTGACAGGCGACATTGTAAGTTGTTCCAGAGACTCCTGATCGTTTTGTCCTCAATGGACAGACTCACCTCCACTGTCAGTCCTGCAACAAGCACATCGACACAGTACCGGTGTCGCAAAACACAGGCGACCTGATTCTTTATTAGCAAGTTAAATGCTGCAAGATGGAAAACACTCCCAAGACGAGCCTGGTCTGTGGAGCTAATATCTCATCTGAAGTCATCACTATTAAATCGATGCATTTGTTTATGGTTCAATAACTTATTTCATGATTTGTGTTGCATTTAAACCCTATTTTACTAGCCAATTGATTACAATTTGGAGCCAGGGTGATGTAGTGGTTTACACTCACGATGAGGATATTAAGTTTGGGAATGGGCGAGCCTTTCTGTAAAATGGTCATAAATTAATTTTCCCACTGATTCACATTCACACACCAATGTCGGTGGCTCAGTTCATCCACTGGGAGCAGTTTAGGGTGATTCAGAGTCTTGCCCAAAGACACTTCGGGGAATCAAACCTACAAACTTCCAATTGAGATACCCACTGTCCCAACCGAGCCACAGGGGTTGACTAAAGACCTAACCTACTACTAGTTTTCTACCACAGGTCTTCAATCTTAATGACATCAGTGTTGTCAGTGTCTCTTTTCTATACTATGACCCTGCTTGATCACGAGCGGTTTTCTCATGTTGACTATTGGCGTTGGTGTTTCGGCAAATTCACCCTTTCCAAAAGATCCCAATGTTCTGAAAGAAGTGTTCTCGCCTCCTGACTCTAGCTCTGTTCGACAGGATGGCACTGGACGGGATCCGGATGCCCGATGGCTGTTATGCCGACGGGACGTGGGAGTTGAAGATGCACGTCACCGACCTCCACAGGGACGTGTCACTGAGGGTCACCGGGGAAATCCACATCGGTGGCGTCATGCTGAAGCTGGTGGAGAAATTAGGTATGCGTGCATGCACAAACCGGTTTGAGCATTTTCAAGGCATCCTATCCAAATGTCAACAATCAAGCTGCAAACAGTCTTTTTTTAGCACATCAACCATGGGTGTGCAGAATGCTTCGCTCTTGGAGCACGTTTCTCTTTTCTTCTGTGACAGTGGCTGACTTGTGTAATATTTTCTTATTCTTTTCCTTTTGCAATGTGAGTTTTCATGCAAAAGTTCAAGCTCTTTCTTTGTACTGCTCAAAGTTAATAGATACTCTCCTACATTATCACGTCTGGAAGGTCAAACATTAGCCTTTTGTTAACTTGTGGAAACGAGTAAATGGAATCTGAGGTAGGCCTTCTATTCAGAGATATAATTCAATATATTATTGAGTTGTTGTCGTTGAAAGAGGAGTGTAAAAGGTGACATGTGTTGCCCGCACAAGCAGAGCAGACTGTTCTTCTTTGTTAGCCTGTTGCAGAAATGGGTCAGTTGCTGAAGGTATAAAGAAACCACACACACAACCTCCCTACCCCCACACAGTATTCTGTAACTGCACTACACTTGACAAGTTTGGGTGCAACTCTGTACAGGAGTCTTCTGTTCCAGCCCCTTGAACACTGGCCTGTTTCATGGACTCTGGAGAAAGGTCAGCGGTGGTGGCGGGACGTTTCGGGAGGGAGTGACAGTTTGCTGTCCGCTGACGCTGCTCGAATGCTCAGAATTCCTGCTGCGCTCCCAAGGTTTTATTCCCTACCCATGGTCCTGTTTTAGCTGTTCTGTTCGCGCGACACATAATTGAGGTCTTTGTTCTCCGTGGCAGTCCACACCGAGTAGCATTGGTGCTGCGCAAGTTTCAGGAATTCACTGGTATGCCTGCGGAGTTGTGTTCATATGCTTCTTCAACGTCTGCGTGAAGGATGGAGATTTTGTTGGACATTTCTCTGTTCTTTGGCGTGTCAAAAGTCTTCCTTACATCGGTTGTATGATGACATGTACACTATACATGTCAGAAAATGACAGCATTTTAAGTGACTCATTTACTCTGAAACTGGAGCTTGAAGGTGATGCTCTTTTAATGTGGAGGGCACGTGTCGTCACATCCAGTCGTGTTTTTAGAGCATATGTTGTGTCTTTTACAACAGGTTTCACAGGGAGTGTGGGAGCATTTCTCCTAAACTGACTCAACAGGCTGTTTTGGATTGTAATCATTAACCCATCCACCCAACACAGAGTTTTCCTACATGGCCACACTCTGCGGGGGACTGCAGACTTCATGTCAAACACAGGATTTGGATCTTGTAATAAGCAGTGTTTGCAAGCATTAGCACACTGTTCTTTTAAAAAGGTTTGCAGGAAACCTATTGTTTTCATGTAAAAGTGTCAGAATTTGTGCCTCCATGAGTGCACACTCCTAATTAAAACACAACCTCAGCATGTTGATATTTGCCTCTGTGAGATTGACTAGTATTCTTAAAGCTATTCTGTTAAGTAATCTGCTTGAGTACCTCCCCACTCTCTCCGCTCAGTCCTCATCCAGCACCTCCCAAGTGTTGTCACATACTCGCTCGAGGACTGACTGATTGCTTGGTTGTGGTGGCTATACATGGACGCTGTACATGAGCGAGATGCATGGGTGCGCGTACAAAATGCTGTGCGAAGGGACTCGTAGATGCCACAGAGTTTTGGCAAGCAGTGGCTCGGGACGACGCGGTTCAATGACAAACCTCTCGCCGCCGTCCTCGTCTTGTTCTGTCCTTTGGCTCTTGTCAAGTCGAGAAGGAGCCTTTCCTTGACCCAAAGTTTTAAGTCGTCGTTCAAAAAGGGTGTTTTTACAGCGTCGCCATAAAGCTGTGTCGAGCTCAGCTGTCTTTTCCGTGATGACGAGAGTTCCCATTAGTAGTATTCGTGCATGGCGTTTCCACACGTGAGCAGGGTCGTGCAGGCCGGTGGGTGTGTCTCAGCCACGTGCATCCTGCTTCCATCATGCAACTCTTCCTGTGAGCGGCGGGTCGCTCGTCCACATTTCAGGTTTCAGACGGCCTTCGATAATGGATTAAATAGACAAATGCCAGGAAGGCACTTAGCTATTGATCACAGCGGCAGACGCTGCATCCATTTCCCCGCAAACCCTCCAGGAGAGCAGTATTTAAAGCCAGCTGATTAACCACCCGCTGGTCCCTTTGCTTTTTGTAATCCTTTCATCCTCCCATTGCCTTCCATCATCGCTGCTTTCTCCAATTGTGTTGATGTTTTCCAAAAGTGCAGCACTCCTCTCTAAAAGCCGGGAGGGAAACCAAATATTGTACAAACAGCATTAGTTTGCAGGTGATTTATTTGACCTGATTTGTGCGCAATTTGTCGAGCTTTTAGGAAAGGTAAATTGTGGCTTACAGGAAGCGCTTGAGCTCTTTAAGGTTCCAGGCAAATGCATTGCAACTTTGCACACGTGGATGATGTGGAGAGGTGCTGCTGAAAGTTGCTGTTTATTCTACGGTTTGTAGACAACCAGCCAGTTGGTTATCTTTCTCCTGCTTTTCATAGAACCGCGATTTGTCGTCGTACAAAATGTGACTCTTGCTTGAATGAAGAAACGGGTGGGAACGCAATTCAATTTTCTTTTTCTTTTAATACAGACGACTTCCTGCTTCTCATGACCAAATCATCATCGGTCATGAGAAGCAGGAAGTCGTATATATGTTTTAATAGTTTACCAACAGTTCAAGCTTTCCGACTAAAATGTAGTTGACGAACAAGAATTTAATAACAAATCTCAACCTCACTTGAGCCCAGATGAGCTCTTCTGCACTTCTAATAACTGCACTTATTAGAAAGCAAGACTTATAAATTTACTCACAGAAAGTAAACTATAAAATAATAAATACTAAAGAAGGTCGATGTCGACTCGTTATAACTTGTTGAAGTTATCGACACCAACTTGTGGGAGCAGGATGTAGAAGCACTGAATCAAACCATCAAGTTGCAGCATGAAATTACGAGAAATTGCTCCAAAACCAGGAAACAAGTGGGCCCCGGTCCCCAAACCTTTATCTGGTATGCTGTTGATCGTGCCCTGGTTGTCCTGGCTCTGCTTTGTGTCACAATGTGGATATGAAAAGGACGTGCTGGAGAAGAAGAGAGGTGGGAAGGAGGTGTGTGCAGTGAACTCTCTTCTCTCCATTGTGACGTTGCGCTCGCTGCTTGAATTCCATAAAAGTCTTCTATGAAGCAGGAAATGACCTCCAGAGTCTGGCATGTTGTCCTCCGGTCGCTGCCGTCATTGCTGGAGCAGCACGCTTCGTCCTCCTCTCCCCCTCTACGTCAGCGATCCCTCTTTTCCTTTCTCTTCTCCTCCTGCCCACAGATATTTCTGTGGAAAATACTTTTACTATGTTGTCTCCCTTTTGGGTTTTTCTTTTTTTCTCTCTTCCTAATGCTGGACTCATATTTGACACAATATGCTTTTCAAGGCATGAAGCAGTTGATAGGAAACTGAGGTCTTCCCCTACTTTCTGACCTGGGTTCATGTACTCTGATGCTCAATGTTCCAGAAATAGAACTTGAGCAAACTAATTGGTTTTGTGCGAGTCTGATAGTTCATGTGGTTGTTTCCAGTTGGGGGGTGCAGTGCAGTTTTCTTGGCCACCGTACCACCATCCCACCGCAGAGAAGTTTCCTTGCGTGTCGGAGGAAACGTGTTTTGTATTTGTGCTGACCTACATATTAACATTTTGGTGGATGTCATCATCCCGCATTCATTTTGATTTCATCAAAGCGTGTCGTTCGTAGTCGAGCATGACTTGGACGGTTTATTTCTTTCCATTTGTCCACCTCCACTGGGAAGCACATCTATGAGGAGACGCTAAAAGAAAACGTCAGCAAGCGAATTCCTTTATTTATTTATTTTTTTCCACAATGTTTCCTATTAGAAGCTTTAAAGTAAAGATCGACTGAATTTTTTTCAGACAACTTTTTACCTTAACTCTCAACCTTAGAGTTGAATGGTGCAGAGTTCATAAATATGCATATCGGTCACTGTTAATCGTTCCACATCACTACAGGGAAGATTCAAAGAAGACCAGCAGCTGTGGTGTTCAATCAGTTACACACATGTTGTGATATCATTACTTTGTACTGATGGTTGTCACACCAGCTTGTTACATGTATGAATCATTCATGACGAGGATTCAAAAATGCTGGAAATACTTGAGCAAACTGAAGCTGCAGAAGTCCACAAATTTAGGAGGATTTTTTTTTATTTTCCCCCACCTAAGTAACGGTACATTTATTTCAGTAAAGCGTGTGAGTACTTCGGACTGGTTCTGAAGTCCTAATGCCAAGGTGTGTTTTGTTTTTAAGGTAAGATGCCTTAAAGGAAGCATGTTTCGGTAACTCTTACTTTTGTACTTGAGCAGTGTGGTACTAAAGTATTTTTTCCCCCCCGCAAATATCTGTGTTTCTCCTTTACTCTCTTGACTTTCTGTGTCCTCCTGCCAGCATTTTGACTGAAGGGTTATAGTGACCGGTGGGAGATGGCTTTGCTTTGACAATGGAGCGCAGCTTTCGCAAGGAAACAGACGCTATTTTACACAGGATGCTGAACTTCCTTTGGGATTTTTCTTTTTTCTTTCTTTTTTTAAAAAATTTAATTCACAACACTTTTCCCCCTCTTGCCTGCTTCACGTTCCCGCCTTCCTGTCTTTCGAGCATTCGGGCCATTTTGTTTTTGTTTGGCTGTGAAAGAAAGATGGGCATTAGATATCATCGTCATGGTGATGTGGGAGCCGTGAACAGGTCTGAAATCTTTTACTTTCATTATCATACACGCTGATAGGATGTAAGCACATTCCCTCCCCCTCTGTCACCTCGGCCTTGACACACAGCTCAGACATATCACTATGTGTAATGAAAGTCATTGATTTGGAATGGAGCCCCTCGAAAGGTCTGGCATTAAGAAGTGAGAAATGGCCCTGCAGCCTGTGTGATCATCTCGCTGTCTAATCTCTCTGACAGGAAGTAGTTAGCCTAAGTGCCGGTCCTGCCCAGGCCAGAGCTTTCCTGTTTCAGGGGCAAGATGCTGCTGTGATTGTACTGCTCTGCACTCACCCCTCGCAGATGTGGCCATATGTAGACTACTGGCCACTGATATTGCATGCATACTCACCGATTCCCATATATAGACAGCTTTGGCGACTCCGCTCAAATCTTTTTGAATCTTCATCTGTTTTTCTTTCTTTCGGTATTCTGCTTGGCACACAGGATAACACAAGGAAGCCAGAATGACACAAGTGCTTAGTTCAGAGCTGCAGCTCTCAGGTTTCTCATCTTGTTTTTTGTTGTTGTTGTTTTTGTTTCAAGCATAGATGTGAAATGTTGTGAAGTTGTTAGTATTTACAACAAATTATCAACTACTGTAACATGTTTCCATCTAAATTGTAAATCAGCAAATGATCTGCAGAGACTCAATGGAAATATTTTGAGACGGGCAGAAGCTTTATTTGTGATTGATTGTGTGATGGAGAATGTGTGACATATAGAAACCAGCTGTTCTAAATCTGCTCCGTGCTGCTGAGGTGATTATCTACACAGTGTACAAGGAAGAGCTTCTGTTGTAATCATTTTGTTTTTGTTCCGATGTGCTTCTCTTGAAGTGTCCAATGGAAGAAAAAGTAGTACTTATTGGTGTAAACTAAGGATGCAATAATAATTATTTTTATTTCCTTCTTCTGATGACCGGCCAAATATATTTATTCATAGTTTATATACAGTAGAGATCCCTAAGGGTGTGGAAAGCTAAGGATTAGTGAGCAAAGATTAATTTGCTGAAGCTATTTGTCCTTCTCCTTCCTGTAGTGCAACCAGCACAGTAGGGAGGAAATGTTAGTGCCCCACATTGTTTCTCTAACACCACACACCTGCGTGTCAATGGGGTAAACTGATCTGAAGTTTTTTGTGTCGCATCTCGGCCCACTTTTCATTCATTTAAAAGCCGTCACTCCACCCCTCCGTCTGTCTGCACTCTCCCTTTCACCGAACAAAGCTTCAGGAGCTTTTCTGTTTTTATAAACAGCGTATTGGTTCATGTCGGTTAGAGAAAAGTTTGGAAAAATAATCAGCGAAGCTTCTGTCACTCCTATTTCATTCAGTTTCCCAAACATCTTACTTAATAGCAGGTTTGCAGCTCAATGTCCACAAGAAATGGACTTCACTAAGATTTCTATAGAGGTTATGGCGTTTCCTGTTTGGCTCGCGAAGGGCATCAATGGTTATCTCAGTCCTGAGGGGACGTGACGCAGGATAAATACATGGATGGAGGGACAGATGAATATTGTGTATCTGCTCCACTGATCTTGGCCCCACAGATTCTTTGAAATGTAATTATTGCACTGGGGAGCTGAACACTTAATTGTATAAAGCTGGGTTGGGGCGGAGGGAGAGTCCCCCCACTGTTTTCTGATGTTTGGGCTCGGACACAAATGGATACAAACTATCCGTCTCTAAGGAGGTTTCCTCTGGCCTTTTTTCCTAATGCATTGAAGTCAGCACTGTTGCATCATTTGACTCTAACAGACTGGTTCCTCCTAAATGACTCCTCATTCCACTCTAATGTGCAATGTTCATAGGATTTCAGTTGTTTCCTCTAATTTCCATGGATGTACCCTCTTTTAATGGAACTGGAGTGAGATCACCTTCATTGTAGATACGCTGATGCTCAGATTTCTACCTAAAATAAAGATCCTGCTTCCCTTGTCATCCAGCTTTTATCCTTATTCATCCGACTTGAGCAATTTTTGGACTTACAAATTCCAGTTTTTGACCATCCACAGAAAAAAGAGGTCAAGACTGATATTCATTGTGATCTTACAATGATTGGTGTGTTTTATTTTAGAGGTTTTCTAGATTTAGACAAGTGTGTGTATGAAATACTGGTGGTACGCTCCATAAAATCAATACCACATTGGAATTTTTAATGAGTCTTTTTTCAGACTCTACATGTCTTGCATATTTAATGGCTGCGATAAAAAGCATGTTTGATGGACTATTGGCCGGAGCTGTTAGTTGATGAAAGACTGATGTGAACTCGACTAACCTCCTTCACAAACTGTTGTTATTACTCGTTATTTTATGCTGGGCTTTGGAATCATCCTGTGTAGAGTTCAAATGTTCCTCTTGTGCAAGAATCAAGTCGAAGCGGAGCTGCAGATTCTAATGAATGCACCAAATTATCCAAAATTGCGTTTCATATTCAGATCGTGATGAGAAACCACGACTGTCTAATCTGTAGAGCCATCGGATATTCATTATGAAAATGCACTGCCACCAGTACCACTTGCAATTACCGTTTATGCAGTATTCCTGCTGAACATGCATTAGTTTCCATTTTTATCGCTTAGACCAAATTCTCTGTCTGAGTCTAGATTTATGAGGTTGGGAACAGCCAGTGCATTTAACATTTCCAGCTGTGCACGTCTTTGCAAAGCATTGGTAACAGACAATGGTCGCTTTCTTTCACAACAGATTGAGGATGTGCGAGAATCCAATGAGTTCCTTGAACTGGGCTTTTTCCCCGAGGGGTGGTTTTTTTGTTTTTTAAAAGGAACATGTGCATCTTGGGTTTGAACAGCGTTATTTCCAACCTGGCTACCGCAATCATATCATCTGTCATTCTTGTGTTGTGTGGCTAGAAACAAGTTTGTCCGCTCCTCTTCTGCATGTTTGGCCGCTGCAGATTAGTGATTATGTCCCTTGAGTGTCTGGACTAGTTTTTAACACAAGCTCTGATGCTGCTGAATTCATCGTATCATTTCTAATCTGTAATCTTTCAATCTCCTGTCTGTCGTACAGATACTGTCATCACCTGTCTGGGTTGAACCTATTGTATACATGTTGGCTATCTGATGCTGATGCTATCTGGCGTGACTGCACGAGCTCCAAAGCGCCCCAAGGCCGTTTACAGTCGCTCTAATTTAAGGACGGTGCACAGCAGCTGTTTGTTGTATCTTTGCTCGTCAATGCCGACCCTCACCCTGCTTCAGACAAGGAATACATTTAGAAAGAGAAGGGCTCCGGTGTGGTACAGGGGGGGGACCTGTGTATGCATACATGTGTATGTCTGTAAATGGGACGGAGATAATAAGACAGCCAAACCTGCCACTCTGTGTCTTTGTTGTGTATGAAAACAAGTTGTCGCCTTGCACCGCTGCCCCCACGGCGTCAACCAGGAGTCGCCAAGGAAACGGCATGACCAGCCTCACCCAGCTGTAAAGCACGCTATTTATCAGCCCGTGGCTTTAAAAATGACAGAGCTTTGCATCTTCACTAACACTAACAGATTTCTTCTGACCTCCAATATTGTCAGTTGTACTACTCATCCCACAAATGCACAATCCTTACAAATGTGGCATTGCTTAAAAAGGGAAATAAATTGTTTTTCCTTTACTACAAGACTTATTGCTACAAATTGACACAACAACACTGCTTCCTTACGTTTGTGCATTTTTTTTTTTTGTCATTTTGAATCTGCTCTTCTTCCTAACAAGTTCTATAAAGAGGCTGCGTCTCTTGCGTGCCCACGCTGAGCTCCTCCTTGTCCTCCTCCCTCCTTCTCATGTCCTTTCTCTCGTTTTTTTTCCCTCATCCTCTCCTCTGTTGTCCCGTCCCCTCCCCCCTACAGACCTCCATAAACAGAGCTGCCTCCTAATGTAAACACCACAGATACTCTGACCAGGAGGGGATGGATGGAGGGAAGCAACACTCCCCCAATAAGATCCCGTCAGACTACTCCATTTTTGCATACAGGGAGATTTGAACATATCCTGCTGTTTATCCGTGCCAATTTTTTTTTAAATGAGTTTCTGGCTGTGGTACTAGCTGCACAGAGGAAGCGGTTTAGGCCTTTGGTGGTGAATAAAAAGGGGTTTGCTTGGCAGAATTTCTGGTTAGATTTTGCTCGTTAAAGCAAAGACACGTGCGACACGGAGAGCTAATGTTGTTAATAGGTGGATAAGAACACTTTCCCCTTGACAAACACCCAAACCTGCATACACACAAAGTGCACAATATCTGTGTCGTCTTTCACATCCTGCGGAGGTCATAAAACTTGGTTTTCCCATTCGGCCACCCCCCCCTCCCCTTGTACACGCATATACACACACACACACATATTGCTCTGTGGGTCCACATTTAATGCACCCAATTACTTAGGCCCTCCACTCCTCTGGCTGCTGCATTACGTCATGCTTGGCAGGCTGTATTTTTAGCTGGTAGATGCCATTGACCACTCTCTCTCTCCCTGTGGATTGAGTTACCACCTTAATGCTAAAATTGCCCAATGGAGGCCTCCTCGAGCTGCCCTCAGCCAATCACAATACATCGAACCACTGCGCAGTGACACAAGCGAAGAGAAGAGAAGGCTGTGTCCAGTGAGGGCTGGGCGGTGGGCAGCGTCAAAGGAAACGGAGAAGCGGAGGCCATAGAAGGCGTAGTGACGGTAACTGAGACCAGCCCAGACCTACATTCATGCCTTTCCACAGATTGTATGGTGGTCATACCCGCTGAGTATGAAGACGTTTCTATAGATCGTGGTCTGTGGCGAAGGCCAGAGTGCCAAATGCTAATACTGGCTGTTCAGCGTGGCTCCCGGACACCAGAAATTACAAGGTTGTAAGAGGAAAATCTGTGAGCACAGTTATGAAAATACACTCCGGATTATTTTCAGTGTTTCTCTCCGCTCTACCTCTCATTATTCCAGCCTTTTAATAGTCGGCAGGAAACTTTGGGGAGCTGTTTTTCCGATTGTGGCAATGAAGTTATGTTGTGCACAGCTGAGGCATTGGGGGGGGGGGGGGGGGGCGAAGACAGTGAGACCCCATGCTGCTGGAGTAACTCACCCAGGGCCTTAGAAAGCTTGGAATGTTTTCGCTCAAGTACCAAGCGTTTGCCCGCTGGAGTAAACAGGGTAGAACACAACAGCTTGACAAACAGTCCTCCCCAACACAATTCTCCAGGCTCTCACAAAAAGACATCTGCATTCAGATGCTTGTGGCCCTTCTTGTTCTTCTCAAGCTTGTGCTTCCCCTCTTAATCGTTATTGTAATCTCTTCCTCAGCCCAGTTTGCTTTACTTGCACCACAGTGGTCTTCTTTCTTCGCTCTAAGCAGGCAGTCTGTTGTTTCACCTTCTCACCCACTAATCCCGTTCATTCAGCTCTTAGACAGGGTCAGCGGGAGAGTGTCAATAACGCATAGAGACGCCCCTATGCAAAGCAAAGGTCAACGAAGGCAAGAGCAGCACGTGAAAACAGAGGGCCACTCAAGGTCTTGGTTACCGCGGCAACGAGCCGGTTGTTTGGCAGATAGAGGAAGTCAGCATGGACATTCAAGGTCATGTTTTTTGAATGTTACACTGATTTAAATATTCCATACACAGAGTGAATGAGTAATGAGCAAAGCTAGTTGATGGAAAAACTGTTGGGTTGATGCAGAGTGTAAATTTAGTCTCCCGAATGCTGTCGAAAGAGTACTGAAAACCTCAGTTCAAGCACAAATACAATTACAGTGCTGCGGTTGTACCCAGCTGCAAGTAAAAGTACCATGTTAAATGAACAATCAAGTAAATATACGCAAACTACTACAAATTGTCTTTTTAACTGCATTCAATTTCCATGGGGTGGCTGTGGCCCGGTTGGTTGAGTGGTCGTAGGTTCCAATCCCAATCTCTACTGTCCATATGTTGAATTGTTTTTAAGCAAATCACTGCTTAAAAACTGCTCACAGTGGATGGATGGAATGCCTTACTTATGGCTGCCACATCCATTTGTTGGGGCAGTGGTAGCCTGGAGGATAGTGGGCTTGGGTTGGAGAGTTTGAAGGTTTGAATCCCACAGCAGACGTGTCACCACTGTAGGTCCCTGAACAATACCCTTGACCGCCACCCATCATCTCTCTGGAGCACCGCAATGTGGCCTCCACATCCTTGAAATAGGATTTGTCAATTTTGGGGCGGGGGGGGTTAATAAAGTCAACAGCAGTGATTGGATTATATTCAATTGTGTCAAAGCACATTTCGCAGATGAATAAATTATACAAAGTGGCAGTATGTTAAGAAGATGTAGCTATATAGCAGGAATTTGATCTGTTAGAAAAGAAATTGTCATTTTGCCTTTAAGCATGTACATTGTACTTGGTAATTAGCTGATTTTATCCTCGCAGGTTGTATATTGTATTGAAGTAAAAATGTAATTAATTACCCAGAAACTCTACTTGTTACAGTAACATGAGTATTTCCCATCCATTATAACTTGAGTATGTCCAATAGTACTTCTGTCCTTCCTCATGTACTTGGATGATGTGACATCAAATCGCTTTACCTACTAATATTAACACTAACAATAGGTTCAATAGGTTATGGTCTTAATGAAGAACCCCTCCCGGTTTTACAGTACATTGTCATTATTATTAATTCTTCTGTTGCACTTATCTCTTAGTTGACAAGAATGCTGAATCTGTTGTGTCGTTTTTTTACTTCAGTTTCAGGTGTACACTGTTTTGTCTCTACCTTTGTGCTTCTCACTGAATATCAGAAAATGTCTAAATGTTTCATGTGCATTGGTGACACAGCAGTGTAAAAAGCTGGAGCAGATCAGATCGAACACTTCGTTGAAAGGATGACCATGCAATTTGACGTCTCATCTGGGCACAGTGACTCAGAGTAGAGAGAGAAACACGGAGTGAGACTGAGGATAAGCTGCAGAAGCAATGAAGGGGGATGTGGGCGTAGGAAATGAGACACCACACTGGGAAGTGCCTTCCTGGACTAATGCCGGAGTAATGACATCACTGTTCAGAGGGGACATCTCAGCACAGCAACAATAGGATGAAAACTGTTCCCTCCATCAGGTTGTCAGAGTTTACCACCACCAAGACATTGATACTTCACACCAAGACTTTATCAAGAAATGGACTGTATCAACTCTCAGATTTCATGTTTCTAATAGCAGGCTCACACTGATGAGTTAAAGACACAGAGTTTGTTGTTGTATTTGTCTATTAAGCCTTGAAACGAGAGCTATTTCTTTGTTTCTCTATAGAGAAGTTGTTTGGTTTTTTTACATTTTAAAGTTATTTTTGTACAACTGTTTGATGATCATCTTGATTGCATGTTGACCTCAGAGTTTCAATTTCTATCTTTGGTTAGAGAGATATCTTATGATGTTGTACAACAGAATTGTCTATCCATACAGAGGAGGCACTCTTTAAATCTATTAGAATTAATATCTGGGCCAGGTGTTCTCTAAAAAGAAATAAAATCCAAATTGAATTGAGGCGTGTTCAACATTTCCTCAGGCGGACCAAATAGAATCTGTATTTTTCTTTAGCTATTTGTTAATGATTACCATTAACCGATGCTCTCCAAACTCATTTGTTTGTCAGCATTATTTCGAATATGAAACAGTGAAATCAACTAAAAAAAAAATAATCCATAATAAATAAAGGTAAATAAGAAAACAAAAAGACAAAAAAATTAAATAATGAAACAAATGCATTCATCATTGCTCGAAAAGGAGTAGGAAGAAGTATAAAAACGTATTTAATCCTACCCCCTAATCTCTATTTTATATGTATACACACATTCATACACATATACGTACACACCTATTCTTAAATGTCAAATTTTACATGATTATCAATATGGTAACACATTCACACACATTAACACATTTGAATTGATTATCATATCCTCTTAAGCCATCTCCTCGACAGTGTTTCACAGTATAAAACATCTGCAACTAAACTGATCCTCACTCCATCGAAATGCGAAACCAGAACCACAATTTGCAAAACAGATGCTTCGAGTTCCTTTAAATCCCCGCAGCCGTCACCTTCCCCTTGAAGACCGACACGTACACCCTGAGACCACAGGTTTGTCTCCATTGTGCCGAGCCCCTACACAGCAGAAGCCTGGAAGCCACGCGGGCTTTTGAGTGCCTTATGTCTGCTTAAAGGGATCACGATATGGCTTTGAACAAAGAGGGAGGTATGAACCTGATATTCCCACCGTGTCACACAAACAGCCACGTCTTTCACATACTCTGTCCTCTCCTCCCTCTCACTTTGACTTCGCCGCCCCTGTGCAAACCTTTTTTTGGCGCTCCTCTTCACCCGAACTGTGACCTCTGCCCCGCAGGGGACATATCTGGTGATCTTATGTCAGTACAGTGTGCTGAATACAGACTGATGACTTTTTTGGTTTTTTTTGTTCTTTACACTTTCCCTTTTCTGCCATCGCATCCCTTTAGACCAGGGGCGTCAAACATAAGAAGCTCCAGTTCAGCCCATAAAACCACCAAGAAAATTGTAAAAAAATGTCATTGTCATTGACATTGATTTTCTTCATTTATTCTTTTAACAAAGTCAATTAGAGTAATGGCCACAACACTAAGACCCAAGCTCAGATACCGGTGATGGTATCATAGAATGTAACGACCTCGTTGCTACAAAAATTAGCCTCACAGCCATACTGTTGGAATGAATCTGTAAAAAATGCATAACGCAGAAGTTTTTTTTTGGACATTTCACTCTATTTTATACCAGAAGGTTTTGTTAAAAAAAATTTTGGTGTTCTTTTTTTTAAACTCAAAGAAATGTTTGGCCGATCCACTCAACATGAAATTGGGCTGTCTGACCCCTGAACTAAAATGTGTTTGACTGAGACAAATCCTCTAATAACTAAGGTTTTGGAAGTGAGGTGAATGCCGCCTTTCACACACTTGAACATCGCTAAACATCCAACTGTAACTGTATTTTTCTGTGTTGTAGATGTGAAGAAGGACTGGTCGGACCATGCCCTGTGGTGGGAGAAGAAGAAGACGTGGTTGCTGAAAACCCACTGGACGCTTGATAAGTACGGCATCCAAGCGGACGCCCGGCTGCTCTTCACGCCGCAGCACAAGCTGCTGCGCCTCCAGCTGCCCAACATGAAGCACATGAAGGTCAAGGTCAACTTCTCGGACCGGGTCTTCAAGGCTGTGTCGGACATCTGCAAAACTTTCAGTGAGTGGGAGGCTGTGACTAATTCTCACATCGGAGAAGGTGGTTTAATCTATCTGTGGATGTGGAAAACAGTGGTGGAGTCATTCTGAGATGAGATGTGGCCGACTGGCAAAGAGTTGTGGAAATGAAAACCTAATAAAGCATGGCTTACTGGATCCAGTAGCCTCACTTTAGGTGCCTCATCTGCTTAAATTAATTGCGCCTCTGGTAAGTGTGAGGTTCTGAAAGCTTCACTAATCACATCCTTCCTGTCACATTGTTTTTATCCCTGACGATCCGTCTTGTTTATTAAACACTGTAAGCTCTGCATGCTGAAGTCACGTCTCGCGACTGGTTGTCCACCTTCACATCTCGTCCTTGGAACTTGGACTCCATCGGTCTTGCAGTAATGTTTAGTAAACATAGATTAGCAATCTGTGTCATGGTTAAACAGACACACACCAAATAAATAATTCTCTCGCTTCTTGTGCTGCTTTACCCACCATCTCGTCAATTAATATTGGAATGTGCGTCGTGGTGTAAGCAGTACTCCGACTCTGGATATCTTCTGTCACTGGCTCCATGATGTCCTGTCCTGTCTGCTGAGGTCACATGGAGCCTAACAACCCCTGACCTGCTAACGCCCACTTTTCCTCAGTTCACTCCTCAACACTTGCCCCTGTGATTGAAACGCCAGTCCTGTTTGTAGGTCTGGAGGCCCCCCCGCCCCCCAACACCCCCCCCCCCCCCCCCCCCCCCCCCCCCCCGAACACACGCAAACATCTCCGCACACCTGTTCTGTTTTTGTCACCGAGGTCTGTCGGCCAGTAGAGTCAGTACCTCCAGTCGAAGTTTTCTTGTGTTCATTGGCTCCGACAGGTAGCACCAGGCTGCTTTTTTTTTTTTTTTTTTTGGTTTTGTGTACTCAGAACAGCACTATGAAATAGGTTTTAGTTGAGTGCAAATATACAAAGAGGCTGTTTTTAAACTCGGTGGCAGCAAGTCGTGGGAGAAACAGGCCTGCAGCCTCTCTGTCAGGCCTCATTTGGACTGCGTCTGCTTCCACTTTGGTTACAAATCAGTTTCAACTCCTCAGAAATCCACAGCAAAAGTCTTGTGCATGTGATAGCAGGGCAAGACGTGGTACAGATACTATAAGCACCGTGCGTCCTGAATGTACGCGCCTGCTAATTGTTAACGGACAGTGGGAAAGTTCCTCTGACTGTAACTGGATGACATCTGACTTAGCTGACTTGCAGCTGCTCTGTCCTGGAATTCAGTATTTTTTTTTTTTTTTTATGTCATCTGGGCAACTGAGTTTGACAATTTCCTGTGCACATTTTCTGCTGACTGCCTGTGAGCTGCGAACATTGAAGGAGAGGGGACAGGAAGAGACGAGGCCTGTCCAACTGGCCTTTAAATCCAGACAGGGAAAAAGGAAGGACAGAGATATGAGAAGATACAAAGCCAGTGGTGATAAATTGTTCTGTTTTTTTTTTAATTCGGCTGTGAGCTGAAGTCTTATGTCTGGTCATTCAGCAACACAGAACCTCTTCTATTTTCCAAAACCGGTTAATTTAGTGCCGTCAAAGTTAGACTGTAAACATCTCGTACAGGGAAATGGACAGGACGCTCCATCTGGACTGGACAGTCAAGGAAAAGGGAGCCAGCTAAAGGTTGATGTACTGTAATACTTGAAAATCACTCAGTTCCTCTCTTGTTGTGACCTCTCAGTCAATTTGGCAGCTCTCATATCCTGTGCTCTGCCGAGTCGATAGTGGACAAAAAAAAAAGTCATTTGGGATTTTCCACTGTTAGTTTTTAGGTATCATTTTTAACTTTGTCAACAATTTAGAGAATTCTATCTTGGATAGGATTTGTTGTGATAGTCCATAGGGACGCCACTCCATATTGTTATTGTTGCTTAAACTAAACATTAACAGATTGTAAGTATTGAAATATATATCTGTGTTTTGGAAACTAGCACCGACTTCTTCATCACGCTGCTTTAGTCTGACCAACAGGTCTAAAAGCTCAAATGATACAATAAGAACAATCTTATATCAGAGACGTTGAGTGTCGTTTTTTTCCCCCCTGAATCAACAGAATCATTGATTATTGATGTCAAGTCTGAAGGTCTTTCTTCTCAACTTTTTTTTCCCCCCACGAAAAAATCCTAGTCAGACCTCCTCCTGTCGAGATGATCTAAACTCAATTTACTCACTTCCAACGTATTAAATACATACACATCCTCCCTCTGACAGGAGGCCATTTAACTGTTCCTTCGTCAGCACATAAAATGTACTCTTCACTACTGACTATCACTTGACTTGTGGGTCTTGTGGTTGCTCCGGGAAAAAAAAAAAAAAAAAAAAAAGCTGCAGCTCTCAGCAAAGTCCAGGCCACTTCACTTCATAGTAGTGCCAAATTCTCCTTTACTACCACTTGCAAGAAAACAAGCAAGTAGTATTTTTCTCTGGAACACATAAAGGGAAAAACCTGTTGTAAAATGGATGACCAGGCAGGAAACGGCTGATGACAATAGCGTTTGTCTCTGTATTGCTTGCTTCCAAAAAGCACGACAAAGACGGTTGATAGGTTGTCTTTCAGGGAAGTGTTGGCTCAGAGCAATCTGTTCTCCAGAAAACTGTGACTTCGTGTGGATTGTTGTTTCTGTTGTTTTGGTCCAGCAGTGTGGTGACCCTTCAACCTGACTGGACCCACGGGTTGCTGGCTACTGTTGTCATAACACAGAAACACTGTGATCTGGCCAAAATTCTGACTCCTAAATTAAAGCCTGTTGTCCTTTTTGAGGGGCATTTCTACACCTTTTTAGTCTTAAGAGTAATAGAAATATTGCATTCCCATGTCAGTTTTCCAGAGCTGTCAAACAATGGATGACACTTTAAAGTTTACATGATCAAAAATGTCACCCCATTACAAGATTCAGCAACTTTATTAATCTCCAAGGACAAATTGCTTGTCAGCCATCATGTCAAAATTGAAGTACACTGAAATATCTAAAGAACATAAAAAAACAAAAGAACAAAATATAGTGTTTACAGAATAAGGTCTTGAGGGTTACTATACCTCGCCTGTGTCATGAGTGGCGTTAAGTACCCAGGGAGTTAGATTATTAGAAACCAAAAACATATTTAATTTTCTAAACCAATTTTTTTTTTCCTTTAGCTATGTTCAGCCCTTCCCTTCTTTTACTCTCCCATGAAGTAAACCCTTGATTTGGTACTGCTGAGGTTTGATCAGTCAGTCTTTCAGCCCTGCGGTTGCCTCTTTTTAACATTTAAACCTCTGCGATGGTAAAACAGAAATTTAAACACTCCTCTTTAATGCTTTTTGTCCATGTAGGGTGTCTATCTGTTTATATGACAGAGTTTAATGTTGTAAAATTAGACTGTGACTGGGTTTGTGATTCTTCTGCGGCTGGCCTTACTCACTGCAGTGAATCATCCGTTCCAAGGAGTAGATCCAGTGAGCCCAGCTGGCTCTCGGTCAAGCCCTCTCCTTCTGGCGTCAGGCCTGGTTACTGCCACACGTCTGCATGATGGAGGGTTTGAATCTTATTGTCTAGGTGTCATTTCTGCCGGTGGAAATCATCCAATCCTTTGTCCGTTACTCACTCGCCCTCAGACACCCCCCCGCCATTCACCAGCCGCAAGTATGGGGCGACTGTCGGAGCGATCATCACCCAGATTCTCAAACTGTTTCTATAACATACAATTCAACACTGAACCAAGTATGTCAGCAGAAATGAACCACAACATTTGTCTGTCTAAAAATGTATATTTGAGTAATGACTTACGACTCCTCCAAAATAATAAAACGATCAGAACAAATCCAGCATGATGTGTTCGGGCTCATATTCCATTTACTGCTCAGCAGCCCAGACTAGTGGTGGGTGGCTGCATGACAGTGAAGCAGCTTTATACGTGAATAATATACTAATTACTTTACCAAAGAAATAGTTCTGACTAGCAGGGGAGCAGATGGTTGATCATTCAGCTGACTAATCGTGTGCTTCCCTTGACATTATGCAATCATGCTTGTGTTTGGGACTCTCCACAGTGGTGCATTAAAAAAAAAAAAAAAAATCTAATTTCTTTTTTTTTTTTAAGCTAATTATTTGAAATGATGTCTTCTTCTAGGGTGGGTGGATTGTGGTAAGGCATCACACAATCCAATTGCCTCTTATTGATGATATCCTTACTTTAGCAGACATGGAGCCTCCATCATATCGACAATGCAGCCAGCCTCTTCGTGGGAGTGATGGAAAAAGCATGTCTGTCCATTACTAACTCCACTTGTTCAGGTTTAGAGAGGGACCGCTTCAAATATTGTTTTCGCGGGAATATTTGTATTCCAGTTTCTTCTTCAAATGATTCAAAACCTGATGTGTGAGAACCGAAACCTTTCAAAGATTTGATAACTATTGAAATGGAAGTTGTCTAAATACATGAGAACAGAAATGAACAGAAATGACAGAAATCAGCCGGTGACCTTCCAGCGTCGTCTTACACAGCAGAGTACTGGTGAATATTTGTCATAGGAATACATTCCTAGTGTTGACAGTGTGATCATAACAATTCAAGAGTTACAGTGACATTGTAGTAAAACGCCACATGCCTCTGGAAGAGGGAGCCGCAGCCACGTACTCGCAGCTTGATACACACTCGACTGTGTGTGTTGGCCTCCTCACATAGCTCAGTGGGGCTCAAGCTGAGCAGCACGCCGCAAACTCACATGGCTGTATAAGGGCACAGGGACTGTGTGCTCCACTGCTGCAAGCAGAGTGAATATAAGGGAGGAGGGAGAGACAGAGGGTGGGAGCGTGAGCTCCCATCTGGTAGTTCTTAAAACTCCTGGAATGCTTTTGCTTTAGTTACACAAACCAAACAAGCTTTCTCACCAAGCCAAGACGTTCTCTCGACCCGTCTGCTCGTGCTCTCCTCCACACACACACACACACACACACACCCCCAGCACTCTCTTCAATCTGTCTGCAACACCATCCCAGTCCTTTTTTTTTGGAAAATTAACAGTGAAATCCTTCAGTGGAAAGTGATGAAATTCAATAATGCTCCCTCAAATACATGCTCGCTCTTTAATTTATATGAAATCCCATAAGAAAGCAATCCAGCTGGGGGTCCAGATGTGCTACTTCTCGACCAGCAGCATCCATTCCAGTTCCGACACATTCTGGCCATTTTCGCTCTTTACATCAGAGCCCGAACTCGGCCTCATCTTAAAACGTCTCTGCTGCCGCTGAGTGATGGCTCCCTGGCTTCCAAACCCGGGGGAGGCAGAGCACAGAAAGCAGCTCTGTTTTACTCGTCACACTCACTGTGTGAAACACACACTGTCGTACCGGAGCTGGTCATTTCATTGAAACTACCTGTTTGCTGTCATGTTTGTTTTGTTGTTTTTTCTTCTGTTTTGGTTTGACCTTTGCTGTGTTAACCGCAAGAAGCTGAGGAATAGTTGTACAAAGGAAGCCAACTGGGAGATGGAGGTTGTGTGGGCCTCGTCTCAGCAGGGGATTACAGTTAAAGGACGATTTGTTGGGGCCCCGAGAAAAGGGATTTGAGATTTTCCACCCTTCATGTGCACAGCTGTCTGCAGAGCTTAACCACAAACTCTGTCTATCCTTCTTGTACTTATTCTGCCTTTATGACACTCACAGTAGCATTCTGATATGCCCGCTGTCCCTTATTTGTTAGTGTGCTTTAGAAGTTGTGTGGTTTATTGCTAAGCTGTCATTGAAAAAAACAAAAACAAAACAAATTGCTGTCTTTTGGAGCATCAGTGGCATCAGAACCTGCTCATCTCCAGAAAGGCTTTGGTGCTTCTTAATGTTGTGTTTCCGTGACATCAAATGAACTTTCTCACCGTCTTCTCCAGATATCCGCCACCCAGAAGAGTTATCTCTACTGCGTAAGCCCCGTGATCCCAAGAAGAAGAAGAAAAAGTTAGAAGAGGCAGAGGAGGATGATCTGGAGCTAGAGGGTCCGCTGTTAACCCCCGGATCAGGTGAGCTGTTTTTATAGATTTTGCACCGTCTTTGCTGCAAGAATTTCCACTGAATTGCTCAGAATTGGGGAAAAAAATAAAACATGGACTCGACAGTTAATATTTATTCAATCTTTTTTTCACTTTTCTAACTAATCAGCTGAAAAGAAATGGCTTAGATTCCCATAATCATGTACTTATCGGGTTATATTTTTGCACATTGCTGTAGAGTAAACCTTTCACTTCCCTCAAGCAACAGGTTCCTCCGGCTCTCATTGAGCATCGTCTGCTCTTTAACTGTGTCTGATTGCACTTGTGGCTCACAAAACCACCAAGATAACTCCAGATTGCGACGCGCTGCATCGAGTGACCAAATATGAATGTCTAAGTATTGCGGCCTGCCTGGGATCTACAGTCCTCGCTCCCGATTCCTTGGCAGGGAGGACGAAGAATGGTTGAGATTCCACACATAGTTGGTCACGCTGCCATTTTACACCCAAACCAGGCTACACAAGTGCAGTTAAAAAGGCCCTCCTCCGTCTGGCAGTGTGTGATTGATAGAGTTAAAGCCGTCTGAGCGGAACAAAACCGGGTGGACCGCTGTCAGAGGGTTAGCACCAAGGAAAAGTGCTTATACTGTGGGACCATGTCTTCAACATGGAGTTAGCTACAGTCAGTTTGTTGAGTTGGAGCTCACTATACAGCTTAATATACAATCATAGAGAATTTGAACCATCGTGTCATCGCAGTAAAAAAAATTAAATGATGTGTATGGAAGGCAGCAGCCGCTTCTAAATATCCCATGATGATCACACCCAAAGTTGCATCATTACATTTTGAGGTTGTGCTCCAGTGATGCCTGATACACTTTGTTCCCGGTGGGTAAATATGGTCACGCTATCAAGCAGTGCGGAGAGTTTTACCAGGAATGTGCAGAATCTGTTTACTGTCACCAGTCTACACACACGCACGCATGCATACGCACACACACACACACACACACAACTGGCTCCTGCCTGTTGGATCACATGCTGCAGTGAGAGTCTGTATTTCATGGCCAAGTTAAAGACATTATTCTGTCCCTTGTGGGGAAGATCTAGCCTCTCAGCACAGATCTTCTGATGGAAATCACAAGGTTTTGCAGAGATGCAATCAGGACTACAGCCGTATCCTTTCTCCTTTGCACACGTTCAGTAATGTGTTTTGATGTTGAAATATTTGATGAACACCAAATGCGTTATTCGTTGCCACATTGAAAATAACTAATTTCCCCTTTGTTAAATGTGAATCTCTGTTTTTGTAGCCTGTGTAAGAAAGCCTAATATGAGACATTATATATATATATATATATATATATATATATATATATATATATATATGTATGTATGTAAATTAGCAAGCATTGATAGAATTCTGTTTCAACGATTGATGCTCAGACATGAATGGGAGTCTTTAAAATCTTCCTCAGTGGTGTTATTTGATGCTGACTATGTGGTTTCAACCTTTTACTGCCACCGTTTGACTTATGCCATGTGTATTTCTCATTAGCATAAGTCATGCAGTGTTCAAAATAGCAATACAATCTTCAAACAAGACAAAAATGCAGGGAAATAGAACTGTGGGTGTAGCTACGACTCATAGCAGTAGTCCACAGGACCTTCTTAGTTCAAACAGATGAGATTCACTAGTCTGTCAAACACCTGTAACATGAGCACACTGTGATGTTGAAGAACTGTTGAATATTGAAAGTTGAGTTATGGAAAAGGGGCTGAAGTTTCCACTCGGTGCACAAATTCTACAGCCATCAAATAAAATAAAATCTGGACAATGTGTTGGAAAAAAAAAAACGAACTTTTTTATTGATTCAAATCCATGAATGGTGATGTTCATCCATGACTACATAAAAAAAAAAAAAAAAAAAGTAATTTCTTTCCAAACATTTTTAAATGAACCATTTGGGTAGCTCCAGATTCCTTGTCTGTCATGTCAGATCTCTCTCTGAAGTTTCCATTCTCGCAGCTTGAGCCGTTATGATACTTTGTGTGGTCCGTGATCCCAGTGCCACCACATCATGGCGTCTCTGTTGTACATAATTGTCTTTCATGTCAGATTGGAGGACGACATGCCTCAGACGACTATTTACACTGCAGTTAATCCATGCAGGGCCGGGTGACGTTGACCAAAGCCTTCCTCGAGTTTTCAGTCAGTCATGCTGTGTTGGATGATAATGAATGAATGAATGGATGCATGGAAACGACGGAACCCTGCTGCCCATGCCAGGGCGATCTCCCTTGAAAGGAGGGTAAACTGAGTCATCCGCTCTGTGGCTGGCAACGTATGTGGAAATGCCACAGATCTCCTCATTCTCCTTCTCCTTGACTTTTGTCTCCTCTCCCGTTTCCTTCTGTCCATATGCAGTTTTCAGAACCTTAAATCTGTCCTCTTGGTTATTATTCGATGCCTGTCCGTTCCTTCCCTCCACTTTTTCCTGTCTTTCTTTTCTCTTACTCTGTCTCTTTTGATCCTAGCCTCTGAGATAATATACATCGGACCTGTCAAAGGTAAGCTTTCCCCTTCCTCTGTCCTTCTCTCTTCAGCACTGCTTCCTCACCCATGACCCCATCCCACCTCCTCCCCCCACAGCTGCAGTTTGAGGTCACATGGCATCCCTAACCTTTGGGGCGAGCAGCCGAGTCACCTGACCGCTCCTCCAAAGGAAGTCAGCTGATTAGGGTAGTCCCATGACAAAGGTGTTGCACCCTATTAGAAATTAGCTTGAAAGTCACTTTTTCTGAAAGTGCCTCCAGGTCTGCTCATTGTGCAGAGTAAACACTCCCTCCTCAGCCTCAGAAAGTTTAGCTCAAGGAATCGGCAGTCAGTAAAGTAACAAGGTCAAAGCGGGCATGTTTGATATTGGAAAACTTGTGTGTTTGCTGCATTCCAAATCAGAATCACATGCTTGCAATTCTGCCTCCATGCTTCAACTAACTTCCCACACAGTAACTTTCTGGGGCAAAGAAAAGAGAAAAGTCCACATGTGACGCATTAATTTATTGACGGTTCCCTCATGGTTTACCTCCAGTCCTAACAGCCAGTGGTGGTCCGGCTTCATGAACCCCTGCAGTGGGAGCACGAGGGAGTAAATCCATGTTAACATTCTTTGTGCCTTTTCGCCGACATTGGAGAGTCAGTAAACAGGATGGTGGAGGCCTTGTTGTGTTGCTTTCACCATAAACAGTTTCTCTGGATATTTAGCATTCCTCATGAGACTCTATGGGAGAAGGGAGCGTTCACCCTGACCTCATTAGGATCGGGGGGGAGAGCTATCAAATAACACCTCCTCCATGGGGATGGGTGGCCATAGCCTGCACCCTGTTCTCATGACCTCAGCTCACAAACACAAACATACACACTCACACAAACACAAACCAAGCCCACTTCCTGGTTTCAGAGGGGATGTAGCGGTTTAGCTGGTGTTGCTTCTTGACCCACGGAGGGAGAGAGGGAATGTGGCTAAAAATACTCCTGAAGGCCACACAACAGGAAGTGCAAAAAGGGGCTTCACTGTGAAAGCTTGTGTTGGAGCCCAAATCCTAAATTTAAAACTACATATAAATGGAAGTCGCCACATTTGAATTGTTATTATAAGCTCCTACCAGATTTTTTTGCACTCCTCCTCCTCCTCTCCTGTGCCAGTCTGCTGTGTGAAGTGTATTCCTGCAGGTTTTGTGACTGTAACCAAGTTGGTGACCGTGATAGTGATGTGCATCATCTGCATGCTGATCCACATCAGCCCCACCATCAGTAGGAGGATATTGTAGCAAACACTCATCTGCAGAGTATGGGCTGGTAGTCATATGATGACTGTTGACTGGTCTGCCCATTCTGCAAGCGTGTGTGTGTATGTTGTCACTGTTTTGGTTTCCATTTGATGCTTTTGTGGTGCTGTATCTGTAAATGTGCACTTAACTGGATCCTGAGTGTTGATATAAAGCTACAGACATATCAACATGGTTGTTTATGAAGTGACTCCCCCCCTTCAGGCACTAACTTGCTTCTTTGTTTCTTGTTCTTTTCAGGGAGCATCTACTCTAGTCCAGGCTTATACAGTAAGACCATGACCCCCACCTACGACTCCCGGGACGGCAGCCCTCTGTCACCCACCACCGCTTGGTTCGGAGACAGCCCCCTGTCAGAGGGCAATCCCAGCATTCTTGCTGTGAGCCAGCCCATCTCCTCTCCAGACATCCTGGTCAAACTCTACAAGCCCCAGTCTCTGTTGGACAAAGCCAAAATCAATCAGGGGTGAGAGGCACTTTGCAGATTAGTTTGTTTAAATGGCACGATATCAAGAAACACTGTGCCTTTTCACTTCATGATGCCTTTTGTCTTGGTGGTGGTGTGCACAGGTGGCTGGACTCTTCCAGGTCTCTCATGGAGCAGGATGTGAAGGAGAACGAGGTGCTGCTGCTGAGGTTCAAATACCACAGTTTCTTTGACCTCAATCCGAAGGTACACACATGCCAGAGCCACCAGTACAAAACTCTGGACTTTGTTGGGATATCTGTTGAGAGCATGTAGCAGATTCTCTCTTTGGCTCAGGTTTAGATTAATTAATTCTGAGTTTGTGTTTTGTGACATTTTGCTGACCACCTCATAATGCATTAACCACATGCTGCTTCTTTTTATGATCTCTAACCAGATGTAGTGTGGTCTGGTCCTGTGTGCTCAGTCATGTGCTTCGCTTATGTCCACAGTATGATGCCATCCGAGTGAACCAGCTCTACGAACAGTCCAAGTGGGCCATCCTGCTGGAGGAAATTGAGTGCACAGAGGAGGAAATGATGATGTTTGCTGCCCTGCAGGTAAAGGGGCTGTCTGTGTCAATGCACACGTTCTCTAATTTTTCCTCTTTCAACATCATTTCAACAGGATTTGCAATGTGGAGTTCTTTACTGTTGGCAGTGGTCAAACTGCCTCCTCAGCCACAAGCTAATGAATTAGATGGGACTGCAGCCTGGAGCTGGGCCATAACAGGCCAGTTCTACTGCGGCACGCATACTAAAACTTGGCCATTGTATGTTGTTGCAGAGGGAGTTAATGGAGGCACTATCACAAATAGTCGCCCATTCCTCTTCATTGATATTAATTTGATAAATCAGCCATTAGACTGCAGCTCATAATGTCCTCAGTGAATAATTAGCAACAAATCTGTCTACAATATATTACTGTACTTCCCCCATTTTGATGTATATAAGGAAGTTGCATTTTGAGTTGTGGAAATATGAATGCTGCTCTTGAAATTTGTTTAGTTAATTAGAAATATAGCTTTTATCGTCATTGCACAAAGGATACAACCAAATTTGTATCACAATGCACTGTATGTTGTTGGAGCTTGTGGGCATTAGTCCATCCATCCATCTTTTATACCATTTCACCTCGGAAGGTCTGAGCTGGATTTGAACCAGCTCAATATGAATTTTAAGATCATTAAAGCTCTGGTAAAGAAACTGTACTTGAATATTTTGTACATGTTATGAGGTTCCTGTAGCATCACAATTAAGATCAGGTCTTCGTTTGTGTCGATGTATGGTGTGCTGCAGTGAAATATAGCTTGTAAACAGCTTTTAAGAAAATAATTTGGAATTGAACTGAACATGGCCATCAAAACTTAGTCAAATTGGGGTTAAAACATAAAAACACTAATCCCATAGAGGAGTCAGTTAGTTATGATTAGTATTGTACGTCAGAAAATTGTGGAAGATTCAATTGCATGTTATATTATTTTATTTTTCACGATATTGCACGTGAGTTTCTCTTCAAAGACCCATCTTAAAGAAGAGAAATCTGTGGATACAAAGGGGAAGTGACATACAGATGTGAACCCTACTTCCTCTCCGAGGCTGCCGTGTGTAGTCACAACGAGGGTGTGGTGTCCCTGCTATTTCTGACCCTCATAAACTGTGGGTGCCAAGACCTGAGGACGCCACCCTGTCCTCACCCCCATGGTAATTATAGTGCATCCTGGGCCGCGGGACCCCTCGCTTCTGCCCAGACCACCCACCCCAGCAGGACACGGTCAGAAGAGACCTGCTTGCATTCCCGTAAAAGCTCTCTTACACTCTGAAGTGTTCGGTGTGTTTTATCAGACTGGTTATAATTACCCTTAACGGGTTTCTCGTTGCACCTTCCTGAGAGAAATGCTAATCCAAGTATGGTGTTTAGACTGGCGACTACTCTGTCACTACCTGTCTGTTAGCGCTTTGGTAGCGGCTACTACATTTCAGCTGCACAGCGTGAGTTTAGGGATGGGCTAAGGTTTCACTGTGATGGGATGCGGGGGTCTAAATAAAGAGCAATGATTGTCTGAGTTTGGTATGTAGCTGGCTGGAGTTGGCATGCTATCACCTGGATGTTTCACAGAAATGAGCTAATCACGAGTCCGGGGCCGAAACTGACTCTATTCATGGAAGTCAAGCACATGGTGTACTTTGTACCAAAGCAGATAAATGCACACAGTCTGTTAATCACACACGCAAACACTGGTTGGGGGGGGGCGACGGCGACTTCAGAGTGAGTTTCAGTTTGAAGAAAACCCTTCAGAGCGGATGGACATGAGGACAAGAGTGTTATGGCGAGCCCTTTGTCCCACAAGCTAAAGCTTCACAGATCTCTCTCAAAGTCCGCTCTGCATCCCTCGCTCTCTCGACAGCTGTTCATTCATATATTGGTGGGGGGTTGGTGACGGGTTGACATTACAAATACCATTTGTCAACAAGCTGTATTTAGTGTTTCTTGACTCACTGTTGGGTTTTTCGTAATGGCCCCATCCTGATGAATTGGTGTTTCCATTATTAGAATAACGAAAGCTGCGGTCTCATATGTATATCTAATGAAAACAGTTTCATTATGTGTCACAGTTCAAAGATGTGCAGAAAAAGATCTCAGCTTATTTTAGTGCATTATTTCTTCAAATCTCCTCAAACCTATCTCCATCTAGAATACCACGTGGCTGTTAAAGTCAGTGGCGCATGCTGGCTTCATTTGCTAATCCCAGCAGATGTTAAATTATTTATATGGCTATTATCACAGACCGATCCCCTTTTATAAGACGAAGTTGGAGCATTTATGCAGCGGTAGCACATTGTCGGAAACTTTATAGAGGTCGGCGAAACTGTTGACGAAGGTGCTGGAACAGCTGTCTGCATTTCCTTTAAATCCTGAGTGTTTCTTTTTCACCTGGGAAAAAAATATATATATATTTTGTGGTTGATTTGTACATTTTAGCTGTGTAACCACACTGTAAAGAGAGAATGAAGCCACAGGTTTTTCACACAACACATAAAACTTGAGATCCACTGTAAAGGTTTAAACGTCAGAGTTGTAATACTTTGCGTGTGCATTCGTAGTTTGCTCTGCAATTGAGTATAATGAGTAATGTGCCTCAACATAAAGGAACACTTTAATGAATTATGGTTGAGATGGACATAAAGCACTACAGCAATGTGAGAAACAACTATGAAAAATGGCACCCCAAATTTTATTTTTTATGTGAGAATGCAACATTTAGAAGAAAAAAAAAAAGATCTTGCCTGTAAAATCAAAACCGTGGAAAGATCTTATTCAAATCTGAGGTAAATAACAGTAAGGCAGCTCCCATTCCTTACATGCTGAGTTTCCTGTTTTTACCTTCTGGCTTTAGGCTCAAGCAACATGTACAAGCACTTATTGGTCCATAAAGCCATTTCCCAGTTCATTCATGCATTCAGCGCAGGGTGGGAAGTCATATTGAATTTGATCATGTTGGTTTTCAAAGGTGTGCAGAAACTCATAATATGTACTGATAGCATTTTACCAATTTGTTATTATTATAGTTTATACTTCGCTGCAACACTCACAGTCCTACAGGTCTGGGACACAAATAAGAACTGAACTTGAAGGTGATCCAATTGCGATGTATCTCTCTTTCTCTTTTTTTCTTCTAGTACCACATCAACAAGCTGTCAATCATGTCGTCGGACAACCACATGAATAACAGTGAGAAGGAGGTGGACGAGGTGGACGCAGCCCTGTCGGACCTGGAGATCACTCTGGAGGGAGGCAAAACATCCAACACTCTGGTATGACGACACTGCCACCGCTGCCTCCTTCTGGGCCGCGGAGCCCTTGAGTATTATCCAGAACAGTGTCATTATGTGATTTCCCACTTGTGAAGCCACAGCTTTGGTTTGGTGCCATTTTTTTTTTTTACTCGTTCTGATGAAGTGTCCTTTCATCGTCTGTGTTAAACAGGAGAGTAAATCTACACAATCAATGAATCCAACGTTTCACTTGGTTATTTTTAGGGTAGGTGAATCGGACAAAGGGCTGTGGTTATAAACCACAAACCCCATGAAGGTTGTATTTTAGCTGCACTGTTCCAGCAGCCCTGTCCTGAGAGATTGTTGAAGTTTATACAGCTTATCGGGGGGGAAACTAAGCTTTGGGATATTACATAAGAGGCGTTGTCTTTAGCGTGCCCTGCTGAGCAGTGGTATTGAAAATGTACAAAGTTGAAAGTGTGCATGTTATTGTAGTTGTGTTGAACCCATTAAGGACAAGAGCGACACATACAAACCAGATGCAAAAGGAATGTGTTTAAATGATGGCATGGCCTTAAAAAATGTGACCTGCGAAACAGGAAAAAGTGAACTCATGTCACATTTTTTAAGGCCATGCCCTAAATGGAAAAGCAAACAGCTATGAGGACAAGAATTCAGCTGTTACCCGTGATTTTTACTGGATATCCGACGCTTTCATGTTGAATATTGCCGATATAGTGACTTTGGCTTTTTTGTCTCCTTCTAGGGTGACATCACATCCATCCCTGAGCTGGCAGACTACGTCAAAGTTTTCAAGTAAGTTCACCTCCAGTCGAAATTTGATTTCGCAATACCACGTAAACTTCACAATCATTGACGTGTGAATGCATGTAAAGTCTTACGTGACCTACAGCATGAAGCAACTCCAGAGAAGACGATGCCGAATGTATCATGTTTAACTTGGAAAACGACTACAATTCACTGAAAATTAACCTGAGGAATAACAAGTTTCAATCGTGTGATTAAAATCTTGCTTTGCTTCTAGGAAATACAGATTTAGAAACAATCTAACTAAGTATTGTACAAGGACATAAAACATTTTCCATAAAATTAATAATAATTGTGATTAGAAGTTTGGCCATAGTTCTGCAGCCCGAAACTAAATTGTCACCATCAGTCTAATTAGAAAAGTTGATCCTCCAAAGGAAATGTGCAGGCTGCTTTTTTACTTTGGCTCTATTGCAGTTGGAGCGAGCATATTCTGAATCATATCCATTTTTCTGGCTGGAAGCCTTTGCTGACAGGCAGGTGGCCCCAAGGGCGACTTGCGAATAAAATGGATAAACTATAGGGGGTATATTATCAAGGGGCATTTCCTTCTTAATGATTTTCCAGAGTGTTGACTCGTCTCCGCTTCACCTCGCTGACTGTGCAAGTTTCGTTGCTCTTTCTTCCCCAATTCTCTCTCCCTTCTTTCTGCTCTCTGGTGATCTCTCCTTCCCCCCCACTCTTCCTTTTAAGTCTCTTAAAAGAAAATGGGTGTTTTCTTTTTTTCATCTGATCTCTGACATGTCTTCTTCTATCTGTCTCATTTCCCCCAGGCCAAAGAAACTGACGCTGAAGGGCTACAAGCAGTACTGGTGCACATTCAAGGACATCACGATTTCCTGTTACAAGAGTAAAGAGGAGTCACACGGGACTCCTGCTCACCAAATGAACCTCAGAGGTGATCATACACACTCGTGAAAACACATGCCTGCATGTCATGCCTTAGTTTTTCTGCTTATCTTCTGTCTGTGTGACCTTTGACCTCATCTCCTTCTGTGTCAGGTTGTGAGGTAACACCAGATGTCAACATCTCGGGTCAGAAATTCAACATCAAGTTGCTAATCCCTGTGGCCGATGGCATGAACGAGATCTGGCTTCGGTGTGACACGGTAAAGCCGAAGCCGGTGCACTTTTGGCCTCGACTTGTCGTTCGTTCTGGTGTTTTTCTTTTAACTGTATCTGGCTTTAACGGCTCCAGGAGAAACAGTACGCACACTGGATGGCTGCGTGCCGCTTGGCCTCCAAAGGCAAGACCATGGCCGACAGCTCGTACAACCTGGAGGTCCAGAACATCTTGTCCTTCCTCAAGATGCAGCACATGAACCCCGACCCTCAGTTCATCGAGCCGATCACCACGGACATCAACCCGGAGTGCCTGGTGTCCCCACGCTACCTGAAGAAGTACAAGAACAAGCAGGTACGCCTGCGCGCTTTAACATAAAACATCTGAACTCTGTTTACAGACACATGGAAGTTAAAGAAGACGTGAAGATCATTGGCGTCTGGCTCGATGTGTAATTTGTGGGAGGTTGTTTACCTGCTTGATGAGTTGGTTGTGGAGCCGGACGGGGAAGCAGCTGATGCTTCCCAGATGGACGCCTCCTGGCATCACTCGTCTTGCTGTGGAATGTAGCCTCCCTCCACCTCCCCCCTTCTCTACCCTTTCTCCTCCTGCTCCTCCCTCCATTTCTCCTCCCTTAAACTCCTCTTTTGTCCAAGGGGAAATCAGGACAGCGGATGTCTTACAGTAGAGCTGCTAATGTCAGACTGTTAACGATACCTCCGTGTCGTGGTGCTTTTTGTAGAGCTCAGTGGCTGAAAATAGTCTTCAACACTGTGGTGTGGTCCCTCGCCACCAGTCGGCATCCTAATATCACAGTGTAGTATTTATCTCCCGAGAATAATTTAATTTGCTCTTTAAACCTCGGGAAGGTTCGACAATGTACTCTGGAGATTAGCATGTACGCAAGAGGTTGGTGTATGTACATTGGAACAGCTGAGTACACGGCTGCCATGGCTGTGTGAGCTGGAAGTGGGTGAATGAGGTAGTGGCCTTCTCACGGCTTACTCACTCAGTCTGGATTTGCTTAAGTTGCACTACAAACGTGGAATGTCGCTCAGGGGGGCTGGAAGGATGTCGAGAGGTCGCTCGTACAGTAAACGGTGACTCAGATACGGTCTAGACCATAAACTGAAATATCACCCATCTCTAGGAAGAGTTGTGGACTTAAATGGAGGTTTAGGGGAGTGAGGATGTTGTTAAATAAGATTACAGGCATGAGGCAGAGTTTCAGGCTCATTTGTTAGCATGTAGTCCACCCCCCCCCCATTGCAATCAGATGTTTCCCTTACATACAGGAAGTACATGACGTGGTCCTCCTTAACTCTCATCCACGGCACAAACTTCAAGTCAGAGTAGATCCTGATTTACAGAAGTACACAATAAAGTTTCACTTCTCTCTTTCTCTTTTTCTCACCACCTTGTTTTTAGAAATCGGGAAATCCCTTCAGTCTATTCAGAGTCAATAGCGTCATCTTTTTCTCATTTTTTTTCAACAAAGGACTTTTTGACCCGACTGAAAGCGAAAACCATAAATGTTATAATCACAAAGCTATTCAGGAGTTCAGGCCATCCAATTCTGGATGCTCAATCACAACTTGTAGAAACTTGATATTAATAATAATTATCTTTGTATCTGGCTTCATCCTGAACTCTATCAAATCAGATTGTGTTTATTTTGTGAGGTCAACTTCAGTATCAATGTTTCATATTGGTCTCTAAGGTGTTTCAGATATTATTGCGAAGAAAACATCTTCATTGGACACTGATGCACTTAAATGACATCATTACCCCGTTGTAATGTGTTGGAAATGAGAGGATAGATTTTGAGTTTATTATTATGAAAACACTTCTGGGGATAACTATTTAACTGATGAGCCGAAGTTTACCTTGGTTTGTTTCCCCAGAAAAATCACCACTCCATTGTTTTTAATTCTCTCTATTTTTGCAGAGCCTGCCAAAAACGGGCCACTGTGTAATATCCTAAACCATTGTTTCAACTCGACAACCATAAATAAGTATAGTTCAGATAAATATGAATACACAAAAAGGTTCAGATGGCGACAACCACAAGCCAGTAGAATGTAGTCCAAAAACATTTTAACTTGTTTAAAAGGCAAACAAACATCCATCTTCTATATTGGTTTATCCACCTGAGGGTTGCAGGGCAACTCCTCTCCCACTTACATCTTGGAGGTCACCTGTCACACCTGCTTTTGATTGTCGGGGAAGTATCCAGAGAAGAAGAAATAAATTACACTGCACCTCAACCAGTGATGTTTCACTATGAGGAGAGTGCGACTTGCGTTAAACAGCAGGCCAGACTATCAGTAGTATCTAGCAGGATGTGAGTGTGCTTCTTTCTGGCTGCGATCCAGCCAGAGGTTGATAAATGCCCTCTCCAGGGGGCAACATAAAAGCATGAAGCTCTATGCAGAGTGCATGTCTGTGCACATACACACACATGTGCACTCTGTAGTAGGCGTGGGCCATGAGGAAATGAGCCGTGCCTGGGAATGCTGCGCGGGAAAACTTGTTTTGGGAAAAGCCCCTTAAATGTCCAGCGGACCTGCGACCCCTCCCCGCCTTCCTTAATGTGGACTTCCTGCTGCAAGATTTAGTCCGAGGAGACTTCCGGGCTGCAGCCACAAGCGGATACATTCACAGGAGTTTTAGGAGGATGATTTGGAGCTAATTCTGCATGTCTGCATAGAAAACAAATAAAAAGAAACTAGTTTAGCTCAATCTTGAAGATGCTGACATCCACTTCTACTGCTGCTGGTGTACAACACTCTCTTGTGGCTGAATTAGGAACTACATCTCAGTTTAATTATTCTTTTCAACACCTTTTATGAGGACTGGATTTATTTAGATTTTATGGCTGTGCAATATTTAATGACTGAGTGCTTCTGTTTTCTTTTACAATACAACTCAAAATAAAATTTTTATTAAAAAATAAATATGAAAAAAAAGTGCAGTTATATGTGATTATTAATCAAACTCTATTCTTTATCACAATCCAAACATTATCATCTGATATGAGCCATTTTCATTGAAGTAGAATGAGTCCAGATGTCCACATTATACAGCGCAGATGTTATGGAGTCTCTCCCCTTGTCATTTATAAATCCCACACCTTCTGATTGCTGCATGACCTCTCTGCTCCACAGCCTGCCTCCCACTTTATTTCTCCTATTACTGTGATGGTTTCCAACACTGAATCTTATGTGCTTTGTTCTCTTTGTCCAAACCATCTCCTCTCTCTTCCTGTATGCATCTTCTTCATTCTGTATGCTCCCACCCCCTCCTCCCCTCTTCAGCCAGGCTTTATCAGGGACTTGGTAAGTCCAGTTATGCGTCCACTGGGTGTCTTTCAGCTTTAGATCTGTGCATGATTGTGGAAAGGCTCAACACCTTTTTGTGTCCGCGTTGTCTCACCCAACTCACCCAAAAGTTAATATAGTGAGTCTTCGCGGCCATAACAGTAGAGTAGATGGAGTGCTTTTAGTTTTGTTGCTCTAACATGTTTTGTCGTAAAAGCAGCGAATGCAGCTGGACTGTGGGAGAATGAAGGGAATTAAGAGATGTTTTAAGCATGTTTTAACACATTTCCAGAGACTTAACAAAAAGATAAAACCTAAATGGCTTAGTATTTAGTGTTTTTTGAGCATTTGATGCCTGTGTGTCATGTGCAGAGGCTAACCCCTCACAGTAAATCAGTGTTTTTCTATGGTTGTTTTTGGAATATGACTATTCAATTGTCTCGGTGCTGCAAAGGAATCTGATGTTTTAATACTAGTTACAATCACACTGCAGCCTTTTTAATGCTCAAAGTGATCAGTCTCATCTGCAATGGATCATTTCTTGGAATTTTGAGCACAAGCGGAAAGCACTGATAGACACAGACTCTAATCTGTGAGATTCTCCACTGTTATTATATTTCCAAGGTTTGATACTCCTGCCTGTACAAGGGGTTTAAAGAGGGAGGTATATATGCTCATGCATGCCGGCTCCCACAGTCTGAAGGCTCATTAACCTCGCTCGGGCTTCAAGCTTAGTTTAGCTTTACATGTATGTGAGAGTTCTGTGGACACCTGGTGTCACTGTGCGCTCATGGTTTTATTGTTTGTTTGCACACATTTAGAAGTGTGGTAATTAGATATCGTATTTATATTAAGATGGGAAAACTGAGAGATATAAAATCAGAAAAGAAAAAAAAGATGGGAAAACTGCTGCTGTTGTTGTAATAGGTTAAGTAAGAAGTGTGATTGTGTATTTGCCAGATTTCTGCCCGGATTCTAGAAGCCCACCAGAACGTAGCCCAGATGAGTCTGATCGAGGCCAAGATGCGCTTCATCCAGGCATGGCAGTCCCTGCCCGAGTTTGGAATCACTCACTTCCTGGCACGGTAGGTGAATGTGTCGGATGTATCACCCACTGTGTTGGACGTGTGTCTTGTCTTTCGGTTATTCTACCGAGACTCACTCTGTCTCTGTGCCTTTCAGGTTCCAGGGTGGGAAGCGGGAGGAGCTGATTGGCATCACGTACAACCGTTTGATCCGCATGGATGCTAGCACCGGAGATGCTATCAAGACCTGGCGCTTCAGCAACATGAAGCAGTGGAATGTCAACTGGGAGATTAAGATGGTACGGCACAGAGTCCAGCAATTCACATAATACACCAGTCTCTTGGTGCAAGGACAGGAAATAGCTTTGACAAAGTCTTGAGAGGAACGATAGCCAGAGTGAAACCAGCAGACCGAGGACCAGGGACACAAAGAATCTGCACTTTTTGGAGCATGTGCATCACCAACAATTCCTGTTTTCACAAAAACTAATTTTTCTGGAAGGCAGATTATATATATATATATATCTTGTATTATGACCAATACGGTACTTCCTGTGGGGATGAACTCTGTTTTTATTTAGTGTTAACCAAGTATCAACCCAAATCTCTCAGAATTACAGCACTGATTGTATTTCCAGGTCGATATTTGCAAATGTTTCCATGTGAATTCAAATATGAGACATAAAAATGTGTCCTTTTCATTAAATCAACCACCATAAATCTCGTAAATCGTTGCGGTAGGAGTCGCAACTCGGTTGCGAAGATGTAATTTTTACACCTAAAAATGAAATAATTTTGATTGTGATTACAGATAAAAGCCTTTTGTTACTACAGTAACACAATTAAATGTACACTATCAGAAAACCCATGAAAAGTTGTGTAGTACCTTTTCTTTGAACACCTTTAAAAAGATTCTGTACAAAAGAAAAGCTGTGTTGGTTCCTGTTCCTGACGGCTGCGCTGTGTTATCCCAGGTGACCGTGGAGTTTGCGGACGAGCCCAGTCTGTCCTTCGTCTGCGCCGAGGTGGACTGCAAGGTCGTCCACGAGTTCATCGGAGGCTACATCTTCCTGTCCACGCGTGCCAAGGACCAGAACGAGTCTCTAGACGAGGAAATGTTCTATAAGCTGACCAGCGGCTGGGTCTGAGCTCCGCCGGCCCCCAGGGAGCAGGAGGTGGGCAGAGGAGGGGAGGGGGAAACGCACCGTTTTTGGGTTTATTTTATTTTACTATTTGTTTTTGGTCTTTTTAATGTTTTGGAGCTGCATCCAAGAGTCCAGAGCAGCAGCCTTTTTTTTTTTTTTTTGCCATTGCTGACACCGTTTTAACGTTGGTGTTTTGTTTAGTTTTTTTGTTTTTTCCTCCTTGCATTAATATTGACAAGCTCATTTGTTACAACACTAACGCCGTGGTGGAAGCAGCCCAGATGAACTGTGGTGGTTGTGCAGAAGCCTTTTTGCAGGAAGGCTTGTCCTTTTTCCCTGCAGCCGCCTGCCTCCTCTCCTCCTGGACCGATGACCGCCGACTTGCGTCCACGAAAACCCTTTTTTTAAAAACAAATCATTTTAATCCGACTTTAACCCAAAGAGTTGTTACTTTTTTGTCTATATTTACTTCTAAAAGTCACATCCGTCATTGAACCATTGTGATTAAAGTTCCGCAGGTTATCTAATGTTGTATGCGTTTATTTATCCTAAAAGACGGGCCTCTTCAGTAAGGCGTGCGTCTTTTAGCGGCTCTCCGTGTCCGCTCGGCGAGAGGCTTCGTCTTGTTGACGTCACATGTAAGCACTTGTGCAGTATACGGTCATGTTTATGAATAAGCTGTTAAGTTTCCTTTTTGCCTTTCTGATGTCTTGTGAACTTGTGTCCTGTCTCTATCGAGTACGTATCCGCAGACCGGTGGGACTTTGTGGGACTTGCTTTGGTTTGAATTGACCGATGAAACAAACAGTCCGGTGCACTCGGGTGAGCGTCCAGTGGGTTTTTAAACAATCTGCTTTCCAGCCGATGTAAACGTCCTTTCATTCATCTCGAAAAGTACCTCTTCAGTGTGTCTGGTTTTCACCTGAAACCAAGCTGGATGTTGAGCTCCCATTTCCTCCATTTTTTGACTGTTTTTAATTTTTTAGGGTAAAAGTTGAGTATCGCAGAAATGGGATTGAAATGTAATATTTCCACACAAGGGCTGACGGTGGAATGGCGGTCAGCATTTCTGTGTGGAGTTCACATATTCTCACTGTGCATGTACAGGTCTTCTCCAGGTGCTTCAGTCCAAAAACGTGTGAATGTGACTGCCTGATGACGGTCTGTACATGTTATGACACCACAGTGGACAGATAATGCACAAGAATATCAATATTCTGCCTAACAATTTAAGGGCAAATGGAGGTCTTCTGATCAGATTTACGTTGGAAAGCTTTGAAAACCCGCTGGCATCTCACGCCATCGTGCGTTCACACCAACAGGAAAGACACAATCGCTCTTCCCCTGACGCTTCCGTTTCTCACACCGTATAGTATTATCATGTTTATTAATACACACCAGCAAAAGGTCACAGAGTTTAAAGAATGAATATGCAACCTTTTTTTTTTTTTGTTCTGTCCTCAGTATGAAGGATCAGTCAATGAAGTATTATAAATTCTTTTTGTTTTGTAACTAATGTAAAAACAAACATTTTATAGAATTGTACAGTGGGGTTTTTTTGTTGTTGTTCTGCTTTTATGGGGTTTTGGAGGTTTTTCTTTTCAGATAAAAAGGGGGGTAAGCCATCAGTCAACATGTGTAGTATTGAGAAATGTGCCTGCCTATGTTGTGTTCTTACTGAGTTTTCAGATGAAGATATATGTGAATATATATGAAGATAACACTAGTCTCAAACTCCAAGATGTTGGTTGAGTACATATTTCTTTTTTAATAGCTCAGTGTTTTTCTTGCATTTGTGCTCAGTTTGCCTGCTTTTGTCAAGAATAATAATGTCCATTTGTGGCCTGGAGCTTCATCTTTAGCTGTTTTTTTTTGTTGTTTTTTTTTAACTGGCAGTGATGCATTAAGTGCTTAATTCACCTCATTGTCTAATTTGTTTTTAATCACAAATGAAGCGTGCCATTTATTAATGTCCGTATGAAGGAGATCCTGGAGTTTGAGACAAATCAGCAAAAAAATAAAGAGGCGAGCGCAAACCAAGCCTGTTGTTGTTTATTTTTATCTGATTCAGTTTGCCTCCAGTGTCGGGAGCAGCCCTGCATGTCCTGCTGTCCCGTTTTCTGACTGTAAAAATGCATTTATTTTAAAAAATAAAGTAATTTTTATTTAAACTGCTTGGAATTTGTTCATTTCGCCAGGGGAGAATGTTGCTTTACAAGTCAAAGGTGATTTGTTGTTTCAGATGCAGGCAATAGAACTAATGATGGATGTTTTTTTGAAGTTGTTTTTCATTGTCGAAGATGAACTTATGAATGAAATTGAAGTATATTTTATTGTCTGAAAAGTTGAATTTAATTGAAAGGTGCTTGGTTGATCCCAAAAAGTTAAACAATTTGCAGTTGTCTGACTTTAAACTTTAGTTTTACATAAAAATTCCCAAATGTTTTTTTCAAATAAAAGATTTAGTAATCCTGTAAATCTTTACCCACATAATATAAGATGTTGAAGGTTAATAGTGTTTTTAGGACCAGACAAAACCAACTATGTACAGGGTGGGTGTGGAAACTCCTCAAAGGTGAGAATACTAACCATTATCAAGACTTGGTGCTGAAAGCCTCATCTGATCTCACATCCGTTTCAGTTACATAAATGTGTGAGAAAAAAAACCTTGTCATGCACTGTTCCTTCATGATGCTTTAGGAAATCATCTATTTTTTTAATTGTTAATGTCTCTTTTACCAAAAACAAATCAACCAAGTAGAATAAAGAGGCAAAATCTGTTCCAATGCAATGGGATCCGCATTTGCTGCAAATGTGTTTTACTATAGATCTTATCTCATATTCAGCATTTTCCTAAACATTGAAGACACACCCACACTACCTGCAGAGGTCTCACGCATGTACTTCTCGTTTCCCTCCAATAGAGAGCAGCCTCCAACCACTCTTCATCTGAGTCTCCGCTTCACCTGACTGCCATCCCAGCAGACACCCAGAGCCAGGCTGAGGAGGAGATTAGATCAGAGGACGCCTGCAGACTGTCTGCTTATTGTACAGGCTTTCTGTTCATTTCCCCTCCCTGCAGCGGACAGGGTGGACGTCCATCACCTGCTGAGCGGCCGGGATATGAAGCTGTCAGGCAATGACAAGAAGAGAGCGTTCCCCATCATCTCATGTCTACAGCACCATGTCAACACAAGCAGCATGCATTAGAAATAGATTTTTTTTTAGGGTGTTTGAGACTGTAATTGTAATGATCGTCCAAAGTGATGAAGAAAAAGAAGAATATTGCAGTCGGGTACAGAGAGCATGTATCTAAGCTGCTCTCTGATGTGAGATCAAGCATCAATTCTGCACAGTCTGGTGTGGTGGTGAGTATTCTCACCTCACAGCAAGGATATTCACAATTTGTGTCCATGCTATTGTTACGGGTCCCAAGGCTTGTGACCACAATAACTATGAGATTTTTGAGTTCGGTGTCTGGAAAAGACAGGTAAACAGTGTAATGCATTGAAGACGCAAATCGTTCATTTCCTTCCTAAACGTTCTTCTGAGGTGGGCGGAAACCCACACCCAGGAGGACCCTGAGCAAACAACACCTGAGAACACTGGTTCCGCTCTCCCTCTTCCTATTAAACTGAGCATTTTAGCTATCATAACTTTGGAAACAATACAAAATAAAGTATTTAATAATATACTGTATTTACTTGAACATAAATGGGTTTACACATTTTGAGTGTATCACACTATGTGTGTGAAAGTCCCATAGACATTTCATAGATGGCTCGCTGGGAGGACGGGGTGGATGACGGCCTTGATTTGGCAGAATTCAACTGGACTTGACGGGGACATTTATAGCTCGCCGGCAGTGTCTGCACATTTCAGGAAGTGAAAAACATAAAAGGAGCAGCACAAAAGCAAAGTACCACCTGTTGCCGTTCAATGCTGCGGCTTCCTGCTTGAACTCGGTGCATATTCAATTACAATGAGGCATTGCTCGGCTTTCCTGTAGTTCACGGGCCCTTAACGTCATTGTTAATGTCATGCGGCTCCCTCCCCCCCAAAGTGTTTCTGACGTCCTCCACTTCGCCTGCAGGGCACAGACTGCTATAGATAATGTCAGCCATGGCGGCCCATGTGCTGATAAGTTGCTTTCAAGTGGGTCTTTAAGTTTCTTTGAAGAAGCCAGAGCTTTGACCTTGTCAAGATCAATATAATGTTTTTAAATCTCTTCCTCAAGACTGTTAAGATAAAACTGGATGGAGGTTAAAATGCTTGCTGCCAAGATGACAGAGAGCGATCCACCTCTTCGCTTTGCTTGGAAATATCCCAGCAGCTGCTCGATAGATTGCATCCAAGGTCCACTCGGACTTTCATGAGCCCCGGATGACTTTTCTTCTTCAGCCACCACGAGCCGATGTGTGAAACAACCATTGGACTGAGTTTTACAGACATTCATGTTCTCCTCCAGGATTAATTCTTACAATATTAGTGCTCCCTCAACTGCTCTACAGTTTGTTCAGCCCTTCAGAAAATAACTTCATATCTGGAAACAGAAGCTGCAGAACTGCTCCTTGTGTGTATCGTTAGTTCTAATGATACTTTTTGGATTGTTTAGAAGAGTAACCCGTTCACATGTAGCATCTCATTGTCAATCACACATTTTAAAAAAGCACTCAACAAACACTTTCTCCTTAATGCACAAGAAAATATTAATGAGGTACAATGACCATCAAGTATACATGTCTCTGGTTTCAGGCTCCTTCACATCCCCTCCTCATGTCTGATTGCTCTTCCCCTCCCTGATATGTTTCACCTGAGTGTGTGATTGTCTTCACCTGGCGACAGTGATGTATATCTTGGGCGTTTTCTGTGTGTTCTGGTTGTTTGTTTAGCTGTGTTGCAGTGTGAGATGTTCTGTAGTGTTTCTGTCTCCTGCTTCCCAGTGCCTCAGTAATAATCTACTGTGATCTTGTAGACTTTATTAGTTTGGATGTCCAGATTTTTGTTTTTTTGTTGTTAGGAATTAGGATGAGTGTCTTGCAGTCTTCCCCCGAGCCAAACACAACACCTATGAGACAAAGGAATTCCCAGAAACTGAAAACATTGGCAAATTGTTTTTAAAAGAGAAGATAATACAGCCGTGAAGAAAAAGGAAAAAAAGGTAAGAAAACTCAACAAATCAGCTTTGTGTTGAGGGTCTTGTGTAGTATGTGTGGAGTTCACATGTTCTCTTTGGGCTTGGTTACCAATTAACTAAACTAATTATACTTTATTTATCCTCTTGAAGAAGTTTCTTTTTTTTCTGCCCACTCTCATGTCCACTATGGGGGTCAAATCTGTATATTTCACATCCCAAATCCGCCTCCTAACCTCTAGGCCACCACTATTCCAAATGAACTTAAATGTCATATGCAGGATTTCCCAAAGGGGATCAATGTTTAACATGATTAACCCACTGTGATGTATCACCACGAGACGTGTTAAACAATATAATATTCAATATGTTTCTCCTATTTCTGAGGATAAACACCACATGACTGTCACCACACCATCGAAGTGCTTCACGACCGGGTTTCATATATTAAATCGGGAGATGTCCAACTTTGAAAGGAACCACATGTTATTCCCATTATGTGGGACAGTCCAGTCTCCATATTTCCATGGAAAAGACTCAGTCAGGGCTAAACACTGCTCGGTGCCAAGACTCTTATCTTGATGTCATCGGTTACACTTGGGAGCTGCTAAACCGAGTTTAAAGGCTCGATGAAAACATGTGTTCTGGTTAAAGGTCTTTGTTGTTCAAAGGGTAAAACAGCATCTCAATGAGTTCCTAGGTTTTAGTGACCCGCTAATTTATGTGAAACGGAGCTAACCAGTGTTTATTTGTGCAAATTCTTATGAAGCCTCAAAGTTTACAAATTGTCTTGAGGTTTTTATGGTTTATTATCTGGCCATCTGTTTGATGTGCTGGAAGCCTTGACGACCGCCACCTTGTTCATCTTTGCCTTGAAGTCCGGGACGTCACGCATGTATTTGCACAAGTATAAGCATGCCATTAAAGTCTCAGGGCTGATCCTCAGGGTGTCCCCTCAGCTGAAGAGGTCATGTCACACGGTGTTTATCGAGATGGGAGCGGCCTGCATCGTCAACATCTGCAGCGCGCGAGAATCGGCTCTGCCATGTGTGCAAGTGTAAGCATGAGTAGGCTTTCGGGTTGGTGAGAAATTACTGCTGAAAGCTCCACATGTTGCACGTTTCAGCTCGCCTGACGCGTCGTTGAGTTGAGTCGTCTCTCGGGCTATTTGCTGTGGGAGTCTTTCCTAAAGTAATCCACTTCTCCCTCAGGGACCTTTTGGCTTTAAGCACTCTTGCACAAAATTGGATAATTTGCATCGCCTCGCTCTCACAAGCCCGTTTTGTTCGGCTAAATCTTGTTTTTCAGCCGAGTTAATGCAATTTAAAGAGGCTGCTGTTGTTGGGGAATACATTTGGGACAAGCAGATGGGTGTCAGGTTGCTTTTTTTTTGTTTGTCTTTGTTACCTTACACTCCAAGATAAGGTAAGGTGAGTGTGTGTCTACAGATTAGTCCGATGAGGAGAAAACAGAAGCATTGTGGAAGAGTCAGTCGATCCACCTGTTTATATTTTTACTGCAGGTTTGGTTCCAATATAAGTTTTTGCACTTGTACAAGAGCACAAATTAGTAATTCTGAGTTTTGCACTGTCCTCTTAAGTCAATGTAATATTAATGGCCCCATATGTAGCCAGTAATGTCAACTTTGTCAGTTAACTGAAATAGGCAGTAATAACAAATGAATATTGTGTAAATTGACTTTTGTTTATTTTTAGAATGTAAAAAAGACAAGTAATTGCACTGGGTGTGAATCGTTACGTGTTGAAGCTCTCTGGAGACAGACCCAAATGCTCCTGTGCTTCTTGCTCTCAGACTCATTATTTTACAGACACTTTTTTTTTTTTTTTTTTTTTTTATCATTGTGGTCACCGTGCCCGGAATCCATAACTCTGGATTTCAGTATTTCAGTACAAAAACATGTATGTAAGATTAAATGCTCCGAGTGGCGGTAGCGGAAAAATGTCTCGGATGGCTCGGATGAATTATGTGCTTCTCTTGAATAGTCTCAACAATACCTCTTTCTTGAACTCCATTAACTTTAACTCAGCGCTGAAGGTGATCCCAGTCGTAAAGTGTCCAGCAGTGATGTTGTGATAGTGTAAGAAGGTTCCTCCAAGGAGAACTCTGATATCCAGGGCTGCTGTGGCAGCATCCCGTTTTGGATGGCCAAGAATGAAGTTGAGGTGTCCACGGCCCCGCCCCAACCACCCCATGACTCCACCACCGAATCGCCTGTGATAGTGGGCTGGAATTGGCTCCAGCGGCCCGTGTAGATGGTTTCATCTGAATAAAAGCTTGACGATTTGATGAATGAGCCATCAAAACAATTCCCTTTTTTCTATTTGACTTCATCCAAATGATGCCCTGGTGTAACATACTGCAGTGACTGGAGTGTTTTCAAATTGATCCCTTTGAGTCAATAGTCTTAAAAGGCCCTTTAAAACCATCCCCTTTTAGGACCACTCTCGGCTTTGCTCTTCATTTTATGATCTGTTTGCTCACAAGCCTGCAGTAGTCCCGGTGTCTCACTGCCCCTGAAGCCATCCCCACCATCTCACCTCGCGTCTCTGAGTGACACCACTTGTCCTCCTGCTGACAATAAAGACCCAAATTAAACTTGCAGGATACAATTGAAATCAGGGCTGTGTGGTGTCAGCCATAGGGCTGTCCCCTATTGATCATCTGGATTAGCTGCTTTGACACTGAGATGGTGAGAGACGTGGTTAACCTGGCAAAAAGAGAGAGAGGGGACAAATATTCAGAGTAACAGGAATTCAATCAAAGCATAAAATTAAAGGATTTATTACCAATGCTTGGCCATGGACTTATAACAAGTGACTAAAAGTGAATACAGTGGAAAAAGCTGCGGAGTGCTGTGACGCATTAGCCAAGCTGTAAGAACTTTGTAGGTTTTCCTAAAGACATATCCACTCATTAAGTTCAGCTGGAGTCGCGGCTGCCGTTCGATTGTAATCAATTTGAAATATTCATACGTTATTTAAATCCAGTAGAAGTGTTCCTGAGTGGTGGATACAGATTCCTGCATCATTTTCTTTCAAAGAAATTATTGGACAATTGTACACGTAGACAGACTGCTCTTAAAAAGTGAACTGCCTCCATCTTTCAGTTGCCTCTGTCCTTGAGTGTTTGGAGAATGACAGTGCACGCACGCGCACACACACTTCATGCACCTTTTGCTCAGCCGTCTTGCTGTCATGATGGAGATTGATCTAGTTTGTGCTGTTTAATGGCGTGTGGCTCCATTAGAGTCGTTTGGCCGGTGACTTGCTCCGCAGTTTGACTGAAGCACACCTATGAGGATTAACTTTGATTCAGGATGCATTCACCTAAAAAATCTCCCTCCTCCCACTTCCCCAACTCCCGCCTGATCGGCTGCCTTAGAAACTGGGTTTTATCTGGTTGGTGGTTGTTTTCATTCATGATTCTATCATTGCTCTTGTGATTGTGTCTGGCTTCAATTACTGATTATAGTTAATTAAATCATTCACACCAATGGTGACATAAGTTGAGGGTCCAAGATTGCTTTCATAGGTGAAAATCCTTTACTATTTTATTACTTTATCAGCAACATTATGAGCTGTATTATATTGAGAATGAGGGAAATGATCATGTTATTGGTTGTTACAACCCTGATTGTATCTACTCACCTCTTATTATCTCTCTGATGTGGAATTATAGTGTTGTGCTCCATGTTGTCAGTTTGTCTTTTCACATCTGTCGATAGTTTGTTCAGTCTCGTCGCTGTGTTTCCTTTTTGCCTGTTTGTTTGACCTGATCGACGTTACCACATATTGAACTTTGTCTGATCAATTGTGAGCCATATGACATTAGGAGGCAATAAATGTGAATATTGTGGCCTTTGAAAATTAGTCAAGTCATCTTTTATTACAAAGCAGAGCAAGTTTCTTATTCAACTAAAAATTGTAGTTTGATATGAAAAAAGGTGTAAAAATGTAGAGAAAAATGAGAGTTGATAGTCTAGAAAGTTCGGAATAACATGGTAGAGCAATACAAAACTGTAACACTTATTTGGACAGTGTCTAACTGTGTGCATCTATGAATGGATAAATATATATATATTGCCACAACGGAAATGAGCACGTGTTTAAGGACTCTACCACAACGTTTCTGTAGTTTTGCTGATTTCCTTAAACTGCTGAGTGAAAAAGACACAGTTCAACCTCTGACCAGCAGAAAAAGACCAGGTTTTACATAAACAAAATAGATGCTTAAAAATATATATATTTATTAAAAAAAAAAAAAAATGTAAATAAAAAATAAATAAATAAATAAATAAAAAAATAATATATATATATATATATATATATATATATATATATATATATATATATATATAATAATGCACCTGTCTCTTTTGGATTAAGTGTTATTTTTTTCATATTAAATCATTTCATTGCTTGGACAACTAGTTTTTATTGATAATATGGTATTCAAATTAAAGATTCAATGCAAATCTGACAGCCTTCTTTATCTAAAAAGGCCAAACTGCTGTGATTGATCTGTGCATAAAAGCCATTACTTGTGGTTGGCTGAGCACTCAGATGATGGATGGTTAATATCTGCTCCAAATCTAATTAAAGCCGCTGTCTTCCATGAAGGAGTGTTGTTGTGATGGGTCTTAAAATCCAGAGAAACTTGTCAAAAGTTATATTTTGTGAATAGTTTTTTTAGGTCTTTATTTTTCTAAATTTTTTAAATTACAAGACATTCTGCACTATCTATATTCCTAAAGGTCATCCGGGTAATTCCCATAATATGATGGTTCTACACATGAAAGCTTTTGGCAGCCATTGTCCTATAGAATGAGACTGTGAACAGGAGAATAGAGATATAATGACTAGTTTTCTGTGAACCCTTCTTTATATTTCTATGCTATGCTGATTGTGTACACAACAAAGTAGCTTGATTATCGAAGATGTATTGAAATAAATGGTGATAAGTAGAAGATTTTAAAGCAAAATGGACCTGGAAATGTGCAGGATACAAAGGGGAAGCATATATAAGAAAGATTGTCACAGGCTCTGGCAGCTTGGAACAATGCCAAATCAAAAGGTGCTTGTTTCACTCTATTAAAGGAGTTTAAAGGCAGATATGGTTTTATAATGTGAAATGTGCATGACCACTAAGCATGCAGATATGAACACATGCTTCATTGCTCAGTAAGGGAAAATCTAAACATTGGGTTTGAGAGGGCCTCTTCACATAAACACACAAGGAGATCCTGGATATACCAACTCTAACGAAGTTACCACTGGATTTTAAATTCAATTCAGTTTTATTTATAAGACTCTAATTACACCATGGATATCGAATGGCACTTTTACAAAGGAAAGCCAAACGATCCCACAAAACCTCCCCTGAAAGAAACCTTGGCAACAATTAGGGTTTGGGGTTTGTATGAAAGAAAAGAAACAATCAGAGAGAAGCAAACAAGTTGACTGCAAGTTTTGAACACACTGGCCATAGGAAGCACAGATCACCAACTTCCACTATAAGATCCTGCTGTAAGTTACTGAGCAGGGATGTCAAACAGGGGACGACTTCACAAAATATAACAATTACAAAGAAAACATTGCTTTAAACCTTTAAAAAAAGAAAACTTTCCAGCCATGTATTGCAATTTTTGTTGCGACCAATTTCAAAGAGACATAGTATTTTGATTTTTCATTGCATTTTGCACTATGAGGCATTCTAAAAATGGCACAATGTTCAAGTTGTGCGTCTTTCTCTTTGTGAATTTCAACTTCTTCAGGTTTTGGAAAAGATATCGTAATTAATTTTTATTCACTGTTATTTCTTTGCACTGAAACAAAGCTAAACCATCCAGAGATATGTGGTTGCCCGCAGATTATATATAGATTATTGCATTTTCCTTTTACTGCTTCGAGCCACTGCAGATCAAATTTGACTTTATGTAGTGCCTGAACTGAACTGAATTTGTCACACCAAGTACAGAGAGATGGATGTTAGTGTTGGGAATATGCAGTGGTGACAAATTAATATATGGAAAAGATATAAAGAATATCTCCCGCCAATCTCAACCTACAGTGGCTTTATGAAGTCTTAAACTTTATTAGATAGGAAGGTTTCAAACCTAAGCCTAAAAGCAGAGACTTCGTCAGCCTCGATAACTGAAACTGGAAGTTGGTTCTGCATGAGAAAAGCGTGATAGCTGAAAGCTCTCACTCCTTTTCTACTTTCAGCAACGTCAAGAACGTCCAGCAGGCCTGAACAAAAAGTTCTGATGGAATGAACATGATGGCAATAAAACTTAGATGAAAGAAATCAAAACGGTTTGATAGTCTCTGTTTGAAGCACAAAACAATCCAAGATGAAACATAAAATCAAGCCTGCACGCTGTGCACACTTTCCTGAAGCAACGTATACATGTCAGCAGGACCTAAATAAGACATGTTTTCCCCTGGTTGAGTTCTCAAGCTGCTTTGTAACCACTGTCTGATGTGTGTGTTTCATGCCACACACTGTGCAGAGTAAGCAACAAACCACATGGCTTTCAGTGTTTGATTAGCAGAAGAAGAAGAAAAAGAGACAGAAAGGGAGAAAAATGGGGAAGAGAGAGTGGCTCGGAGAGAGCGTGAGAGGTATGGCAGCCATCTGGCATTGTGGGGAGACGAGAAGCAGCCGGAGATGGGAGCGAAGGGTCCCTCGCACCGTTCCATTCCTCCATCGTCAGATCTCCATGTTTACCCTGCTCGCCACGTGGACTAGAGGCTCCCCGTTCTGCCTGAATCCTGCCAGCCCGCACAGCGCCTGCGAGGATGGTAATGTTTTCCAGAATTTCGGGTGCTGGAAGGGTGCGTAGAGAGAGACGGAGGGGGGGGGGGGGGGGTGAAAGAAGCAGATCCAAAGGAGAAGAAGTGCCAGGTAGAGCTCCGGCAGAAGCTCTCGCCTCCTCTGGGAGCTCTTTGTAAAAGGAAAAAGCACCGAGTGTACTCAAGTAGAGGCAGAGTCAGTGATTAACCTCTCAACCTGGGGATTCTTTGGCACGGCCATTGCCAGTAGCTCATAATATTAAAAGATTTACTGTGGCTCACGATGAGGACAACAAATACATCACAAAGAATTGCAGAGAAATAAAACGATAAGCAGATGCGACCATAATTTTCCATTCAGCACTTCTGATTTATGTATTTTACTGGCAATGTACAATTATGAAGAAATATATAGCACTGTTTTAGTAATGGATATAAAATGATGCACAGGGCTTTTGGAAGCTTCTTTTTATTGCAATTCCACAGCTGTATTCAAAAGCGGTGTCAGATTGTTGCTTAATGTGAGCGAGGGAACGTTTTAATGAAGCAATGGAGCAGAAGTAGCTCCATTTGTTCATATAGTGCATCAGCATTCAAATGGAAACACTGCACTTGGTATTAAACGAACTTGAGGAGATTGTTCCATGTGTTATCTTAAGAAACTCAGAAATTGGTTTAATAATCGTGACTGCTGTTTTTCATAATCCATTCATCTTCTATATCAGTCCATTGAAATTGGGTTTGTGGGTTGCAGGGTCACAATGGCTGAAGGCAGGTTACGCTCTGGATGGAGACTCATATTTACACTACAGCAATTCAAACACATGTTTTAAAAACACGCACTCTGCACAGCATTGATTGCATGCCAGGGCTTGATTGAGGATATTTTTTGCTGTGAGGTAAGAATCCTGAGTATTAGACCAGATGGTCATGGATCAGATTAAGAGGTGAGTGTGGTAACCACTACAACACCATGCAGCATAGCACCCCCACAATGATTTAAACTTCTTGTACTTCTGCAAGTTTCGTATATTTCAGTAAGTGAGAAGGGTAACTTGGATCCGTAGTGACCAAGAGGCTAGAGATGAGAAATATGTAGATTTGATTCCCACTGTGGGACAAACCCTGTGTCGTACCATGGCAGCCCACTGCTCCTGGTCGCTAAGGACCATTAAGAATTGTGCTAAATATAGAGAAAAAAAGAAAGAAATTTCCCCAAGGGAATCAAAAAAGTATGCTTTTTTCTTCTTTTTTTAATATTTGTTACAAGAAGGGAATCATTCTTCTTTTTCAGGAATAATCCTCCATACTAAGAACTCACAAGAGTGAACAGGAAGGCTGGATCCCATTTTTTCTTGGAAAAAACAGATTATGATGTATTTGTGGAACCCCCTAAATTGCTATTGCGAAACATCTCTGTTTATTGTCTCCCTCCCCTAACAATAGCTTGGGATTTTCACCCTCGTCGTCACAACAGTCAGAGTGATCGGTTACCCTTCCACAACAGTTTCCCTCTCAAAGATTCCAGACCAATAACACATGCTGGAAACTTCAAACCGCACCAGCAAAAACCTTGGAGGATGTCTCAGTCTCTGTGGTGCATCACACATCCAAAAACTAACCTCAGCATCCACTTAAACAGCAAGTCGAGCCAAGCTTTCATCATGTTTGTTGGGCAATCATTTTCCAGACTGTTACTGAGCCTGGTAGCGCCTCAGGAAACCTCGAGCAGATCACTGACCAGACTCTCCCTGGAGAGGTTCCACCGCCTGAAATCCCAAACTCACCAGCAGGAAACAGCTAAGTGCCCTTTTCACCCTCCCAGCTTGTGTGAGTCTGTGTGTTTTTTCATGTGCGTATACATCATTTCCCTTCTTTTGGTCGATGTCTCTTTTTCCACCTGGAAACAGTGAGTCATTTCTGTGAAACGGTCTGCTCATGCAGGGGAGCACAGAGGCACAGTTCACCACAGAGTCACTCAACCTACAGTGCTTGTTGCTGTCTCAAAAGCCCCACGGCCATCACAGTAAAATATCCCCCATTCTAATACAAATCTATACTACAGCAGGAGAGCCTGTGTAAATCAAAGAGGGCTGTTTGAAGGTAAGCACGTTCTCAGGTAGTTTTGGAGGACTTAAAGACGGGAGGGGAAAAAAAAAAAATCTAATTCTAAAATCCTGAAATGAACTCTTTCCACATGCTGCTCCAGATGGCTGAGCAGCTTGTTGAAGCATGGAATCACAAAAGCAGCCAGACAAACTGTAACATGATCCCAAGGAAGTTTAAGGAATTCACAGTTGATTACTGGTGTGAAAACTGAAAGACGAGTGAGATGTTGTTTTCTGCCCACATGGATCAGACATTCATCTGTCAATGTGGTCGGTGTGATGGGAAACAAACTGCATGCACCAATGCAAAGCTGAGTGGCACCCGGCAGAAATACAGCTGCTTCTCTTTTCTGGCAGGGTTTTTTTTTTCTTCTCTTTTTAACATGGACTGAACTGTTGCATTACTCTGGCAAACTCCTGCAAAGTCAATTCAATTATGAATAAACTTTTTTAGATGGCTTGGTTTTTTTTTTTCACCCCAAGCCCATCGGCCATATTTACACTGTCTCTCTGCTTAGCCTGACCAATATTGCTGGCCCCAGTGGGTCATCAGCCCCGTCTGAAACATGTTAATGATCAGCTGCAAAGATCCACAGGGCAAAAAACAGAAGCGCATAAAAACGGCTGAACTCTCTCGGATGAAGCAGCGGCGTCCAAGTGTGTAGCTCAAAATGATGAGGGAGCTTAAAAAAGAAGCCAAATCTATCGGGAGAGGAATTAGAGCTCTGTGGGGAATTGGGATGACTCACAACTGGCAAACCACGACGTTAGACAGTCGAAATTTCAGTCACACGGACACAGTGAGTTCCCATCGGAGTGATTTGTGTTGGCATGGCTGTAGAAACAAAGGAGAACGGTTCACAGCCGCTGGCAGCGCGGGACAGTTTGTGAACACCGACACCTCCCACACATCCAGCAATGAGCTGCTGGAAACCGTTCAGGTAGTGTGGGCCTGTCTGAACGAGTGATTCAAAGAAGTTAAGCTACTTTTTTTATTAGGATTTTGGAGAATGCCCCAGTTACAGCTGATTCTGCAATGTTGTGGGATGACTACAATAATCAGAGATTTGCAAGGTTTAGTATCATAGACAGGGCAAGCAGGCAGCCTCATAGCAGAGTATTCTTTAACAACACAATAGTGTAATCTTCTATAAATATGAGACATTCTGTAATAGGGCCATGTCTGAACACACGTATAAAGGTTGTTTGTTGTTGTTGTTGTTGTGAAACCTTCCAAGTTGTTTCTCAGGTCCGGTTTACACATCAGCATTTTCAAGTGAAACTTCATTGTCTGTCCATATGAATGTCTATGTTGTTAATGTTTACATTGTAGTATTTTCTGTGCACATGCCTGTGTGATTTCAATACAACAGCACCCACGAGTGGCCCAACATGAAAACTACATTGTTTTCAACATTTCTGCCATTGGCTGTGTAAACGGCAACTCTTTTTCAAAATGCTGCCGTGTAAACGCAAACTTTTTCTGTAATGACAACACAAAATCTTTTGATACAAACTGGCCATGATGATTTAGAAATATAAATATTATTTAAAACAACAGACTCTTTGGTTTCTCACAAATAATTGAAGGATATTAGATAGCTCAAATATCTATGGTGACCCATGGTGAGCAATCTATTTTATTGTTGATTGAAGTTATCACTTGGGACACCTGATGTCCCTGCAATTTTTGAGACGCGGAATAAAAAATAAAAATGTCTTGTGCACCTTCATAATCTTATAATATCCCTTCAGAGACAAAAAAAAAGTGTCACTGCCAGGTGGTGCGTCATATTGGAACTTTCAAAGTAGTGTTTTTATGGCGACTTTGGGAGAGGATCTTCATTTATGTACTCCGACGGAGACAAAATCAAAGCCGCAGAGCTGCAATCAGAGATATTTACTTGAGGCTTACAGCCTCCAAAACCCAAGTAAGCACTTAAACTCACAGCAGGAGTCTTAAACTTGGCAGGAAAGAAGAGCAATTGAGAGATGCAGCTTTTTTTTTCTTCTTCTTCTTCTTTAGGGATAACCTTCAGAAATGTCCTGGTTACTGTACTTTATTTTCTAGAGGCACCAAGTCTGGTGGTGGGTCATGGGGTTTCATGTCCATCCCAAATTAAATTCAGGGGGTGGAATCCGCCCCACAAACAAAGCATCTACAGAGTCCTTGAGAGTGCACAGCAGCAAAACATGACTTTTTCACTGCTGTCAGCTTGTTTGGCTCAATGCACTTTTCCTTATTGCCACCTAAAAAAAACAAAACATTTCAGACCTACTAATGATTGGCAGAAGGTAGATTCATTGATCAATTAGTGCATGATGATTTTATTTAACCGACCAAAAAATATGTCGGCGATACATGAGTTTGGGATGTACAGTACTGTATTTACGGCTCCGTTTACACACCAACATTTTCAAGTAAAAACAGCAAACTTTCATTGCGTTTGGAGACTCTGTTCACAAGACAATAGTGGTTGGAGCCTCTGAAAATGCAACTTTTTAAAAATGCTGACACTGCGCACGAGCACCATGGCCATAGTAAATACTTTTTCTGCACCTTGATGGACAATAACAATATTTATAGTGTATTTGTCTCATGTGTGGTTTGATGACCAAAACAGCCAACCAAGGTTCAGCCAATCCCAGCTGAGTACGGGTGAAGGCAGACTTTCCCTCGACAGGGAAAAGAGAGAGCCATGCAACCCTGCAAACTTGCAATCGCACATACTTGAGTCATCAATTCCCCATTGGTGTTTTTAGACTGTGGGAGGAGACACCTGGAAAAGTCCCATGTATACACAGCGAGAAGATCCACAGGGAAAGGCTCAATAATGCTTGGGTTATCCAACACCACCTTGTTAGATAACAGGGTTGTGTTCACACTATATAAGATACCAAGTTTGTGCTGGGTTTTAAAGACAAAATCCTCTCCTCTGGAGAACGACATACAACACATGGTCCTTGAGCTCATGTTTTGAGTGTTTTCTGTATGCTTCATGTCTTCTTTGCTGTCGTTGTATTTTGGTGGCAGTGTTACAGCCCCACAGCTGGCCTGGTTTAAATACTGCAGCATTTCCCAGCGCACATGCATGTTTTTCGTGTAGATTCATGTGTGGAAGAATATTTTTGAGTCAAATAGCCTTTTTTTATGACTTAAGTGTGCCCTTAAGTTGGCACCCTCTGCCTCTCCCGACAAAAACTGTCTGGCTATGCCACTGCGCTCTAAAAGTGTCTAACTATTTTTGGAAATAATAAAAACGCAAACAAAGGGTCTATTTATAAGATTAAATGTGTGTGTGTGTGTGTGTGTGTGTGTGTGTGTGTGTGTGTGTGTGTGTGTGTGTGTGTGTGTGTGTGTGTGTGTGTGTGTGTGTGTGTGTGTGTGTGACTGTGCGTGTGCGCGTGTGAGGGGCGAGCGCAGTTGTGAGACGCTGCGCTATTGGCGGGCGGGTTTGCGCGTCTCTGGGAACCTGCTACTGGTTTTTCATCCACTCACACACAAACACAGAGTCACAGGCAGACAGACTGGCTATTCAGGGAAAAAAACGGCAGCAAGGAGGGAGAGAAAAACTAAACAAAACTCGCCCCCCGCCGGTCACAAACCTACAACTCCGAGAGAAGTGGAAGGACGCGATGTTGGGCACGAAATGCGAGCATTAATTCAGTCCGAGCGGACAATAAGGAAGAAAAAGTGCGTAAAGTCTGACAGCTGGAGAAATTAAACCGCGAGGAGGATTTGGGGATCTGCACGTGGAAACAAAAACCCTTCTCAGACACATCGGTAAGCTTCAGGTTTACATGTATCTGCATGCATTTGAGCGTATTTTACGCACGGGTAAAGTTTTATTCGTGTTTGCGCGGAGACGCTTTTCGCGGCTGCAGTGGTCAGTTGGCACGGACTGCGTCAATAACGTTGCTGCCACTTCACAGGGATATAAGCCTGCGTGGCACTGGAGAACTTAAACACTTTACGAGCCACGCTTCAAAAACAAACAAACGTCAAGTCTCCTGCGAACTGTGAATGATGTTTTCCATCCACCAAATCAGATTAATTAGAATTACTTTCTATAAATGGTAATTTTTCTGACGTTCGACTAGATGAACCATACCTCCTTGTTGTTGCTGTGATATTTTGTCACATTGGAAGCAAAAGGCACCTTTTCGGTTCAATCACAACCATAAGTTGGGTGTCAGACATTCCTGTCAGCGCAAAGTGGATTTGGGGTGTTGTCCAGCTCGAGAGGAGCAGCCTATTAGAAATGCTCTGCTCTCGCATCATCAAGCCACAGGAAACCCTTCTCTCACATGATAACACTGTATACTTGGAATATTGTCCACACACTGAACATCAGTCACATTCTAAGTACGCAAATACGTCCTATTATCTTGGTTTTGCAAATAAAGTGTTTTGGAATGAGGTGTTTGAAGGCAAAATTTTAAGTAAAATGCATCTTTTCAGTATTTGCATAGAAATATCAGACATCCAAGTGTAATTCTTGAGTACACAAAGTGGATTTGGGGTGTTGTCCAACCTGAATAGAGGAGTTGCCTGTTAGGAATTCTGTGCTTGTGTAGATTCAAGCAGCTAGGAATTCATATTTTACTTGACCAGTGTAAACATGTATTTCAAATCCAAAACTAAGCCTTTGTCGAATTTTAATCTTGTGATCCTGGTTTGCATTTTTCCAAAATGAACCTCAGCATTTGAAGCCTGTAACTAGTCTTTGTTCAATGCAAATGTAAAGTACATTTTTCGGTCAAATGTTTGAGGAGAAGAAGCTGCAGTAAGTTTGAGACCTTCCTTTCAGCACAAAGTGCATTTGTAGCATTGTCAAAACTGCACAGAGGAGTTTCTGGAAAAAAAATCCGGAAACCCTCCTTTCAGGGGATGAAAATGTAAACTTGTTGTCACGTTTTAAGGGCCCAGAATATCTGATGAGCCTGGTATGCATGTTTCCTAATGAACCGTGTGGAGTGAGGTGTTTGAAGTCTAAATATCACCTCAGCAGAGATAACAAGATTAGCCATGAACCTTAAATTCAACATCCATGCAACGGTTTTGATAAATTAGTGCATTGAAATAGAAACAGGCTGAAAACATTTGGAAATGTGTGTTCGTTGCTCCTATTTTAGTGTGTGCAAGGTGAGCTGTTGTTTTGAGCCACTCCGAGTACCCCAAAACAAACGCAAGATAAAAAAGACTAAACAAAATGATCGCTTTTTGAAAATATTTGTTCTCTGTTTTGGTTAGATTTATGGAGTTTGAGTTGAGAAATCTAAAAAAAGAAAGCAGAGTAGAGCCTTTTCTGCATGTATCCATCTCTGTATTTCTGACTCTTTTTCCTCCTTATTCCTGCCCTTGTGTTTTCAAATGGCTTTAACTAACCTACTTATATTTAAAATATTGCTTCTTCTTATTGCTGTAGCGCAGGGTTTAATTTGCTCTGGCTTGCCATAAGAGATAAGTGTCTGCCTCTTCCTCAGCGTCCAATTAGAGTCAGCCTAATGTAAACTCCCCCCCCCCCACCACCACCACCACCACCACCACCATCCTGTGGGTCCGCCACCTCAGCTCGCTCCGCTCTGAGAGGCGACGTATCCTTGTAGGCTGACATGAAGACATAAAGATGGCTGTTCCTGTCTCAATTGTACGAGTGAGAAGAGGAACAAAAGCTGCCAGACAGTGTTTCAGATAAAAATGACATTGAAATTCCTCCCCAAGGATCCCAAAACACAAAGGACCTGTTCCTGTATTGCGGAAGTGCACAGCTCCTCCATATTGAGCAACTCCTCTGTTTTGCAATATATTGGATGGAGAAGTGGTTAAATGAAGACATTCTGGGGTAGTGTTGTTTAGTGTTGGACTGTTGCTCTAAATGTGGCATCCAAATGTGTTGCTTTGTATCAAGACTGTAAACTTATTACACATTCACTATTGTATTCCTGATGTCTCTTGCCATTGCAACAGTAAATCACCAGTCACTGTTGGGGAGTGCTCTATGTTTGTATTTTTGCTATTTACCAAGTCTGTCTGAAATGTTTTACAGCTTTAAGGTGCTAGGCTATAAAGAATGAGCTCATTTGGGAGGGTGTGGGGGGGGTGGGGGGGGGGGGGGGGGGGGGGGGTAGTTGGCATGTCATTCATTGATTGATGGTTAAACCATGCCTCTCTGGCACTGTATAACCTTCACTAGCAGCTGAGTCACCAAGGGAAATGGATGGGTCGTTCCATATCTTTCCTTTGGAGGGAAAACCCAAAGGTGCTGTTCAGTCTGCTGCTGTGATGAAACGCTTATTCTGGCCTCATGATCAATATTTTCTTTCTCCTTTTTCTTTACATAAAAGTAGTAGCCAGCAGGATACACACGATTCACTCTTTGATGACAACCTGTTGTCTCACAGCGGACTATATAATATGTTCCCACTAGCAAAAGACAGACAAGCTTGGAGAGAGAGATGTCTTTTTGAAATTTCTACCAATTCTTGCAGATCCCCTTAGTTCTCGATACTCATTCAATACCATTGTAAAAAAAACAAACAATAGATACAATAAATATGTTATCCTGACACAGTCAGGTTCTCTGCTCATCTTGGCAGCCCTGCTCTGTGAGCATCATCGGAAACAACTGCAGTTCTGTGGTGCGACTCTTTCATTACGTCCAGGCGGGACTCTGACTTAAGAGGCATTTAATCATAATCCAGCAAATGGTAGCTTCACACCTTTGGGTCCTCAGCCAAACACCAAATGTCTGAACCTGCAGTTTCTTTCTCAACAACACATCATCAGCAGGATCAAACTAACCTGTCTTGGAACAATCTAAACTGTTACAGTTTTAATAAATAATAAATATGTGGATAAATGATAACAAAATCAAAAGGCTGGATCAGTTTTACAAAACTAATCAACAGTTGGATTTGAGTGTATACAATAAACTGAACTGTGTTTGTAGGGCCACTTCATCAAAAAACATGTTTAAAAATGACAAAACAAGTTTCATGAGCTTTGAAGTGTTTCCATCTTCTTTTTTTCCTGTGACTTCTGAGGCATCTTTTTCAAATTGGCTTTTGGAAATCTATAATTGAGACTTTGACAAAAAGTGTGACTCCTACTGTTTTTCTTGTTGACAAGCTGAGGTGTGACTGTGGAAGCCAAATTTCTCCAGTCTTTATGTCGTGTTTGCCAACAAGAGATTTCCTTGGCAGACTCGCACATGTGCCAACCTGCCAATTTCCGCTGATGCAACTATGCAAACTCGTACATCTATTATACTTCCTGCACAAAATACTATGGGTAATGGAGAATTTTCTTTCAAGATCGACTTGGTACTGAACTCAGTTCTTATAACAACCCTGCTGGACCAGTCCTCTACATTATTTAAAAAAAAACGCCGAACCTATTTGTTGCAAGTGAAAGATAACGATAACTTTCCAGAACTTTCAAGAGATGATTGACAGCTACTGAGTCCTTATTAGATATATATAGCTGCTTTGCGGTGACTCCTTTACAAAGTGATAGGTTTTCAAAGGCAGAATGAAGACATGACGAAGAAATTACAGGATGGAGCTTGAGGCAGATATTTTTGATCCAATAAGATCAGTCTCAGGCAAACTGCTGTAACACTGCCTCAACAATAAAGTCACTCAAATTGCCAGCTGGATGTCGGGGATGGATTTCAGCGTTCATGAAAATCAGTTTGATTCTTCTGCTGAGCGCAAACCTTTTCAGCTGTGAGAAACCAAGAATCTCTATGGTGTATTGTGTGTGTGTGTGTGTGTCCCCCCTGCTGACGACGTCGGTACACAGAACGGTTCAGAATTGGAGTCGCACATCAAACGACTGTTCATTTTGCTGTGGGGAATCTGGATGTACTGCCTCATCAGAAACAAAACAAACAACAAATATTGACAACTTTTCACCTGAGTCGTTTGAAAATGCGTGGAGATGTGGAGAACGGCTTCTAACCGGATGAACACGAGTGTTTGTTGCTGACTTTGAGCTGAGTGGCTGTCACTTCTCTTGGGTAGTAATTTTGGCCTGTCCCAGGTGTCATGTTTGTGCAACCACAAACTGATAATATCAGAAATTACACAACCACTGTCTTACAACACTGCACAGTGTGACTGCTTCTGTGAGGTACAGTAATCATTGGAAGTGCAGCAGAAAAATCACAATTAAAGCAAGTAAAACACGGTTTCCAGTCAAATATCTTGGTATAATTCCATATATAAACCATTTCCTTGTATAGAAATACTACATGCTTCAAGCTTTTCTTCGTTTTATGACTTCCTGAAGGCACCGTCTATATGCAGATGAAGTACGATTCTACTGTGAATAGAAGTACATTGTCGTGGTCGTCATTATAAAGTCTACTTCACACAGGTAATAAACCTATTATGCTGAAACGGCACCGTGTGCAGGAGCCTTGAGAAATCTTTCCAGCCTTTCATGGCCATACCGTTGTTTTTAACCAAATCAAACACATTTGCATATCTCTGGAAGTCGAAGATGGGGAAAACAAACCATTAATTAGCTTTGCTGACTGGCACATGCTCTCACTCTGAAGGAGGGATTTGGTTCCTCAATCTCAGAACTTGGACAGCCGAATCAGGAATGCCGTCATATACCCCGCTTGAGTGAGCAGCCCTTCTGTTGTGCTTGTTTTGGATTTAGTATTAACGCAAGGGTTTTTTCCAGAGAGAGACTGATGGACCTGGCATTTCACAATCCAGCCCTGCTTGATTCCCTGAATGTTGTTTTTAGGTAATAAATTGTTGAGATATTGTTGTTACTGGGCGCTTTTTCACAGTGTTTTATGTCTTATGAAATACCAGAGAGAGTATTTCCTCAGCATGACCTGGAACATAGTAGCTCTGTAACATAATAGTTCTTTGTATTATTGGCTCTTATCATTTGATGGGCTATTTGTGAGTAAGAAAAATATGTTATACTGTAAGGTGTCAACACTAAGGTTTGCCCGTTATTTGTTGCTGCTCTGAATTTTAATATGTCGCAGGCTGGCGTTGACACCATGAGAGCAGCAGGGCGGATGGTGTAATCTCTCAATTATTTTATGAGAGGTAACGTTCGCCATCTGTTCGTGTGGCGCTGTTGGAGGGCGCTCACTATTAGTGACACGGATGAGTGACAACACTCTCTAAAGATTGAATCTATGAGGATGTGAGCACTGTGGGAGGCCTCTGTCTTTAAAATCAAGGTTGTGCATAATTCAGCATGAAAGACACGCGTGAAAAGCTGCAGATGAGGCGAGATGTTTTATTTCTCGAATCCATGAAAGAAACTACTTTGTCTTTGCAAGTTTGTAAAGGATGTCTAATGTGAGTGGGAGGAGTAGATGTAAAGTACTTCTTGAAGAGGGTTTTTTTTTAAAAATCTGTTTAGTTTGTGATCCTGCCAGATGATTACGTTATATGTTTTGATGTACTTATTTTGTATAACATACTAATTCAGCTGTTTGGCTCATGCTCCAGCTGGATGGAATATTTCTGCACGGCTCTTGATAAACTCTTCTCTGTATCTTGTCGACTTTCCAAAAGGGAAAATATGCATGTTGACACACCAGTACGGTGCACCTGTGTGTTAACGGAACATGACTATATCAGGAGCACGCTATCTCTCAGCTTCTGTACACACATGGAAAAACACTGTCTTTTGAATGTGTGTAGTATTTTATTTAATTAGGGGCAACAAAAAAAAAAGGTGCATTTTCTGTCAGAAGTTCCCCAAATCCAGTCTACCTTTAGGTTTCTTTGGATAATTGTGTGTGTCTTTTTCTCCTGCAAAACTTTAATTCTTTTTTTCTGCTTGGTTTTGCAGTGCTGTCTATATAGGAATATGTAAATTTTCCATACCCAGCAGAGGACCGTAAATATCCAAAGGTTAGGTTGAAGCTGCCACAGGGAATGTCTCACAGGGCTGAGGAGAAATACTTTTTGCTTTCAGTGGTGGCTGTTCTCGGAGATAAGACCTGTGTACACAGATGCAAACTTTCACTTTTGCATTCACACTGACTTAAATATAAACCATGTCGTGCAATTAAGTCTCACCTCTCATACAATCCTTTGACAAATTGAGCTGTTCTTTATTTTCAAGGCATTTATACTCTAATGGTGCAAAACTAATTGCTTCTTCTAAAGGCAGGACAAGCAGGCACACGTACGAAATCTATATTTACTGCGTTTCACTTGACCACCTCCTACATTCTCTTACTCCCACAACAAATTAGAGCTCACTGCTTCATATTTATATGATTGATCCATAATGGCTCACTAAGTAATTGTCACATCAACTACCAGACTTTTAATTACGTGAGCGGCGGAGTGGATATATGCGGTAATAGATGGGATGCAGATGGACGTGGTCTGCGCCAGCTGCTGGTTCGGCTTTGACTTTTCATGTCTCTCCAGAGGAAAGAAAAGCCACACCCCTGGTTCACTTTGATAAGGTGCATCTGCTCGTCTTCTGAGCCCATTTCGTCAGATTCTTCTGCTTTCCAATTCCTCATGTGCACGGACTGGAGAGCGAGCGGGGCTGCTTCATGAAGGTCTGTGCAGACTAACTCAAAGACCACGCTCCAGTGCGGCCCCCGGGAGAGCAGCGATTTCACACTAACACACGAGGGAATGAGCGGGGCCACAACATGCAACCACAGTTAATAAAGTGTATTTGAAAGGAGGCTTTGTTGTAGAATGGGGTGATAAGCAGCCATTAAATATATGTTCACTCTTTTTACTGCCACAGCACAGCTCGGCGGCGACAACTGTTCAGCCCTGCGCTGTGAGCATTGCATAAGTCTGCTCAAAGTCAAACCGTAAGCTGTGCGCTGTAGCTGGCTACATTTCACTGCCTCGAGGCTCCTGTCTGCCGCCTCCTCCTCCTCCTCCTATTCCGACTTCTTGTTTTTTCTTCCTCAAACCCCCCCCCCCCCCCCCCCCCCCCCATCTCCTCGTCCCTGCCTCTCGTCATGCTTCAGTGGGCCACCTGAGGGGGAATCTGTGCTGGTGACAGCTTGAGGCGAGATGTGGGCAGCCTTCCTTCTTCGCTTGAGGATGATGTAGAAATTCTAGGGATTAGGGCTTCCTCAGGGAGGAACTCCACTGCTATCAGAAGGCAAACAAAACAAGCCACTTCTCAGCTGTTAACCTTTTTTTTTTTTTTGTACCATCCAGTGTTTATCCAAATGACAGCGAGAGGAAGGGGATAGACTCGTTTTTTCTTTTTGTTTTTTTAATCTTAATCAAAATGATGTCCGTGTGCTGCAGGTTCTTGCAAAAAAAAATCATTTTTGAAATTAAGTTTCCCCTTAATAAGAATCAGGAAATAAATAATGCAGAATTATACTATTACATTTTCATTGGAAAATTATGAAGAGACCCTGAAAGCTGGTCAAGAAAACAATATTTTAGAATATTGGAAAATGTCTCATTCATTGGATGTGACACCCAGGCCTTTGTCGAGCTTCGAGGTTAGATTGGCACAGCACAGCCCTTTCAGTCTTTATCAATTCTCAGTATGAGGTGCACGCCTCAAACAGGTTTGCACAGTCTTTGCACCATGTCTGACTTGCTAGAAAAAGACTCCCAGTTGAAAGGGCTCTCTTGCTTTTGACACTTGGCTTGAATGCAAAACAACTCTGTGCTTCTTTCTGCAGGAGCCTCACGCGTCTGTCTGTGAGCCAAAGTGTTTGGAATTTGGACATCTTAAGTTCCAAAGAGAGGCATATTTATTAGCCTTTTTAATTACTCTCCACACAGTCTTGGCGTGGATTTTTGTTTACTGTGCCTGCTTGCATTGCTGAAAGGACAGAGAGGAGGGTGGGAGGTGGGTGAAAATGAGCAGATTGGAGAAGGCTGCCAGTGCCTCCATTGCAGGAAAATATAGAATTTTGATCCTGGTGAAGTGACAGTTTAGAGAGGAATGAATGAAGGAGAGCAGGTGTAAAACATAGTACGTGTGTGAAAGGGAAGGAAGATGGTTGGTTAGTGACCAAAAGACGGGAGGCTTTATATGATTTGGCCGAGCTGAGATTTATCGGAATGGACAGCATTAAATAGAAGTAGGTTGAAGCTCATGACGGACTGTTTGGGGAGAATGTGAGAAAGACGAGATAAGAGTTTGGATGGTTCAGTTGTGTATGCAGGGAAAAGGATGTTCATAATAGAGCTACAGGCCATTGAGAAGTTTCATGAGTATCCATTCAGTGAGAGATGACATGCAGGTGATTGGTGTGAGGGAGGAGGATACAAGAGGCCGAGAGTACTGGAGGAAGGTCTGCTGTGAAAGTTATATAAAAGAACTAAAAGAATTACAGTGACATTTTGAGTACTTTCTCTTACTTGGTCTAATGCACAGAAGCTCTCAGGTTTGTCAGCAAGCTTATTAATATACAGTATGTAACTCTTAAAAGACTTTATATATCAAAGAGGTGATGATTTATGTTCCATTGTAAAAGTACTTCTATATGGTTTCTTAGAAATGACCAATAGAGGCAACACATTCAACAAAAATGGAACAATAACAGCTAATACTCTAAGTGGGACAATTTATCAGATTGTGTTGCATTCTAACAAGTCTATTGTATCCAAGGCTTTTATCCTCCACCACTGTCGAAGTGCTCTCTCCGGCCTGACGTAATCCTGCTTTAACAATGACCACAGGTCAACAATGGCCCCCTTTCAGCCTTTGAGTTTATAGATGTGGAAGGCGGCTTGTAGGCTTTTTATTACTTGTGTAAACTGCTTTTGTGCAAGTCAATGAAACTTGGACTCCGATTTGCCTGCACTCACGGTTTCAATGCTGGCTGCACTGCTGGAAAACATCTTTTGAGTTTGTTGGTGTTTGTAACCGTAACGAGTCGGTGTGATGGAGACATTGTTTTGCTGGTTGCTTTGGCTTCACAGTAGCCCAATTCATCCACTGGTTAACACTAACAGATTTGTCCATCAACAGCAGGGTGGAGTGGTATGTGTGGTTAAGAGAAAGATTAAGTTTTACAGTCCTTTTGGGAGCATTTGGATCTGATTAACCCACTTCATCACGTTTGAATCACGGGTTTGAACACTGGCCAAATAAGAACAGTTTTCCCTGACACCACCAGGACATGCTCACTGTCCCTCACTGTGTACTCTCAGTCTCCCAGAAACAGGCTTGCGAGTAAGATGTAGGCTTATGATGGAAACATGATTGTGGTTTTGTATCATGGAGACCCACCACCACTCTTAACAGCCTCAGTTGAAGTTATTTCATCTCTGTGAGTGGCGGTGCTTCCAAGGAGAACATTGGCAAAACATTTAGAGATATGGAATCTGGAGCCTGGCAGAGAAACAGAGTGATGTCATTACAAGCGTTCCCTATTTTAGAAGCCTGTGACTCCCTCTGTTATTACTTTAACTTGCTTTCTGAACTGTGAGCAGCGGAGTGTATGAATTCAGATTGCTTGTGTGGGATTGTTTCAACTGGAGACTCCTACTGGACCGCAGCAGTTGGCCTGAGGAGGAGGTTGTGATCCATTACAGTTTGAACTCTTCCATCATATAATGATACACTCGTGTAGTGAGAAAACTATCTATATCTTTACTCATACTCAATCCAGTTGACAAAGTTGGATTGTATTATGGTTACTTTCAACTATTAAAGTACAGAGTTTGCGGAGAATATAGACTGGGAGTCATGGCACTCTGCCACCTGCCATTGTTGCCTTTGCCAACGAAAGTTGGGCGACCAACGAAGTTGGCCAAGAAGGTTGAGACGCTCCCTGCTCAGTGTTTCACACAGTGATGTAGCTACCTGATCTACTTAGTTAGCATTGATAAGAGCTAATGGTTATCATGCTCGTATGCTTACTCATTTCCGCAAACAAATGTGGAGAGGCGAAGGTACGCTCTCTACCGAGTGCCTGCTCGAGTTATCATTAATATTAGCATTATTTCACAGCTGATAATAAGAATAATCCTTTAATCTATGCAAGTTTTTCTTGAGCATAATTCTATTTCAATGCATTTAGACATTGAATGATGTAAATGTCATAGCCAGATGCAACATAAATACATTTTAGAAGATGGATGAGCTGCAGAAATGATGTATTTCGATGTGCAAAAAAAGCTCCTTAAAGGAAGACGTGTTTAGTTTGTGTGATCTTTCATCATTTTGTCAGTTTTATGTGACATTCAGTTTCATACTTGTGTGATTCCTCAGTGTCAACTAAAAAACGTTTTTTTTCTTAAAAAACTTCCCTAACAGTGTTTCGGTACTATGCACACATGATTACTGTCGTAGTCCTTTTGCAAGTTTCATACTACTTTCAAATGCATGAAGGTGCCAAAACCGTTGCAGGATTTCCTTCATTGTGTGGATGGAGAACAATCTATTGCAAGGATATGTCCCTTTTGAAGTCTGTCACTTCCTGTGTTTGGTCAGTGGAGCCTTCAGGTTTCACTCTTGAATTTCTCTTACCAGAGTTTGTTTGGAGGCAGAATGAAAAGATCTGTTTGTTTTAGATGGGACTGATCTGAGGATTAAGTGCATAATAAGGATTTGGAATAAGTTGGGCTTCTTGGAAGGTGGCTCCGTTTGTTTTATCTTGCACTCATTTTCTCTCTCGTCTCCTCTTCATAGGTTGGATCTCTTCACTTTAACTACTCGCCGGCTGCCTGATACGGAGATGAGTGCCAAGTCAGCCATCAACAAGGAGGTCTTCATCCCCCACGACGAGAAGATGCTCGCTGCTGTGCAGGTGAAGCGGAGGACAAAGAAGAAGATCCCGTTCCTGGCCACAGGCGGTCAGGGTGACTACATGACCTTCATCTGCCTTTCAGGTCAGAACTAATGAAAACTTCTTTGGTGTGTAAAGCGGTTTCTTCTGCTGTACTTGCTCATGTTTCCCTGCGGGCTGGTGTCGGTCGTGCTCTTTCAACCTAAAGTCGCATTTCGCACATGTCTCCTTTAATTCTTTCAATAATGTTCACCCTGACGAGCGTGTTTACGTTTCCTCTGTCGAACAGAGAGCCACGCTAAAGCAATTTCCTTCTGGGCTTCGGGTTAATCCTTTTTTAAACAGATTAGATTTAGGCTGAGATCTAATAATTGTTTCACTTGAAACTGATTGTGTTTAAGTAAATTTTGCTGTTGAACCATCAGCTAATAGGTTTCTTTTTAATTGAATTAGCTATGCATATTACCTTGCAGACAATAAAGCCTATTTCCAATCCAGCATCTTAAGAAGATAATTCTTCGGTTTTAAAGGCCTATTAAACTAACTTAATTAAAGACTATCAAGACAGTTTGCAGGTACACATAGATGTTTTAAGTAAGAATTAATGATATGTTTTAGATTATCTGTTTTTTGTTTTTGTTTTGTTTTTTATTTAATGAAACCTGGTGCAATATACAGTGAATTGTCCTATTGAAATCTAAAATTTTACAAAGTTTTTTTACAAACTCATCCTAGCAGTATGGCTTAGAGGTTAATGTTAGTTTTACAATGAAGTAGTTTTCTTTGCAGCCTCGCCGATATCTCAGCTCGGGTCTCAGTGTCATGTTGTGTACTCAAGTTCAGTGAAAAAAAAAAAAATCTATGTTCTCTTGGACATTTATACCATTTGCTTGGTGTTTCGTAGGCCGGAATGAAGCCTCTTGTTGGCTGGTTTTGGCCCACGAGCCTTATGTTTCACACCCCTGTTTTAGACACCCTGAAGGGTTTATTAAGGAATGAATAATCTTATTTTCATATGAACATGTGTACTGCCTAATATCCACTGTGTGTAATGCTGGACTGGTCACATCCCCAGCAGCAGACCTCGTACCCTCAGTCGCTTTTATATTGAATATGATACTGATTAAGTGGAAAGTTGATGAATTCAACTCGTTTGCTTGGAAATTTCTACCTTGTATTATCAAAATTGTGTTTGTGTTTGACTCACTTAGCAAACAGACGGCAATTGGAAATAACTAATTCAGTATCGCTATCTGAGCTACTTTTAACATTGGCCAAGGTCATTCTGCAGTCTTACGCAGAGGCATAGTGATTCAGGTAGCGATCATCCTTGTGTGAGCAGCAGACCTTACTCATTTGACTCCCCATTGCCTTTCCCCATTCCCTGATGTGACTTTTCTCTCTCTGGGTAATAATATCAAAAAATGCCCCAAAATGATCGTTTCACAATTAATCTCAAGTTGCAAGTTCATTGACCGATCAAAAAAATTATTTATGACTTTTTGAGATGGCTTTATTGTCCTAAATGAAGAAAACATAGTACAATTAGGTCTTTCTGGACAGTTTTCCATTATGTATTGGGCACTAAAACATTTATCCTCGTGTGTGTGTGTGTGTGTGTGTGTGTGTGTGTGTGTGTGTGTGTGTGTGTGTGTGTGTGTGTGTGTGTGTGTGTGTGTGTGTGTGTGTGTGTGTGTGTGTGTGTGTGTGTGTGTGTGTGTGTGTGTGTGTGTGTGTGTGTGTGTGTGTGTGTGTGTGTGTGTGTGTAAGACACACAGAGTGATGGAGACAGGGTCAATGTTAAATCCTCAATGATGCTTTGGAGAAAAGCCAATTTAAACTGCAACTGAAAGTTGCTATCATGGGAGGATTTACAGAGATTTACCGTTATGGAAATTTGCTGTTGTCAGAAGCCCCGACCTCTTAATAAGGACTCAAATGCTGAATCGTGTCTGTAAATAGACTGTCCACTTCTTCTTTACAATGAATTTAGTCCATATCTATCCAAGTTTGGTGGTTTACAAATGATGCATATGGGTGTCGAGGCTTTCACCTTTCTCGACAAACAAGTGTTTCGAAACCGTCTTTGCTTGAATTTGAGCAGATACATCCAAGGCTTATTAACACTTTTAATGAAAAGCTGTCTTTATCGTGACGTATTGATGCAGATTTCTTAGATAATCCTTTAACTGATGATGGCCAAAAGCAATTAATTTCACGTGTTTAGATTTGATCAAAATTGACATGAGTTCCTTTGATATGAAGATTTATGATTTAATAATCACAATAAACTGATTATATATGGCAGTGTTCTTGTTTATTTGCGTTTCAAAGATGCTCTCGGGAGGCTTAGATAACATTCCTTCAACCATGGTAAATATATACAAAATATATAGTACCCATTATTACTTTTCACCTGTTTTTCTCATATCTGAAATTCACGGGGCGTTTGTGGCTGTCAAACAGGCCAGGCGTCTGGCATTGTGTGTTTCCTGGATCCATAAAAGAGTAATTGACCCTTTTTTTCAATGTAGGACTTTGTGACACTCTCTTGCACTGGAAGTTGTTAATGCAGTTGCTTTCAATCTTGTTGAGTGTGATTCAGCAAAAACAGTGTTGTTCATTTATGACCTCTGAGTTGACATATATCTTGTACCAGCACTTTTAAAGAAGACGGTGTGTTTTGCTGTAGCTTAGCATTGAAGAGCACTTGTGGAGCGTAGCTCTTTTTTGACACTGTAGGCATTTCAAACTCAAACACACAAATTCTATTCATGGTTCTTACTGATGTTCATATGCAATTTTGGTAACTCTCTTGTGATGATACATGGATTGCCATAAAAACTGGAAATAAAATATACATTTTCCAACCCAAATCTCAACACAAGTGTCCTGAGACTATGTATGGTTGTAGTTGCCATATATATACTATATATGGCAGCTATATGGACTTCAACAAATCCAATTAAATCGTGTTCTGTGAACTCTCCTATCTGATATCGATCGGCTGTTCCAATTGAATTAATGAATTTATTGGAAGAAGGGGTCTAACCTGGCTCATAATCCAATAATCATTCGGGGGCCAAATATTTGGCCCATTAGTTTGTTGTCCACCTTCTTAGTTGTCTTTACATGTCTGTCTCCACATGATGTGGTTAAGAAGTGATTGCTGCAGGAGACGACACTGCTCTGAAAATGTTTTTTTATTGTTGAAAGGCTTGAAAGACATAAAGTTAACATTTGCAACTTGTTTAAGTCAAGTCCAAGAGAAGAAAGTCTGGAAACAAACGCACATCTTATCCGTCAGCCTTACTGGTTGTAATATCAAAGGTAAATGACAAAGATAACACAAAGCTTCAGAAATGTCTTTGCAGTTAGTCCTTTTAATAGCTAATGTACATATGCATACATTTTTAAGTTAATAAAACAGGAAAAATCCTCAATAAATGATTACTTTTATGAATCCACATGATGATCACAGATAAGAAAATGTCCTTTTTTTAAAAAACAAAAATGACAAAATGTTGACACAAACCATTTCATTGCCTCATTACATAGAAGAGAAACAACATTGTTGTCTTTCAACACAAAGTCCTGCACAGTGCAGCAGTGCTGATTTTTATTGTAGGACAATCACATGCATTTCAAGAAAACCTGGGCCATATAAAATCACACGGAGGGCCAGTTTTGGCACACGGGTCTTGGGTTTCACACGTGTGCTTTAGACAGTTCACAAGTCCGGATGAACTTTGTATTTTTAGTTTTTAGATTGGTCATTTTTGAAGTACCAAGGGAAAATCAACACACAGGAAGTAGCAGAATGCTACACAGAAAGCCCAAGTTGGTGAAATGGTTAGAAATAGGATTTTATTACAAGGCAACATATTAATGTCAACCTAACCCTCCAAGCATACATATATTTTCACGAGTTGGTCGATGGGTCGTGTGTGCTTTTCACTCCACTTTTCTGAATAAATGTAGATCATTTCTTTCCAGTTAGCCTGTATTTAGAAATAAATGTTGCATAATATTCTAAAACCTCTGCTAAAACGTGCTGATTTTTTTTTTTTTTTTTTTTTTGCTGCCTGCTTTATATCAACGGCCTCCTGACCGAGCTGATGTTTTGTGTCACATGAGGGAACACGGTGATGAAGGCCAGCATTGTAATGTACAGTAGTTCACTGAGTCATGTGGCATTTCATTAAGCCAGCGAAGCATTGTTGGGACTCGTCTGCGCGCAACCCTGTGTGTGTATTTTATAGTCCTGTAATGAGTACGAAGACAGCCAACACACGCCTCCCAGAACATTTAAGACACAAGGCGAGTAGTGTGACTTCAGAGTTGCTCAGCGTGTGTATGTATATGAGGTTGGGGGATGGAGGGCGTCTGACATTCTCATGGCTCCAGTAGCAGATAGTTAAGGCCCAAGGCCATACAGTGGCAACGTTATGTAATCTGTGGCATGTCACGGCGGCAGGGAGAGCCTGTTTCTACAGTAGCTGTGCTGCAGAGACAACCGCAGGCACTTCAAGCTGGAGATGAACTGGGTACTGGAATCAAACACCAGGCTCAAACACTGCTGCTCCAATTCCTCGATCATATGCTGTATTCACATTGAAATCCAGTTAATATGAACCCCCCCCACCCCCCTTATAAAGAAAAACATAATTCATTTCAGTAGTTGATGGATTGACTGCAAATCCTTTGTTTTGAATAAATCACAGCTTTTTACATTGCTGCTGCAGCTGACCTTTTAACCGCAGCTCTCGAGGCGAGTCTGACTCTTTAAATTGCCTCTTTGTTGAACCAGCGGTTGTTTGTTTTTGGTAGAGAGTTACATTTATCAGTGCAGTGATATAAAGAAACGTGGACAGCCGCCACTTGGAGAGCAGTGTTTCCTACTTCAGAATTACATTCAACTCCACCAAAACCAGACTGGCTTGACTCACTTCGCTAACGATTGTTTAGCTTCAGGGTGGAAGCTCCGATATCAGTGTCATCTGAGCAAAGCAGACCAGCAAAATTGCCAAAACCCCTTGGAGAAATACAGGGATTTACATCATGTTCAATTCAATCAGATTTATTTTTTTTTCCCAGAAGGTCCAAATATTCAAGGTGGCTTCAAACAGGAGATTCATGTTTATGTATGGAGCTGTTTGCTCTGGTTCAGTTTGACCACTTTGCTTTTGCTGACACAATCCGGAGGGTTTCTGGGAGGATCTGGGAGTTCGGCCTGCTTCCAAGTAAATTCTGTGTGGTGTGATTGTGTTGAGAAAACAACACAAGCTGGATTATAAAACAATGCGAAAGCAAAAGTAAACTGATTATTCCTGTTCACGTTCAGACCATTGTTATTGTTTATTCATCGTAATTTCACAGCGCCAGACAGCACAACTTTATTTTTATATTATAATTCATTCCTAGCTAGGACTTGAAGGAGAAATGCCATAGCAATTTCTGTTTGGTGAGCAAACAAATCCAGAGGATTAAAATTGATTGTGTATAATAGAAATGAAAGCTTGAGCTGAAGGTGTTCAGTTGTTTGTTCATTCTTCTGTCGTGTGCCTACAAAGATATCACAGTAAATGAAAAACACAAAGTTGGACTTAAGAATTAACAGGTGGAATGTTAAAGCCAGTGACAAACTTCACCTAAAATTTAACTTTTGAATATGATTTCATACCAATCTCTCCCAGGTCAAAATATTACGATGCGATTGTGTTTTTACCTCTATAGGAAGCCGTAAAACAATTGTTTGTGTGTAGTTGCTGTGAGAAGGCCATCATTACATTTCTGACAGGCAAAAAATAGCTGTGCCTCAGGTGGGAGAGCTCTTCCATTGGTGTTCCGATGATTTGTACATCGTGTGAATGTGTCACCCTCCGAACAGCGAAGTTGCTTCCTATAATGGTCGAGCATCTTGCATTGTTTTCTGAACAAATGCAAGTCTTTTTTTTTTTTCTTGCTCCATTGTTGTGTGATTTGTGTATGGCTGTGTACTGTGAGATGATGTGGGGGGGGGGGATTACTACAGGTTTGTGTTGGTCAGGGTTTGATATTGTCTGTGCTCACGAGCTCATTTTAGAATGAGCTTTGATTGTTGAAAAACATGCTTTGTGGTTGTTTAATTTCAGTAGAGTCATGGTCATTTTTACTGCATATTGAGTGTTTTAATTGATGTAATTCAGAAACTGATGTTTAAAGTTGTTATGCTGTTTTTAATTAATATATGATGAAGGTGATTGATTTTTTTTGGGGGGGGGATCTGGGATGGAAAGCTAAAGGTTTTTTTATTTATTACAAAAAAATCAGGATTAGTCCGGCTTGGTGTGTATTTATAGGTCCCAGATGTGTATTAAACTACCACATATTGTTTATTTCAGTAAATCTATGGTCGCAGGACTGTGGCAACGTCCGTCTTAAAACGTCTCTTACCACATGAGACCATATATCACCGGTGTTGCAGTTTTCTGGGCTCAACATCCCAAAATCACTTCACTCCTATTTGATTGAAAACTGAGCTGGTGGGTCCACAGCCTGAAGTTTGGTGTTCATGGTTGTATCTTCTGTGCAGTGGTGAGTATGTGTATATCTGTATTTGAACCATTCGGTCAAAGTCTGCTCTATATCAGCGCTGACCTGACTGTGAACTGCAGCTCCACTGACTGGTGGAAGCATATGTAAGGTGGAAAGTTCACTTCAGTGTTGATATTATCATATTTGTCTTACTAAACCAAATGTAGTCCAGAAACCAAACACTCCTCCTTTCATGTTTTGTGAGGATATTTCTGAGCCGACTTTGATCCTGTTCACGTACACATAAACTCTCTGAGTTGTTCTCCTGCACCCAGAAGCATATGTTAACGCTTTCACAACAACATCAGGGGTCTTGATGATAGAGGAGTGTACTGGAGTGCTCCCAGAAGCTCCACATGACAAAGTTGGTTAGTGGGATTTCTCTTTGATCACTGGGCTTCACGCGGTGCCTTTTTGGCTGGACCTTGGGGCAGAAACACTGGACCGCCCACAGAATGTTTGGCAGCAGAGATGTGAGGCCACTTCGACCAGATAAGGCGCTGGGAAGGTTCACTGGACGTAGCCCATTTGTCTGCATGACTCTCATTTTTCTTTTGACCGAAGAAAATAGTAATTTTGTTCTGTCACGTCTAAAAATTCCTTTTGTTTATGTGTATATGACTGCTACAGGTTGTCAGTGAATGTGGGATAATTGAGGGAATTTAAAAGTTGCCTAATGTGTTAATTTCTATGGGGATTACCAAAAATTCCATTACTTAACTGGACTGGTTCGATGCAAGCAATCGTCCTACACACTCTTATCTGTCTTCAACACAAGCTTTGTGCCTTTGACTGCATTTATAGCTTGTGTTGTTTTAATGTTCATATGGAAAACATGGGTGTATCCATGCATTGTGTGTTCATGCACGCATAGTATTTTGTAGGTGGGTTTGCATGCCTAATTGTATGAGTAAGGCTGTGTTTGATTCATGGAATGGGTTAAGAAAAATTGCTGCGATGTTGTTTCTGTGATGTTTAAGCTGAATTTTGAATCACAATTTAAAGAAAATATGCTTCGTCACACCATGCATCAGTTTTAGAACCATTAAATATGACATGTCCTTTGTTTTTGGGACAAAGATCAGGTTTTTTTTTACGTCTAGTCTAAGAGCCCATCATATCTGTAGTTTCCTCTTTTTAGCTTTTCTGCATTTGTACTTTTGTACTTTCATCCCCACTCCATTTATCACCAGTCTCCTCCTGACTATTGATTCGCTCCTGAGATGAATGGGCAAGCAGGTTGTGTTGCTTATACCATTCAGAAAGTCAGAGCAGTTTTGACATTGGATCTTTGTCTCCACCCCCAGTAAAAAGCTTTAACCAAGACTGTGTTGCATTTAAGGTATTTACTACAAGGTGTTTTAAATTGTGTTTCAATTGAAATTTCTCAAGGAAATATTGTTAAGCTTCACAGTGGAGGCCGTGAACAGTTTGGACATCATTAAATATAACTATGCGCCTCCAGCATCCCATATATTTTAAGCGTGGACTTGAAACCCTGAAGAAAATGCAATGGACTCCACGACTGCCGCGCCTGGATTAAATGAGCTCTTATTTTACTCTCACTATCTCCCACTTGATGTCTTTGTGTATGAGCGATTCCACTGGGTGGTGATTAATTGATCTAATGAGAATTGGTTTAGGAGTCAAAAGTTCCATATTATTTCCCTATATGCCAAATCTTGATTGGTGTCTTGAACATAAAGTCTTTGACAACAATGCAGTGTCATTAATTATAGTCAAACTGTGTGCAACACAACAAAAACAACAACAAACCGTTAAGGTTTAAATTTACAGGTTATTATGGTATATTATATGGTATTATAATATATTGTGGTCTTTATGGCCCTGATATTGTCCATAAAGACTGTGCTTGTGTTGGTTGACTGCTTTTAATTTTAAAATCTAATGTTATTTTTTTTTACATTATATAAAATTCCCATTTCACAGTTTGAGTAACAAATAACTTCTAAATGGGAGCGTTCATGGTGGTGATGGAGTCGATGGTGCCACTGGCGCTGGTAGTTAGTGAAGCTCTGCACTCTTCTACAGTTTTCTCATTTGCTTTCACACTGCCTCCAACTGATAAAACTTTTTTTTTTTTTTTCTTAAACTTCTCAGCGAACCCAGACAAATGTTTAACAAGGTTTAGCCAAGCGTGGGCGTGTGGGTGGTCCGAGCTCTGTTGTGAAGACTGTTGCCTTCTGTGCATTGCCAGTTGTTGCAGCAGTGACTGACGCTCGTCTCCCAGTATTTACCGAGATGCACACAGCCCACTCATGCGGGACCAGATTCATCAGCATGAGACTAATACCATCTTTCCAGAAAGGTTTCAGTATTCTCATATGCATGCCATGCATACCACAGCTTCCTTTGTATCTGCGGCAGATCTAAACTAATGAGGTAGTTACCGCTCGGACCGCTCTCAGACTTTCCTCCCGCCCCCTTCATTTGATAATGTTTACCTCCCACCATCTGTCAAATGTCTTGGCCAAAATGAAAGTGCCAGCTTTTTAAGAAAGATTTCACAATCTGACTGACCGGAGCAGCATTTCTCCTGTGGACCAACACAAATAAAAGGGAGTTGTTTGCACTGTGTGTGGGTAAGAGATAAAACTCTGCGTGGTATCGCTGGCTCTTAGCTTTCGGTTGACTGAACACACGATACAGAAATTGTGGGATTGTGATTGATCCGACACACCTGACCTTGACGCTTGAATGCCAGCAGATGTTTGGTTGTTTTCCCATCCTCTCAGTCTCCAATAACCCTTCATTCCCTAGTTGTTAGTAGTTGGTATGAGTCCAGTCCAGTCTGCTCATGTGTTCTCACTGTGTCCTCATCTTTGCACCCAACACAAAGCCTCATGTCTTCTTGAAATATGTTGTATCTTTTGAGCCAATTCAAGTGTTATTTTTTTTTTAAGTCACAGGTATTTAAAAAAAAAAAAAAAAATCTTACTGAATTTATCTGGATTTGAAGAAAGACAAAAGAAAAATTGCTCAATAAACCCAAAGACATGCAAACAGTCAAATGCATTATCCAATATGATTGGAATCTGCTGTCTTTTACACACACACACACACACACACACACACACACACACACACACACACACACACACACACACACACACACACACACACACACACACACACACACACACACACACACACACACACACACACACACACACACACACACACACACACACACACACACAGAGCATGTGCAATTTTCATCTATCAGCTCCACCTGTTCTGTGTGTGTGTGTGTGTGTGTGTGTGTGTGTGTGTGTGTGTGTGTGTGTGTGTGTGTGTGTGTGTGTGTGCGTGTGCGTGTGCGTGTGCGTGTGCGTGTGTGTGTGTGTGTGTGTGTGTGTGATGTTGTGCATACAAAGCTTCCCTCTGTGGAGATGGCCAGGCTGTTTCATCCAGTCAGCAAAGAATAAGTGTGTGTGTTGTTTTTGACAGCTCTCTTCACACTACTTTCCCGTGCCAAAACCAAGCTGTCCATCATCATCCCCCATCAGCCCCTCCGCCTGTTCATTAATGTCCACCCCATTCTGTTTGCCTTCTAACCAAACGCTTCAGTTCCCATAGCACCCTCACATTTTTACATCATGATCCCCTCACAGTTCAACCCTTCTCATCTGTGATTTTCACCTACTTTTATCTTTTGTACTTGTGTGTGCATCTTTACTTCTCATGAAAAAAACCAAAAAAAAAACCCTGCAAGGTCTTCTTCTTTTCACAGGAATGCGATGATCGCTGTAGGGTAGGCTGCACAATGTTGCCGGTTGAAAGACTTTCCTTAGCTTCTTCTAAATCGTCTCTGTTTGGCTTCTGTCAGTGTCGCTCCCCCCTTTCTTTAGGGCTCTTTGTGTAGGAAAGTGATGTTCCTGCTTCCCCTGGAAGCAGAAAGAGGGAGTGTTAATGTAGGAATCAAAACAAGAGAGTGCTTCATTCTTTCACAAATGGCATGTTTGAGTACAAAAAGTTATTTGTAACTTGTTATTATAGTGAAACATTATGTTATACTGTGAATTTCTTATAATTATAGTTATATGGAAAGATGTGGTTCAGTTGGCAGACAGCATTGTCTTCCAATGGCAGTTACACTGTGCAGACTGTGCAAAAGCATGGTAATAGATTACCAGTTGTTATATTAGTGAAATGAGTGAATCCTGAGTTAAAATGTTAGTGATGTTAAACATAATAATAATATAAATATTAATAAAGGGATTTATGTCACAATAAAAAATAAGCATCAACAACAATCTGAAATCCACTTAAACTATAATATGTTGATACACATAATATAAAAGCAATAAACAGAACAAATGAGTCATGATGGCATAAAAGAATATAAAGTTAAAACTACTGCAGGTTACAAGAGTCAAATAAAACGAAATAAGATGCCATGACAACATCATTTGAATGCAACAATAACAATAATATAGAGCAACAAACAGATAATAAGTTAAAACATAAGAAGTCATGACTAATATAAATGGGCCGAGGGCTCAAAATATCAAATAGAAACTATATTACAGAATTTGCTTTATTGCGTATCCATCATTGGAAGTTATCAGTGAAAACATGCAAAGAAATGCAAGGACTTTACCAAGGCAGAGTGGAAACTGTATGCCAAGATCGTTGTCGCGTCCTACTTTTCGATAAGGATTAAAAAGACCTCAAGACTCTGCCCTCCACAATAATTCAGTTTTTGTTTTGAGTGAAAAGAAATCATCTAACCTTTGCGATGAACCCAACTGATCATGACGGAACATTGTGGTATGTTTCGTTTTAACCAGATGACTTCACGACTCTGCCGTCTCGTTTCTGGCTCCTTCGTTGTTTTTCTGAAAGTTGTCAAAGTGTTGACGGCCCAAAGACGGCAGCGAACGGCCCCGGGAGATGAGCTGATGCTGCCATTGAGGAGGTCATTATTGGGGAAGAGGACCACGCCACACATTTCTGTTCCTGTGTACTGTGACCTTATCGATTGGCTCGCTAACATAGCAAATAACTTTGTGTACACAGCGACATCCTCAACATTTTCTCTCTTTGCAAACAAGGCTCTTACTCCACATCCTTCATCTCATGTGAAATCAAGGAACAGAAGGGGTGGAAGAGAAGAGGGAAGAAAAGAGCTGTAATACACGAGTGAAAAGCCTGGCCTCATAAAAGGCAGCCATCCATATAATTAGCTGATGTGCGGTTCTTGTCAAACTTGGGAGCCTTCATAACTAAATATTTAATAACCAACTTTGGTTACTCAATCCAATTGACTTTCCAACAAATTTATTTTGCCGGATTAAACAACAAAAAAATTAAATAAAATAAAACCCCAAACCTCCTGGAGATATTGAAAGTAGAAATTTGCTCATGTGAAGCAAGTGGCCAGCTTTGTTTGGGAAGAATTTATTTTTTATTTCACAGAGTATTGACATTCTTTGATTACAGGAAGGTCTGCCAGTGTATTACGCCTCCGCACGTTTCATGAAGCTATGTTTCTCAATCTGTCACAGCAATTTGGAGGTAATCACAGTCCTCCTGCAGGGCAACGAGTTGCCAGATCAAATGAAAAAATATCCACCCGCCGGTAAGAAGAATTGCTCTCATGGCAATGCATTCATTTTGTATCCTGGTCATGAGTGTGACCACATATGATCAAATTCATTTTACCGGCACTGTTTAGTGCTATACATTATGGTTCTGTGCCTCGTAATCACTCTTCCAGTCAGGTGAGGACACCAAGGAAATAAGGTGCTCATTCCTCGTTTTCAGAGAAGCCCGAGCAATAAATCAGGACTTTCTGCAGGTGTATTGGTAACATCACTTCTTTCGGCCAGCTAATTGTGAAATATTAGTAACAAGATAGGTTTTAAAGGTGTCCTTTGTCGTTTGTCACATTCATACACTCGCTCAAAATTGATCTACCATTCATATACAGAGAACACAAGAATTGAGGAAAATAATTGGGGAAAAAAGTGTATTTTTTGTATGTTAACTCATCACTTATTAAACCATGAATTTATTTGAGGGCAAAGATCTCATTATCTAAGGGGTAATAAAATGATTCTAACAATATAACTGAAACAAATAGCAGAATCAATTATATAAAACACTGAAATAACAATAATGATCATCATGGGGAATACTTCCACACACTGGTTGGGAGTATTTGAAATTTAAAAAATGGCATGTGGAGGGCATAATTATTTCATATTTTGTAAAATCACATATTACCTCTGAACGTAATTAAAAATAACAATTGAGAATGTGAGTAGATTAAGGCTGGAATTGTTTTTTGTTTTTGTTTTTTAACTTTCTGAGATGGAATCTTTCTCAGTGCACTTGAGAAAAGGTATTTTCTGCATACAGATCATATCGATTCAGGAGATGCATCGGAAAACAAACCTCTGTGTGGAAAGCAGATGCTACGCTTGAGAATGAGAGCATTGCTTGGCCCAGTGAATAGAAAGGTGTTTTGGTTTAATTTCAAAATATGCAACGAAAAATCTACATACCACCACATGTTGTAGCCTATCCATGGAATCTACCAAAATCAATTTTAGATAGAAAATGTTGTTACAAATGCTGAGATGTGATTAAGGAGTTTGAACGAGACACTCCAGTTAACTACAACACCCTTTACATTTAATTATATGATTTTTCCCCCCACCATTAGACTGTGTGTGTCTAGTCTTGCATGAAATGTATTTTCAAAAAGCTTTAAACCTTCTCCCGTGTCAGGACTTCTGGTCTTAAATGTGACCTTTCCATGGTACGGATTAGGTTTTGTTTTAACAGTTTACTCAATCACAATACAATTTAACTTTGTGGGGTTTCTTGGGGACTCTTGGTTCTGTGAAGTCATTGCTTTTTGGAAAAACTAAAGTTGTATTGATCATGTCATAACTTCCATCCTCCTTGATATTAACCAGCAACCCAAAATGTTTTCATCACAGCTGCCAAGGAAGTGACAGGAGTGCAATTGGGTGCAAGTGAGGGGTGGATGGGTTTAAACTGAGGTTTGTGAAGAAGGAAAGACTTTCCAAATCAAAGTTTTTGGTTCAGCCGTGTTTCCCTTCTAATTTTAGGATATATCCTGCACTTCACTGGTCATGTCAAATAATTTCTCAATGGTAGCATTGAACACTTTGATGATAACGCCACAATCATGACCTCACAGCCTGTCATTCTCTCTGCCAATCACTGGCCAGCTGAATGTTGCAGTGATTTGAAAAAAGCACATTTATGTTTTCATTTCAGAAAAAGTTTGCATTTACACAACAACGTTGTGAAAACAATGTCCGTTTATACGGAAAGGGCAGAAATGCTGAGAACAATGTTGTTTTCCTGTAAGGCCACAAGTGCGTGCTGTTATCTGTTTTTGTAATGGAATCCCACAAACATGCAGGCAGAGAATAATATGCTACACTGGCGAATACTCGGATATTTGTCTAGAGAGAATACGAAGCTGGATCGTTATTATGACTCAAATAATTCCACCTTGGGTGCCGTTATCAAAAAGTTGTTTTCAGTTGCTCTGAGCAACGTTGTTGATCGTTGTCAGACTCCCAAAATGTAACAAAAGTTTTCCGTTTTCACTTGAAAACATCGTCATGTAAGTTTTTGCCTTCGTCCTGCATCCCTGCAACTTCAAGGCTGCTTCAGTGGGTGTTTCATTATTGAGATGGTACCCTCCGAACTGGACTTGTATGCATATAGATCCACAGCTTTGAAGCTTTTGAAAAAAAGAAAGAAAGAAAAAAGATTGGTTTGGAGATTTCTCTGTGGATTTACACCACTTCAGCTGTCTTCAGAAGAAGTGTCATCTGTAACCTTGTGATAACATTTCCAGCTTGTACGCAGCTGCCAGGGGTTTTCAGTATGCACACCAACATGTTTGCGAGAGCGGACCTGATTGATAGGAGTGCGATGACTGACTGCAGAACCATGGTCACCTATCGACTTTAAATCAAATATCATCTGTTCAGCTTTCTCCACTGCGCCTTTGCTGTCACTGCTGCGCTGTGGATTGGAGGGATGATGCATCACTGTGTGTGATAGTCAAGAATAGCTGTGTCATTAGATAATTGTATTATGTAGCTATGGGAGTTCCTACTCACACACTGATTTGTACATAATGTGAGGAGGAAAGGCTTGAGGTCTCTCTCGTCCTTCAGAGTCGTGTTTTTTTTTGTGTGTGTTGATTTTAGGGTCAACGTTTTCACTTTGCTCCACAGTTTAACTAGGTCTTGCTATATTGAAAATCCTGGTACGTGGACTTGTCAGTGTCAGTTGGCTGACGTTAAGTGCGATTTGTCATCAGTTTGGCTGAAAACTGGAAGAAGTATCCAACCGACATGTGACTAAAACACACGAGTAAAATGCTGCCAGATGGCATATTTTAGAACTGAGGGTATATGGTGAGTTGGTTTTTGCAAGACTGCAAATAGTCAAAAGGAATTGCGGATATACTTCATTTGAATTAAAAAAAACAACAAATGACAACATGTTATTGAGGAGATAAGGAGGTTTAATATGTCCTTGTTTTATTGAAGTTTTAATGGGAATGGCTGTATCACCCACGACAATATCTGTGATTTATCTGAGAGCCTCAAGCCAAGTTTCCATGTATTACCACTGATTTTATGGAAACAAATGACGGATCTGAGTTTGGCTGGATATTTCCTGTGTTCCTCTACAGGTGCAGCCTGTAAATCCCCTCAGTTATAAGTTCCTATGCGACTTAGCTTGTCTCTGAATCTTTATCTGATTATTAGGCACTATCTGAGATACGTGACGGCATTAATCAAACGGAAAGGAGGACTATATATTGCAGTATATATACCAGCTCTGACCGGGAGAGGAGAACACGGGGAGAGATAGTTAGACAGACGAGAAATGTGGGGGAAGAAAGGGAGGGAAGCATCTCAAGGGTCCTAACCTCTGACAGTCTTTACTGGAAGGGAGAACGGGATAAAATGGAAAGGAAATAGCTGCAAAGCCATTACTGTTTTTAATCTGTTATTTTATTTTTATTTTTTTTTAGCTGTGATGGAGCAGAAATAGTTCTTTCTTGTCATGTGGGGTGGGTGGAAAGACATATGAAGGGCTTCATTATTTACTCGGCAAACAGTATTTGTCCTCGGAAACCTTGAATTTTTTTGCTGCATTGTACATGACTTTGTTTTGAAAGTGTTAATAATGAAGCCAAATCGAATAATGGGCAAATTAATGGCTCAAGTGTGTTATATGAATTAGATTAGTCTTTAATAGGTTTTGTTGAGGTTACTGTTTATCCCTCATCTTCCCACTGATGTGTGTCTTATCATGATTTATGATTCCTTTGATGGCCTGAAAGGTGTCTCATACATCGAGTGCTGCATAAATAAAATATCGGCTGGTGGCAAAGGAGCAGGTCAATTTATGCATGTCCTTTAGAGACTGTCAGCTTCTCCTTTGACCATGTCTGCTTGCTGGAATAAAATGCATCCATTCCCCCCCAATTTACTGACGCCTTCTCGAGAGAGTTTAAGCAGGAGAATCATGAAGAGAGACAAATTGTAGTCTGCTGTCCTTTCTTGAAGCTCCTCTTTTTTTTCTTCTTTATACAGTCAATTTACTCTTTGTACTCGTCTATTACTGAGACATATTTGATTGGTTCTATGTGAAAACATAAAGAGAAGTGGGGTTAATAAAGCTGAAAGCTTGCTGTAATCAAGTCAGGACTACAAAGAGCTTAAAGACTGAAATTTACATGTAATAACCTTGAGAACTCCTCCGCCTTCTGATGTTTTATTTTTTTCTGCTTTACTGGTCTTCTTTCTCTCTGAACTGTTCAATTATCTATTGTTGAAATATATTCACTATTCGGTTGTAGAAGCAACACATTGTGTTAGTATTATATAATGTATGTTTGGTGGTATCATAACTTATTTTCTTTTGGTTTTTTTTATAGTCGATGAACATGGATAAGGCACATCAGATTTAAAGTATTGCCACACATGAGTAATGTATTTGAATTCACCTTAATTAATCATCCGTGTGTTCATTTGTAGGCTACAACTACGCAGGACATATTTATGAGACGCTATATTTTATGAGGAAAAACTCAGCCAAAGTGAGATCTTGTGATTTGGTCATTTAAAATGAAATGTGGTAGCATTTGGCTGACTTTACTTTTTAGCTGAACCACTTCCAGTAGGAAAATCCAATCAGCACATTATATCATTGCTAGAAAAATATATATTTTTTAAATGTTTTTCTCATAGGTTGTTGAAATGACTGTGGCTGTTCCTCCATAAGGAGTGCCAAATTCGTCATCTGTTGGTCTGTTCCAGCCTGCAGGATGAAAGAATAAAATAATTGCTGTAATTTATTCAAAATGAATTAAATTTAACCACTGACTCATCTTAACAAGGACTGCATGATATTAGATCATAGGATGTGCAGAAATGTTGATTATTGCAATAACAACATCCCTTCACAAGATGATCTTAATATCATTTTGCCTTTGACATTTGTTCTTCCATATAATGGGGCTCCACCTCTTTGCTGATTACAATTTTTTATAAGTTCACCACCTACTTTTTGTGAATTCATTGTAATTAATCATTTCATTTCATACAAAAAAAAAAACAAGCTGTAATTTTTGGCTTTACAAAGCATGATTTCACAGTGCATGAAAGAAGTTTATTACGGTTCAGTCAATATATGTACAATATATATATGATATTGCAGTAACGATAAATTGAAAACATTTGTGCTGCTTGATTGTCTATGCATCATTTCCTAATTTTTTGTGTTAATCGGTCGTCAAATACAGTCCAAGCTCTGTCTAAATCGCCGGTAGAGACAAACACAATGTACTTAACCTCATACTGAACAATTACCAATGTGGTTCGAATTAAAAACGTCCTTTTCTGTTATTGTCATCAAATATTATGTGTGAATGGGTGGTCATACAAGAGGGCGATGAGAAGTCAGCGACAGGTGCTGAATTTTGTTAAAATACTGTAATTTTAAAGCTTTGGATGGCAACTGCGATGGTGAGCTATCAGAGGATCAGGCAGGATATGAGAACAACAGCAACTTGGGTGAAGAGCCACTTCAGTGTACTGTGAGGGTGAACTTGTGAAAACATACACGCTGAAGGCTGCAGAAATTGTGTTCCCTGATTAAAAGAGGCTTCTGCCAGCATTCGCTTGACAGAAACTCCACCGCAGAAAGGATTTTATGATATTCTAGCACATTTTGGGAGTTAAACAACCCCAAATCCTTTGATGCATAGTTTTGTGATGCAGTAGATTTCCAATAGGAAAGATGTTGCACATTGGAGTGTATAATGTTTCTGAGACGCTGAAAAAAAAAAAAAAAAATTGCATGATGTTGAAGTCCAATTTTTTTTTTCTTATAGCAAGAAAGTCCTCTGGTCAAATTGGGCCGGAGGACCTTTCGATGTTGAGTATTCATGTTCTCCCTGTGTGTTTTCTCTGGATACTTCAGTTTTTCTCCCACAGCCCTAAAACATGCATGTGAGGCTCATTGTTGCCTCTTAAATTTAACATATATGTGAATGTGAGTGTGCTTCTCCTGTGATAGGCTGTTGACTAGTCCATTTTTTTTTAATCATTATACTATAATCTTACCAGTCTGATTAACTAGAGATCAAATCATGCTGTATGTGGCCATTGAACTGAACTCTTCCACTGTTCTTTTGCAATTATAATCAGCAATAAAGTGAATCTTCACCTCCATATTCCCCTTTTCATTCTGCAGGAATGTGCAAAGCATAGAAATGTAATGACACTGCACATTTTCAAACTCGGGTTGCTGCAGAGAAACGTTTTTCTATCGCTGGTGAAGAAGAAGTGGCTTGTTAACTGTGTGTAACTGATTGAGCCGAAGGCTGAAAATTATCGATTACACTTTTCCCACTCTCGAAAAGCCCTTTTAGTTTTCTCAGTAAATATTTAGGTGCCTCACTCCCTCACCAGCCCCGAGGATCGAGAACAATGCAGGCGGCATATGCTGAGTTATACCTTTGTAAAGTAAATATTTAACATTGAGTCTCTCCTCCCGCTTCTGTTCATAAATAAAGAGACTAAGTGGAAATGCTGATCCATCCAATTCATCTGCGTGATTAACGATCATTGTCCGTCTGGCCCAAGGTTTACCTATGACCTCATGTTTCTTTAATCGACAAACAAGGACATAAAATAATACAAAGCATGTTATACAGAACCATCCATTTGTTATTTCTATAAAGTTTGAGCTTCCTCTATTCACATATCACCACTATGCAGTGTGTGTATATATATATATATATATATATATATATATATATATATAGGGGTGGGGCAGATCCGATCCAGTATGGGGTTCCAATACTGGATATCCGATTCCAACATAATTCACAGATCGGAAATCTCCGATCCAACCTGTGGAGATCTCTGATCCATGCCTCGTTTGCAGCCAGTTAGCAGGCTAGTGTAGTAGCACTGGGCTAACCAACTTTTCATGACAACATGTCGCTGTTTGGGGCGTATTTTATGCTCAAAACATCGCAAAGCATCGACGTGGATGTTTGCAAAGCCGTTGAACAGCGAGGTGGCTTCTTGCTGTACATTCAAAACAGAATTTGTACACATACATTTAAATGTCAAGCCAGTTCATAAACATGTCATCCTTCACACACTTCGTAAAAAGTGATCTCACAGACGTGACTGAGTTATTCGCTAATGAAACCATCATATAATACAAGGCTGATGGTGAGCATTTTGTGAAATGTCATTCCTGTCGTATATTCCGATTTTCAAGATGATCTTTTACCTCTGACTCTGCAGAAATCTTCTGCTCTGTCCACTGTTGGAGCCTATTGCTGTCTATGAAAATAAAAAAAAAAGAAGATATAAAGTGAAAATAGAAGGAAAGCTTCTCCCTGCGGGGCTCGTATGAAGCACAGCAGGATTGATACCATCAGATGTAATGAATTCAACAGCGTATCTGATTCCATGGTCATATGCCTGCTGAGCCTGATGATTCCTATATCATTTCAGGCTGCTACTATTGATTTTGAACTGAAGCACATGGATTTGCTGAGCCAGTGCATCTGTATTTAACTCTATCAGTCTCTTCAAGGGGAGTCTGGATTTATCTGTGGTCCCCAACATGGAAGCGAGTTCTGCTTTACAAGCAGATCCGAGTCCGACTGCAGCTTGATAGTGCAGGTATTTCGTCAATTTTAGGGGTAGTTTCAGCTGCACTGGTGGCTCTGAAGGATAAGGGACAGCTGTTCCAAAGAACTGATTCATCACAGTGTTATTTTTAACCTGCGTTAGCACAGTGAATGATTTGTGTTTCCCAATCTTAAATGCAGACAAAGCTGAATCTACATGAGCCAACTTTTGTGCTGAGCAGTGCACCGTGCTTATTCCAGTGAATGAAGAGAGTACAAAACACTCCTGCAGACCTCTGAGTTAGTAGTTTAGATCATTTTGCCTTCTAAAGGCCACAAACAGGCAGCATATTGAGGGAGGAGGCAAAAGCATAATCGTGAATATCGTTCACAAAACTTTAAACCAGTTAGAATTATGGGGAGAAAAAAAAAAACAAAGACAAAAGATAGGACAGAGATGGGGAGCAACAAACAAACCATGCAGACTTGAAGGGGGCGGGAGGCTCAGGTCATAAAACTTTAATCTCCACTGTCGGAAGTTGTGCAGGAAGGCACAGAAACAAATATGGAAGGAGAGAGACTCAATGTTACTCCAATGCCAAAATGGATGTTTGGAGAGTGAGAAAAAGTCTTAACCGATAGCAGCACGACTAGAAAATGGAGTGGCCTGAGCTAGCCCAAACTGAAGAATCTCTCTAATAGGAGCGTTATGAGCCCTGATATTGAAATGGTAAATGGTCTAGATTTATATAGCGCCTTCTAACCACACTGAGTGCAGTCCCAAAGCGCTTTACATATCAGCTCACTCACCCATTCACGCTCACATTCACACACCAATGGGACAGAGCTGCCATGCAAGGCGCTAGTCGACCACTGGGAGCAATTTAGGGTTCAGTGTCTTGCCCAAGGACACTTCGACACATAGACCGGTGTAGACTGGGATCGAACCTCCGACCTCTCACTCCGAAAGACGACCACTCTACCACCTGAGCCACGGTCGCCCAGGTAGAGACTGAGTCAGCGTCCTTCACTGAAACATGGAGCTGGTTCCACATGGGTGGAGCCTGATAGCTGAAACCTCAGCCTCCCATTCTACATTTAGAAAACCTCAGAATCTCCAATAAAGTGAGAAAGAAGTGTTCTAATGGTAAAACAGATGAAGTACCACTAGAAACTAATTGGAGTGAAATAGGATTTCTCCTGGCAGTGGAGATACTTATCTAAAGTACTGCTGGTCTCATGTAAGCTCAGTCGGCCAGACTTCCTACATAAATCAAGTTATATGAACCCTCTCCTCCTTAAAATTAGGTCCTTTATTCATACGTCATATCTCTGTTTTGTTTGAGTGAGGAGTCTTTGTTTGGTTGATTATGTATGTAAGTGTGTGTGTGTGTGTGTGTGTGTGTGTGTGTGTGTGTGTGTGTGTGTGTGTTTGTGTGTTTGGTGAGATGAGACCATTAAATGTTGATGTTGCTTTGATTCAAACAGACAGCACTGTATCTACTGAGCCTGAGTAATTGGACCTTGTGGGGAATATCAGACCCACTTCTGGAAAGTGGACACACACACACACACACACACACACACACACACACACACACACACACACACACACACACACACACACACACACACACACACACACACACACACACACACACACACACACACACACACACACACACACACACACACACACACACACACACACACACACACACACACAGTTATCGGATAAAAGCCTGTCTATTGTGAGTTTACAATAAATGGCATTTGTTTTGCGCAATGATTTTTCTCTTTGCTCGTAAGAAATCTTCGTCTGGGTCAGACCATCTCAACAAAGGTTGATGAGATAACCAGTCTGGAGAAGGACTGCTTAATGTCATGCCACAGGAGGGAGAAGGAAACATTTGAGCTACAAGTCTTTATGGGTTTTCTTTCACTGAAGTGACACATTCTCCAGGAACACATTCATTCTTACTTTATTCTTTAAGCTCTAACCATTAAAAATGTGCAAATCTTCTTTTTTTTTTTTTTATTCATTTGGGTTTTTCACATTTATAGCAGTATTTATAATTGTCATAAAATTCATGTATTTTAGTCACAGTCGGGATCTGTTTGACATCAAAAGATCAAAAAGCAATGTCGCTATGAACGCTTGGCCGCCACAAGCCAGTTATCCCCGTGGTCACTTTTCTGACACTTCCCGCTTAAAACCTAAAAAGTCAGAAGGCTCTTGAGGCCCCACTTTCACGGCCTGTATTAGTACTGAAAATCAAGATCAAGCGAGCTTTTCCCCTTCTGCTCTACTGCTCCAGAATTCACCAAGTGTCAGATTGCCACTAATAGGGAACGAGAGCTGGGTGTAGACTGTTGTGTGAGAGGTTAGTTTTAACCTACTGACAATGTGTTTTGTTTTGGGTTTTTTCAATAGTAATCCTTTATTACTAAAAATGGATGCATTAAATGTATACAATTCTGGTTAGTCTTCTTTAACTTCTTCTTTCTCAGTTCAATCTTCGGCATCATTTGTATGATTATCCATCATTATAACTCGCCTCGGTCTAAACCACCACAACCTAATTTTTGAAAAACATTCCTGTTGATTTTTGTTGCATTTCATGCACAACAACACCAAAGATAAAGTTTCCGTTTCAATTAAGGGATCTATTTTAATTTACTAATGTTTGGGAAACATACTTCCCATGTGTGAGGTTTGACTGACAACCTTGAGAAATACAGAGTGAAAAAAGGTTTTTATCTGCATGTCTTCATACCTTCAGCAGGCGTTACACAATCATTAAAGCTGTTTTTGAACAAAATGTTCTTTTATTGAGGCGTTTCATGATGATCTTTAAATGAACCACGAGGCTTTGAGCGTAGCCAAAACAAAAACACAAGAGTGAATCTGGCTATCTCCGAAAAAGTGAAATAGAAATATGTAATACTGTGAATGTAATAAACAAAGCAAACCAGATAATTATCCCTCTGACAAAAATCTTTATCAAATATCAAATCTACTTTGCAGAAAAACACCACCAGACGAATTCTTTTGAAAGAACACATCTATGACACAACTTCATGACATCAGAGTGTTTTTTTATTTTTATATGCACTCATTTACAGTTGATTTCATGGAAATGTGATAAGAATTTTTATAGATGGGGATTTAGAGATGAGATGTTCTGAAGCCTCACCCTGAATCCAGCTGTTGTACTCTAAATATGTGTAAGACTCAGGGGCCTTTTGAGTATAAGTTGTGATATTGTTCACTTTGCATTGTTCTCCCCTCCCAAACCATGTAGCTTATTACCTCAAACAACTGCGGATGATTAACCTCTTGCATACATTTAATCTCTTGATGTTTTTTTTTCTTCTTTCAATTTACTCCTGCGCTGTTTACCCAGACTCTCTGTTCCTTTACATATTGGTTTCTGACCGAAACTAATTAAAATGTACTTCTTGTTTGTGACATGAATGCACTTTGTAAAAATGCAATAAAGATTAGAAATTATAATTCAGTGATTATAATTTCGACTGAACTGGCTCGTCTTGCTGTTGCAGGATATAGTAACAGGTGTGTTTGCAAACTGTAAATCTTTAACAGCCATCCAGCCGTCTTTCTCCATGCAGTGTAATACCTTGTCAACACAAAAAGGGACGTGTTAACGTGTGGGTGAAGAAGTAGCAGATACAACTTCAGTAGTCGGTCCTCACAAGATGCCTATCGTTACAGTGTTGAGAATAGAATTGTCTATAAATATGCTCAGAGCTCAAAACAGGAAGTAGTAGTTCTGCATGGATTATACAGAGACATAAACTTGGAAGAACTTTTGCATTTGCATATTTCACTGTTTACAAAACATAATCCTTCATGTTTCAAAGAAACTACATAAAGGCTCTTCTTTTCTTCCGTTTTTCTTAGACATTGAGTTGAAATATTGCAATTTGAATCTCCATTATCAGAAATGTCACCCATTTATTAATATTGAGGGGATATAGATCAAACTTATAGCGATAAATTGTCTGCCCCTGGCTGAGACAGCAGAATATAGCCTGAGTTGAACATGTTCTCTCAACACAGTGTTGTTAAAATGACATTTTTCACTAACTGTGGGGTTTGGAAGGATTGGCACTGCAGGCTGAAGCTCTGCGGATTGTTTTGAGTTGTTTTCAGGTGACTGTGCAGAGAAGGTAAATATCTGAAACTCGCAGTAATCTGGAGCTCACAGCTGCTTTTTTGGGAGCTGAGTGCCAGCCTGTGTTTTTTTGTTTTTTTAACTGTTGCTGCTGACTAAGCTAATGTTCAGGACCAGCAGGACTCTAATTACACATGCTTTCAATAAAATGAAAACAAAACTGATGAACTGTGTCAGCTAGGCTCCCCCTGTTTTGAGTGTTAAGCACATTTTATCGAAATGTTGTTTGGAGACTTTGAGGTTAGACATACAAATATTATCCACAGCATGTTTGTTTTTCACTGTTAGTTGATTGAACTAGAATATTGATTTCTAAGGCTGATCACTGCTTAACAGTATTGGTTATCTGCCTCCCTTAGGAGTGTTATATTGAGTACGAAGGGATCTCATAGATTTTATAATATAGTTTTGAGCACTCTGTTTTGATTATTGTTAAAATGAGAGCCAGCAGGCTAGATGCTGTGGCAATGGTTTGACCTGAGGCTCATGTCTCTCTCACTTACAGCTCAGTGTTGAAACCTCTTACAATTTTAAAGTGGCCTTGTTGAGAGGAAGCCAACACTCTCGTCAGCGACACCACAGCAGTTTCCCTTTGACTCGGCTGCCAGCTGTATGTCAATAAAGATCTGTAAGTTTAGTGCCGTGGACAGTAGGATGAAAAAAACAAAAGATTTTAAGCGTTTGTGATCCAACCTATCTTGAGTCAATGTACTGTATGATGTAGTCAGTCAATCCCAAGTCAACATTTCAATTAATAATTATAGTAAAAGTTTTTGCCAAGTTACAAAAGTTGTGGACAACTCTACTATATTAGTGATCAGTGGGCATGTTTACATGCACATTAAAACTCTGATCATTGCCAGATTTCTGGAGATTATCTGAGTGATCATGTAGTGATATTCTCCAATTTCTTATTACTTGCATACCCAGAAGGGATGAATGAAGCTTCTTGAGTTAAGCGGAGATGAATTTTATCAATGAAAAAAAAACCCCAACTCGATACAGTTAACTATAGTTGCTATGTTCAGCGAGACAAGGCCAGATGTTTTGATAACATCAGGGTGTTTAGTCGACATTATGACCGGTACATTCTACATCTGGTTACCACATTTCCCAGTTAAATTTACTCTTCATTAGTTTCCTTCAAACAAGCAGCCGGGCCTAGCAAAATGGGAAGTTCTTTGTCTAAAAGCAAAGTAGTGTAGCACTGTTCTTTTCTTCTGTCATTACAAAGCTGAAGCCTCGCTGACCAATTAAGTTGTGTTGTTGTTTGTCTCTCCTCAGCACCGAGGGACCTGACAGGTCATGTAAATGAATGAGTTTGTGTTGAAAAACAAATTTAAAATGGGAGGTAATGGTCCCTCTGCTCACCTTGCGTGATCTCTGCTCTTTGATTGATTTGCTTTAGAATAACAAACAAAAGATTCAAAAGAAAGACCCCATTAGCTGTTGTGCAATAAGTGTAGTTTATTGTTTTGTTTTTTTTTTTATTAAAAAGCAGAACGTCTATATGATTTCAGGCCTCTTTAGATGATCTAACCCAGCTTTTGTCTGTTAAATCGAGGCTTCAACAGACTGTCGAGCAGTGATGACAGATTTGTGAGGAGTCAGTCAGGCATAATGGTAATGAAGTCACTCCATATGTATAGTCGCTAAGCAGCTCAATAAATACAGCTCTTCTAATTTTTCATTCATTTATTACGATGTCTACTAGAGAGTTTCGAGGGCTCCAAGCCTCTGACATATGCCTGACAACAGGCAAAACTTATAAAGCTACACCTTTTAAGGATTCTCAAGCATTAAGCATGACCAACCTTATTCATGTTACAAATGGAGATTTACAATGCTGAGCACACATATGAAGTTTTTAGATGATCAGTCGCATCATGGATAGAAACAGGATGACGCCTTGCTCAAACAACTGAAAAAGAGATACCACTGTACAGTTATTTATTCATTTGAACCAACATTTGGTTACATTAACCAAAATTTTCTTGATCATTTTGATCAATCACTTGGTAAAAATATGTTATTCATGGAATATGTTATGTATTGGGGGGTGTACTGTTGCTAACAAAAGTTGCTGAAAATCTATTTAAAAACAATAAAGACTCACATTTTTTTGAAGATTTGAGTCTCACTCTGTCCTTATTGCTGTCGTTGTTTATACAGGCATAAGACTTTGAGCTTAAAAAGGCATTGTAGGGTACAGCTAAGCCAAGTGCGAGTGAAGTGTGAAATAAGGACAACTTGAAAGACACAGCTGAAATATTCAGCCAGTGCATCATTCTAGACAAATGAAGAGTTTAGCGTCTGTGGCTCGACTCAGGGAGGAAAATTAAAGTTGGAGCTTCTGTGGCTTCAAATATAAGACGTACCTCTGATACGATGACAATGCCATTTCCTGTTTGTCTATGTTATTACATCTCCAGTGTGTTTTTTATTTTCTTTTTTTTTTTGCGTGTGTGCTTGACTTTATTGCAGCTCAGTTTCAAGGAGCCCGATTGGTAACAGAAGGCACCAGGTTTGTGGATCTGTGCATTTATGTGTTTATTTATGTGTCAGAACTGGCATTGTAATAACACTAAAAAGATGATATACTTCTGAACATATGGGATCTCATGGGTTTTATGCAACATCAGAGAGGTTGTCCCCTCAAATCCCAATGACTCATACAAGTGAAAATCTCAGGTATGGAAACTGGAGCTGCCTGTCTGATAGATTAATGGCAGAGGAGCCTTGCATTTTCAACAATTCCCAGTTGATATAAAGCTCTTTAACATTTGCTCGTTTGACTGAAGTTAGCTTGGGGATTTATGCATACCAATCATTTTGCAACACTAAATAATTTCTATATGTCTTTCTGAATAAATTGGCATACAATGTCTATTTAGCGATGTGTCAAATCCCAAAGCAGAAACTGAGATCTATTTCTTTGTAGTGAAGGCTCAAAAGAGCTGAAGCAACATTTGTCGCCTGAAAGAGGTTTTACCAAACCACATTTTTTGATCTGACTGATGTACTTTTTTGAGCATTTTCCCACTCATTGGCCAGCTGTGTCACGCCTTCTGCCCATTTCTTCTGCGGCCATGCTTACAGTGCAACATCCACTGCAGACCAGTGTGCCTGTGAGTGGCATGCATGTTAATTGTGATAATGAAGGTCACTGAGTGGCAGCTGGAGTCCCTCTCTGTATCTACAACACTGCCTGTAGGGGAACTTGCTGCCTGGTGCGAACCTCACCGGGACATCGAAAAACACCATATGCTCCCCTCCCACCCCCTCGCACCTTATTCCGGACCTGCCACTGAGATATTCAATCACATCGCCCAGGGCCATGTAAGATCTGAGATACTATGAGGTCTATTGTCCTCACTCCAATTGAATCAGACATGACTATCTGCACTCACTAGGCTAAAAGTTGAATAATTCTATCAGACTTTCAGCCAAGATTGGGCACAAAAGCAAAATGGCTATTAGGGGCCATTTACTAAACAATTAGCCTCCAAAACAATCGTTTAGAAATGATTGTTTGACCAACAGATGAAAGTTGACAATAAGTGAGCAGTTTGAAAAGACTTGGAGGGCAAAATCCAACTGTACTCGTTATATTCAGCCTATCTGTGTTAAGCTTTTTATTCTGTCACAATCAGGACAGCTCATTAAAGGAATTCAGTCTGGGCACCTCCAAGACAGAAAAAAAAAAAAAAAGTCAATACTGCTGTTGGTGGAGCTCAGCATGGGTGCTGCTCTTTGCTCATTCTGGCTGCAATCACACCGAACAACCTGCTCAGACGTTTTCTTTTTGCGAGTAATTTATGCACCATTTCATTGCACATTTCTTTTGCAGTTGCTGTTGGGTTTGTCCTCTCTGCAAGTGCTGAGATGCCCTGTGGTGACTTTCAACCAAGAGGACACCAATGCCTTAGCTTCTGTCAACGGGTCTACCTTTCTAATGTTTCTGTATTTCAGCGTGACTCCGGTCTGACAACATCCGTTCCCTCTACCAGAAAGTTTGCTGCACATCCATTATAGGCTGCTCGGTCGCCTTTTGGATTTTTCTGGGAGAAAGCAATTAATCTTCAAAATGGCAGCTTTTCCTAGAGAGGACAAAAGGGAGGATTTTTGTTTCACGATACGTACATAAGAAATGTTGTACGTCTTAAAGTCTGAAGATTTGTTTTGTTTGATTTGTTGTTGCTACCTATCCTCATGTGTCCATGACGATAGGTAGCAATATGCACTCTTTCATCATCTGTGTTTTGGTTGACGGCAATCTTAGGCAATCTGAAGTGTGTGCATGCGTGTGTTCGTCTTATAACAAACTCCATCAGCTTTCTTTGTGTTTGTTCGCGGGTTTCTTCTGTTTGAGTCTCTTCTTCCCTTTTTAAATGCTGCCAAACTTTCAGTTCAGGATTTGTCACAGTTGTGTGTTCAAAAATCCTTGTTCCGTCTCGAACGTTCTACTCTGTATTCATGCAGGAGTAAATCAGGTTTTGATAGTGTATGATGTAAACAGTGGAAAACAATGGTTGGGAAAAGTTGAGCTAATTAGCAGTCATCAATAATAGTCGCATTTGTGGAATGAATATCAAAAATTAAAGTCACTGCTTCTTCAATGGAGGATACTTTGCCACTGAACCCATCCTGAGCTTTGGGTTGTTCTTCATTCCATGATAGATTCTGTCTCTTCACCAGGTGGTTTTGGTTGTTTTCCACCTCTTTGGGTATCTTTCGAACGTAGTTAATCTATCGCAGCCAGTGAGTCTTCATTTGAGGAGACATATTCATACTATCGGTCTTCTCATAGCGTTCCTCATTTCAGACCTTATTGGGCCAGTAGATATTACGGATATCTGATCTTACAGAGGCAGCTGTGATTAAAGACATCAATCTTTCTCGTCAAAACAGATGAGAAATCTTAAACAAAACTCTGGATTCCTGGTTTACTCGTACAATACAGTTCAGAACATGAATGTCTAAATCATGACAAACCGGATGCTTTTAAAGTGCTACATATGGACAAGTTGTGGAGTCTGTTCTTGAAATAAGTGTCTTATTAGTGTTTTCGGGTAGGTTTTCGGGTCAAGCGCCACGCTGTCAGGTAACGTGAAGTTGAGAGTGTCAGGATTTAAAGGTCAGATGGGATACAGGCTGGCACCGTGACATCTGACTCTCTCCAGGCGTCTCATTCGCCCCGTGTGTCTGAACAGGCCGGGTGACAGCAGGCTGCGGGGATTCGATTGGTCTACAGTTGAGCCTTCCTGTGTCGGACCCTGGGTGGGCTTTGCTCTGGTATTTCATGTTAAGGGCACAGATTAGCACCCCCGCTGACATCCACAAACAGTGTATAATGCCAAGCATGAAGATATTTATAAACTTCATAAAATGTTTATTTGTTTAACAGTTTGCTTTTATTGTGTGTCAAAGGTGATGTATCTCTAGTTACATTAAAGCAATTTATACTTGCTTAACTAAATACAAAGCAGCTTAGGCTATTTCTTGTATTTTTTCTGGGTCTGACGAAGCATTATACATGCAAGAAAAAAAAGAGGGTTATCACAGTTAAATATCAATCTCTCAACCACCAGCTGTTTCCCTGCTACGGAACATCATTCATGGAAAGAGCAGATGGAAACCCATTGACTCCGGGAACAAATGAAAGTTTTCCTGCATGTTCGTGATCCATCCTGGCAGAGCAGCAAGCTGTGCCCTTAAGACACTGTGTGTGTGTGTGTGTGTGTGTGTGTGTGTGTGTGTGTGTGTGTGTGTGTGTGTGTGTGTGTGTGTGTGTGTGTGTGTGTGTGTGTGTGTGTGTGTGTGTGTGTGTGTGTGTGTGTGTGTGTGTGTGTGTGTGTGTCACACCCACAGGGGACACATCCACTGTCTGTTTTCACATCGTGTAGTCATATAGTCATTACGATGTAACTCCCTCGACTTAAATTGAAGTCGCTTTAAGTTATGATCGATTACAGAAAAGCAAAACTATATTGAAAACAGGTTTTCTTGCCCTCAGAGCATCAGTTAGATGTTGACAGCTCTCCATTTCACTACTTGGCTCAAGGATTAATAGCAGACTCACATGTGACTTCAAACTAATGTAATCCTGTAAAAATGGAGATCAAAAATCAAAACAGAACCAGAGTATTTTTATCCTCGGGATCATTCGGAGGTCAAACCGATACGTCCGAGAGTTTCCTGACTGTTGGCGAGTTTTGATCTTTCCACAAACTTGCTTTAGTTTTTGTCAAATACATTTTTTTAAATATGCAGTTTTGGCTACTGTTACTCTAAATCCTATGTTGTGTTTTATTGGCATGCTGCTTTTAACTTAAGCACATTCCATATCCATGGACAATTACAGCTTTTCCTGAGGCTGCACTGTATTGGATGTTGTACATCTCAGTTTTTTTGTTTACTTTTATATAATAATTGTTTGTGCCTATATTCTTTATTCTCATTTATATTTTATTTTGTTTATGTTCTCTATTAGGGTTTTGGCGGGGTATATGTCTACCAATTCCATTGTGTGTCTTGCATGTACATTAGAGCTGACAATAAAACTCACTTTAATTTTGTCTTGATTTGTCAACTGTATATCAGCAATTATGCATCGTATTTTTTTCACGATCCCTCATTAAAAAGTGTCTGAAGATGACTTGGAGGTTTGGAAATTCGTCCCTGCCGAGAGGAATGATGTAAAACCAATAACAATATTTTGTGGGATGAAAGCAGGACTAATTGGATAGTTGAAGACATTATTGATTTGGTTTTCATGTTGACATTAGGGAGGTTTCTCAATATTTCATTCCATAACCACTGATTGCATTTGTAGGAGCATATTGCTCAATTTTAAGTGTTGTTTGGTCAATAACTAATAATAACTTGTAATTAACTGTTTTAATTCAGTCCATCAGTATACAGATGTTTGCTTTGGGTTTACACTGCTCTTTTTTCATGGATATTAGCCATCAAATTAGGTTTGACTCGTGTTTTTGGATTCATTGTGATTTTGTTAGATGAAACAAATTTACTTAACAGATTTGTCACACAGAAAAGAGAAAAAAACCCCACCCTGAATTATCCAAATTAATGCAATCACAACGTTTAAATGTGTGAATAATGTAAATTCTTCCATGTTCATTAACACTAATTGTGGGAAGTACTGCATTGCTTATAATCAATTCCCAGTTAAATGGGGTGTACATATACTTATAGCATCTGCAGCTGTTATTCTGTCTGTTATATGACCGTTCCGGGTGAAAAGTCTATTCAGAAGAGGCATCAAATGTCATTGGGGTGGCTGCTGTTTTTCCCTTTTTTTTCCATAAAGCTACAGGTGGTGTGGAAATAGTAGTCTATATTTCCTGAATCTAAAATGTCATTTTAACAACTCCTGGGTTTTGTCGTCGTCCCTTTGGAAGCACGGATAATTAAACCTTCTGTTATGTGCAAAGGCTAAATGTCATTTGTGGCTCAGCTGGCTGTCCGCGTGACCTTAATAGTATACGTGTCCGGACGTTTGGATAAAGTTGTTGATGAGCAGTTTCCATGAAGCCACCTGGAGTTGGTCTATCAAAGCAGCCCAAACCTTTGCTGGAGGTGAAATGTTGAACAGTTTGGGAGGTAAGCTTCACTGCTTTCCCCCATCATCTTGTTTAGTGAATCATTTTTGAAGCCTGTCTGTGTTGTCGTTTATTACAAAGGATTAGATAGCTGTTAGAATAAAAAAAAAAGGATTCATTATTATGAATCTAATAATTAATCCTGCTTGAAATATGTAATACAGTGTTGTGATTCCAAACAAGTTCAGACTTTTTGCTACGTGAAATTGCATATTAGTGAAATGAAACATTGGTCCCGCAAGCAAAAACTGGCCCACCAGTCGGCAGACAAAATAAGGCTGAGAACCTGAATCAAAGAACAGACTGTGGTAAGATTTACCATTGAAAACAGCTTCGTCTTTTCCAATAAAATTTCATTTGCATCAAATTTATTCTGCGAGCCCCAGGCTGGGTTACGTGACAGTGTTTAATGTAAAAGTTCATGGTTTTTATGGGTCCTCAGTTTGTATAAACCTGCAAATTAAAGGCTGGAGAAATCTTGGTTCTGAGAGGTGATAAGACAACATTACAGAAACATGTATTTGTTGCTATCACCCAATTCAAATGAAAGGGGGATACATGCACCTATAGTGAGTTTGACACCCCTTTTACATATATATTGCTGCACATGAAATCCTATCCTCATGCTTTGATCGTGAGGATCAAAATCAGGTGGATCTTATCCTGTCTGTAATATAAAACCACACAGATGGCTGCAGCTTTACAGTGTTGACTGTTTCTCAATACATATCTCTGCATCCTGACTTTTGAAATGGGAACAACAAGCTTTTTTTTTAGCCAAAATCACAAAAAGTAGTAGCCAGTCTGTCAAAACTGAAAGAACAAAATACGTCTTTGCTATTCCAAAAATGTCTTCTGCTATTGTTGACCCAAAAAGATCTTTGTCAGAGTTCACCTGTCACAGCCATGACAGCATCTGTTGAGTTGTGACTTCATGCGCACTGTTGAGGCGGTGTGTTGTTTGATTTCGGGGGAGAACGTGCAGTAACAGTATCTTCAGCGAGACGATGCCTCACTAAACCCTGACTAAAAGAGAGCAGATGGGCCGGGAAATGAAATCTGGCAACGCGCCTGAAACGTAATGCTTTGATGCATCATTTGATTTCAGTTTACAGGACCTCAGGTAGAAAATACGGGGATGACTCACTGGTATGCAGTCCAACATCTCTGCATGCTGTCCTGATAGCGGCGAACAACTTAAAATGAGATGATGGTTGAATTCAGATGTTTCTCATCTCATCAAACAAAAACAAAAAAAAAAACACCCGAACCTCATTCTAGACAAATAAATCCAACTTTATCCCTGAAAAGATCGGGTCTGAGAAAAAATGTTCAGGGGATGACATTACAGGAAGACTGGAAATTGGAGTATTTCCTAAAAAGTGTTCCCAGGATTATGGAAGCACAAGGATACTATGCCTCTGTAATGAAAAATGTTTATCTCAAGCTGAGTGTGGCGTCGATTGGATTATTACGGCACTTTAATAAAAGGTCTCAGATTAAATGTAACCCAGGTTCGACACCGAGGTTGCTTTTGCTTTGTGGATTTCTGCTCCAGGCGAATCACTTTAGGTCATCCAGAAGAAGTAAGTGCTGAGGAATACGCCTTGTTTTGACTGTTTGAAATACCATTGCATGCTGTTGTGTGACGTAATCCAGATTAGGTGGCTGTGAGGGTCTTGGTATTAATGTACACCAGAGTAGTGGCATGTTCAATACACTTTATACACATTTATTCTTGTTTGACACCTTTTGGTAATCCCAATTTTCTCTGCTTGCCTTATCATAATTTCTTTTTTCTTTGTATGAGGCATATTGAATTGTACAGGTCTTTTATATGGCCGTTTGGGAGCCTAGACAGACATATCTGTATTAAATCCATCCCATAGCATCACAGTAGGAGAGCCTCAGACCTGTGCCCCAGTGTAATTAAATATTTCCTCGTATCCCTGGTCTACGGCTCGAGAGGAATGTCTACTATGTGGGCTGGGGCCGAGCCTGAATAGTCGGGTTATTAAGTGGTCCGCAGAGTGCCGGGTGATGAACGAGCTGAGGGGGTCATAATGTGGAATACAGACCTCACTGGAGACCCTGTGTTTTTTCCTGCGATGTGTTCAGGAGCAGGAGGCAAGATGAAAAAGAGAACGGCTATGACCTGCCTCTGTGGAGAGTGAGATTGTTTTCTGGCCTTCTGTATGGTTTAATAATGATTTTTGTTTTCATGCCATTGACCATCAGTCTTTATAGTGATTGACTGCAATCTTTCCCGACATGCTCTGAAGTTTTTCATCAGTTTTTCTTAAGCTTAAGAGATGCACTTGTACTCTTTACAATTGTCAGAGGTAGAATCTAAAATATTGACTATCACTATGCTTTCATACCTTCCATACACCTCATTGAGTCGCTTTTATATTTTCTGTGTTGCTTTGATTTGACTTGGACTTATAGACTTTTTAGTGCCTCAGACGAGTGTTTTGCTTCTGAAGGGCTGATGTACATGATTTGTCAAGCCTTGAGAATCCTTTGAATGTGTTGTCCTTGGGTGAGTGTTATAATTGGATGGATAACAGACGTGACTGGAGGCGAAAGGCAGCTGGAACAACTTCAATTTTTAAAAAGCTCATTTGGCTTTGGTATTCTTAACATTCGAAGGGGCTTGGATAAAAGGAATGACTGCATTCCAAAGAGATCAAACATGGACACAAACTAGTCTTGTGCTGAGTTCATTGTTTCAGCATTAAAACCACCTGCTTTACATCGTGTTGGTTTCCAAAACAGCTCAGACTCATTCATCGACTACGCCTCTGAAGGTGTGTTGTGATATCTAGCGCCAGGGCGTTAGCAGCGTTTCCTCTTCATTCTTTTGAGTCTCACGGTGGGGCCTCCATGGATCCCACTAGTTTATCCAGAACATCCCACAGGAGCTCAGTCACATTGAGATGTGCAGACTGAAGGCTAAGTCAACATCTTGAACTCTTCACCTTCACCTTCCTCGAACCATTCCTGATCTGGGTGATTTACCCTGCTGGAGGAGACCTCTGCTGACGGAGAGCACAGCTGGCTTGATGTGGTCTGCACAGTAGTGTTTAGGTAGATGGCATGTGTCAAAGTTCAAATAGATCTGCTATAGTTAATCAGCTGTAACCTAACAACATATTGTCAATAAAACAAGTTTTAAACATACAGCTGACTTGTTTTGTCCTTAATAGAAATGTTATTGTTACACAAGGATGAACTGCTTCATTGTTGTGCTGAGCTAATGGTGTCTGTATCTGTTGTGAGTAAATTGTTACTCCCAATCGTTGTAAGAACCTGATCCCTGCACTACAGCGATTATTCTTTCTCTTTTACTGGTGGTGTCCTGTCACTGCGTCGGCACCATCCTGCCAGAGGAGGCCTTGTACACAGCAGTCGCAGTGTTTTCAGCCCATGAATAGACTGTAGAGGCCTTTGTTACCGGGTGTTGTTGCCAGTCTTGCCTGTGCTGCGGTTCATCGCAGTGACAACTTCTTTCTGAAGATAACAGTGTGTTCCAGCTCGAGCGGAGTGGGGGCAGCTTTAAAATAGACCTGTAATCATAGACCCCGATGGAGAAAAGTGTTAGACATGCCCTCGGACGACAGCTCTAATAACAAACCCCACAAAATCCAACCTGGAAGGAAACTGTTGGGATGTTTACCTTTCAGGATGGGGTCCTCTGTGCCATGGTAGCCCTTTAAAAATATGAAGTATTCTCCAAGGATTTTGTAAACGTAGGAAGATATTTCAGCTTTTTTTTACCTCAAGAAATGAGGTTGTGGGAAACGCAGCACATGCGTTCATAATTGGTTTCACTTATCTGGTAATGGCTTTGTAGTTCAAAGTATTCATCACAACACTTGGCACAAATTCTCTGCATAAAGTGAAAACGGTGTTTTCCTCACATGAACTCTAAATGTTCAGCTGGTCATTTGCAGAGTTGGCTGCAGCCTTGCATTGTTTACATAAATGTCACTGTAGAAAAGGGCTGGTACATATTCAACTTTTCAATTGAAGAAATGCAAAATTCAATTTTTATCCTATGATGCCGCTGAACCATTTTTTTTAGTGGTTATGATCGTCAAATGCACAAACATTTCTCAGCATGTGCACAAAGATTTTAACGAGACAGACAATAACAAGACAGTCCAGAGTGTCATGACTCCCAGGGCATATTTTCCTGGGACTTGGTAGTTTTGTAGTTGAGAGTCACCAAATAATTATCCAACTTCATTGTCTGTCCATATGCATGTCCGTGTACTCACCATTGCTTAGTGTTTATAACATCTTGTTCTCCACACTCGAGTAATGCTTCATTCCATAAACAAACCACAGCACCCACTAGTGGCTTTACATTTTCGTGTAAACAGACAGTGCTTTCAAAACTTGGCCATGTAAACACAAAACTATTCTGAAAAGAAACTTGAAAAACAATGCGTTTTCACTTCAAATATTGTTGTATAAATGGGACCCAAAGTCAATGTCAGGCTTAAACATAAGCAAATGACACAGATCATGATTCAGTTTACATCCGAGTTTTAAGTCGCGAGCTAAGTTCACTAATTAAAAAACACTTTTGTACTGTAAATAAAACACTATTAATTCAAATGAAATGGGATCAGGAAGTTTTCACATCAAAATATTATTGATGTAACTTGATTGGTCACTTTTTCTAAAGCTTTAGTACTAATAACTTTTACCATCAGTCATTCTGATTCATTCACTCTAACTTGTGATTTGTTCTCATCAAAGTTAAAATTGGAAAACAAAAGAGACAGAAAAATAAATACAGAATAAGCTTAATTGGCTCTGAAATTAAAAACAGTGCTTTAGAAGATAATTTCCTGTAACAACTGTTACTTTTATATATGTGCATATATAAAAGTATATATATGCCCTATCAGACGGTCTTTTAATTACTCTGATGGTTTCTGACACCCTGAAATATAAAAACAGAATGGAAATGATCCTGCCTATGTGTCACAAAGACAGCTTGATGACTTGTGTGACTCTGCAAGAAAACACTTGTTTTTCCTGCCTTCCTACAGTTTATGTTCTGTTAAATACTAACTTTATTCTACATAAAATTGCAATTAGCAGCCTTGAATTTTCGCCTTTTTTCTTTGCTCGTTGGACTGATGATTCCTCGTGTGGCCTCATTTGTTTAGTTTGTTCACAAACACATGATCTGTCCCCGGAGATCTTTCCTGTGCTACAAACGGAGGAAGCTTCTCAGCCAAGCTAAACAAACTGCAGCTCTGTGTACTCTATAACTTGACACCCATTAGCATTTCCTACTGTCTTCATTATATTCAAATTGCTTTGTAGAGTCAGACTTGCACGTGATTCATTGTACCCGAGCTGTCCCTGTATGAACCTCACCAAGTGGCAACCCACTTCGTCTTCGGGGGGTCTTTTATTTTAGTTTTTCCGTTTTGGGGATGAGATTGCCATGGCAACTGTGTGTAGTTAATGTTTGAACCGAGACAATTGACTGCTGACAGAAGGGACTTGATTTGTCAAGAGATCCTTTCGCCCATCTGGCTGAGACGGAGGCTGCGAAATGTTTTCTTTGAAGTTATGACAGAATGGAGCCAAACAATTAGAAACATACTTTCATCTTTGCAAACTGACACAAGTTATCTTTAAACCTTAGTCAGAAGTTTTAGTGTAAAGGGCATTCTGTGTAACAACACAAGCAGATTGTTGAATTTCCTGCTTCCTCGTTTTGTAAGACTTCATATTTTTCTTGGTGGGTACGTTTAGTCAAAACAGTGCAACTGGAGTGCTTTGTGGGTTTCAATTCATCCACTGTTATCATGAGATTCTGAATTTTTATAATCTTGCTCGAATGTTGATTATATTTCTGGCACCTGAATGGTAATTTTTGATATGGATCAATATTGACTTGCAGACTATTTTGTGTGAGACAAGCAAAGAGAAGTTTTTTAGTTCATGCCGCAGTGTGTGGTCCTTGTTCATATCGCCATGTTGCTCCATGCTGACTAGAACGTTTCAGGATTGTATTTATTTTCACAGTGTTACATTCAACATGTCCACGAAGTACTGACAATCATTCACAATCAGCAACTTGCACACTTCTCGCATGGGTCATTATATCATTACGGCGTGTGCTTGAACTCCTGGTGCTCACATTTCTGTCTCAACAACCACAACTATGATAATATTTCCTTGAGGGTAAGCTGATCTCGAGAATGTTTCCTCTGTGTGTCCACAGTCTGTGAAGTCTACAGTACATGTTTCCCCTTCTGGCTGCAGCACTCACACAAAGCCAAGCACAACAAGAGATTGGTCCCGTGGAGGAAGTGCAAGCATGTCACCATTTGAATATGAGAAAAAAGCAGGACACGAACCCCAGTGTGGCCTTCCTCTTAACAGCCAGGACCACATGGAAACAATGCCTCTGGCAGATTTTCGGTGGTTGAGGCATGAAAAATATCCAGTAGCTTTGTACCCTTTTCCCCCTTTTTGGAGATATTTAACATTTGATATTGTGTTCAGACACTGATGGCCTCTATAAATCAGCGGTAGTGTTGGTATCTATAGTGGTTCTCATACAAGTATGGCTTCAAAACCGGTAAATGGAGCTATTGACTGGGAAATAAATGTGATTAATGTGATCTTAATGGTGGAATTCCAAAAGCAGAATGAAAGAATTCAAATATTCGGTCACAATATATAGCAAACTTATCATTATTGGAATATCAACACGTCCAATAAACATATTACAAAAGACAGACACAACTGTAAAGAAATGTGTTCACTTGATTAATCCTGATTAATTAACAAAAACATCCCTTATTATTTTATACCTGGTGGCACAACGAAGTCACCAAACTCCTAATAGGAGTGACAAGTTACATGATTTATATGTGCTCACAGAGTGGTATAAACATACTCCTCTCAGTGGTATCGTCACAAAGTGAAGCTCTCCACTCAAAGTGTAATCCTTCTTGTTTAATGGCAAGATGGTCTCAACGTTTCAGAAACCACTGATCTCCTGGGATTTTCAGGCCATCTCCAGGGTTTACAGAAAATGGTGTGAAAAAGAAATGATATCCAGTGAAGCAGTTCAAAGTGCAGATATGTGGCTGGAAACAGAATTTAAGGGAGATACTCTCTGAATAGAAATATAATGGCAGACGATCTGCAGGGTAAAATGGAAAAAACACTGAATATTAGGAATTTTTTTTGTGTTTGTTTTTTCGTACAGTGAAATTTGGTCCAAACCACATACAAACCTTTTTCAGAATGTTTTCAAGAGCTTGTAGATCATGTAAGCAGTTGTGTCGATCGATCAATCAATCAAATTAAATTTATGGAGCCCTTTCCAACAGCCTCAACAGGTAACCAAAGTGCTTCACAGTGAGAAGCGAGAATAACTTTCTGGATTTGCTGATACTCTATTCTCGAAAAAAAAGAGAGAAATGGACTGATTTTGGGACTAAAAACTGTGATCATGACATCCCTCGTTGTGACTTTGTGCTTTGGGATTTAATCTTGGACCCACATTTACCCGACGCAACCGCACCACTTTTCTTTTCCTTTTTGATCAAATGCAGTTCCCACCAGGAGCGTGCAGTCGAGTTAATGTCGCACCGAATAACATATGGCCTTTCAGCAAGCATAACGATGTTAAATGAATATAATTTCTCTTCTTCCCTGATTACCATTTGAATGAATCCAACTCCTCTAAGACATTGTTTCAATAAGTGCAGAAGAGGTGGGAGTCAGCAGCAGGATTTGAAATAGATTTAAGAGGCACGAAGGTGTCTGGCGCTTTGATTAGGACCTCTGTTGAAGGTTCAGCTCCATGGCCTTGAGACTCCGATGCTTTTCAACCATCCACTGATTCAACTCAGCAGTCAGCTTCCTGTGCTATGTCGTCGGGGTTTTTTTGTGTTTTTTTTTTTAAATAGATACATCTTGCCTCCTCTTGTGGGCATTTAATATGCAATTCAAGCATCGCAGTTCACCATGTTATGCAACTTTTATCCTAACCCTGGAGTCAGCGTTATTGCTTTGAAAGCAGCCCTGACCCCGGTGGTGTTTATGCTAATGCAACAATGTGTCAGTCAAAGCCGCTCGGGCTTGAGGGTCGAACTCATTCATAATCATGATTTTATTTTTATGTTCTCTATGGTGTTGTACAGCATTTGTATCCTCTGAGTCATGCCTGCAATGTTTTCTATAGTTTATGATGAACTGCTGTTGGTGTATTTTTCAGTGTGAGCCACTCGCTCTGCTTTAATTCACAGTACATTTTATGATAAGCAGAATTAGTTGATTTGTCTGAATTGTAGTTTAGAGGCAGTTTGTGCCAAGTTGTCCATCAACGAAACTCGTTGATGGACGACTTGTTTAAGTGAAAATGTAAAACTTCCTTGGATTTAAGCTCAAAGCTGAGGATGTCTGTCTTTTCCTAATGTTGTTAAGGCTGCGGAATGGTGTAGTCGTTCTCACTTTGGCCTCTTAATCATTTCATTCATTTATTTGTTTATTTGTACGGGACAGTGCATATTAATGAACTTCCAATCTCTTCATGAAGTTACTGTAAATGTACTGGATTTAGCACAATGCTAATTTCCATCCATTTAGAAAAACAAAAAAAACATACAAACATATAAAAACAATATGGGGAAACAAAGATGGTAAAATAATTATTTCCAAAAACCTACCACGATGTGCAAATATTAAAGCGCTTACTCAGTAGTTTGAAATATGTAAAGTGCCTTTTTTTTTAATAAATCAAACTGTCTTTGGTTTTGGTGTTTCATCAGATATGCCCATAAATTGTTTATTTGTGTGTCCGCCTGCCTGGTGTGCCCTGCCTCTTTCCATAGTCAGCCAGACTCACCCAGAAGGCCCTTCGACCCTCAGTTGGTTAAAACTGTATGTTAGAATGAAGCAAATAGGTAGAAACCGTCTGGTTTTCGATGAGCAGATTGAAATAATTTTTTTTCTCTATTTGGTTTTATTTGATTTAATACTGTGTTAGAGCTGTGTGATAGTTGATAGATAACTTGTCATTGAGTCTTGCCACATGTCTTTGGTTAGATAAATCAAAACATATCAGTGAGCATCTGTATGGTTTGGGATTTGTACTACCAAATAACAGGGCACTTTCATTTGAACCTCAGTTTTGACCCGGGGTGACTGGGTCACATTATTCTCATTCATGCACGTGTCTTCACTTCCCATCAGCAGGGTTTCAGAAGTAGAGCAGTTTGTTGATTTTAGTGAGGCTTGATGCCATAAAAGGGATATAATGTATAATGCATTGCATTAATGTCTGAAATGAAATGCGGTTTGTTGATGGCATAAGATGTGATGTTTTGAAATCGACACAATGCCTTTTATGCGCGTACTTCCTGTTTGAGCATTATCCAGAATCACACAGGGTTTCTGGGCTTAGCTACAACTTTCCAGATTTCCCTTTCTCTCTACACTGTTACTTCCACGGTGCAGGGAAGCATATTATCTATCCCAGTTCATTCAGGTTTTTTATTTAGACATGTATGTTACGCCTGTTTGGGAAATTTGTGGTCCATTGTGCAGACCTGTACTGTATGCATGTTAATTTTTCATTTTTCACCTACTTGTTCTCCTTTTCTTAGTGAGAGGTTTTAGGCTCCAATGTCCAATCAATCATTGTGGAAGACTAATAGTTCTGTGATATACTTTATCATCTGACACCAATGTAACACAGAGACAAATTATACTTGCAGTAAATTCACTAACCTTAGTTTCTAGACGCCTACCCTTCAACACAGTGGTTCATTACATCCAGCAGTCATTCCCTTCATGATTTTCGCTGACTTCTGGAGCGCCGATTAACCTTGACCGTGACCCGAGACAAATGTGATCACTCACTTCTTGTTTTTGTCATGGTTGTTCTTGTCTGAGTAAAAAATAAAAAATAAATCCCTCAAAGGATGAAAAGAGATGTCTGTATTTTATGCATCTGCTTCTGTCATTCTCTTCCACCCTGGATCCTAAGGCCAGCACCTCCAGAATCAACTGCAGCTGTCTAAATGGATACACTAAACATATCCAAACATCGCTCGTCTCATGGGAGTTTGCTTACTCAATGCATCACCTGATGTAACATCAGGCCCTACCTATGTGTTCCACATGGTTTCCAGAGGAGGGTGTGGTCGGTCTTTGAACCAGAAAAATCCTGAACAATAGAGGAAAAAGAAGACGTGACATTCGGGGTGTGTGTGTGTGTGTGTGTGTGTGTGTGTGTGTGTGTGTGTGTGTGTGTGTGTGTGTGTGTGTGTGTGTGTGTGTGTGTGTGTGTGTGTGTGTGTGTGTGTGTGTGTGTGTGTGTGTGTGTGTGTGTGTGTGTGTGTGTGTGTGTGTGTGTGTGTGTGTGTGTTTTTTTTTTTTGCCGATGACCACAGAGAGTGACCTGAACACTTCCCTCATTCGGAGATGACACAATAGCAAAATGTGGGAGAGCGGAAGCAGGGGTTAAAAAAGCAACACGGCTGCATTTTATCCCAGAGAGCAGCAGACAGGTTTACTGTCATGTCACACATACACGTTTTGCAAACTAAAACCTTAACAGCTCAGAAATGAATGTGTTGACTTTGATCCCTGCATGAGCAAATGCTGTACATGGCAAACATGTGTCTTTATTGTAATACTGAGAGCATCAAAGGGTGAAGCTGTGAACAAAAAGACTCTGGACAGCAGGTGAACCCTGGTAGAAATGCAATTTTCCACCTGTTTAGATGTGTCAACAGCGCAGAAGAGAAAATGCCATCACCCATGATCTGTATGCCCCACACAGTGTTGACAGGAATATGATAACTAAGTGTTTATGTGCTTTAAACAGTTGGTGCTTAATACTGCTTCAGCATAGCAGAGATGTATTTCCCAGTACAGTATCAGGTTACTGGAAACACTTCAATAGGATGAATGGTAAGACCAAGCCCATGTTTAAAGCTTGTCTGATCATGGTTAGGCTACAAGAGGAATCTCATTGTAATCTTTTATCTGGATCTTTGTTGCTGTTGGCTCAAAAAAGAATATTGTTAATTCTTCCTTTTGTTTTCGCCGCCCACTGAAGGAAGTGTCCTTTGCTCTGGTTTTATTGTTGACCCGAACCGTCTGGTTATCATTATCACACACTTTTTCTCTGTCTCTTGTTTCAAGTGTCACAGAAACGTAATTTCCTGAAGCCTTTAGTCATTAGGCTCATTTGGTGCTTTATTGTTTGTGTTCCTACAGTGACTAATAAGAAGCCATCCCATGTATCCATCACCAAGGTGAAGCAGTTCCAGGGGTCTTCTGCCTTTGTCAAAAGGTCACAGTGGACAATCGACCAGTTACGACAGGTCAACGGCATTGACCCCAACAAAGTATGCTACATCCAGCTGTCATTTTAACATATTTATTAAGTATGCACTGATAAAGCTTTTCAAAATACGAATACTAACTTCTCGCTACTTGCAGATACTGAGTACAGATACCAGTTGGTGCATCTGGTGCAATATTCCCCTCACCCTACTTCTGTCTCTTATTCACTGAATTTTCTAGGATTGTCCAGAGTTCGACTTGATGTTTGAGAATGCTTTTGACCAGTGGGTTGCTGGTTCAGCAGGAGAGAAGGGCACTTTTATCCAGATCCTTCACCACACCTGCCAGCGCCACATCCCCACACGGAAACCGGAGTTCGTCAACTGTCAGTCCAAACTGCTGGGGGGTAAGGCATTTGAAATAATAACAATAAACCACTACTAACGGTGTTCGTTAATACTTCTGTGCTGCAACACAGTTCTGTGCTCCATGGCTCTGCAGTGCAGCCCTCTCTGCAGTCACACTGTGCTGAAAGCCAGTTTGAATCTAATTAAGTATGATGACAACCAGCACCTGCTGCGTATGAAAATTTATGCCCATCCCATGTACACAGCATCTGTTGTGGGCTCTGGTGAAGTGAGGTCAAAGAGGATGTCCAACAGAATATATCAGTAGTGACTGGAAGCATCTGACACAGTTCACTTAGTTTTACAGCACAAACAAACAATCAGGACAATACTAAATCACATTTGTCCTTAATTTGTGATGTTTTAATTGAAAATCATTATTTCAATTGTTGTTTTTCTTGCCGTTGAAAATACCACTGAACATCACAGTGAACGCTCTAATCTTCCCATTAAAAAAGGATATTGATATTTAGTCAATTAAACAGTGAAATTAGAAACTGTTAGTTAAACGATTAGCTGTGCCCAATACCACTGATTGTATGCTCAAAGAAAAAGCAAAGACGGAAAAATCAAATAAGCTGAAGCAAAATTATGTGCCGTGTAAAATATCAATGTAAAAGAACATAATTGGTCATTTTCTGGCTGAAAGTGGTTTGTTCACTGTTAACCAGATGATGAGAATGCAGCATCCTGGGTGGCTTAATCAGATATTGATCTGTTTACCCCAAGCTTCATCTTTAACAAGCATTCAGCCTGTTGTATTATTCATAGAGCTATTTAAGGGAACACATCCCTGAACCTGCCTCCTGCATGTTGTCCATCTGCCCCACATATATTGGAGGTGGAGATTGACACGGAGATTTTAAACTTTACAGAGTGACACATGAAGAAAAAAAACAAAATTGGAGTTAAGCTGCTGCAGGAATCCATTGCAATGCATACAATACACTGCAAAAAAATTGAGTATATGATGTATGTGATTCTACTGTATGTAGTTTTCCTGTCTTTCTGTTATTTTTTAATACTCATTCAAGCTTCAGCTGCAAGTTCATCTCAGCGCTAATAAATTCCATCGACTTTCCTCCTATTCTGAAAAACCATGTATTTTTAACTCCTCCACTGACCCTGGTGGTGCATGGTCTGTGTGTGTGTAGGCGGGGAGGCAGTGGTGTCCCAGAGAGCACCGAACTCGAGGCTCTTTAGAGTGGGCTGGCTTATGGAGTGCAACTGTTGCCTATCAACAGCACGCCCCCAGTAGATCTGGAAATTACTCCTAGAGTTCCTGTGGCATTGCAATAACGTCAGTAAAACTCAAGCATCACAGTATTTTGATGTCAGTTGATGCTTGTGGTATCAATGGTTTTCCAACAAAGATGAATATGTGCAAGAAAAATGTAAAAGTTGACAGTTCTCTCAGATTGTGACAGGAGGAATAAAAGAGATACCTCTTATGTCCACTCCATTTTAAGTCTCACACCAGTGCAAAACAAAAATCATGACGCTGCTCAGGTGTGGGACCATAACTGTGGTGGACACTATCTGCACAACTGAACCCTGAGAAAATGCCAGATATTCAAAACCCCTAATGCAGAACTTAGATACATCAACAGAGGAACTCATCTTTTAATTTGACTCGCATATGTTTACAGGTGGCAGAACATCTGATCAGACAGTTCTGTGCAAAACTTTGCAATACAGTTCTCGTCATAAAAACAACAGCAAACAGCTGATCTTTACTAAGAAGTACCTTAAACGTGGAAAAAAAATAGGCTTTTGAAGTGACAGAGCTCCGATCTTAACATGATCAAATCTGGTTGAGTTTAAGTGAAGAAACGGAAGGATCTGAACCAGACAGCAACTTCAGACGATATTTACTTCCTCCAAGTTGTTTCGACACAACCTTTGTGCAAGACAGCTGATGAAAAACTGATTTAAAGGCAACAGGTGGTCACACCAAATACAAATTTCTTTCCAGCTTATTCACTATGACATTTGCACGAAGTGATAAAAAATGAACTTTTAAGACCCTGTTTTCTGAAGCATCTTTCATCTTTTTCATGTCAAGCTAGCCAAAAACTCTCAGTAATACAATATTAGAAAGCAGTAAATTTGAGCCAGTAAAAGATTTATTGTGAATCCCAAAGAAGATGAGATAAACCTTGTTGATTTTCCAGCTAAATGAACGCAGATAGAAAGGGGGACTGAATAAGAATAGAATAAATGGGCTGAAAAAAAGACATTTGGAATTGTTAAAACTTGGAAATATGGGGAAACCCCCCACCCACTAAACTCAGCTTGCGTCTATAATTGGGACTATAATCTAAGTTGATATCCTTTCACTTCACCATGCCTATTAGATTCTATATACATGTGCCTTGTTTTAATATATTCTGTTTTAAAAAGACTTCAAAAAGTCACATCTGTATGGGAGTAGATGCACAGGCATGTGTTTTTGATCCTCGATGAGCCATGTAATTGGTCGAGAAACCAAATCGGCTAATTTGCTAATTGCCTTGTTATCGGTGCCAACTTGGGCTGCTGCCCACCCTGTTTCATCCTCTTATAACCGGATTCCCACCTGAGCATTTCCGTCTCACTTGCATGTGTTTACAGTTTGATTATAATTTCATGTCTCCCTCCAGTCACACTGGGTGTTTGATGTTAGATTGCCTTCTGGAGGAGACTGGAATTTAACACTTTCTCACTGAGATGTAAACAATAGTTATGGAGAGCTGGGGATCAAATTAGATAATTCCCTAACTTGTCGACCCTGATGGAGTTCCCTTAACACAGAATACCAGTTTTTACACTCACAATTGTGTGACCTATTTTACCCAATGAATAAATAATCAGGCACTAGTTTTTCAGTCACATGAAACAACTGAACGGTTGAGTGCAGAACTCATGATTTAATAATCCAAAACTTTAACCCCTTTCAACTAATTTCACAACTATAAACATGTTATGAACTTCAAAGCTGACTATGACTTGTGATATTCTCTCATCGCAGAAGACCAAGCTGTAGATTCAGTCTTTTCCCGTTGTAAGGTCTTTATGAACAGAATGAGGAAAGATTTTGTTTCACATCATGGTCGTCTGCTCACACAAGGTAAGCTCCAAAATCAAACCAGTGGTATCCCCCCCTACTAAAACATTTCCCCAAGGTTCTTCGACTGTGGCACCGTTTACATGACAACATTTTCAAGTGAAAGAGAGAGCCACTGAAAATGCAAGTATGTGAAAATGGCTCCTCAGGTGGCACATTTTGAAAAGCCTCTGTCTCCGTGGAAACAGGGGGTGGGGGGCATAGCTTATTGTTGTGTGTGTGGTTTCATTAAAAAGGCAAACAACAGCACCCACTAGTGGCCTGGCATGCCAACTTGATTCAATCAGAGTCGGTGTAAACAGTTCATCGAGTTATTTCCCACAGTCGGAGCTTTGTACCCACATCTGTGATGTCAGTTCATCTAACTTCATGACGCGACCCTGCGACGTGTGCAGGCATTCAATTTGCATATACTGTACTGCATTGTTTCTTAATTATGGGGGGAAATATCTTTCTATTTTTTACTAATATTTTTAAAATACTCTGTAGTGAAAAGCCTGTCTTGTATTCAGACCAATACAATAAATCATATGTTCATTTGGGACAGTGACAGAATACTCGTTTCCTGATGAATTCTTCAGTATTTAACCTTAATCAAGACTTTAATGACTGAAATAATATCTTTTGGAGCAGGGCGTGATGCTGACATTTATATGCTGATTAAAGCCACATAGCGTTGGCTGTTAATGAATATCTACCAGCTGTTTTTCTGGCACAGATAGACACAATGTGCAGTGATTGTGTTCGGAGCCTCGAAGTCTTTTTTTGTTTTTTTTGTATGACAATGACTAAACTGAAAGGGAAACTGAGCGAGCAAGGTCGAGACTTTTCCCTCATGAAAAGATGGTGGGGGCAGAAAATGTCCTTGCTCCTCTCTGAGTGGTTAACCAAGGGGAATAAAGCCGTCATTCGCATCCACATTACTTTAATATGATCATATCTGCATAATTGGAGTCTGCATAACGACGTGCAATAAAAGTAAATTACATGTACTTCAGACAGGAAAATTATATGGACTAATGACTTAATCATTGTTATATCATTTGCTGTGAACTTCAGCACTTGATTTTATACTTTACATCAATCAATCGAATTGTGATTGCAAGGTGTCAGAACATATCCTAAACCCTTCAGAGATGCTCCTGGTCTGCAAGTGGTCAGTATCTCTCAAATGTGCTCAAGTAAAGAAAAGGCAGTGACAAGAAAACACATTCTATTCTATTCTATTCTATTCTATAAAAAGGCTCAAATAAGCTGCATCTACTCCTATCCTGGTTCCAGATATCATAACACGCTTCCATCGGTCCATTCAGTCCATCCTTCAATGAGTCAAGCAGTAAGAATCAGAACTTCATATTTTAGACAGTCAGTTATAATCTTATGGCTTATTGTTTTAACTGAGAGTGTATTTGAGTTTCTGAAGGTCAAAAAATATGCAGCTTTCGATTCCTGAGCAAGTTTTTGATGGGTAAGACCCTAGTGTGAACTGTCCCTGATAATATTGACATTTTTGACTGGCTTTGGGAAAAATCTGTAGGAGAAAACTGTATTTGATTAAAAAAGTGCAAAAAAAAAAAATGCTACTGTATAGAAATGGTAGGCATGTGCCAGGAGCCACAGGGGTGTGCGGAGGGTGGGGTGGGGTGGAGGGTGGTGGTGGGGTAGCCTTCCTGTTTGAACCACTGCCATAGTTTTATTATGTTGCTGTGGTTAATGTCAGGATTAGCATTAATTAAACTACAGCTGAGGTTTTATCTTGCAGTAGGGGCAGCAGAGCCCTTCCTGAAGCCCTCAGTGATGTCCACTTTCTGATGATTTCCTCCCATATTTCATACTTTATTCTTCTATACATAATCCATTTGGAAATAATGAGCCCCTCACCTGTACCTTTTGCACAGCCAGTCCACTATATCAGAGGTGTCAAGCATATTTCAGTTCAGGGGCCACATCCAGACCAATTTCATTTTGAGTGGACTGGGCCGATAAAACAGTGCCAAAATAACATTTAAATTTAAATTGTTTCTTTGTTGTGCACTACTGAAAATTACTCCATTCTCAATATAAAGACAATTTCAATGAAGCCTTCTGGTGGAAAGCGCAGCGAAATGGCCAAAACACCTTTATAGTTGTTGCATTATGTATGTTTTTTACAGATTCACCCTGACAGCAAAGCTTTGAGGTTAGTTTGGTAGCACGCAGGAAGCTGTTCTTCATGGCGGCATTACCAATATCTCATCTCAGGTCTCAGTGTTGTGTTGTGTGCTACTCTTCAGAAACGTGTTTAAAAAAGAGGTTTGACTTTTGGAAGTATAAGAAAAAACTTCTTACAGTGCTTTTATTCACTACAGATCATTCCCAAAAGCTGCCAAAAATGTCTTATTGTGACGATAAGAAGGGAAGCTTTCCGTCAAAAGTTTTGACTTAACATGAATCAAAGTATGTGCCTGTGTAGATTTAGTTGGAGAAACAGCAGTTGGTAGCCTGGATTTACTTACTTGTTTTTGACCTCTATTTTATAGCAACAAACATAAATCTGATTTTGTGGGTTTAAATGTGAAGAATCCTTGAAGATGAAAAAAACAGGTCAATTTCATTTAATAAGCATGTGGTTATAGTAGTTTATCTCTATGCCTGTTTATTCCTTCAAAACACATATTCCCTGTGTGAGGGACATGCATTTGTGGGATGAGCAGAAGAGCTGAGCTTGAGCTTTTCTTCGCAGTTGTTTTCCTTATTGGAGACTTTTTCAAGGCAACCTTTTTGTGTATAGGTGTCAATCCCACTTCTCCACACAGTTACTTACTTTTTGGGTCTGTTTTATAATCAGTACAGTTGGCTGCACTAGATTAAAGATATCATCTAGATTAATATCTCGTTTTTTGCTGTTAACATTTTGAACTAATTGGAATATTTGCAACGCTTAATCATGCCATATGGCCTCTCTGTGAACTGTAAATCTGCAGTTAAAAAAAGGATACAGTGTTTTAATGTCTTTCTTTTTTTTAATTACAGCTAAAACTGGGACAAGGGGCACCTAGTTTAAAAAAAAAAAAGCTCTGTACTTCAGAGTGGAGAGGATGTGGATGTTAGTGAAACTATGAATAGGACAATGATCGCTCAGCAAAGTCTTTCACAGAATGTTTCTTTTTTCCTTTTTTGTAGTTTGGGATGGGTATCAGCAGCCTAATTTGTAATATGCTGGTAATGCAGAGCGTTTCTGACGGAGTTTCGAGTGCAGATAAGAATGTGCACATAAAAGAAATGATTGTAAGAAGCTCTGTTCTTTAAAACGCCCACACATATTATACCCCGCAGCATTATCCCAGCACAGGGATGATACCATCACATATGCTGCCAGAATGACAATTTTCAAAGTACTCTGGCATATACTGTGTGCTCGGGCCTTTTGTGTAGGTGTTTGTTTTCGAAGTTAACTGACACATCCTATTAATCCCATACACTGAGATAGTAAATGTGTTTTTTCTGTCAGTGGTGTTTGAAGTGTATCTGAGACGCTGATAACCATCAGGTTATTTTCCTTATCATCCCAGCAGTGCAGCTTGTAATTTGCAACAGTATGAGAAAAGGAGGGGCTGGTTTTTAAGTCCCACTTCCTTGTTATTTTGATTTTGCTCACTTTCTTGATTCTGGAGGATTTTGTTGCCAGAAAACTGCTTGCGTGTTTAGTTTGAGGTTTCCCTTGTTTGCGATACTGTGGCTGATTACGTTTATCAGTGCAGCAATGGAATTCCTTCTACATGGTAGAAAAAAGCTTGTCACGAATATGATTGTTCAAGGGTCACCAGTGCAACATCACAGCTATTACCAGGTGAACCTTTGAATCACTCCATCATTAAAATAAATTAAATAAACGCTAAGAAAAATAACGACCAAAAATGTAATAACTTTAGCCATTCTGAATGTAATGAAGCCTAAAACTGAATAGCTTCCTAATAATATAATGTGTTAATATAATTGTTAAATATGTCTTACAACAGTGGATTAATATGATCACTATACTATCTGCTATACCAATTTCTGATAAGCAGACTGTTAAAAAAACATCTTCTTTTCTAAGAATTGTAGCTCTGTTTATGTATTATTGCAACGGCTGCAGTGATTACATTGCAAATATTTTTTTAACGCTTCATTATTGACAAAGTATTATTAGGTGCATAGATCAAATCACTTATTACACAATTGGCTTTATCATATTTAGAAAGGCCAACATTATTTTATTATTGGTTGTTACAAACCTTTGGAGTGGCGATGGACACTGCTCAAGTGGTCTCACATAAGATTCTATTCCATTCTATTCTATTCTATGTAAACAAGCTCTTGTTTCTGACTAGCCTTCACTCTAAATTGATACACTGAGGCTTTTTGTTTTGAAACACACCATGGCACTGCATAAGATAATCTACTCCTACATGTTTGATTCAGCCTGTGTTGCTGCACCCACCTCATAAAGTCTTCCAGAACATCTCCCAATCCCACATTTTTCCTTTCTCACTAATTACATTTTACACTGGAGTGGCCCACAACGTAGCCTGAGAGAGAAGAAAGGGAATCAGTGAAGATGTTGGCAAGACGAATAAATAGACGCTTGTGTCTGTCCACATGGTGTGTAGTGGCTGTGAGTGTGGAGGAGGTATATTGAGGATGATGGGAGTATTACTCCCTGAGCTTCCCAGGAAGAGGAGTGGATTGACAGAAATCTGCCTGGAGGTGAAAAGGTCTTTTCTTCTTCCAGTGAAGGACTAACTCCATTAGGAGAAAAGATATTTTTAGGAGAGTGCTATTGTCTGGCTTCAGTGAAATACTGACAATGTGGATTCCCAAGGGATTTGGAGCTAATTTCATCACTGGTCCATGTTTATGATGTGGTGTGTTTACTTTAATCTCTGGAAACTCGACTAAGCTAAGATCTTGTTTTTTGTGTGCATATTTTCCAATTCCCTTTTGCTGCAGATGTAAGTATGAACACGTCCATGCATCCATCTGTGTCTGCCATGCGGGTGTGTCTCTACACAAATTGCTTCGACTTTATCAAGTTAACTTCTTTTGAAGGAACACCAGCTGGCCTCACCGTCTGCCTCTGGGTTGTCATATAATCCTGCAGTAGAGCCTTCCCAATTACCTGTCACTCAGTCTACCTGCCTCCGTGCCGGGGGACACACACTTACTATATTGCAATTACCTGTGGGGAAAAGTAGGAATCTGGCTTGTCAGGTCGTAATACACTTGATACCTTCAAGCTTTACTTCATTGTATCCCGAGAAAGTCATCACATATAAGAATACACTGACTGTGGAGAACTGAGTCTACTATGTACTTTCTGATTATTTTTTTTGCAATTATATTTGACGTAGGAAAAGTGTATGACAGAAATACATAGATTTAAATATACAATATAAGCAACTGGTGTCTATGTTATGCTACTTTCAATGTAAAAAGTTTAAAAGATTGCTTTCAGGTGTACAACTAAAGTCCCATACAATTAAAAATAAATGCCAAAATAGACATACAATATATGTTCAGACAGATTTAGAAACCACGTTTCAAGTGATTAATGCATCATTTGTGCATTTTCGTTTCAGAAAAGCTTCGCATTTATGCTGCAGCATTTCGAAAACAATTCCCAAACTGCAGATATGTTAACAACGATGTATTTGTCATCCCAATATGCTACAAATATTAACAATGGGGAGTACACACACAACCAAGTTGGGTTGTTATTACGATGATTCTCAAATAAAACCACTAACTGGGAATCGTGCCACTCTCAGCCGTCTCTGACTGCTTACATACCAAAGTGTCCTTGGGCAAGACACTGAACCCCAAACTGCTCCCATTGGAGTGACAGCTCCTTGCACAGGTGCAGCTTCCAATGGTGTTTGAATGTATGGGTGAATGTGATGAGCTATGTAAAGCGCTTTGAGGCTGCTCACATAGCTAGGAAGCTATATAAGTGAATCCCATTTATCATCTTACCATTCACATCCAAAACGCAAGAAAAGTTTTCCCTTTTCACTTGAAAATGCTGTCGTGCAAATGAGGCCTTGGAAACAAAGACTGGCAGTGTGTAAACATACAGTACAGGTGCATCTCAAAACGCATAAGAAAGTTAATTGTTTTGACAGTGACTCTTATTGTCATAACATGCAAACTAAAAAGTCTCAGTCATTTGATAACAGAAAAGAAAGAATCAGTATTTCTCCATTTTCATGCATAAACAATTAAAATGAAAATAAGAAAGCAACATGAAGTGCTTGAAATGGTTCAGGTCTCAGTGATATGGATGTTAAGATTTGAAATACATGATGGGAGGAAACAACCTTTTATATTATCTGTGATGTACCAAAGCAAAAAAAAAGGGTGGGCACAAGATGGCACCTAGTTTTTTTTTGTTTTTTTTAAGGGTCTTTCTAAAAGTGAACCAAGGAGATTAATAACTGAGATTTTTTTTTTTTTTTTTTTACCAACTTCTAGCATGTTGGATCATTCAAATGAAGAAATGAGTGTAGTTATAATGAAAAAACAGACTTTTGTTTGCACATTACTGGAATCCATATATTGACATTAGTGATCATTGAACTGGTACGGATTTTGTTGGATGTAAAAGAAAACCATATTTATTTATTTATTTTTTAAATAAATAGCCACTAGACCAAAAATACTGCCCAATGTGTTAATTTCTTATTTTTGCACATTCGTGAGTGGCTATGTTCACCGGTGTTTGGCTTCACTGTCATGTTTTGTCTGTGGCTTGTCTTTGGGGAAAAGTAAAGAGTGTCACTGCTCCGTGGTGCTTCTGTTGACATCAGCAGTATTTGACAACATAAAAACCACGTAGAGGTATTCTAAAAGTGACATGCGAGCCTGAGGTACATCTCCATAAAGTGACGGATTAAACCCCACTGGAGCAATGGAACTGTGCAGAGGAAGAGAAAGCTGCAGGAAGATTGCTGCTCCTGGTCGAGTTGTTAGCATAGTGCATAATGGCAGCACTCCCCACGTGCGGTAGATTAATGGCTTGTCAGAGGAAACATCCGCAAGCTGCCCCTGTTATCTGAAGATGTGCTCTCTGTCTTATATCCAAGGTTCAGTCTTCAGGGCGGCCAATGCAGACAAACAGACCTTTTTTTCAGCTAAGGGAAGAGGAAATCACTGAGCTGACTCTAGTAGTTCAATATTAAAGAACAGCAGCACGAGATGTCTCCAGGATTGACACTCTCCTGAAGGAGGCATTAAAGTCCCAGTCAGTTGTGTTATTGTTCCGAAACTTCCGAAAGGTTAATTTCCCCTGATCTTTTCTGAATGTAAATCACCTTCAGAGAAAAGTCATATGCTACCTTTTCACTGATTGCACTTAAACCGCTACTTTGATGAGTTTGCATTACTCTTGTTTCCCCAAGTGAACCACGCTTACTCCTCCCTTTCTCTTCTGTCTTCACTTTTCCCCTCGTCTCTCTCGGGCGCCTGGCTTGGCTTCTTGGCTTCCGTCCTTATCTGCAGGTAACAGTATACTACACTCGGCTGCAGACAGTGTGACGAGTGCTGTACAGAAGGCCAGTCAGGCTCTGAATGAGCGCGGTGAGCGATTAGGCCGGGCCGAAGAGAGGACCGCGGACATGATGAACAGTGCCGAGCAGTTCTCTGTCACTGCACACAAGGTGAGGCAACACGTTAGCAACATGCACTACAATACATGACCTCAGGGTGGTGAGACTGTGTGTGTTTTAACAGGCAGCATTGAAATCCTGAGGCCTGTGTTGTGTTATTACACTTTCATTCATTCTTTTTTATGTAGAGCATATACAGGAAGGGTTGGGGGTGTTTTCCACTTTGGGAATAAATTGAACGAAACACAAATTTCAACAACTTCAGGTTTTGAAGAAAATGAACGCTATTAAAGTAACAATGTCATGCTGGAAAAAAATGACTTCAAGACCATAATAAATGGATCACGTGCATCATAGACTTATTATTTGCATCACTTGACCTAGCACCCGGCTACAAATATCACTTGATGCCTGTAGCTCTGCCATTTTCAATTATATCTTTCATATTGAAACCACAGAAAATGCAACATTCAACCGAAATGTGCAGCCAGATGTGTTGAAAACAGTTTTACATTGAGAGTTAATTGCGTCTGTTTCAATGCATGAGAAGTGGCAGCACTGCCCCTCTTGCATTTTGAAATACATACTTAATTAATTAACACATTAATTAATGTGTTTGTGCGGTCTGTCCTGTGAAGTTGATGTATTTCATTTACCCTCTGCCACCAAAATAATTGAGCCAATGGGGGATACATACATAGACTGAGCAAATCTGACCCTGTGTAATGCTATACATGGCTTCAATACCCCTGTCTTTCAGTTAGGGAACTTCTCTGCTATGGGAAGATGGTAGTTGTTTCCTCCTCCCTTATTTACCCCCTTTAATAGTTTATGTGTGTGTGTGTGTGTGTGTATGTATGTTCCTTCATATTTCATCAAACCCACATCTCTTGTTTGTCAGCAACACTAATTGCATGCTGTTTAATGAGGCTGTTTGCATAAAATGACTCTTCTGCAGCAAAAAAAAGTTGATGAAAGAAATGCATTGCTTTGTAATGAGCCCACCTGATTGCCATCATAATAGCTGTCTTTCAGGCAACATTGTAAACATCATAAATGTTTGTGTGCGTGGACGGTCATGCTGTTAGCAGATAGCCTCTGCTGACAGATTTACTAAGTTAAAGTGGGGCATCATTGACTTTAATAGTAAAGTCATCCATTATCTATTGAAATGGATGTTTTGAATGAGTCTTAATGTCACATTCGTGTTGGTGGGATAATTGAAAGACATTTGAAGAGCCTCACTTGGCCCTCTCACCACTCGCAGATGAGCTCCCCCACTGTGATGGATTACAAACACTGCGATAAGCAGAGCAAAAAGCCTCCGATTCGGTGGATTGCGAGGGAAAACGGCTACACAACCCCCACGAAGAATCACTCATTTTGCAACATTTCTCATTTTACTCGCTGTCATTAGCCGTTATAAGACTTCCTTCGTGATTTATCATTTGTCTTGCATATATTATTACCAGGCCTCACACTGTTGCCTGTCCAAAGCCTTCCGTGAAACTGCTCTGCATACTAAGAAGTCATTCCCTATTCCGTTTGATGACGACTTTGTGAATAGATGGGTTGGGTATTCTGTGAAAGATTTAGTTTTAGTACTTTTTAACTCGACTGCACGTGTTAAAGGTGGACCTCTGCACACATTGTGGCTCTAATTTACAACCGAGTGCAGCAGCAGTGTCTGCGGCACTGAGTGGGGGTCACCTTGACTCATTTTTTTCCCCTCCTTCTCCACAGTCCACCTCTGCAATCCCGTTTCTCCACCTCACCTTTCTGACAGCAGAGAATTTAGCTGCACTGCTCTGATTTAATCAAACACACTCATTCCTGTGTGCTGCTCTGCTGCCCCCACATGATCGATCCATAGAATTCAGTTCATTTTACAGCAACATCCACAGTCTGTGTGTGTGTGTGTGTGTGTGTGTGTGTGTGTGTGTGTGTGTGTGTGTGTGTGTGTGTGTGTGTGTGTGTGTGTGTGTGTGTGTGTGTGTGTGTGTGTGTGTGTGTGTGTGTGTGTGTGTGTGTGTGTGTGTGTGTGTGTGTGTGTGTAACATCCTTGCGTCTCCACACCCTGCAGCAGCTTCATGTGAGATTGACTATGGTCATTCCTTTAACGAGTCTTCAGTCAGTCCCATCAGGACCCTTTTTAATGAGATAAAAGAACGTGTAGGAAGACTCATTATCTGCCCACTGGCTACTTTCTTCTCTGTGAAAGTGCTCTTAAAATTCTGAATACATGCAATTTGTCCTGATTTCATTATGCACTGTGCCCACCATTGTGCTTCATCTAAGAGTCTGATGCATGTGGTTCTCAGGAGGGTGAGTTACTCATGCAGTGACACTGCTTTCTCGGGTTTACTCACTGAATTATTGTGCAACCTCCCCCTACTCTGATTTTTCTACAGCTTGCCATGAAGCACAAATGTTAAACCACTGCCAAAACCAACCGGGCTGGGGGTTCGGCAATCGCCAGCTGCTGTGCAGGAGAAGGATTCCAGATTTTATGCTTTTTAAATATTTTAATATGATTAGTATTTGTTAACAATGTTAACACTTTAATGTTTTTGGGTTATTGTACTCTGGTGCGTCTCGTTTCTAATGATGTTAAAGCATCGAGCAGCGGGTAAGAGGAGGAGGAGGAGGAGGAGAGGTGAAAAAAAAAATACAGAATGTTTCCTGCATCTGTTTGCCAAAAAGTTACAAGCCACAGCCATGACTGTACTCAATGACAGCAGCCACTCCATAAACATCCTCTTTTTCACTAATGTGGGTGTACATGTGATGACACAACACATCATCAGCAGTCAGTCCCAGGCAAGACGCATCTTGTCTTCTCATGTGGGTGACTGAGCGTGGCAGTCTGATTTTTGAGTGAAGACCCACTCACAAGGTGTTTAAGTCAAGCTGGATCGGGTTGCAGTGGACCACATGGATATTTTACACATGCATACAAAGATAAAGCCTCATTTTTTTTTAACCTACGTTGTGTCTACATAGACATTTCAGCAACAAATTCTGGATGTTAGATGATCACGTCTATGAGGAAAACACTCGCTCTACCCCTGAATGTCAAAGAATTCCAAAAATATACTTTCTTTATTTTTGCTTTGACTCTTGAACGTCAAGATCTCTGTGTGTGGGTTTGGTCCTTATTTTCCAAATGCATCAGAACAATATTAAAACAAATGATTTACAAACTGCCATAGTGGTCAGAAAGACGGCTACCAGGGAGTGAAACTAAATACATTTTTCTATGACGTGTCATTCAAAATCAACCAAACCACATGGGATACTATCCCAGCATTATGGAGGTGTATTTGAAGAACATTAATTTCAAAGTGAGCTTTTTTAGGTATATGTGTCATTCAGTATAATAATTTGTGTTCAACAAGGGTTTTTTAAATTGTGAGGGGAGGCTCCCTGTTGGGGGTGACAGAGAGTTTGAGTAATTTATGAACAGAGTTTATTGGCTCTGTAATGGAGACCAATCAAAAGCGATAAAATAATCTTGATACAAAACAGTAAATGTCTCAGTTGTAGGCTATATATTAAGAATCAACAGATACATCCAATTGTTAATGAGAGGACAGCGTAAATATAAGGATGTTTGGCATTCAACCAAATATTGCTTGGCGATGAGAATTGGGTGTTCACCTCCCCACACTTTAGAAACCTCTTGTGTTAAAGGGAGTTACATCAGTAAACCAGCTTCTGCATTGTAAAAAGCAACATGTAATTCTTCTAGTGCTTCTATCTTGATGTCCGTAGAGCTGATTTGTGTCCCTGAGCATGGGACCCGTTTAGAAATTAATCCTGGCTGTATTTCAACTTTAACCACTCAGTAGTCATCCCTTGTGCATTTTGTATGATTTGGGTTGGTCATAATAATATCGTGTATGCCGATAAAGGACAAGGTGTTTCAAATAGCAGCGGTGTGTCGTAGTTTCTTTGTCTTACTTTGTCAGTACCTTCGGCTTCATCACTGGCAAGACTCCGCCAACACCTCCATCACTTGAGATGTATTTGATTCTTTTTTTTCAATTTTGATGATTCACGATGCTACGATGCACTGATGACCTTTATCTTGCAGCGCACTCTTGAGTTCATAATGAATCGTTTCAGTTGCCTCACTCTTAGTGTGCTTTGACTCCTCTCTAACACTTTGGATGTTTATTGTTTAAATAAAGCAAATATAAGGATAAATTTACATTATTCTCTGTGTTTCTTTTTATACTTGACTTTCACTGTATTTACCTCTCACATTGATGTTCTCTTCTCATAACCTGCAGAATAATTGTGTCAAGGGTCATTTCTGTTTATTTTTCCGTCTGATGTGCTTCACTGCTGTTATCCAACTGATCACAAATCTTTGCAAGACTGTAAGAAGTAAAATAAAGTCTGTTTCACAATCACACCACAATGGTTTGTTATTAGTGCCTTTTTATGTTCACATTTGACCTCGGTTTGCAAATCAATATGCTGCTTTTTGACTCCACACAGTGTCTATATTCCCTTCGTGGATCAGTGACGAGTCATTGGTTACAGCTGAATGAAATCATTAAGCATTAAAAACTTGTACATGTTTTGCATGGATATTACTATTACATACAATGTTGAAATCTTGGTATATATGGGAATAAACATACTTCATGTTGTGCAGATTGTTTCCTCTGTACTGTCACTTACAGAAATAATGCTTTTGTATGTTACACAAAGGAGTAGATAATTTTTACTTGTAATATTTTGTCATTGCTATGGCTCACTTGCTGAGATTACAATTAAAGTGACATACTGTATGCTGAATCTAATTGGAGCCACAATTGTGTTTATAAAAAAAAAAAAAAAGCCCCCTATTTTCCAGCTGCAGTGAAGACTGACCTCATGTGGTCAAATTTAAGAAGACATTGCAGTTATGAAACGGAATCATATCTAAAAAAAGTGAACCAATTTCTTAGATTTTGCAGTGCTTCAAGTTATAGTTATAGGAAGCACTGATGCCTCAAAGAATAATTTCTTTTTTATTGGCATGTTTTAGAATACAAAAAAAAAACATGCTCGATCTCTGGAGGTTTTCAAGATTCGAACATCATTTACATGGTGAAGTCTCAGCTTTTTTATTTACATGATTTTTTGTGGTTTCTGTGAAAAAAGGGATCGGTTTTAAAATGTGTAAATTCGAAACATTTTAAAATGAAACTGCAAAAGCAATGCGTTTTACTTGAAGCAATATTGTGTAAATGGGGCCTCAAAGTAACTGAGGCGAACGTTTAAACGTTAGAAGCTTGTGTTGACTAGAACATTTACTAGTTTATATTGAAAAGCATATCCCACAATGCCACATTAACTGACAACACCTTCACCAATGACATTGAAAACAATACAGCGAGTGAAGTGGTTTAACATAAATTAATTAACTAAAGTAAAACTAAAATTATGTTATTTGGCAACGGTTAATGGGAAACGTATGCACATTTAAAGGTAGATGGAGTGAAAATGAAAGACAGTTTCTTGGTGTCATGCAATTAATGATCAAATAAATTGGAAATCTCATAAAATTCTGCATATTTAGCATCAACCATATTTAAATGACTGCAGAGGTTTGGGGCAACACATAAACATGTGGGTATAGAAATGATACAAATTAGACTCTTCTCAAAATGAAAAATACAAAAATTCACTGCCCTGGTCGAACTTCAAACAACATAAATAATGTATAAACAACAAACTTCTTGAAAATATTCCAACAAATTTTTTTTTAATATTTTTTAACAGATATGGGGAATATAACCGGAGAGGGGATTTAAAGTTAAAGCACAGTAGATTTCGCACAACGCTAAAGTAGTTTTGTCTTTCTATATGTGGAGTGAGATTGTGGAATGAATTGGAAGCAGAGTTCAGGCAGTGTCCAAGCATGACCCAGTTCAAAAAACTGTACAATACAATGTTTTCACAAAGTGCAGGCAGGAAGACAGGCTGTGACACTGTAGTAATCATTTATTATTTATTTATAGTATTTATATATCATTTACTTACTATTTCCGTTTGAAATATGAACAGAAATAACTACTGAGATGTAGAATAACTAATCGATGAGATGGAGAAGGGGTGGGAGTAAATAAGCTTAGGCATCGCCCAAATCCTTTTCGGCAATGTTGTGGCATTATTTATTTATTTATTTATTTATTTACTGTCTGAAACACTGCTACTTTTAACCAAGCAGAGAGTCATACCAGTGTTGAAATGACTCAATGCCGTCCCCCAGTGTACAACAGAGGCAAGGCTTCAGATTCACACAGAGCTCCTTTAAGGTCAGCTCACCTTTAAAGGGGTCATATTATGTCAAATTAATTTTGTAATGGTTTTCCAACAGTAATAATCATCCCGATACCTGAGAATGAGGCCCTGGAAGTGAAAAAAATCTGCCATCCCTCTCCATGGCTTGTTGTAAAGTGTGCGCTCCAACAAGCTAATCAGAAATCAAACCCTCATCCGGGGTTCAGCCCATCCCAATCAAGGTAGGCTCCTCCCTTTGACCCTCCCACAATTAGGCAGCTCTCCTCTGCCACATGGCAACACGAGAGGAAGTACTTCCTCCTCGTCCCAAGATGGGCATGTGTGGGCATACTCATTTGAAATAGTTGAAAAGCTGTATAATATGAGTCATTTGATTAATACTATCAGGTCAGGACCAGTCATGGAATTTAAAAACGAGAGGTAAATGGGAGACTGTGTGCACGCATGTGTGTGTGTGTGTGTACGTGCACTCTGATGGACTATGACATGTCCTGGGTGTATGCGTCTTCATCTGCAGTGAACATAGATTGGCTCAGGTGCCCTGTGCAATCTTCAAATAGATTAAGGGGTACACTATAGAAGATGATGGAATTGTTTTTAAATCACGGTAGAACCACATGCTCAGTGAAAATGTAGACCTAAGGTGATGAGCGTGACGAGTTTGTGCCCCTCACAATCATCAGAACAACCTTTCTCTAACCTATTTCTAGACTGTAGGTGTGGCATCTAAGACATATTAAGTATTTATCTTGAAGTGGGCCATGTTATTGTATCTCATTACAAAATATCTGCTGGATAATTGACAAGGCTGGAGAACTATACACTGCTGATAAAGCTTTATCTGCATACAGGCCAGGTGAATAGAAATACATTTGATCAACACGTGTATGTTACCTTCTTCCACTTTTCCTCTTAATGGCATTTTAATCTTCCAATTAATGATGCAGATCAATCTGACAAGCAGGAAGGCAATTAGTGCAGTTGCAGAGAAGAAATGTATGATGAACAGCTTTTAGAGCTGGAGAAAAGGGGGAGTAAGCACCTCATTAAAGCTCCGGAACAGGACTCTGCTGCCATTACTCACTGCCTGCTCCTGTGGATCATTCACATTCAGGCCGTTAAGAAAAGTTCAGCTCCCAGTTACGTCCTCCTTTACCTTGTAGATCTCAATGTATTGAGGTCTGTGTGTGATCTGAGATTCATTTCACACATTCAACCTTCTTTGTTGACATGGTTTTCACAATCAACAATTACTGATATCATCGGTTTCTATACCGTCTTGTGATTTTAACTTTAAACTGATGATTTAAAAAATGGTCTTATGTATGAATATTTCGGTTTAGTTTACTTGTGCCAGTTAAACTACCACTATACACCTCTAGGGGGTGCAACAAGCAAGACCAAACATTTACATAGCACCAATCACAGACATGCAATCATATCTAACTAAAACTTTGAAGGTCATTAAAAACAAAGGTAGAAACCTACTGAGAAACCTCACCATAAATACATAAATAAAAAGTAAACTGAATGAGGAAAAAGATGAAAACAGGGCATATTTGGAATTTGGATGTAAAAAGCAAATACAGCCTTCATTTACTTTAGATCAGTAGAATCAATTTCTTATTTCATTTGTATTCTTTTTATTCCTTGACAGCCAAATATATCAATTCAGGCTATATTGACAATATTTAAATAAGTTCTCTCCATTACCATGCCTCATTGTGTTGTATATGCTCCTCTTTAGTGCCTCCTCGTTTAATTCAAATTTTCAAACGTACATTTTTCAAGTGTTTTTCGATGAGAAGATCCATGAATTCAGTCAGTTTGCATTACTGTGTTACAGTTGTTTATTGATTACTGTTTTTTGGGGGGCAATTTCTGTTTGATGTGTCCATTGATTGCATGAGGGTTCGAGGTTGTGAATTAAGGGTTGATTGAGAACTGGTCAATATCTGTAATTGTTGCAGTTAATGACAGAGCAGGGCAAATAGGCTGTTAAGCAGTTTCAGTGGTTTCCAAACCCGGGGAAGGATATCTCACACACACACACACACACACACACACACACACACACACACACACACACACACACACACACACACACACACACACACACACACACACACACACACACACACACACACACACACACACCCCACTGAAATGGGGAACACATGTTCTGACAAATCTTTTTTTCTTTTTCTGAATATGGAGGATTTGTGGCACATTCTATAGTGAATATTGTCTATTGGCACAAGGAAGCAACTGGGATACATTCTCTCTTTGGGAGCATCATGTTTCAAAAACACATATATATATATATATATATATATATATATATATATATATATATATATATATATATATATATATATATATATATATATATATATATATATATATATATATATATATATATATATATATATATATATATATATATATTTTTTTTTTTTTTTTTTTTTTTTTTTTTTTTTTTTAATATATTTTATATATTTTTAAGTGTATATGTCAATCCTAATTATGCTAACTCGCATATAATAACTGGCTATAAGAGCTGAACAATGTTAAGTGAACATGTTGTTTGGTAACACTGTTATGATATGATTTGCAATAAATAGAAACTTAAGTCTCCATGATGATAATGTCTTTGTGTTGTTGAACTTGTTTTCGCAAATCAAAGTACTCTTTCTCTGTTGGCTGATTACATTTAAGTGAAGATTATGTAGATTTAGGAAACAGTCACACTTTTCTTCAATATTTATGATGCACAATGCATGGAATGTAATTTATCACAGTTGAGCCAGTGTATTGCAATGACCATACATTTTTGCTTCATTTTGCAGCTCTACCGGCTCCGATATTACAGAATAGAAGTTGGATGAAAAACTCCCCCACTCAGCTGAGTGAGCTCCCTGACACACGTCAGTGTTCTTTAGTTTTAATTGTGCCCAGGCCATGACACAATACTGAACAAACTCATTTCTTAGCAAGTAATAGGAGGCCTTGTTCTGTCGAGTGTCACCTTGAGAAGTGCATTGACATTCCTGTCAGCGGGGGAGTTGGGAGTTGTCCCTTCAGCAGGGCCTTGTTCCCTGTCTCACTAACTGCCCCAGCCAACTGGCCCCGGGGCAACTCCGTTTTAATCAGCCAGCCTCCCCAAAGCTCCACACGAGTAATTACAAGTCACACCCAGAGGTGAGCAGGATGGATGAATTGGGAGCACACCTCGGCTTTTCATTATCGTACATATCTGTGAGTAGTCCTATTAGTCAGGCCTGGATTTCACCTCAAAGCCTCACTTTAATAACCTGTAGCTGGATCTCATGTCTGCCCATGAAGTAGTGTGAAAATTGTGATTCTGAAAATATTGTATGAGCAGAAGTTTGCACCAACAAACTTAACTTTTTCATGTATATGGATAAATGGAGGTAGAGCAGATTAGGTATGAATTTTCCTACCAATTACACCCCTCTGACATTAAATATGACAAGGATATTGCTATTCCAACATGACAAATTAACCAGAGAAGCAATCAAACTTTTTTGTAATGGATTAATTTTATATCTGAGGTATAGTTTAAGTTTTTCCATTAATCAAGCTCTGGAGGAGAGGTGAGGTGCTAAATTCTTATTTTAATTTCACTTGCTCAGATTAAAAAAAAAAAGAAAAGTGAATCCCATTAACAAAAAAAAGTGCCAGTGTTGTTTAATCTTTTAATATAATTTTGACAGTGTGAATCACAAAGTGCAGTAGTGTAATGGTAATCAAGTAACTAAGAGAAATGACCCCAAGTTCAGTTCAGTTATTCCGATCTCTGTTTTGCATGTTATCCTTGTGCCTGTGTAGGTTTTTTTTTTAATAGTCAGCTGGGATCAGCTTTAGCTCTCCATGATCCAAATTTGGGTACAGCAGGTTTAGAAGACAGATGAATGGAGAGTGATATTTTCGAGGTTTCCCCGAAAAGGCAGGTGTCGCCTGTTTAAGCTCTGTTAGTCATTTCAAACCAGGGCTGTCAAACATTTTGGTTCAGATGCCACATACAGACCGAATTCATCTTGAGTGGGTCAGACCAGTAAAATAGTACTGTCTTGTAAAGAAAATGCACAAATACAAATCGTACCTTTGTTTTGTGAATGCGACATGGGAGGAATCATGGAGGGGCTCGAGAGACCTCTGGTCTGATTTATCTTATGTTGATTGACCCTGTTTTTACTACTGTATTTTAATTTGAGTTTTTCTAACCGCAGTTCATAAGATAAGATGTTCTATCAAGCTGCCCATCTGTCTGGTGTCACTGCATATTATCAGTTCATTTGAGCCTATGCTCAGTTATTTTGTGGATCTAGTTTAGTCTTGTGCAAAATTTGCTCCAATCTCACATGTCATAATCGTTCCTTTTTGTTGTTTGGCGTGTGTGTCAGGTTTCTTTTTGTTCCTTGATCTGTTCATTCAAAGCTGCACAATTACATGACAGCATTAGTATTTGACCAACGACACATTTCATTTGCACGTTAGTGCTTCAATTTGAAACAATGCATGTTATACGTGAGTGTCATGTCTAATTTATAATTTCATGGAGTTTACATCAGTGTAAGAGAATTATGTGAGAAATGAAACCAAAGTGAAGTACTTGGGCAATCACAAAGAAGTCAAACAATAACTTACATTTATGATATTGCGGGAATGCCCTCATAATTCCAGACATTTGCAGGGGCTTGTATCTTCCCAAAGATCCTCAAGGCTCTTTGCAGTCACCATTCTGCTTTCGCTTGCTGTGGCATCTTGAGCCCGTGGATAATGACTTAAAGCTGAGAAGCTTGGCACTTTAATGTAGTATGCTTGTTATGTCAAACTGAATGTACCAAAGCAGAGAACACTTTGAATACTTATGATCAGAACTGGTTGTTTGGGGTCTTCACTCCAAGTTGGAAATCACAGGGTCATAATTTAAGTCTGCAAGGGAAATATCAAACTCAGTACATGAGTTGACTATATTAAACTAAGTTTGGTGCACTGTGTAGTAGAGTTTACCAGTCATACCCAACAAGAATTTCACAGGTTTCTGTGTGGAGTGTGCATGTTCTCCATGCTCCTATGTAGGTTTTGTTCATTCTGAGTACTCGGAGACCAAAAACATGTATTTGAGGTTATTTTGTGAGTGAAATTGCATGTAGATATGAATTAGAGTGTGTGTGTTTGCCCCTCTTTACCCAAAGTCAAGTTGGATCAGCTCTGTGACCCTGAGTTGTGTAAAGTGATATACAAGATGAATGGACACAGTGAAGAATATTGACATGTTGTTTCCAGCTATTCAGGTTTTAAATAAATACATGCAAATCAAATACTTTTCAATGCATGTCTACAAAATATATGTATATCTACTTTGCCATGTGTGCAGCTTGGTACAATACTGTGTGTGCTGAGTGCTGCAGGTGTGTGTGTGTGTGTGTGTGTGTGTGTGTGTGTGTGTGTGTGTGTGTGTGTGTGTGGGGGGGGGGGGGGGGGGGGGGGTGTAAAAGGTATGCTTGGAGGGAGATTTTGGATTTTACATAAGGAAAAGGCAGAGAGTGGTGCAGCCTGGGTCACCCCAGCGATGCCCACAGTGACTTGGCAGATGTGAAGCGAGGCGAAGTGCACAACAGCTGTTTGCTCTAAATCGAGCAGCCTATCCTCCCAATTCTCTCCTCTGCCTTTGAGTTCCTGTGGAGTGCAATGTCAGCCGTGCTGGAATCATCATTCATTATGCTGATACACCTCACACAGTTCCTCGTTACACTTAATTTGTTTCTTGGTCCCTTTGTTGTTGGCCAAAGTTCTCGCTGACTTCACTTCTTTTGTTATTCTATGATTTGGTTTGACGAGGATGACCCGTCTTACATAATTTCTTATGCTTATTAACACACCTGATAGGATGTTTTTGAACACAAAGGAAGAAACACAGTGCAAACGGCTTCTTAGTATGAGTATAACCTTAAATTTGTGCTGGGAATTAGCTTCTGAAGACAAATACAAGTTGAAGTATAAGATCTGCAATGCATTTACAGTGTATGAATGATTGTTGTGCAGAGAAGGATGCATATGTGCCACTTTTCAGGTACTATGTGTTAATAGAATATGATATTTTGAGCCTGTATGCACTTTTTATCTTTGTGTAAATGTGAAAATCATGCAGGAGTCCCATGGTATGATGTGGCATCCTCTTCGATCCAACCATTTTCTTCTAGTGTATCCAGCTGTTGCAATATTGACTTGACTGGAAGAAATGGATTGTCTTCCAACAAGCAGCGACATGCAATCTTTCCCTCTTCTGGGAGCACTCGGTGCTCTGGCTCCACTGCAGTGTTAGGGCCATTGTGCGAGTCAGTATTGAAGACATATCTCAAACGGGGTGCATCTGTCCAAGGGCGTATATAGAGGATACATCTGTTATGTGAGCGTCATTATGCAGATCTTATATTGAATCTTAATGATGTTTGCTTTATTTGTACTGGCTCATTTTTTAATTCTATATATTTCAACGCATGAGACTTTCTCCACATGTGAATCAAGCATATATAAGAACATTGTATACATCAACTTTTAAAAGGAGGCTTTGAAAGAGGTGTCCAGAGGTGTCTTTAATGCCTGGTATGTAGCAGGACTATCCTTCACACAGGAAACAATCAGAGGAAGCCTGAGATCCTGTGAGCTGCTCTTCAGAGTGAGCAGGTCATCAGTATGCAGACAACGCCCCACAGTTTTGCAGTGCAGGCTGCATGAAGCCTCTGAATTATGGTGGAATATGCAGGAGGGAGAATTCATAACAAAATCTGTCACTTGCTGTTTGTCTATGATACATCACCACAGCCTTGTTAATATTCTCCAGACTCCAGCGGGGGATTGTGGGCCAGTAAAGGAGAGAGAGAGAGAGTGTGTTTCACGTGTCTTGGCCGGAGGTAACTGCAGTGTGAAGTTGTAAGGCTGCAGGAGTTTGTATCTGCCTCTCTATCGACTCGGAGGATTTATCTCCTGGTCAATGAGGCGGTGCAGAGAGGCATGTGTATCAGCAAAGAGTAACGACAGCCACGGCACTAACACCAGGGGGCAGCAATTAACATGAATTAATCACATTGATTTAGGCTTCATCTTCCCTGGCTGCGCCTCTGCTTTTCTCTGCTTCCTACTTTCACATGCACACACACATCTAACCTGTTCTTTATTAGTGACCTGATAATGGCTCCTCATCACTGGGAGTCATGAACAAATGAGGGTTTTTCTCTTTTACACTGGATGAGAAGGTTGTCAAAGTGTTCCATCCATTCTTTAATGCGGTTAGAATGATTCAGAGAGTAGAATCTGAGTTGGAATTAAAATAGCAACACATTAATTTGAATTCATGCATGTATATTTGTGTTATTTCTGTTCTCACAAAGACATTATATGATAGCTTTTGTTTTCTGACTCAAAAAGAAGTCTCTCCTTATCTGCTTCGACACACAGCGGTGAGTTTTAAATCCTGGTGCCCGTTCTGCCACAACCAAGTCCCCCACACTCACATTCAAGTGTTCTTCCATCTACTTTATTTCAGGGGGGTTTCCCATGCCCAGCGAAGCACTTTCTCCTCCTCCTTATTGCACACACCTTCAGCACATCCCCACGTTCATCCACTGAGTGGCACTGCAGCTTAAGCCGAGTCCTGTGGAGACAAAGAACCCGACTGAACCTTCAGGAGCACACCAGCCTACATCAGATGCTCACTTCAGTGCCAGCCCCCTAAAAGTTACCCAGGATGCTTAAATCTGCTGAGCTGTCTCGTCCTCCTGCTCCTCTCTCTACCGCAATATGACTTTTTCTCCCAACTCCAGAAGAAAGTTCTTAATAACTGTCTCCTCGCGGTTCTCCCTCCTTTCCTTGCGCCCTCTCCCTCTCTCATATGCTCTGACTCTATCGTCCTCTTTCTTTTTGTATAGAGGCATCAGGTCAAATCCAGCTGTAGTCTATCTAATCCCTCTAATTCTGTTAATCTAATTTTTGGAATATGGTCACACTGCGGATCTGTACTGCTGCTTCTCAACAATCTGGTTTTCTCTCTTTGCACTCAGATTTTTTTTCCCTAAATCCTCTGGAGTCTAGACTTGTTCTGACATATTACTTCTAAATTGTTGTTGACTGACACTAGTTTGACCTGGTGACTGGTCAGTGGACATTTTGTTTGTTTTGAGGATGTTTCTTTGAGTAATTGCTTCATTCCTGTGATTAATATTTTCATTACTCATGTTTTTTTTTATAAAGTTAATGTCTTTTATAAGGGGCAGTTTAACCCACTGGAGTCCTCAGTTATTTAATTAATCTGAATCTCATTAAGTTTTGAAGTAATGAGGGCAGGCTCATATATTTCTGAATAAAAATTCAGCCTTCAGTTCAACAGCTGAATCTTCCTTTAGCTGTTCATTGTTATCCGGGAAGCTATAATTGACCCCGATTGTGTTGCTTGTTCGGACTTCTTCAAGGTTATTTAATGACAACGAGTCACGGATAAACTGAAAGTTTGCTTTAGGCACCTCCGATCGATGTGAACTAACCTGGAGTTCGTCTTTGAGAGTGAACTATCTCATGGTTGGTGCAGACTAGTGTCTCATTCAGTATTCATTAGAAGCTGCCAGTTTGCTGTACATGCGTGTTTGAGGGATTACCAAGGTCTATTAGCAGATAAGAGGGACTTTCTCAGTGGAAATCACTGGAGATAGGGTATGTAGGTTAAACATTATGTGTCCCAGCACCCACTTTCTAATCACATTTACAATTCACAGATAAGCGCAGTGTTATTTGCATCTTGCGGGCCATTTCGCCACTCGCTCACTGCATTGAAATGCCACTTGTTTCATCATCGCTGCCACTCTACGCTTGGTCTCTCTCACTTTTCCCCATCATCTATCTGTGGCTCCTGGCTGCGGCAAATCTCTGCAGCGATTGTCAAAAGAATAAAAGCGTTTTTATCTGCATGGAAAATCATCTTCTCGACACATCCTCCTTCAACCTGCTGTCATGTAAAAGTACAAAGGAGTGTTGGCATGGGGAGGGATCCAGTTTGTGTACAGGGGAGCAGGAATGGTGTCAGTCTTGGGGATTAGGGCCAGACCAAACAGACATTTACGGAAACTGAAAGTGGGCCGAACGGGACACACCCTTGTGTCACATCTCACCGTCTGGGTGTGTTTGTCCAGTCTGACAGCTGGATTGACAAAAAAAAGCAGATAATATTCCTTTATGTGCCTGTCTTCTTTCCTCTGTCACTTGCTATTTTTCCCCTCTCCATCTCTGCGGAGCTCTCTTTTGATCATGCCTCCCTGTCTCTATTTCCCTTCAGCTGTATCCCTCTGTCCTTTCTCCTGGCCACCCGTGGCCCACTTGTGAATTTATAGGTCAACCGTCTGGCGATTTCAGGTCTATCTTATTTAATTCCCTCCCCATGGGTGTCAGGAAAATGAGATATCGGCTGCAGCTCAGTTCTCAGAAATACAGTAAGTTACTGCCTGCTGTCCGCTTCACCGATAGACTGCAGGAATTTAATCTGTGCTACTCTCCATACTGAATGTCATTAATAAAAAAAAAAAAAAAAAACAGAGGCGTCTATGATGGTCTAATTATATAGAAGAGGGACAGAATGAGCAATGAGGAATTATATGGTGGAGAATAGTTTCGCACGGAGGTGGAGTGGTTTGTGCTCTCACCTCACAATGAGATCATTCCTGGTTTGATGATTGATTTTGGGACCTTTCTGTGTGGAGTTTGCACGTTCTCCCTGCAGATCGTGTGTGTGTGTTCACTGCAATCCTGTGAGGTAGCAATTGGTAAAGAAGATGTTAAATTGTCAGTTTTCAATGGAGCTACTTGTCAATATTTCCTTCCTGTGGCTTTCTGTAGCAGGTCAGATACATCTTGCCTTGCTCAGTGCATGAGATACACCAAATACCTGGTTTCTTACTTTCTCCTGAATGTCCATAACAAGTGTCTTTGTCTACTTGGTTTGTTTGTTTGTTTGTTGTTTGTTGGTGCCTCAGTGTACCAAGAAGCCCTTTCTTTCTTCGATCTATTTTCATTTCCCTAGTGAAATATATAGATGTGTTCCGGATGACTGCAATGCAGCTGAAATAACAGCAACGGTTTTATTCTCAGATCAGACAAAAGGGAGGGTGGCATGTCATCTAGGCCTGCAAAGAGTCTTTAAAGAGTCCCTGTACTTGCAGGATCTGGATCTGGGCTGGGTCAGCTGAGCCATCCAGCCAGCAGATCCTCAAAGAAGTGGAGGAGACAAACACATTGCTCCCGTCTCAGCATGTGTGCCCCACAACAGAGAGACAGAGATAAAACAAGAGATGAAAAGAAATGGCCAGAGACTCGAGAACTGAAAGAAAAATGCAAAAGAAAAAGTCAGGAGGAGTAATAAGCATGAACACCTTAAAGTCACTCTGAAGTTAAACTTTGACATTCACAAAGAGAAATATTCATGATACTGTAGCCACATACAACACATTTTTCTGACACAGCACAGCAACCTCCATTCATTATGCACGACTGCAGTATTTTGAGATCCTGACCCGAGTGCCTCTCAGTGTCGACTCAGCTTCACAGAGTCCGTGTAAGCAAGCCAGACAGGTGTTTTCCACTCCGCATTGTCTTTTTGTTCAATATGGCTCTCACACCTTAGCCAGGCCTCACGCCAGAACAGCAGGTGAACCACTGTCATGCAACGACCACCATGCGTCAGCAAATGTAAATATAACAATGACTTTGGGGGGTTTGAGTTAATTTAAATGCTATATGTACCTCTCTATCTCCTCCAACGGAAAATTCTGAGCAGCGTAAAAGGGGCAGGGTGCCTGAATTATTAGATTATGCCAGTTTAAGTTGTCTCTGATGTAGACATAAAGAACTCAAATCCCATAAAGGTTGCGACAATGTGCAGAGGGTAATTATGAATTTCATTAATAATTACTAAAAAGTTTTGATGGTATTAATTTCTTTTGTAAGAAGAAATTCCTTTTGTTTGTGGCAGTAGGGCAGAAAAAATTCTTGTCTGCATTTAATATATCCCACAGAAGCATCTGGGTAGCTATCATTAGTTTAGGGGCCCACAGTGACGCTCACTTTCTTTACCAACAATCTCTTGCTAGTTCATGAATTTAAATCAGCAACCATCAGGTTACAAGCTCACTTCACTATTTTTTCCTATTTACATTTTACTGTTTACTTTGCTTTCTATTGCTAATCTGCCATTTCTTTCAAAAAACCTAGAAAAAAAATAAAACTTCTCAAATTTACTGCCACCTTTCCAACAATGGTCTCTACAAAGAAGAGCAGTCGAGTTTCCATTCTCATCAGTGCAGAAACCAGTAATTAATAAACTCTAAAAGTCTCACTATGTTTGGCAGTCCGTTCCAGCACCCTCATGACCCTAAAGTTAGATAAAGTGAAGTAAAAGATCAATCTATAATTGTTTTTACAGTACATTTTTATACAGTCTTTGTGCGTACTTCAGATCTGGATGAATTCACAGATATCTATAACTCGCAATGGGTGTCAAAATTGGGTATAATGGATGCTTCGCTTTCAGTCCGTCGAAGCGAGGCTCCAATTGTGTCCTGTCTCAGTGATCATTGCACTCTGTCAGTGTCCTGCTGCCTATCAGCCCTGGATGACAGACAATTAGTGGCAGTAGAAATGGCTTTTATAGCAGACCCATTCCCCCTGAATTCCCTTGTCACAGCTCATTGCGATAAGACAGGAACTGTAGGAGCTCTGCAAGTGGAATAGCAGGGCAGTTACATCGGGCATTCATATTTTAACAGCCACTTGGACTGAGATTCACTGGAAGATGAGCACACACACACACACACACACACACACACACACACACACACACACACACACACACACACACACACACACACACACACACACACACACACACACACACACACACACACACACACACACACACACACACACACACACACACACACACAAATACTAACCCAGCACTTAGAAAACAAGCCCTGCTGCATCAAACACAGATGCATTTTCTTTTAGGACATTGTGCTTGTGTGCTGCATTGAGCTCTGACTTTCCTCTGCAGTTGATGAAGTATAAAGTTCAGGATTAGAATGTATGCTGCCACAGCATGCCTTAAAACTACTAACTTATTCACTTCACAGAGGCAATTAGGAGAAAATGAATTCTCACTGTTTGGGAACACAGTTGATGTTATTGCCTGGGTGGTGGAGGTAATTATTTTTGAGTTGTGATACGAATACTGCCAGAGGAAACAAAAAAAAAGATGGGGGGAAAAAAATAGTCCCAGGCGTCAAATATCATCAGGAAAATAATTTGTTTTTTTCTTCACTCCTATCAGATTGACCTGAGATGTTATTATAGTTTGTTGCTTGATAAATCTGAAAATGGATGCTGCTGGTCTACCGAGTCTCCTGCAGTGAAAATGCATTCTGTGCATTGACATGAGTGGATGGGCTGGTTATTATCATTAACCGTTGCCCTTGTTTTACCAGAAATGAAGATGACTAATGATTACAGGGAGAAAACCTGTGACTCATGTTGCCTTCTGTATATGTATGTCCCTGCATTGCTCATCAGTACAGATCAGGGATCTCAAACTTCCTCAAACTTCCAGAGACACATACAGCCCAGGTTGATGTCAAGGGTGCTGGACAGCAAAAATAACCTTTATATAACATATAACACAATATATATATATTTGTTTTTTAAACATGATGCTCCCAAAGAGAGAATGTGTCCCAGTTGCTTCCTTGTGCCAATAGACAATAGTCACTATAGAATGTGCCACAAATCCTCCATATTCGGAAAAAGAAAAAAAGTCCCAATTAACCTGCCACTACTTCATATTGGTTTTGTCCAATCTCATATTAAGCATGATTGATTGAAAATAAACCAAAATGACCATTAATTGTGAAAAAACTTTATTGTGTTTTCCATATTATGAGCACTAATCCCAACAATATCCCATAGTGGTTAGCACTCTTGCTTCACAGCAAGAAGGTTGTGGGTTCAAATACGGTCTGGCTCTTTGTATGGTCATCATGAGCCTGGGTTTCCTCCAGGTTGTCCAGTTTCTTTCCACAATCCACACAAAAAATATGCATTTGAGGTTACATGGTGACCCTAAAATGGTGTGTGTGTGTGTGTGTGTGTGTGTGTGTGTGTGTGTGTGTGTGTGTGTGTGTGTGTGTGTGTGTGTGTGTGTGTGTGTGTGTGTGTGTGTGTGTGTGTGTGTGTGTGTGTGTGTGTGTGTGTGTGTGTGTGTGTGTGTGTGTGTCCAGTGATGGACTGGCGGCTTGTGTAGGGTGTATCCTGCCCGCAGTCATAGTTTGCTAGGATTGGTCTAGCAGCACCCTGCGCCTGCGGTATAGAAGACGGGTAGATGGATAAGAACGATGATGATGATAATGTAGCTCTCTGGTGCCCTCTCGGAAAAACCCACACCACACTATAAAAACCACTGCCGGACTTCAGTACTGTGATATTTAACATGTGATGAAACACTAAACTTCATCCATCCAATGTTTGTATTGCTTTCATCTGGAGAGGTCATCAATCCATCATCAGTAAACATAAGAAACACAAATGTATGATCAACAATTCAAGGTTATATTAAAAACAACAGCAGAATATTTCAATACATTAAGAGAACTTGTTTATTTCCATCCATCTATAATATAAATCCAATGAGCTGACATTTAATTTAATATAACCTTGATACATACTTTACTATGGGGTCAGTGGTGCCTAATTTATAGTTTATTCTTAAAGAAACAGGAAAAATAAATATCAAGTGAATTAATGCATTCTACAATGTCAGCCATCCATGTTTAAATACCATGCTGGACATTTATATAAGTTTCTGCTTGTGATTCAACATTGGTGAAATATGCAAATTGATATCTAAATCTATGGTTTCAACAACAACAAAAGACTATATGCACACAGGTTTTTGCAATTGTTTATTGTACTGCAGCATTTACACAATGCGTGTAGGTATATGAGCCTAATGAGGGCAGCTCTCCCGGGTGTAGGCTTCTGCACACCCTTGGATGCACATTACGGCACAGGTAGAGGTTACAGCATGTGAACCATGCTGAGAGGATTACACACAAGAAGCTGTTTGAATTAATACTTAATGAAAAACCAGTGGACCTGGTAGGAAACAAGCACCGCACATGAAGCTGGTGTCATGTGTAAATCGCAGAGGTCATAGATTTAAAGCCGACCTTTGTGCCATGACCCTTTGCATCTCTGAGTCGGCAAAGCTGCATATAGTGTGCACTCAGCATCCCGTGGCTGGATGGAGAGGCAGCTGAGGGAGCAGAAGATGGAAAAGGGGAGGAGGAGCTCTTTAAGTGAAGCTCCAGAGGTTGGCGGGTCAAAGGGAGGCACTGGGCCTCTGAGACCCGTTTTGATCTCCTGGTCAATGCTTTCACACTGCTTGACTCTGTGATGTAACACTTGTGTGCATCTTTGATCAGCAGTTTGACTTTTGTGAGCATTTCCACAGCACACTGTGGCTTCAGCAAAATAAATTCAAATATATTGTGAAACGAGTGGAACAATTGGTGACTCACCTACTATAGCATGTCATTTTAATGCAACCTGATCCTGATTGATTTTGTACTGTATACTAATGTGCATACATTACAACCCTATACAAACACCCACGTCTTGTGTTCTACAGTCAGTAGTATAGTTAGTAAATGGTAAATGGTAAATGGTCTAGATTTATATAGCGCCTTCTAACCACACTGAGGTAGTCCCAAAGCGCTTTACATATCAGCTCATTCACCCATTCACGCTCACATTCACACACCAATGGGACAGAGCTGCCATGCAAGGCGCTAGTCGACCACTGGGAGCAATTTAGGGTTCAGTGTCTTGCCCAAGGACACTTCGACACATAGACCGGTGTAGACTGGGATCGAACCTCCGTCGCCCACAGTAAACCTATCATAATCCTGCTGTTGTTTATTAATTCAGGGCTGTTTCCTTTAATTTTGGGCAAAATGCATATGGCATCCTGAAAGAAAATTCCTCTAATTTTACGGTTCCCTCGAGCTAGAATGAAATAGGTTTTGCTAAAATATAGTCATTTTCATAACGTATACTCTGAGCCACAACAAAGAAAAACTTTCAAGGTTAAATTTAAAAGTTAGAATGGAACTATTTTACAGCCCACTTTATGTCATTGGAAGTTGCAATTTTTTGATTTTTGAGGCCCCTGGAAATTGACACTCCTTCGTTAAATTGTGAAATGTTTTCTTCTTAACTGGAAATGTTAGAATATAAGAAGATATAGTTGAGGAAATAAGAAAAAAAATCTATCTATCTATCTATCTATCTATCTATCCTTATGAGTGTCCACTAAATGTTTAAGTAGAGATTTCTTTGGAGTTTGCTCCTCGCGGACTAATCAAGACTTGCTGTCTTGATTTGTGATTCCACTCTGTAACACATTTGTACACAGTGTCCTGCAGCCTCTGGAAGGCGGGTGCGTCCGTTGGTCTGTTTATCTTTCTGTCTACTGCTCAATGAACCTGTCAATCCTCAGTAATGGTGACTTCAGCCTCGACCCTGACCTGGACCAGACATGTCAGAGCTGTCAGCCTTTCTATAAGCCAGCACGAGTTGTTTCAATCTCTTCCTCTGTGTTTGGACTCAGCTGGTTTAGAGAAAGACAAATTATCATTTGCCCTCACACAGCCCACATTTGATCCTTTCTGAAACTGTGCTGACATGGTCCTATAATTGACACATGAAGGTTATTTGGCTTGATCAAACAAAAAGTACAAAGTGAGAATAAATGCATCTCAGGGGAATTTTCCTATAAGCTATATTATCTGGTCCTGTTCCCTTGTTTTATGTTGGAATGTGGTGAGGATCAGGTGGTAAAGCGGGTCTTTGTCCAATCCCTGTGTTGGTTGTTCAATATGTTGAGCAACACACTAATAACAGCAACAGACTAACTGCTCCCAATAGAGCTGTCAACACTGATATGTGCACAAATGGGTGAATGGGAGTAAAGCCCTCTGACACCAAACCATTGAAAGTATGCTTTATTTCAAATTTGTCAATAGTATTATTCTGCTGTACTCCTATTAAAGGTCTGAAACTAGCTGATATTTATTCCGCAACAACAGGACACCCTGAATGCTATGAATGTTTTCTATTTTAACGTTTTCATCCTTTTTTAATTATTACATCTTGTTTCGAAAGCCGAGTAAACTTGGAAACAGTTTTGATAGATAAGTTACAAGTTTTTAGTCCAAATTGGATTGTTGAATTGCAAAGGTCCATAATCAGCGTGAACAAAATTAAAAAACAAACAAACAAATGCTAGATTACATTTGAACATAATGGATTCTCAAAATTCTCTATTGTGACATTATCATAATTAAGTCACATTTTTACTTTCTATTTCAAGAGTATTATTTTCAAGCTTGTAATTTTACACAATATAATTAATTCTAATTATAATTCATACAGTATCGTCTGAATTAATATTTTTTTTAAATCATAATCTTTCTTGTAGTTAATAAATAATAATCATTCAAAAATGTGATAATAAATACATTTTAAATGTAGATATTTATTGGGAAATATTTATATAAATACATGTTACCAACAATGCAATTATATATGGTTAACAGTACCAAAATAATTAATTACACATTTACTTTTGGTTGAGAATCCTTTAATCCTTAATTGTGCTTTTTCTTGTAATTGAATATAATTCAGACAATGTAGCAACAGTGGCACTTTTGGTATTATTTTCTCTTCTGATTGATAGTTAATGATATGCGTAGAAGTTCAGGTGTTTATGCCCGGCTTTGCTTTGTTGTTCTTTCACTGGTCTTGATTGTAAAAATTCTTCAGCTGTTACGTTGCAATCTTATGGCTGTTTTCCCGGTCACTCTTTACCTCCCCTCTCCTTTGCTTCTCTGACAATGTGTCAGTCTCTCCTGTGTCTCTATTAGACTGATCCCTCCATCCCCCCCATACCTTATCCCTCCCCCCTCATCTTAACTCCCCAGAGTGGAGTGATACTGCTGATGCATCACCAGCCAAGATAATTTGTTTAAATGACAGATTAGAAGGGTAACTCGATTTGTGTCCAATACAGTATGTAGTGTCTGTTACCAATCTAATAAAGCCAGCCTCCCCGCACCCCCTTTAGCTTCTTCCTCTCCCAGCTCCCTCCCTCGTGGACACGCTTCACTCGGCACTGTGTATCTGCAGCAATAAGCTCAGGCAGCAGTGTGAAAAGGAAAAAAAAAAAGAGGGGGGAGGCTTGTCTCCAGTGTCTGTAACATGATTGCAGGCAGGGGCCACCAAGGCCTCCACATTAATTGAATTGCGAGGCCGGGAAGCTGCGAGGTTTGGCGAGGTGCTCATTGACTCATTGATCGGCGCAGAGGGGCTTCAGAAATATGCCTTGCAGTCGCGGCCAATCAATCAAACAATTAAGCCGAGTCTCTGTTGCCGGCCGCGCTCCATTTAAGTCTAACCTCCCAGCTCCCGGTGCTGCACTTTCCAAATTAATTGCTTCTCACCACAGAGTAGGCGCACCACCTCGCCCCGTGTCTGGGGCCCCCCTCGTGCCCCTGGGGAAAAGGTAAATGTGAGTCGGCATTTTGCACAGAGGCTTCTGTGCCGACTGTGACGATACACAATTGCTGCCCACTTTGTTTTTTTGTGCAAGTGGAATCCAGTGATGCTTTGTTGGATTTAGTTCCGTCCACTCTTGTGTAACTATGAAAGGAGCTGACACAGTTTGGAGATGCGATAGGGTAGGTGAAGGAGAAAGGATGCACTCCACAAGAGGAGGGGGCAATCATCAGCGTGGCCTTTCCTGCAGCACACTCCTCCTCCTCCTCCTTCACTCTCTTTCCCACTTCCAGGCTTACAGGGGCAGTAAAACCTTGTCCAACAACAGCAGCAGGAGGATTATTCCTCGTTCATGGCTTCGTGACTGGAATCTACAGCTGCCCTCTTCTCGCCATATGGCATTATCAATTTTGTTCACTATGGCGGAGCCTGTCACCTTAAGACTGTGCATCCCTGGCATGCCGCCCCAGCGAGCATCTGTCATGGGGGACTAGTGGGGGTTTGATATCTCTGTCTCACTTACACTCTGCCTTTTTTCCTTCTGCTCCTGTATCCCTCTCCCTTTGCTCCCTCCTCACATTCCCCTCCTCCTTCTCATTTCTCTCACTTTTGGGTGTAACATTGAGAAGGCTTTAGCAGAGATTGGGAGTCGAGGTGAGATCCTCTTGGGTGTCTGCCGAAAGCCCAGTTCTACAGCCACTCACTGCTGCCCTTCTATGATGGAGAGACGGGATATGATAAATCAAAAGTGTCCCTTTTTTTTTTCCAGGAATGTGTCCTTAATCTTTTCCGAATGGCCACCTGGCCTGATTTGTGACCTTGAGGATGTGTGTGGGATACAGGAGGGAGCAGCAGGACTCCACATGCACACACTCGGACACTCACATACATTCTGGCGTATGACATGAAGTGTGTTTGTCGTGTGGATGTCCTTGGGCGGTTACACACACACACACACACACACACACACACACACACACACACACACACACACACACACACACACACACACACACACACACACACACACACACACACACACACACACACAGAAAAGTGAAGAACCTGGAAGGTCACCAAATAAAGAGTGAGGGTGTGAGGATTGATTCAGGAGGCAGCTGATGTAAAACACCACAGACAGATACATTGCCAGATGTAACTGGTCAGTGTGCACAGAAGCATGGAAATACAGCTCAGCATATTTGTCTTGTGAAAAATTATCCATAGCAATGTATGTAGATTATTCCGACTGGGAGACTAATATATGTATGTTTATAAAACGGGGATGTCTGTAATGATGCCCTAAAGCAGCACGAGGTACAGCTTTTAGAGCAGAGTACCACTGTGTTGTAGGTTACTAGTTGAATATACTAAACTGTTGATTATGTGACTGAGAGAGCGACTGTTTTCCAGCAGTAACCTGGTCATGTGCTTGAATTCATGCAAAAGTCTTGTGTCAATTATCTGTGCATATATGCATTTTGCAGTCGTACATGTTTGTGTGAGTTTGTTTTCCACGTGTTGTGTTTCTACAGCCTGCATGTAGGTCTATATGTGTTCTGGTCTGAGCGAATGTCCTCATAGCATTCACAAGGGGTCAATCTTTGGGCTTTCGTCATTTAAAAACAAAATCATATACTGTATATCTGATCAGATTAAATACAATCGCTATTATTTGCTACTGTTATACAGATACAAATCAGTTATGTCTCTCTCTCTCTTTGTTTCAAATCACCTGTGTCAAAGTTATTTCCTCTTTGGGCAGAATCCTATTGAAGACAAAGATTGCTAGTCTAAATGGGATTTTCCTGGCTAAAATGAAGGTTAAGTAAAAGTAACCTTTTCTTCTTTTTTCAGCACCAGCTTTGAACTGGAGCATTTGCACCACATTAAAATCATCCCAGGCATTGAAGAAACTTATTTTAGCTGGGCAGCACTGATCCTATACCAAATAATTTCTCGATGTGTCCTTCATATGTTCCTTTTGGTTCATTCTCTGAAATTTAACATTTGCCTTGCAGATTGCTAAAACTACTTCCAACACACTCGGCGAACTTTCTTGCACGAGCTCTTGACCTCGCATAGTTTTAAAGCACATACTTTATTTTTATTTATATTTAACCCAAAAATCCTTGGCAAGATTAAAAATGTATTTTACAAGTGTGTCCTGACCAAGACAGTTGTACAATGAAGTTTCAAACAAAATAGGTGCACATCAATCATATATGAAAATGGCAATACATTGAAAAACACAGAAAATAGATGACATTTTTAAACATACAAATTTGCTGAAAAAAAACACAAAACAAAACAAAACTGCCTATAAATTAAAATTAAGTCCATTATTCAAAACATTGTCAGACAGATGGATCAAGTCACAAAGCAACTATTTAAAAGAGTCCAGTGAAACCAAGTTTGTGAGTTTCCTTGTTTGTTTGTTTTTTGTAGTGCATTTAATTTAGTATACATTATCTTGAAATTAGTCATGGTATTAGTTTATAAAATATGCCAAGATTAATATAACTTACAAAACCTACAAAAATATAACATAAAAGCTACAAAAATCCAAACCTTAAATTTTCAATAATTTAATTTAGTGCCCATCTGTTAGTGTTAGATAGGCTACTTATGAATATCATTATATCAATATTAAATACATATGATGTTGTAAACAGTTCTTCTGCACATGAGTGTCATGACTCCCAGTCCATATTCTCCTCGGACTTGATACTTTATGACAGTCGCCTGTAATAGAAATCCAACCTGGTCATCTGCCCATACGAACATCCATGTGCACACCACCTTTAATATTCATAGTGTATACTTCTCTGCAGGCATGTGTGTATGTGCTTCCATTATACAAAAACAAACAACTGCACCCATTTTGCCCTACAAGAAAACTACATTGTTTTCAAAACTGTAAATGTGAACCTTTCCTGAAATGAAAATGCAAAATTGCTGTGTTTTCACTTGAAATGTTGTTACGTCAATGACCCCTGAGCTCAAGGTCAAAATTGACATTCATTTTGTGAAGCCATGAAATATGAACCATATGCAAGGGTTAAGAGAGTAATTGCTTCATCTTTGGTCTCAGAGATGTTCTAACCTGCTTCTTTATGTTTCTAACAAATAATCATCACCCTGAAAGCTTTCATTCTGGATGTCTTGACTAAACAATGGAGGATGAGTGATGATGAAAGCCAGCTGTCAAACGCACTCATCTCTGTAGCACTCTGCATTCATATGTCCACTAAATGTGTCCTTTTATATTCATGCCTTCTACAAATTTGCACTTGAATTGCATATTCTTCATGAAAACGTTTCATTCTTTCTCTGTTCCTCGTGCTGAGTAGCCTGTACAAAAAAAAAGTTAGCTGCTAATGGCTATCACACTTCCAATCACCAATTAACTAAAGAGAGGAGCCGGTTAATTACTTCTTATAATGTTCACCAGTCAGTCCTTTGAGATATATTATGTTGCATTATGGGGTATTTCTGCCAGTTAATGTTTCTACTTTCCTCGAACTGCTCACCAAAAAAACAACACCATGCATTAAGCTATTTTAAGTATTTTTACTTTATCAACGACAAGCCCAGAGGGGTGAAGCATGGTCAAAGTATCTGTTAAATTCTAGTCTATTTTCTCAAAATCAGCCGATATAGAATAAATGTATCATTATTTCTGACGGTATCTCACCTGGAAGAGATAAAGATCTGTTCATTGTCAGTATTCTGTCAGATATAAAAACGACAGACAATGCATGCGATTATTCGAGAAGAATTCAGGCAAGCTAGAATAATTATGACTGCTCCACTCTTGGCACGCAAACACTCCACAGGAAACTGGCAGGTGCATTTTAATGAATGATGATTGTGTGGAGTGCATGCTGAATCTTTCGTGTGTGAATGTTGGGAAACAGCCCCATTTTGTCTTTTGGGCTCCGGCTCTGTCAGGTCTGATTGCTGACGGAGCTGCAAGTTTTGAGTGTAAAGCTATTGCGGTGTCCCACAGGGACCTTATTAAGGACACTTCAACATTTTGCTGAGGCGGCACAGTAGACATACAGTTCATATACTCACATTATTGATCAGTTTGGCTGGACTGTGCAGTAGTAAAGTGAGAAAATAATATGTGCACAACATTTTTGACTCATCCTGTATTTACATTGATGCTTTTATATGTGATTGCAAATACATGCATTTTTTCTCGATGTATTTGTGCTGTGATATTAAATTAATTACTGTGCAAAAATCTAAATACTTTGATTCTCAATGACAATGTAATTGTGTCCCAATATCCCCATGGAACGAAATAAACAAGAAATTTAAGTAGTATGTATGATTAAAGATCATTATACATCCACAGGTATTGATTTTTAAGTGCACTATAGCTCCAATATATCAAAGGTGAGATTTTGTGGTACAGATGTTCTTAGACCTAACAATTCTATGATGAAACAGCCACATTTCTTCATTTTCTTCATTATACCTGATTCAAAGGTTGGGCTAAAAATATGAGCTTGAGCTTCTGCAATTAAATGTGCACAGAGGCAAAGGAGAGACGTAAATCATTTCCCCCTTTACGGTTCAAACTGACCAGAAGGCTACACTCTGAGCCTCACCTCAGCTTACTGCAGTAAAAAAGAATTTATCACCGCAGTGAAAGATATTTGATTGAGAACCTGGAGATGGAGAGCCGACTCTGGGGGCAGTACTAGTGCGCCGTTTGTTAAACATATTGCCCGATTAAATGAAATGATGATTAAAGGCATCACATGTGATTGATGTGTTTGTTATTATTTCATTATGACCACAGACGTCAGAGGCAAGAAAGGCTTGGGGGGGGGGGGGGGGGGGGGGATTGAACATTTTCCAAAACCAAGTTATGTAATACCAGTGGTCCAGCAACGACAAGTAGGATTGAGATGTGGCTTTCTTACCAAGTCTGATACAGTTTATTTTATTGTTGTCTGAAATCTTGCCAGTCACTTTGATGAGTGGCATATGTGGCTGTCCTCCAAGAAGCGTCTGTGACAATACAAGCCCTGGAAATGTTTGGGAGGAACCAGGGATTGGACCACAGTTTTACTCTTGGGCTCAGTATTAAACCTCGTGAGACTGCCAACCAAGCACCTGCAGGCTCCGGTAGGCAAAACTCTCGAATGTCAAAACTTGGCATCGGACGAAATCTTAATTTTGTTGGGCATACTGATGCAGCCAAACCTAGAAATTCAAGTGTGTGTCAGTAAGTGAGTGAGTGTCTGAAGGATGGAGCCCCCGTTAGTTGGCTGAGGTCCATGTGCTTGAATTGTGAATTAGAATTCCTCCAGCATTTTATGTGGGAAGCAACTGTCGAAACTCATCTATTAATCTTTCTTGTCGATCAGTTTACATGCACACTACCAATCTGATCATTATCAGATTTCTGGAGGTATCAAATAATTCATGTGATCATGTGAACATAATCTGATATCAGCACTTAATCTGATTATGATAAGTTTGATCAAGATACCAAAACCTCTTACCAGTGTATATCTAATAATCTATTTTGTTCTTGTATGTCTATGCATTTCTTAAAAAGAAAGAAATCGTTGACCAAAGTGAGGTCAGGATGCAAACAGAAGACAAAAAACAAGAAGCATTACGTGCAGCAGCAAAATGTCAACAAAAAGCAACTTCTGGAGAGCAGAGATTAATTTCATGGTAAATTAAATGAAAACTCTCATCTTCCATAAGCTTTCACGTGAGGAACACTAATGCTAAGACAGAATGGTCCTACTCTTCTATTTCTATCATCTTATAAACAGGCTGATGCTGATGCAGTAAAGAATGTAACTTATTTGATCAAATTGATTAGATGGTTGACTTAAATTCAAATCTTGGCTCTGCAACATTTGAAACTCGTTTTTTTTGTTGTACTTCATGTATACCTGATTTGTTCAATCTTCCATCCCCCTTCTGTTCTTGGTACAGTAAGTAAGAAGTGATGCAGACGCTGCAGGCAGATTCAATGTACTATTGAACCGTTTAAAGGGCGCACATTGATCTCGGTTGGAGGCGATCGATAAATAACCCCTCATGATAATCAAAGAGGGATCAATACATGACCCTGTTGCTAAAATGGGCATCAATACGAAACCTTGTTATTGTCATTTAATGATTCAATCAACCGGGAAACACATTTCATGAGTCTTTGAGCAACTATTAAGAGAATGGGTTTTATGATATAATGATCAGTTTTAACAGTGATTTTATTTATGTTATTAGGTGTCAGATGCAAGCACATTTTTTTTTACAGTTTCTTTTTACACTTGACCGTTTGATTTGTAAGCAGAGGTCCATGACATGACAAATCTGTATGATCTGTGCTGTCCGGTTTTCACATCGTGGTGAAAGCAGCAGCAGCAGAGTCACAACACTTCCCAGGCATACTATTTTGTACTGCGCAGAATTGTATTGTCAGATAGGAAATATTCGCAGGATTATGACAGTGAATGAACATGCACAGCGAGCACTGTATCTGCTAGATCCTCCCACAGGTCCCTCTGTTACATTACTTCAGAGCATTTAGGAATGAGCGGCTGAAATAAAAGCTGCCTCGCTGACTGATTGAAGGCTCTTTATTATCAGTGGATTCTGACTCATTAAGACCAATTGGCTCTATTAATCTTCTCCCCTATTAAGTAGCGCGAAGATATCCAACAACCTCAGAGGAGCTGGAGAAAGGATGTACAGAAACCCATGCAGTGAAAGTGTTACTCTCTGTGGTAGCTCTTGGAGATTTAATTTGTGCCACTGGAATAAAGACATTTTAAAAGGGCAAAAAAGAGAGTATTGCAGCACTGATACTGGTGCAGATTAATTCTGCACAGTTTCTTGCCATTTTTGTTTTTTTGGGGGTTTTTTTTTGCAGGACCTACATCAAGGACTAATACTTGCCACAGTGGGCTCACCTGTCGGAGATCCATAAGGAAACGCTATCCTGTAGCCCATTAAACTATTAATCACATAAAGCAGTTCGGCAGTTTAAACCACACACAGCAAACATGTATTTAAATGCACAGACACTGGAGTATCCCTTGACTTCAGTAACTGTCAATGCTGTTTGTCCACACAGCTGTATACATAGCTTAAACAGAGAAAACACAGCCAGTATTTGAATTGCTGAGGCAGACCGGCTGTGTGTTTGGCTCTTAGTCAGCGACAACATGACCTTCATTCGCATCTACCGAGACAACATAGATCCCTGCGAAGAGGAGGAAAGGGATGAAGGGAGCAGTGAGGATGGGTGAGGGCTGATTGGTCGTGGTGGTGGTGGTGGTAATGTTTCACTTCTGTTCACTCCCTGAATTTGTATGAGTTCCCGGCTCTGAAACTGATACTCTCACAAACAGGAAGAAGTGGGGAGGAGGAGAAGGAGAGGAGACCTTTCAAGGTGAACGAGGCAGCACGTTTGAAGGGAAGAAATGGGGAGGGGGGGGGGGGGATACAAAGCGGATAGAAAAGAAAATGAAAGAGATTCAAAGAATGAAAATGGAGCATCAAGGGTGACAAGGAAAGCAAGAAGACAGGGTTTAGGAATAACAAATAGATTCCTTACTGTTTTTCAGACAAAAACTTCATCAATGAAAGTAAATTTATGCATAAGGAAAGCAAAGCCTCATAATACGACACCAACATTTAAAATCAAATTTATAAAGATTATTTACTTGTGAGGAGCGAGAAAATTGCAACTTGCTGAATAATTGAAAAGGTGCACACAGGGGTGATATAAGAGATGTTATGCTGGAGACGACCGGCCATGTTTCACCTCTGGAGAACTTGATCTGCCCGCCTTGCAGGCTTGCAGCATTTAAAATTTGACACACATGGGATATGTAGTTGTGCATGCATTTATGCCTATTCCTTTAGATGCATCCTTTAGGCATTGCAAATACGACACATGAATATTTACAAAACAAATTATTAGGGGATAACATCTTCCTGTAATCTCACCATATGTCCAGTGGGGAATATTCAGCCATATCCTAACCACACACACACACAGTGTGGAACAGGTATAATGAAAAGGTCAGAAAATGTGTGCCTTATGTGCCTTTAATCAAAACAGCAGGTGCAGTGGAGTGAGAAACTTCCCACTGCTAAGGAGCGGAGATCGATTTGATGGCAGGCTATAAACTAAGAGGGAACACTAGAACAAACACGCTGACCAGAGGGGAAGGGTTGTAATTATGCTTTTTTTTTTTTTTTTTTTTTAAGGGAAGACCCTGATAATCATAGTGCAGACGAGAGCGCACATTGGAGATTAATTACCAGGCACAGCCAGACAAAAACAAACACATACCCTGTTGATATGCGAGGTCAGCAGGCCCTTCTTTCATTACCCAACATCATTCCTCCTGGTCACAATGGACATTCTCACTTCACGAAAGAAGCAGGGATCCGCAGGCTTCACAGTTCAGATTCTGACTCATTATCTTGCTGAGTATCATGTCCACACAGATCTATGTACTGAGTATCTGAGTATAAACTTGCTCCACACACATTTGAATTCATTCTTCAAAATGCAATGTGCCACCAGTAATTGGGTTCACTCAACTTTTTCACCCGCTTTAATGTGTTTGGGCGAGTTGCATAGCAATTGTGTCATGTCTCAACTTCCTATCCCTGATTCAGCCATGGATAATTGATAATTATGGGTGTTGTTGTTCTAATTAAACAGCTATAACAAGGCAAAATCTTCCAGTCAACATTGAGGGTTAAAAGCAAACAAGAGAAATAAACACAGTACTTCAATGAATCTTTAACAGATGTATAATTGAACAAGGCAGCTGGCACAACATGTTTCTGTTTGACCTGCGATACTGAAACGGGACACACTCAATATGTATCTTATTCACTTCATCCATCTTCTATCCTGATTCATTGCATCCAGTGATATGTCACAGGTATTCTGTTGAATGGATAATAATAATAATAATAATAATAATAATAATAATAATAATAATAATAATAATAATAATAATAATAATAATAATAATAATAATAATAATTCTTATTTTTTCTAATGCCTTTTCATTTAAAAATCTCAAAGTGCTACAAACACAAAAAAAAAACCACAAACGCTAAAAATGAAGAATTTAAGCACACTACACACTGTTCGGGAGCTAATTTGAAGATCACATGGAGTTTGGAGGTGTGCAGCTATTGACTCTGCAGAAAGATGGTCACCCCTGTGCAAAATATGTGTCAACATCTACTGACTGCTCTGTGATTCTTTTGTGGCCTACCACACCATTGTCAAACTGCTGTTGTTCACAATTTAACATTTGTACTTGTAAAGCAGGAATACTCAGCATTTCTATAATTAAAATCTAGAAATCCACCAAGAAAAAAAACATATATTGTAGAGAGAAGACTTATTTATTGTCTTATAATCCTTGTTTGTTATTGTTAGGCAGATCAAAACTAAATATTTTATTGTATTTTTCTGTTGTGTACTTGTTCAGACAAGAAAAGTGTTCTGTGACTGTCATTCATCAACAACAGTTACACTTATTTTAATGTTATATATTTTCGATGTGCTTTCTGGTATTTCACTAAGAAGCAATGGATTTGTTATGTGTTGTACATCCAAATAATTCTTTTGGGGTTGTGTTTTAATGGACCATGCTTTAGTATTATGTTAATTCAAACAGAAATGATGAAACTGATTGCTCCAAATCCAATTTAGGTGTAGTCAGTGTAACATATACAGACGTTATTCACAAAGTGTCGTGTATCATTGTGTTAAGATGGGAAAACAAGCGTATATGTCCTCAAAAAGACGTGTATAATTAAGTGGCCCATTTGAGAGGTATCTGAACTTTTCTTCTTTATTTGGGTTGTATAAACCAGAAGGTCAGAGAAGAATCATCTGACTCAGATGTGATGTAATGTATCTCCTCGAGCTGACGAACTAAAGCATGGGGAAAGACATGCTTTGTAGTGACTAATGTGCCTGTGAGCACCACGCTGTAGGGGTCAAGGGTTTGTAGACACGTGTCGTCCAAGGAAAAGACTCCAATCCCTCCAGAAATATTTTCTAATTGTCCCCAATCAGGCATCCTGCATCAGTTTGGCTATTATTAAGAATGCTTTATGTGAAATAACACTGAGAGCTCTCGAACATGATCTAATATAAAACAAGAGACAAAATTTATTTTGTCACCTAAAAAGAAAAAAGAAAGAATGAATGCAGACAAAAAAGGACTTTGCCTGTGCCTCAAGCTTTGACTCTGACTTCAGCTCTGCTTTGACGTTGTGTCCCGATGACAGCCTCTGTTTCAGCTGCGAGACACCCACAAATGACAGCTGTGTGTTTGACTCTGCTGAATGTAACTGCCATGACCACACGCACACACACACACACGGAAATATTTATTATAATCCTGAATGTACAGTAAAGATAGTGCAAAGTTGTTCAAAATGTAACTGCACACACATGAACACACAGCACACACTTTGATGAGTTTACACTGATGTAAAGAGACGCTGTTAGTAAAATCAAACATTTGCCCCCCCTCCCCATTTGCATCGCCAGCAAGGCTTAATTACTCACTGAATCACACACGGGCAGATTTGAGGCTCTCTCCCGATTACTGTAACTCAAGAGGAGCTTTCCATGTGTCACTTTAATGGCTGTGTGCATGCCTTCACTGCAAATCTGCGCTGCCCAGCTCCAGGCACTATGGGGAGAAAAATATAACCAACAAAGAGATCAAATGTTTTAATCCAAAGGAAAGGAGGTAACTCCTAAAGTGACAGCCTTACAGTGAATTCCAATTTTAACACAAACCTCTTTTGAGACTTTTTGTCATCTGAGGACTGAAACGTGAGATGAGGTAGTGAGATTATGTAAGGCCGTCTCCAAAATCCTTTAAAGCTGATATTGAGCGGTTATTATGTTCAACATCTCAGTTTAGTGTGTTTTGAGTCCACAGTTTCAGATCCAGCTACAAACCATTGTTTGCATTTCTTCCTTTTGAGTTTTACAGGAATCTTTCACGTTAGAACTGATATGAGATGACTGTGGGGTAAAGGCAGAGAACAGCCAGTTCTGCTAAGGTTAACACTCTAGACTCAATATGAGAAAATCCTTGGTTTGAGTCGAGGTTTTGAGGCCTTTCTTTCTGGAGTTCTTCCTGAGGTTTTCTATAGTTAGTCCAATTATATTCGAAAACATACATTTTGAAGGTAATTGTTTTTTTCTAAAATTGCTCGTAAGTCTTTGTGTTTGTCCTTTAATTGACTGGTGATCTTGTCCAGGAAGGATCCTGTCTTCGCCCATCATGTCTGATCGACTGACGTGTTGCGCATCTAGAAAGCAGATCTACTAACAGTGATGAATGCGTAAAATAACTGATTATCCATTGAGCATGTCTGCGCAATCTGATTTACGCTGGAAACACTTTTTTTTGGAAAAGTTACATTTATTCATTGATTTCGTTTGAAATTTGCTATCATGTTCTAATATATTTTCGAAATTTAAAAAATGTTTGTGCTGGAAGGTCCTCCATAAAATCACTCCAAACAAATGAAATGATACCTCCAGCAGATTTTTCTCATTTAAACATCCTCTAATATATTAAAACCCTGATTTAAATATAACTTTTTCACTCATGGTGTCATTCTTCATCAATCATTTCAGTGTGTGTGCACTTTAGCAGACTTTAAGCAGGATCTGAATAAATCAGACCCATACATTCAGCTGGACTCAGTCCCAGCCTCCCACACGCCTGGATAGATTTATAGAATGGATGGACACCCTGGACATGTTGCCACTCAATCACACATCCAACACAGGCAACAAACATATTTTTGACATGAAGGAACCTGACGAATTGGACATCAACATCAAAATAATTCTACCCAAGGCTGCATTATTTAAATACTTACAATTGAAAAGGTTTTCATCATACAGTTTTATTGGATGATTGCTTTAAACCCTAACATTACACATTTTTCACAATATATAAATTAAAGATTCTACATCTGGATTGTATAGAAAGTTTTACGATAATTTATGATCTTATCTTATGTCCACAATAGCATGATGTATTTCATTTACCATGAATAAAACTTACTTTATTCAGGATTTATTTATGATGATCATTATTATTACCGTATGTATGTGAAAAATGTAAAACATTTTGGGTTTTGTGTATTTTCATCTCTTTAGAAAACATCATTGAATGTCAGGCTAAAGTAAATCAACTTTGACCTGAACAGTAAGTGATTTTTTCAGTATTGTAGTGACCACAGAGCTGATTGCTGCAATGCATTTTGGGAGTTGGGTTGGTGGTGTTTTATAAATGTCTTTATTGGGGGTTATATTAGGCTTATAGTGTTGGTAATGATTGTTTTGTGTTGTGTTGTTTTTGTTGTTTAGTCTGTGTAGTTGGTTCGTTGGTGTACAGTAGTTTAATAGTTGTAAGTTGGCAGAGGGTTTTGTGTGTCATGTCATCCTGCCATGGTGTTCCTATGCATGTTTGTATCAAAAACAAAATCCCTTGTAGCTCTCAGCTGGTATAAAAAGAAAAACAGTTATCTGTGTGGTTCTTATGCATTTCTCGCAGTATAAAGTATCAACTTGTACAAAACTAGGGCAAAGGTGGGAGTTATCATATATAACTTTTCTTAGTATATGGAGATACAAATTTAAGGTAAGTTGATTTTTGTGTATTTTGGTTCTCTTTAGGGAATATGAGTTATTGCCCAACAAAGGATTTGTATACTCACCAATACATCTCTGTCATGAAAACTGTGGCAATACTGCGAAAGGTTCAAGGTTCAAGGTGTTTTATTTGTCATTTCAACAGTAAAAGCCAGGTTTCACAGTGTAATGAAATTCTACCCTGGTGCCGACATACATAAATAAATAAGTATATACACAAGAAAATAGAATAAAATAAAATAAAATATAAAATAAAATAACAGAGCAGTGCAAAATATTAGTCAGAAAGAACGCTTGTGTGGGATTTCAGCTTTTATTTGAACTTCCTGCTAAACCTGAATGATGAGACATATACAAAACTGAAACATATGCGTTGCACATGCAATTCTTTATTCTCCTCCTTCTAAAACACTGTACCACAAACCCTTGTACCAGATGCATGATTGCAATTGAAAGACTGTAATGATGAAAAATTACTTGCAGGATCTGCAGCTGATGAATGATGCAGTGGGTGCTTGAGGTGATCTGGATTTTTTGCCGTGGCGGCACATTGGCTCATAGATTCAGATCTATGCGGGCGTCTGCCTGTCTGTCTGTGTCTCTTTATGCTGTGATTGGTCATCAGTCAAGTATAATGACAGCTCATTTGGACCTAATCTGTCACAGGACTACAACTACTCTGAATGTCTTTCAAATTACATAGAGGAGAGGAAGAGGAAAAGACGGGAAGGAAGCCAAAGGGAAGACAGGAAGTGAGCAGAGAGAGGAGGCAGTTGTGTAGTTTTAATGTGTGCATCATAACGGAGGTAAAGCCGGAGTCAGTCTTGATTTTCCAGAGAAATTGGATCTCTGGCATTCACCCAGAAACCTCTTAAGTATATCCAGAGGAGTCTGGCCAGCTTATTCTACTTTCTCACCCTCACTGGACTAATTGATGCTGGGGCATGTTACATTCTGGACCTAACAACCACCACTACTTTTGTCTTCAATGCATTCACACATAATGTGTTGTATTAATAACAAATGGGTGTCTGTGTGTGCTTGCACATATAGTAGGTGTGTATCTTGTGGTTTACACTGCTCCCTCTCTCTTATACAGGTACTGAAACTGCTTGTTGTGCATTCATGTAAAAGCCATTGATTTCCTTCCTCTTCATTTCGAAGTAGATCAATACATGTCCAGGACAATGCATGTGAACACACAGCTGAAAATCAGGGAACAAGCCCTTTCATGTCTTTTTTTTCCCCGGGGTTTCACAAGAAAAAGACACTAATTGGTGTCCCGCACTAACCGTGGTGTCTTGGATTGACTTGCTGTTTTTAAAGAGAGGCTCCACCATTGCCTTTCAAAGTTATCGATTTTAGCATATACATTTCCCCATATAAAATTAAATGTATGACCAGATACATTTTATTGGGGTTTAGTGCAGTTTCTTCCAGAATGTAACTTCCAAGGGAATGTATAATAAGAATGATACATTCTTCTTGTATTAAAAACCTCAGTGGTGAATGACTGCTATCATCACTGCTATGCCCATCAATATTTTTCTACCAAGTTTTAATTACTTTTGCATTGGAAAGGTCCCACGTTGCGAAGCGTGGCTTCATAATAACAGATTTACTCACCAGAGCTGTTTAGTCCCATGTTGCTAAATTTACTTTGACACAATTTCATTACAGTGTTGCATTAAATATTCATAGAATCTGAATGAAAAGCAGTTGAGGGTAATTAGGTGTTTGTTAATGTGCAGACTAATCCTGCATTGGGCATAAAACACTGACTGACAGCTGTCAGCTTAATATCATTTGTTTACTCATCATGCCTCACACAATTGTCTTTCTTCTGTGTATTTACTGTGTAAGTACTGTGTAGGACTGATTATGTGTTTTGCATCTTGTGCTTACTGACATGCATGACACTGCAGATTAATGAGGCTTAGATATGTTTGTTTTCTCTGTCTGATAATATTACCATGTTAGAAGGCCTCTCCATTTGCTCAGTTATCACGGAAACTGCCTTTGCACAACTGGATGTCTTGAACTCATAAATCTTCCAGGTCCTTTCCTCAATTTGGAATTGGATTATAAAGCTGTTCCTTGGGGTGTTTCTTTCAGGAAAACCATGGATTTATTCATTTTTAAATGTAGATTTACTGAATGAATGAATAAATAAGTAAATAAATAAATGTTTTGTCTGTGGGGTGACAGAGAGCTTCAGTGAGCAGCCAAAAAGATGGGGTCACGGGGGTGCCATTGTTCATTTTATAAGCAGAAATCATGACAGAAAGAAAGAAATGTGGGATAAAACTATTATTTAAGTCAGATGTGTCTAACATAAGAGTGGCGGACACAACACACCACTGAGACCTGAGCTGAGATAACTGTGAGGCTGCCATGAAAGCTATCTATTTCTGGTAACTAGGCCCAAAGCCATGCTGTAATGGCAAGTGTGTAAAAACATGCATAATTCAACAGCTTCAGGAACATTTTTGGCAAATTTCACTGTATTTTGCACTAGAGATTCTATTAAAATTGGATTTATGTTAAGAATGTGGCTATTATGCGTAGTATTTTTTTGGTTTTCCAAAAATATGGACATTTTCATCACATATACATTGTGCCACGATATCTTCAATGATTAAATTTAAATATCACTAGCCCAAAAGATATTTCAAATCAAATACATCTAATTAGTCAAATGAAACATATGCGTATTGTTGTCTGTAGAGTCCAAGATCAATGAGTAATCAGTTTTGTTCAAGCTTTGCGATAGCGATCACAAATCTCGCTCTAAATGAGTGATACAGGTACTTACTGATAGTCTTTGGGGACCTATTCAGATATGTATCTTGGTGAAGAGATTAAAAATGAGAAATGAGGATTGCACAGTTGAGGCTTATTTAAGTGATACGGTGCATGCGGGGCAGTGAAGACAGAAGGATGAGGGCACAGATAGAAGGAACACAATGGTCTGATAGCACCTGCTGCTGTCCGCAAGACCGCTGTCACCACTCTTTTCTCATAACCCCCCACTGCCTGTCAACACCAGGGGAACGCAGCGCCATGCGGTAACACGTGACACGTCAATGGCCCATCACAGCAGCGTACATGCACAACCACAGATACACACTTTGTCATCACAGGTTACAGCTGCATGTGGATATGTCCTTGTAGGTGCAAGTGCATCATGTCTGAGGCATCGATGAGAATCAACTCACATTTTGCCACATAACACCAAGTGTTATATTAATGCCTTTGAAAACATTGCACAGTATAGTTAGACTGCTTTTCAATTTCCAACGTCCCATTTGTGTGACAGAGTGCAACAGACTAAATTGCTGATGGATTGTCAACCACTATGTGTCTGACGCATCATTGCTTACACAGTATTTTTGAAGAGTCTGTCATGTCCATATGAAGCATAAAATGCGGAGCTTTCAGAAACTCTCTGTATGAATTGTAAGACTTAAGTGGCTACAACATATACACGTGCATAAAAAGAATGTAGACAGGCACTTAAGATCCCTCTATTTCCTTACTGCATTAGCGACGTTGTTAGACTACCAGCAAAACTGGTGCATGTGTGTTTAATGTAATGCCTGCTTATACCAACGCACGCAAGAAAGACTCAGCGGGATGGGATCTAATGCAGCTTTCAATAATTCATCTCTGGAGGGAATAACAGACATTTATACATAATTGCAATGCCATCACATTCACAGATAGATAGCAAAATACTTAATCTTCAAAAGTTTAGGTTCTCTCATATTTTTTTATTGGGATGAAAGAAAATCCAAGTTTATTCTCATCATCCAAAAATATAGCTAATGTAAAGCGAAAGTGAAAAGTTATGAAACAAAATCTAATTATTTGATTTTGAAAGATTGTAAACACTTGCTTGTTTTACAATGTCACTCTATGCCCAATGCTTTTGAAATCAACGCTACCAAGTCAAGCAGCATTACATTAATAATGATGAGTAGTTGTAAATCTGTGATTGTACATTGAACATTGAGCCAAAATAAGAGAATCCTCTCAGCTGGTGGAAAGCTGCTTTATGAATTGGACAGTCAAAGAGAAACAAAATAATGCCATAAGATGATTAATTGTGAAGTGTAACGCTGAATGTGATCAGTGTTTAGTTTTCATAAATATTTGGAGAAAATGTGTCAGCCTCTATGCAGCGTTGACACCCAAATGTGCTTGTATTCAAATCTAAGTGGGCCAGGACAAGCTATCCTGTCAGCTTTACACACACACACACACACACACACACACACACACACACACACACACACACACACACACACACACACACACACACACACACACACACACACACACACACACACACACACACACACACGCACACACACACACACGCACACACACACACACACACACACACACGCACACACACACACACGCACACACACACACACACACACCCAAAGCTGTCCAAAGCTGACAACCTCAGCAGGACGGGGGCCTTCTTCCTCTTCATCATTTATTCACCAACACAGCACACTGTGGCCAGTACTTCCTATAGAGCAAACATTTATTCTCAGCATTCTTCAATTTCCCTCACAAAGCTCTTTTCAACCACCATGCTTAGCCTTTTCACTCTGCATCGTGCCGGCCATATTGGTTCCATAAGCCAGTTTAGGTTGCTGGTATATTGTGATCTGGTCAAATACTGCTGATATAGGTGTAAATAAATACATGTGTGCATGGACAGTATTATGCCCGGGTGGACAGGATGGAGTCATGTGTTCCACAATACGTCCTCCGAAAGATCAGACAAAGAGAACTGACCCATGGTAACTCTTGAGAATGACACCTACATGCAGAGGAGCTCCATCTCAGTCCAAATTACAAATGATTATTTAATTTTTAAAAGTATGATCTTTAAAAAGTATTAAGATAAAACAAAATGTCCTTATCTGGAGCTTGCCTATTCCAAAAAAAATTAAATAGAGTGCACATTGACCATTCAAAGGGAAATTTATCCAGGTGAGTTCAATGTTGTTGTGTCCTCTAAATATATGTCAGGACAAGTTTGTTGGCTGTTTCCCTATTCAGGCTTCTAAGTCAAACATGGGACTCTACCAACTAGTAAAGTCCTGCCTTCCTAGCTGCATGACTGCCCGGTTATCTCATGGGAAATTATAGCATGATCTCTTTGAATAAGGAGAGAGAGGCCTTATCTCAAGGTGGGGGAGTTCAGGTACCTCAGAGTCTTACGGTAATCACAAGTGTTGGGAAATGTAATACTTAGATGACCCAAGCAGCCGCAGTAGTTCAGTCACCTACTGAAGAGTTGTGATAAACAGAAGGACCCGAGGCAAAGCTTTAGTGTTTAAAAGATTGAAAGGTGAGCTTTTCACTAGTCCAGGAACAATTTAAAGTGAAGCATCTTTCTTGACACATTTGACCCAATACAGGTGGTATAGAAAACTAAGGGATTAAGAGGCCTCCTGTTGTCTTTTGGGAGAGATGTCGAAGATGATCAACCGGTATCCAACCCCAATGTTGGACCTGCTGAAGAGATTTTGCCTCTTGGTTGTTCAGAAACAGCGTTGAGTTCCAATGGGAAAGAGAAGCTTCCCCACTAACAAAAACAAACACTCAAATGGTAAATGGTCTAGATTTATATAGCGCCTTCTAACCACACTGAGTGCAGTCCCAAAGCGCTTCACATATCAGTCATTCACCCATTCACGCTCACATTCACACACCAATGGGACAGAGCTGCCATGCAAGGCGCTAGTCGACCACTGGGAGCAATTTAGGGTTCAGTGTCTAGCCCAAGGACACTTCGACTCATAGACCAGTGTAGACTGGGATCGAACCTCCGACCTCTCACTCCGAAAGACGACCACTCTACCACCTGAGCCACGGTCGCCCCATATATAAGCAAATACTTGCATATGCTTTCCCAAAAACTCTTTATTGCAGTTTTTTCCCTCATAATTGTGCTTCGTGAGGTGCATTGTAATGCATTCATTTTTCTATGCCCGCTAGATAGTTTTCCTGATGCAGATGGAATTATAGCAACCATAACATCGTCACAATGATGGCCCGTCGGCAGCGTGTTGCATGGGAGGGAAAAATGGAAGGCAAATTCAAGGTTGATGATTTCCCTCATGTGTTTTCATAATGCATTTTTCATGTGCCTCGTATATTGTGAACCAGGACAATAATTCAATTATGTGGAACAACTTAAATTAACTGCTCTTAATTAAGATCACCATGACAGAGCAGTACAAACATTTATAAAAAACCTTCATCTTACATCGTGTTTTCATATCAGGGGGAAGATGCTGGTGATATGATGGGAAATACAGAGAGGATTGTGAATGATTTGATCAAATCTTATCTAAATTGTATTCTACTTAGCTGTTATTGTCATGACTTTGGGCCTGATTGATTAAGAAAGCATAAAGCGTGCTAACTTGCATACTCATGTGAATAGATTGTGCATTCAGTTTGCGTTCATATTCAAAGTGATGACTTACGTTTGTTTGCTCATACTCACAAGCTAAACATGAAACGTGTCACCATGCAGTTTGATGTGCTCGTGAAGACGCTTATCAAATATATCAAAGCGTTACAGCAGATAAAGAAAGAGTAATTTATTGATCCCATCAGGAAAATTACTTCTCTGCATTCAACCCTCCCATTCATAGAAGAGAGGAGCAGTGGTTTGACTGGAGTCACATTGTTGATCTGTTAGCTGTGGGATCTGAACCTGCAAACTTGTGATCTCAAGCTCTGCTTCTCTAACCTCAAGGCCACCCCTGCTACAATCAGAATTCGGAAAGAACAAAACAGTGATTGATCAGTGATTTGAGGTACAATACAAAACATATCTTATAATTAAATCTGCAAACAAAAGTTGTGGCGAGCCAGCTGAGGATCTCTGACATCTCTGCTGAGCCAGTTTGCACGTCCTCTTTCAACTCAGACCCAGTCATGAACGAATAACTTTACCAGACTTTCTAAATCACATCGATTTCTTGAACATGCACTAACGCTCCTTATTCATGAAGACAAAGAAGTTAATGGAAGGTGTGTGTTGTTTTGCAGCTCTGTCTGACACTCATTCAGCTTCCACACACAATATCAAGTTCGCGATCAATTTGATTCGCGCGAACCTTTGGTTGAACGGGCTCTTTGTTGTGAAAAATCAAGATTTTGATGGAGATTTTTTTTCCTCTCTGAAAATCCAATGATGGTATGAGAAAACTGAACAATAAGTGTCTAAAAACACACTGGGTGTGATTTTCTATTGTTGGATATCTACCATCAATAGCAAAGATATGTTACAGCTGCTCAAACCAGCCAGCAAGTGCATTGGGAGGTAGTAAAATAACAGGAGCTGTGCAGTTTCCGTGGACCACCCAATATAACTCAGTCCCACACAGGCTTGTTCATATAAGCTGGAAGAGTAATGACCAAATTTATGGTTTTCTATTGAAGTATCAATACCACCTGAGATGTGTCATAAATCAAAATGGTGGGCAACGTAATGAAACTATAGGAAATTGCTGCAGTACTCTGTGTACCGTAAAGGAACCGGAATTCTCCAAGATAGTAAAAAAAAAAAAAAAAAAGCAGATGTAAGTACAATTTTATATGGTGGGAAAAGTCAGGGATATTTGTAGCTCGCTGTTAATCATTTCCTCCATCTGTCTATTGCATACATCAAACTGGGACATCACAATTTTATTCACAAAAACGATATGGTTGGCGCAGTGTTGCTGTTGTTCATTGAGATGTATGCTGTATGGGAAAGCTCGGGTTATCATCCCTCTTGATGAAAGTCAAAGCTCGAGTCAAATGCAAGCGCCAGGTGTGAGTCATGGATTGACAGTCACAAGAAAGGCTCCAGAGCAAAATGAGTAACACTCTGAAATGAAACGCCTCAGTCCGCAGGGGGGTTTTGTGAGCTCTGCGTCATTCCTCCACCCAGTGCTTGTCCGCCCCCTCAGGCGAGCGCAGGAAGTCCCTTACCGGCGGCTCGAGTCTCCCTGCCCGCGTGCAGCAATGACATTGTCTCCCAACTTGAATCCCGCCGCTCTCCCTGCTAACCTCTGACCTTGAGCAGCTCTGTCATGCATAAAGGCTACTAAGTTCTAAGAAGCATGGGGATGACGCTCCAGACTTTTGCTCACAGCTCCACTGAAAACTTTGCTGCCTCAGTCACTACATACCAGGCGGGCATGTGTGGCCAGGGTTGCAAAACACCAAGTTTTGAGGGATTAGTCATTTGAGTTACAGAAGGCTTGAGGGAGCCGTTCTGACTTGTGAAATAAGATCAAGTTGTAAGATTGTAGACAGGTTTGAATTGGAAGTGGCAAAGGTCAATTCTATACTTTTTCTGCTGCAAGCACAAAGAGTGTTGGGTAGCCTGTTTCACCTGGAGGCCCCATTGACACGACAATGTTGTTTTTGTGTTTGTGATTCAGAAAAGTTTCCCGTTTACGCAGCAACATTTTGACAGCAATGTTTGTTTACACGGAAATGGCAAAAACACAGAAAATAATGTGTCCATCAACTCGCACGTGTGCAGAAGAAGTATTTATTACGGTTGTGGTGCGCATGCGTAATTGCAGCATTTGAGAAATGTTGCATATACCTCCATTTTCATGGAGATAGAGTCAGAGCAGTTTCAGAAATGTGTGCTTTTCTCCATTTCTGCAGAGCTGGAGCATTTTCAAAAAGTTCCACTTTGGGAGCTGCTTTCAAAAATGTGATTTTTCATAGGCTTTGAGCACTGTTGTGCTCAAATGTGAAATGTATCACACCGTTTCTATTCTTGAAATCATTGAAGGTTTGCGCTTATAAAATTATATTGCATGCATGTAATTGCCGAAGCCAATGTTAAAGCTACTATTTTTGATTAGAACAGCTTCAACTAATGCTAAAGCAAATACTAATACCAAAGTTAATGCTTAAATGCGTAAAAATGTTGCTCTCCATTGGTGGCAACAGCTTTGACTTTATGTTTATGTTAATAGGATGCTGAAGCTGATGCAAGCATCATATTGCAGAGATGTGTGGAATGCTGATCTACTTATGTGGCACACTGAAATTTATAACACACGCACACTCGCACGCACACACACACACACACACACACACACACACACACACACACACACACACACACACACACACACACACACACACACACACACACACACACACACACACACACACACACACACGCTATCCATTTAACATGTTTGCTTCCATGAATATGCAATGTCAGTTGTGTCTCCCAGATCGTGCAAAAACACTGGGAGGAGTTTATGCTAATGGTTTAATGTACAACATGCAAAGTGAGTTTTACTCTGAATTTTCTGTCTGTAAACACTTGCATTGTTCTTGATTGTGGCTCCGTTTATCATGCCATCGAGGGTGAGGTGCAACTCGGCTGGTCTCAAGCAGAGGTGCTGCTGTGATGGGCTCACTTTGACGTCTAAGCTATTTCTTTGACCTGTGACCAATAATCTCCAATAATTAAACAAATTAACACTTAACACTTTGATATGTTTGATAACCTCCTCCACCAACATGGTGTGACATTTAATTCTTAATTGTTGAGTGTGCATCACTCTTTTCATTAATCAGTCCACGACAAACACGGAAATGAAACAGTCTCCAGCCGATCGTTCGAGTGTAAACAGGACCTTATGCATACAAATACTTTATTTGAAGACTCATATGTGTATCATATTTCATGTAAGCCATGGCATTTTTCTTAGAAGCTTGCCTGAAAAATGCACAAAAGCCTGCAATTTAGAACACGTTACGCAGGATCTTAATCAAGCCCTTGGAGAAGTTCTGTCTTTGTGAGCTTTATTATAAGCCAACATTGTCCTGCCTCCACTGTGCCTAAGATATATTTGTGCCTCAAAATAAATATTAGCTTGCCTTTAGACGTGCTGTCTGCTGCTGTTTACATATTGGGAGCTTATCTCAGCTGCTTCTTCTCATCATCATTCATGCATTTATCCACTTCCCACAAGAACAGGTGTTAAACCAAGTTTTGGATGACTGCTTTAGATGTTTTTTCTCATTTGAGAATGCACAGATCAACTCAACTGAAATAATGCTCTCATCTGAATTTCTACAACTTTGATGTAACAACTGAACTTCAAGTTATTTAAATGACCCCTGTTCTCTGAACAGCATGTGACGAGTGACTGAACCACCAAGTGCTGACAGCTCTGCTAATGTGTCACAGCGCACCATTAGTAACACACACAAGTAACAGCACACTATTAAGGCATTCGGAATGTAAGAGACGGCACACTTTTTACTTTCTCAATCATCTCCTTTTTTTCATTTGGTGAAGAAACTCCATTACGTTTTGAAGAAAAAATAGGACCGTCTAGAATTAGAATTATGGCTTTTTTCACTTGTGATTTTGATACTATAGCAGTTATTTTGTGAGACTGCTACACTGGAATCTGCCCTAAAAGCAGTCTGATAACTGTATAATTATCTTTTTAGCAAGATGAAGATCACCTGAAGGGTGTATAATTTTATTTTAATCACTTTCCCAACCGGCTGTGCCAGGTTTTCAAACTGTAGTGGCTCGGTGGGAGAATCCCGCATGCTGCTTTATTGGGTACGTCACTATTTCCTGTGAGGAAACGCTGTCGTGATGTGCTACTGTATCAGGATGGGTGTGGCACTCTGGGGTTTTGCTGCATGGCCGCTCACCGGTATATCCCTTCTTGAAGATGACAGTCGGAAGTGCTGTCAGAGCCTCACCAATGTGCACACACCCCTCTTTCGTACAGTATTGCTGTTCGTGCATACGGCTCACCAGCTTAGCTCTTGGTTGACCTTGAGGGATCGATGCAGAGGTGGTACGGCAGAGCTGAGTGGCCATGTGGAAGCTCATAAATAAGAATGAAGGATGGCCCCAAGGGTCCAGGGTGATGAGGGTGTGTGTGTGTGTGTGTGTGTGTGTGGGGGGGGGGGACGAAACACCCTAGTACGGAGAGGCACGACATAGACACTCGGCTGCCGAGCGCCCCCTCACCCATCTGGAGATTAATTACGCCTGTTTCCACATTACCATCCAGCCCCCCCTCTGGGGAACCTTGACTCCTCAACCCCATATGCACTTGTCTTCCTCCACCCACCACACCATTCTCCCACACACTGTAGACCACGTCAGGGAAACAGGCAGGTCCCTGTAACTCAATCACATCTTTTACAGCTCCATGGAAATCTACTACGCTGCAGATTGCAGCATTTATGGTACTGATACAATGCTTTAGAAGCAGAGACTTCATATTCTTGTCATTAGCTGTCAGTTAACACGTCTGTCTTCTCAGCATGATTCTGTAATCATATATGCAGCACAGAAGCAGGCGCTGGAACTGTTTTTGCATTAGCCTTCTCTGCATGATGACAGTGCTGTGCTCATCACTCACCACTCTGCCCTCGGAGCTTACACTGCCATTGGATATTGATAGGGCCCTTGAAAAATCACCCTCACAGAAAGCATTCTGCCAACAAGACCTATAAAGTAAGCTGAGGATCTATACGGAGGCCTAATGGTGCTTAAAACCTGCCACACTGTACACCCTGATATATCAGCCACCAATTATGAGGAGATTTTTGCAACATTATAGTCCCATTTATAACAAAACTTTTAGCATCAGAGAAAACCCTTATCCAAGGTTTTCTGGCTTTTTTCCCCCAGAGCTTTCATTGTAAATTTATTTTAAATTGCAAGTGACAGTTTAAGCACATTCCTACTTATTTAAAAAAAAGCTTTATAGCTCATACTACCCTTCTACCTGAGGTAATTACTAATATGTGTGATGGATATGAATCTAATGTACTTTTTTCCAGGTTTTCCCTATACTTAATTCTAGAGTTCTGTGGGAAAGAGGGATCTTCTGTTCCAACTATACTGTTGCAATAAAAAGTAATGTGAAGGCAGTTGGAGCAGCTGACATTTCAGCTAACCTTGTAATAAAGTATGATGAGACAAAAGTGCTGACAAAATGCCTATCATTCTGTTTACAGCAGGGTAATATGAGAATTGCGCGTTCTGGTGGGAAGACATTCCTCCAATCAGGAAGTATTTAGCAACCTGGCTTCTGAGGTGACCCGGTAAAAGGTCACTGTTGTTCCACCCAGATTCCCCATGGGACTCGCTTGGTCGTGTGGATTCAATCGGACCACAGAGTTATTTATTTTAGTCTTTGCCTGCTGTATATCACTATATTGGCAACAAGGCTGAAAAGCATTGTTATGATTAAGTCCTAAAGAAACACTCATAGTATAAAAAGATCTCAGGAAATTGAGGCTTTTTATTGAGTGAGATAGAATAAATGATAAGAATGGAGTTTCAATCTGTTGAAAGTAAACTTTTCAGCAGTTTAATGGTAGTCCACCCATCTTACTATAATACTATTACTACAGCCAAGCAAATAATGACTAATGTAGTTTTGAATGATTAAGTTACTGTGTAATCACGTGAATATCGGTATGAGAAAAGCCCACGTTATTCACAATATCTGATTGGATTTATTTGCAGTTGCATTAAGAGATAATGGTGTAATTAAAACACACTTCAGGTTACAATTTAAACTTAATATGGGCATTTTACAGCCTGCAGACGACATGAGGTCCCTGATCAACCTGCAAAGGGTCAATGAAAAATGAAAAAATCTCGTGAAAAATACTCTACATAATACATGCAATTACAAGAAAGAGCTTTTTTGAATTTTTGTTGTGTTGGAAGATAGCAGTCTGAATCACTAATATTCCACAATACATGCAAAACTCTACTGATGTGAAACGTAAACAGTAACTTATCAAAACTTGTAGCAAACTGCTTTTTTATATTTATCCTGCATGAGCCCAACACAACAGATGTAAGGCTGGTGCTTTCATTATAAGCCTGTGAATTGCTCAAATCATTATTTTAGTATATCTAATTAGCTTGATTATTTACTGCTGTCTCATTCACAGGTGTTTCCCCTGAAGAAGCCAGGATAATACATAAAAAATCCAACTAATTGCACACCAGTTTTGATTTCTTTGTGAATATAAAGCTGCAGAAAAAAAACTGCTGGAGAAAAGAAGAGAAAATGACTCTACAAGCTAGATTTAGTGCACTTTTATTACTCACTTGATATAACTCAGCCCTAATGCAAACTTTGGTTTGACGTTTGAATTAATGATAAGGTTTTATGAGAGGATTTAATCAGATTTTCTCTTGAACTTTCAAATCCAGCAGAACCACCAAAAACTTGATCAGGAGCTATCGTTTCCTCCTACCCAAAGAGATAGCGATTATTAATTGCAGCCGCAACAAAAAAATTCTTAACTTTGTACTTGTGCTGATGCTTGTACATTTATTCGCTTTATCTACCCACTATTACATGACTCTGAATTTTTATTGTGTTATTATCTTTTTTGCTATGCTTCTACCCTACAGTTCCTGTCTCTCCCTTTGTATCTCCATCTCTCCATATTGTGCCCTCTCTGTCCAGCTCCATTGCTCTCTCCTGCTCTGACGCCAAGCGTTAAGAAGGCTATACAGAGAAGATAGCTGACAAGCCCATATAGGTTCTCTGTGAGACATGACAGGCATCCTCTATCTTTGCCTCCACGAGCACATCCAGTCTGACTATAAGGCCTACGCTGTTGCTGGAAACATGCTGTGAAACCTCTCCATTATCTCTGTGCTTGTCTTTCCTGAAGAAACTTGTTTTAATGTGACCTCAAAGTCCCTCTCTGAGACTGAGTGAAGTTTGACCCAAAGGAAACAACAAGCAAAACGGTTCCGTTTATGTAACATTACATCTGACTCAGCTGCCTTGGCCGCCACATACTGTACCTGGTAACCTCTCTGCAAGGGGAAGTACTTTTGAACAGGATGTCAGAGAACGTAGTTTGGTTCATGCACCATTCGTCTTCCCCTCTGCAGTGCAGCAAGAAGGGCATATGCTCAGTGCTCACTGTTTGCTTAGGGTACATATTGATCTTACTATAGGCATGCTGCTCTGGAAATAGCAAGAGACGACACGCAGAGTCACCGGAGGGACAAATACTTTTCAGAAAACACCCGGATGTTATGTCATTCTAGACCTCCACCTATTCTCTTGCTCGCTCCCTCACCGTTTGTCTGCGTCCCACATCCCCATCCAGTACAAGATGACCCCTGCTGAAAACAAACCTTGACCTTACACTCCGGGGACTGTGGTTTACTCACTGTTGGTTGGACCTGTGCGCTGAAGCTCTGGATCCGCTCTTAAGTACAGAGACTCTGCCATAAATCAAAAGGAGGAGTGCTTGTTCTTCTCTCCTCCACTCTGAAGTTATTAATGATGTGTGCTGAGAGAGCTGAGCTGGGCAAAGCCAAATGCTGGCTTCATGGCGCATCCTGCTGCTGCTGGGATCTACCCTCTCAAATCCCAGAGCGGGTCTTGCTTTGTATTTAAAACCCCTAATTCAGAACAGCAAACATTCATGTGTGTGTGTCTATCTGGATTTGGGTAAGCACGTGCATGCGTTTTGTTTTGTTTGGAACAAAGCGATCAATTTGACACATCTAAAAAAAAAAAAAAAAAAAAGCCCCTCTAGTCTGTTTCATTTGGAAACAATGCTAATCTCTTAATCCTTATATTTTTGACATAGCATGATTAAAAATGAAGCTGCAAGACAAACAAAAGAGAGAAAATCATTGTGCTCAATTTTGTAATGTTTAGTTGAGGGAATGATAAGCAAGGATTGAAACGTGTATTTTTCAGGGACAGGTGGACAACTGATTGATCCTTCTTCAAAGTGGTGAATCCATGTCGAGGAGGGCCTGAATGAAGCAAACTGAAGAGTCTTGAGGGAAGAATATAAGCATAGAATAAAGGATCAGTCGCTGGGAAAATACTGCAAAAGCTTACATTACCCAGTCAGAGAGTCTGTGGGAAACAATCAGCTCTGATAGATGCGGTACCTTTTCTTGAGCTGAAGTTTTAGTACAACTATCTGCAAACGGGATTTTATTACATTTTTTTAGATTACCCTGTAACCCCCCTTGTTCTTTCAAAAGAAAAAAGAAATGCTTAGGAAATGTTGCCCCATATGGAATAGATCAGTTGTGAGGGAAGGCATCTTCCTTTGCATTGTTTTACAGTATGCTTACAATCAAACTGGAGTGTTATTATGAAGGGCAAAAGACAAAAAAAATAAAAATACTCATATGTATGATTATACTATTCATATGTGTGAATATCAAGTATTTGATTTCCATTTTAAGGAATTTAACTTGTTTTAAATATCTAAGTAGATTAGAATCCATTGGTGAGTCTGAAAGGTCATAAATATCATCACATTATTGATTCTTGGCTTTTATTCATAAGTATAAATCTTTTTGACATTTTATTGCCTTAAGGAGAACAAATATTATACAACAGCTCTTTGCGGACCAAGCCAACAACCACAAGGCTGGAAAATTATGAAAATATGTACTTCTTACTGGGACTAATTATGTAAGTGGTGTTGTGGCTAAGCAGACTCATAAAATGAAAGCTGGGGATATGTTGCTGTAGGGGAATATATGTCCCTGAATCATGGTATATGTTGTGTATGGCTCTTAGGTCGTATATATTTACATTACATTCATTAGCAAGTGCTTTTCAGTGGTTTAAACTTCCATAAATGCAATTCTGGTTTGAATAGATTAGCTCTACTGTTTGTATGCGTGAAATTAAAAACACTCTGGAGCAGGGTTAGTCAGTTAGAGGTGCAAGTAGAGAAAAGTTCACTGAGTTGAGATTCACAGCAACTTCATGTTGAAGTTGCATTGAAAATTACTTATGAACACTGCTGGCGTGTAAACGGACACTTTATACAGACATTTTTCCGTTTTCACTTGAAAACATAGTCGTGTAAACAGGGCCTGAGTTTACATATTCTCCCTATGGATGGCTCTGTTTCTTTGTAATGGTCAGTTCTCTGTTATTGCCCATTTGGTGCTCTGGTGATCTGTCCAGGCTGTGCCCTGCCTTCACTGTCAGCTCAGACCAGCTCCAGCACCCTGTGACCCTGACTTTGTTAAAGCAGCATTGAAGGGCGTGGATATCGATTTTTAAAGTCCAGACTTGGGAGCTTCCTTTGTGGAGTTTTAGATGTTCTTCCTGTGTGAAAGGAGGTTTTCTGTGGGTGCTTTGATTGAGGAATGACCTGGGAAACGTACTCGAGATGAATCAAAACTGGTGCTAATGTGAGTGTGGGTTATCGTTGAATCGACCCTGTGTACCCTGCTTACTGTTCATTTGGATCAGTTGATTTAAGTCTTCATTTTTTTTATTGTTGACTGGCTTTATTCGATTGTGTTATATTGTATTTTATATTGGTATATTGTGCACCACAATATTTGAAATATTTATAGATTTGAGTCATTTTTAGTGTGCAGTATTTTATATTTTAATAACCTGTATATATTTTGTCTTAATATGCTTAATGAATGAACTTTGACTTGACTTGACTAAAATATGGAAGAATATAAGAAAAAAATTTTTTTTTTAACAAAACTAAATGAAGCTCAATTGCATGTCAGTTGTGGGTCTGGATGTGGACCACTGTTCGTCACATATTACAATATTGTGATCTCGTCTGGCTCTCTGAGACACAAATGCAAAGGAGGAGAAGTGAAGACAAAACAGGTGACACTGGCAAACTATCCGGAGAAAATGACTTTGCTGATGTCTGCGGGGCAATAGAAGTTGACATCTGCAAGTATCAGCAGAATATTTTATGGAATGCCCCCCCTCTTCACTGAGTGTCACAGCAGATATTTCATGTCAGTGGGTGGATGCGGTGAATCTTTCCCTGTCTTGTCACGCTCTCACCTCTAAAGAAGGTGGACATCAGCAGGGTAACCTGCAAATCCACAGTGGTAGACACTGGCCTGTCCTCTGTTTTCAAGAGCAGGACTCGGCCACCAAATCCCTCCATTCATTTCCAGGAACACAACACCCAATGAGGCATATTTGCCAACACAAGTAGAATTCATTTAACCCAAAACTGTGCCATATCCAGATTAATACTGATATGCTGAAACATGGCAGCGCAACCCAGACGGCTGTGTCTCTCAGAGAATGAGTAAACTCTCTGAATGTGCCCTAAATTATCATAATGTTCTTTTCGCCAAGGTTGCTCTGTGCAAAACTAGGTTTAAGTAATTAAGTCATTTCAAAGCGCACAACAAAGACAAGACAGTCAAGGAAGATGAATAAGGCCCAACAATCCCAGGGGATAGTTGTTTTCACAGTTTGAGCACATTTCAGTCCGAAACACAAAATGATTTTAATAGTGTCCTAATATATACACACACACAGAGAAACGCATCTCAATCTGTGTGTAACTGTTTGTGTGATGCAGTTTTTGTGAGTGCTGCCGTGGCAGAAAGGACCAAACTTGTTCCATAATGAGTCCTTTTGAATTTTAATGCACTGCATCTGCAATCAGACGGCAGTTTTATGAAGTGCGGATTTATTGGCCGTTCAGTGTCATTTTCTATTTTGTGGGTTGTATGGTGAGGACAAGAACAAGGACACGAGGGGTGACAGAGAGTGATGGCCATGGTGGTAATGGCTGTGGTCAAATTAGAGGCAATAATACAGATGGAAGGGGATAATGTATTCCAGCAGATCTTATGTCTGTGTTTGAATAAGTGTGCCTAAATGGACTTGACATATGACACAGTGTAATCAGTGACATGCAGAGAAACTTGACATGCACGGCTCCATTTGGCTTGAAATTACTGCATAAATTTGAACTCGAGGACAGGCTGACAGAGTATTTATCTTGTACGACACGTCGTATTTAAAGTACATACGGCAACATATTTTAAAATTTCCCATCTTGATACTATTCTTTGTATACACTATATACATTCCCTATAATGGAGTTGCAGTTGTTGCTGCAAAAATAACACCACATTATTAATTATTATTATATTATTATTATATATTAAAAAAGATTTTAGTTTTGATGGGTGCTTTACATTTCACATTTTCGGCATTCATTAAGCAGTTTTCTCACCTAATTTAAAGTATGACAGTTTGGTTCTTATCTCTGCTTGTCCCTGTACCAATGAGCCCTTGAGCAACTGACATTATTCTGAATTTCCCCAGAATGGCAGTCTGCTTACCATTGATTTGTGTGATTGATTGGCAGTGTAGAATAGTTTGAGACGATCATCTTTAACCAAGTGCGTGTCATGAGGGCTGAAGCCAAACCCAGCTGACACTGGACGAAGGGCAGAGCACATGCCAACCAAGATACCAGTCCATCACAGGGCTAACACAGGAAGACAGACAGTCACTCACGCACACACTCATGCCTTGGCGGGAGTAATTTTGTACACTTTCTTGTGGATGAAAGCCAGAGTCCTGAGAGAAAAAATAATGCAGCCACAGGGTGAACGTGCAAATTATACAGAGAAAGGTCAAGATCTGGAAGAAAACCCAGTCTTCTCACTGCCAGGCAAGAGCAGTAATCACTCCACCCACAAACAATTTATCCTGCTCACAGTGTGAACATGTCTGGAGAAACTAAGAGAGAGGTGCTTTATTTCAATTTGACAATAACAATGACTTCTGAAAAGGGACAAAGACTACAGTCCTATCAGATAGCCTGACTTAAAAGTGGTATACTTTTAATAAATCAAAAAAGAAACAGGCTTAGGTGTGTTTTTTGTAGTTACGTATAAAACAATATGATACAATTTTATTAATTCAACAGCGAGAAAATTCTAGTCGTCACAACAGAGTCATAGGTACAGGATGAGTATAGAAAGCCTTCACAACGGGATACTCCAATAGTATATAACAGTATTAAAAACAAACCCAAAACAATCAATAATATGACTTTTTTTTAAAAAGCAAGTTAGTTCCTGGTTCACACGCAGTTTGAAATATTATTTTCAAGAGCTAACAGGACATCAACATGTTTAGAATCAGTTCATGCTGATTATTTTTCAATGTTGGTTTCTATGTAATCTGGGTGCTGATAACTATAACTAAATACAGATGAAATGCTCCACCTTCAGCTTCCTATCCTTTTCACCAACATCTTAATCACACCAGATAAATAGTCTGAATCAGCTATAAAACATTATTCTATATATGTGACATATACATGATAAATGACTTCAATTATTTCCAATGTTTTCAGAATTGGAGACAAAAGTGACGACCTTCTCTCAATTTCCTGGAATTCTAATTCAATCAATATCACATAAGCATGGAATTAATCCAAACATCGATTCATACCAGGTGCTTCCAAATGGTCTGCTCCCCATCTTCTCACTCATCTTCTTGTGTGTCTGCACACCATCCTGTGTGAGTATACTGTGAGTGTGAGAGACAGCTTTGATCCTTCCCCGGATGCCTCCTGGTGTGAGGGAGGGAAGCTCATTAGCTGTGCCTTTCACCTGTCTGTCGTAGACAACAGGACCAACCAATCACTAATTAAGTCACAAATGAATACCACATTCTGCTTTGCAGCAGACATGTAATGTGCTGTTGTGCTTCTGTTTATATGCTTAAATAGATTGTAGAGGGCTTGATGATGAGCTGATAAGAATGCAGTTTCCAATGGCATGACTGCTGAGTTGGTCTGTAAACCAGTGACATCAATGTATAATGTCATCCACAATTGCAGCCATCCGTCTTCTGCACTGCTTTATAACTCTTTGGGTTGCAGGCAGCTGAAGTCCATCCCAGCTGACGATGGATAAAGGCACGATCCACGCTGGACAGGTTCCCAGTCCATCACTGGACAAACAATTACACACTCATATCCGCACCTCCAGGCAGTTGAGAATCACTCAAGCACACGTTTGTGGACTGTAGGAAAGAACCTATAGTACCTAGAGAAAATACACAAAAAAACATAAAACAAACACACACACACACACACACACACACACACACACACACACACACACACACACACACACACACACACACACACACACACACACACACACACATCGAACATGGAAACCCACTATATAATATGTTCATATATTTCCTGTATCCGTTGTTTTCTTATATAATCCATTAGGAGTGAATCACAGCCTGCAGCTTGATCATATCTTTTCTCTTTTGCAAAAAAGTAAGTGTGACAAGCACAATTCTTTCTCTGTTCTTCTTCTTGATTTGCAGAATGGAGAACAATGGATAAAGTGTTGATTTTAGTTGGGTTAGCATTTAGTGTGGCCATCTATTGTTTCCATGTTGTGGGTAGCTCTGCAGAAATGAGGGGGAAGTGTGTGGCGAAAAAGAGGCTTTTCGGGACGCTGCAATGACATTGTGCTGTATTTATCACCTACGTGTCCTCTTCCTCGGCTCTCATGCTGAGTTTCATGAAGCATGTTCTGCTCTTGGATCATCTATGTGCGCACACACACACACACACACACACACACACACACACACACACACACACACACACACACACACACACACACACACACACACACACACACACACACACACACACACACACACACACACACACTTTTTATAGAGTCTCCTTCCATCCATCTATTTCATTTCTTCCTTCCTTGGAGTCGAGAAAAGACAATTGGTTTAGCTGAGTTTTGCACTCTTCAGAATAAATAGGTGTGCTTTGAGAAGTTTCTGGAGCGAAGGAGGCCAGGGGCGTTTCTCCCGGCCCGAGAATAATGATGAATGAAGTCCAGGATGACAGATCAGTAAAGAAATACTTTATTAAATAATTACTATGTAAGATAAATATTTCAAACTGTACACACAATATCTAAATACCAGAAAAAAACAAAAATTGAAATGTCCAAAATTTTAAGTATGATAAAAGTGCAACGAAGCAAAAAAAACAACAACAAAAACAAAGAATTGAAGAGGAAAGTAAGAACTGTGACACCTTGGTCTTATGTCTATAGTCCACTTGTAGTGCAATGTTTTTTTCTTAAAAACTGCTGCTTGCAGACCTTGGCTTCTGCAAATGCAGCCACAATATTTGCTTCTCAGAGGAGCAAAATCTGCCTTTATAGAAGCCAAGAGAGAGATGTGAAGAAATGAAGTGAGTTTGAAGTATAAGAGAGAGGAAAAAGAGACTGAAATAGGAAAACGGGAGAAAGACTCTACATGAGGTAGCTCTTTGTACTTTATGAGGTCGATCTCTCAATCTCAATGTCTGCATTGCAGCTCTGTCATGCTTTATCAGCCTCGTCTCCTCCCTTCCCACAGAGAAAAGCCCTCAGAAAACCATTTACTCCTTTTCTTTGATGTGAGGAGCTTAATATCTATTCGAAGCCTTTCTCTCCACATTAAAATAGAGATTTCTGAGCGTCCAGATAGATGTGATAGCAGCAGAGCTGTTACTGTAAGCTAATGCAGAGGCTGTTCTGCGGCTGCATAAAAGCTAACTTTGGTGCATCTCTTTTTTAACTTCTTTTGAGGGGTGGTGTGTAAGAAAAGGTCAAAGGAGGGGAATTACCTGAGAGATCAGATTTATCCTTGAAGAATGGAGGAAAGATTAATTTCACTAAGTGCATTTGTGACAATCTCCAGAAGGAGCTAATTAATTAGTCATAACGAGCGCAGAGGGAGAGAAAGCGCAAATTCCCCCTGTAGCCACTGGTCAAATGTAGGGGGATTTGATCTGGTCACTGTTTGTTTTAACTGTAATTAATTATCTACTCTGAGCAACTAAGGCTAACTGGAACTTCTGGGAGTTCACATTCAGGCCACATTTAGGTGTCCTTCTTATGCACTGTTTAGCAAAATACTTTTAAACATAAATGCTTGTGTGCACCTATATAAGGCTGCAAAATCAAAACCCTTCTTATCTTTTGTCAGTTTTCCAATTCCTTATCTGGGAAAAGCAGCAGGTCCCATCTTCTATTTCCCTGAGCCACCAAGACTGCCTCTAAGAAAGGCTGTGGACCTCCATGCTAACTTCTGATTGACTAAATCTTGCAGTGAAGCAAACTGCCAAAGGCCTAAATTACAATCACAGAAACTTACAGAATTAGGAGCTTTCAAAATGAAAGAAAGGCAGTTTCTCGTGTCTACTTTAGCTTCAATGAAGTGTCCTATGATGGATTTCTTTGACTTCTCGAAATCGAATTCTGACAAATTCATAGCAGGCAAATCCGCTTGAATTCCTGCAATGCGTGGTGCCTTCCAATTGGATCCCAGAACCCCAGGTTGGGAAACAATGGGACAAAGGAATTAGTCAGGAAACCTTGGATATCGAATTCATGGTAAGGATGATCCATTACCTCAGTCTACAGAATGAAGGATGAATTGCATTGTGGGGGGTTTTAACTGCACACCATTGGAAGTTGTTCCCAGTGAAGTCAGAGCACTTTGCATGGTAGCCGTCACCATTGGTGTGTGAGTGTATGAAATACTCCTGAACACAGTGAAAAGTAATCTCAGATTGCTAAAAGAAAATTATGTGAATAAAGTAAAAATACCATTAACCACCTGTCAGTGTTGTGCTAAATTATTCCTGAGAGGCCTCAAAAAAAATTCTCTCAAAATAAAAAAAGCCAAGTGTTCAGAGTGTGTGAAACAATGTGATTCAGATTAATTGCTGACTCTAACATTGCTTGTTAGTTTGTTAGATAAAAATGATAACAAATTCTTGATAAAACTTGTGTAGTATGAGCAGATATTAGTGTAGTTTTTATAGTATATATTAAAGTATTCCCAGTGTTATTTTGCAAACAGCATTTTGTATCCCTCTTTTTTGAATGACAGAGAAAATATGAGTAAATGGAATATCCTGAAAAAGACATTTGATCACTTACTGTATTTTTTGTGTATGATTTTTGGAGACCTTTGACACAGTTCTGTGTGATTTGCAGTGTAAAGAACTGGGACACATCCTGGTTATGAATCCTCAGCAGTGCTGATTTATTAACCATGACTCCTGCAGTCCCCTGACAGTTGTGATTTGTTGATGTAATCGATCTTCTCCTTCCACACCAACAGGCACACTTGAACTTTTGGATATTCAGCATCCCTGTGCACCCAGAGACTCTTCCCAGTATGGTTCTGTATCACCTGTCAAAGCATTTTGACTTCTTTCTTGCAATTCTGAACATATTTTCTAACAGCACATTGTATCGTTATTTGAAGGTTATTATAAAAGTCAAGATGACACTTCTGCTTGATGGAGGATGATGATTTTATTTCCTTTTAAAGCAGTTAGATTGGAGGATTTTGGTTCAATTGATATGATTAAGTATGAGAAGCTAAAATAATTTTATAATGGACAATTTTACAATGGATTATCGAGGATTGAGGATTGAGTTTAGGTCGGATTTGGGGGACTTTCTTGAGTGTATGGCCTTGTGTATCTGCCACAGTCCAGAAAAATGCATTTGGTGTTAATTGGAGACTCAAATTTGCCCGTACATGAGGATGTAAATGTGATTGTCTGTCTCTCTTTGTGTGACCTGTGATTAACTAGTAACCTGTCCAGAACTGGATAAAGCAGGAAAGTAGATGGATTTCACTTGAATATATTCTAATGCTTTGTAATTATTCTCTCTACCATTAGTCTTGATGCATCTTTGCCTGAAATAGCTTGGCAAATAGCCTCTAAATGACATGCAATAAACAGTGATTGGGTGCTGAAAACCTTCCACGCCCCTTCCCTGAGTTTAAATGGTTGCCAGTTGGCTTGTGTCCAGTCAGAGGATTGATGTTAGCACCTAGATCGTGGTCCAATCACACCATGGCTCACACCAACCCCACAATCAAATGAAGTAAGATTCTTACCACCCTTTAAGTTCCTATTTGCCTATTGATCGTAGAATTTCATCACTCTTAAGTATTGAATTATTGTCGAGAGGAGGCCAATGAATCTTATGCCAAAGAGCACCACAAGCTATAAGTTATAGCCAAAAACAGGGACTTCTTGCCCAGTGGAAGCTCAGCCTTAACCTGTCACACTGAGGCTAGCATTGTAAATCCAGGCCTGAAGCGTGTGATGGATATGTGGGGATTGAAGTGATAGCCCTAATACCACCAGAATGACCTGCAGGTTAATCACAATGTGCTGTTTAAGCAGTCTCGCACCAACAGCAACACATCTTAAAACACCCACACACCTCTGTCACACATACACCCACATCTTGCACGTTCATTTCAAGCACATGCATCCACACGTTCATAAACAAAGTCCGCCCCCTCTGTACCTTTGGCTGCGTGTGTGTGTGTGTGTGTGTGTGTGTGTGTGTGTGTGTGTGTGTGTGTGTGTGTGTGTGTGTGTGTGTGTGTGTGTGTGTGTGTGTGTGTGTGTGTGTGTGTGTGTGTGTGTGTGTGTGTGTGTGTGTGTGTGTGTGTGTGTGTGTGTGTGTGTGTGTGTGTGTGTGAGACTATTGGCACAACAGTACATCATGTCACAGGCATGGAGCACACACACCAACCTGCACTGCTTGTCATGGTACTCCCAGGAGAAAGGGAGGGTCTCTGTCACACTGACCTTTCATTATGCAGAATTAGCATGTCAGTCAGTGTCCACTCTCCTGGGAGGGCCATGGAGAACATGGGGGATCACCCATGATGTTATTGCACTTGCAAGTGTATACTAGGATGTTATGTTGAACTCATACTTGTGAAGTGTCTTTTATTTCCTTTTATTCTTCTTTTCTTTTTTTAAGTCTGCAGTCTGTCTGTCTTCCTTGCTGGCTGGTGTTCACCCAGGGCGGAAAACCAGCCAGGTCTGCTACTGCCTGCATGAGTCTCGTTGCCCGCGTCCCTAATGTTAAGTCATTGTGAACAAGAGAGGAAATAGTCATGCTTTTGGTTGATTTAGTGTCATTCATGGTTGAACTTCTTGGATGCATGCTGAACATAATCCCTTAAACTGCACTCAGTGCACATGCAAAACAACCTTTCCATGTGAGCAAGCTTCTGCTGCATTCCCATTATCTGGAATGAAAATGCTGACTGGACATGCATAATACATGAGAAAATTGGTGTTATTGCAATGCATGTGTCTCAGTGGCAGAACCCTCTGCCCTGCAATGCAGTCACAATGGATACTTATATGCACTAAAAAGGACATCACCACGCTGGAGGACCATGGCCTGCATTGCAATTCTTCGGAGGACGAAAAGAGGAGAAACAACTCTAAAGCCCAGAGCTGCTACTCATTATTGTTACACTGTGTTCTCTCCCTTTTTCCTGCCCCTTCCATAGTTTCCTCTGTCCTTCAGCCCCTGGCCCTTTAGCAACCACCCTCCTCTCTCCCAGTGGGTTCCCACCAGTCAGTGGATCTGCCCTGGATGTTGGCACTAAGTGCTAATTACACCGTCTATCCCACCACAGTGACAGTCCCGGTCAAGAAGATCTCTGCCCCCTTGTTTGCTAATCCACAGCTGCAGAAAAAAAGCACTTCAATGAATACCTCTTGCCTGCTGATGAGTTTAAGTTCACATTTAGCAGCATACAACAGCTCATGGAAACTCTCAGACCACAACTAAGCATCATCTGGATTCTTGGACGTTGTGCCAATGAATGGGATTGATTCAGGAACACAGTTATTGGCACTTGGGTATAATGTGGTTTCTGTAGATTATAAGATTTTATGTAGAGTTTATGTAGAATGCATGTATTGAATTATATAAGTGTGAAATCCAGCAAGAAAATAATCTCTAGCCATGGAGTCAATTCACAAGCCTTGTTTTTGGTGTTGTATAACTCTAACTCCAGTACTGATATGCAGATGTCTGAGGAGACGTAAGGGAGCATTGCTGCCTATAAAAAGATCTCGAATCATTTACATTGTAATCCACTTTACTATCCCTTCCTCAGATGGTAAACTCCGCCAATCCTGTTACTTTAAGCCTTCTTTTCCAACCAGCGGCCTCAGGTTGCCAAGCTTATTGCAGTTACACTCAAAGTACTCCACCAAATATCCTGGCTTGAACTGCATCTCCAGGGGAGCACCTGTGTTGTTGTGGTGGATCACATGCTCGGCCGTGTTCCCTCACCGGCTGCCATGAAATGGATGAAAAACAAACTAATGCAGTAACAAACCAAAGCAACATTGCAATGTTGGTTTGCTCAGCTGTGAACTCGTGTTTCTTAAAGACAATTTTCCATTGTGTTTGTTCTTTATTCACTGGAGGGTGGCTCGGGAAACAAAAACAAGACAGATTCCAGCCTACAGTGAGTGAGACAGCGGGTCTGCCTTGGCCTATTTTATAAAGAAACAACAACACACGTTTGTTTACTGAAGCAATGTCACTTAAATTTCAGCTTTGATCATGGGCTTATTGTGCTCTTGCATAAAGCAAACTGTAGTTGCACATATTTATGGCTATTACCTTTAGAAAAACATTCATTCTTACATATCTGTCATAAAATGTGTCTTTCTTTTAAGGGAAAGCTCATTTGGTTTTAGTACGGAGTGTAGTTCATGCCAGTTGTGTCCTTTAGTCATTGACGTCACTGCTGTAGAACTTGTGATTGGATGCAGCAAAGCAAACTGAAACAAATATGATTGTTTCTACAGTGCATTCAGTTTTTCATCTCTGATAATGCATGGAGAAAATAATCTGGATCTCTAGTGACTGAATATTACAATGCTGAGGGTTTTTTTCTGTTGCTGAAAGGCATTGTTTAAACAGGTGCACATTTGAAATTATTCTCTCACCATGAAATCATTCTTTATGATTTTTTAATCCTATTCAATTCGAAACTCTAAGTTAAAGATTGTATCCTGATTGTCGTGTTGGCACGGTACTCTCATCCCAACTTCTGTCTGCTGACAAGTCATGCTAAGGTCAGGCCAATCGAAGGTGCTTTAATCAGATCCTGTACTGTACACTGTACTGTATTGTATGTTCAATTGTTTCCGAGGCAACAAAGTTAATCAAGAGGCGCTTAAACACAATCTGCCCTGCAACAGGTACCGTGCTCTCCTTCCATAAATATATGATTTGAAAGGACATCCAATAACAACTGTGAATGTGACAATCCCAGATGATGCATTGTTTTATGAATTCCAAAATGCTATTATCTGTTGGAATTGGGTGTCCTTGAGAGATAAACACATTTATTTTGTAGTTTGCATGTTACAGCATGGTAATGGGTCAACGGGTGTGACAGCCAGTCACCTCACCGTCTCTGTGACTAGTCGCCTGTGAGTGTGAACGATATGTTCTGTATATGACGTCCCCTGGAGGGTAGCTTTTCAGGGAGATATACCGTCGCATTGATGGGAGTGCTGATCTGCAAACAGGGACGAGATAAATGCATGTGTCATTCACAACCACATGGGATCCCTTCTTCACATGCCAGAGGACGGAAAATGAGAAACAGTCAGGTCATGGCAGTCTACTGCACTGTGCAGGTTCAATAGTGCTGGAGATACTGTAAGCCATTAAGAGCTCGTGCCTTTTAAAACACTTGCTGACCTATACTGTATGTTACAGTGCAACGACTGTGGAAAAGATCGGTTTGGGTCAGCTCCATCTCCTGAGTCAAGGTGATGTAAAAGAATCCGAGTCCTGTCTAAGTGAAGCCCTGCTGACTGCTGACCTTTGTGTCTTTTCCCATCTATCATGCTGGCCAGGGTGTGTGTGTGTGTGTGTGTGTGTGTGTGTGTGTGTGTGTGTGTGTGTGTGTGTGTGTGTGTGTGTGTGTGTGTGTGCGTGCGTGCGTGCGTGCGTGCGTGCGTGCGTGCGTGCGTGCGTGCGTGCGTGCGTGCGTGCGTGCGTGCGTGCGTGCGTGCGTGCGTGCGTGCGTGCGTGCGTGTGTGTGTGTGTCGGTGGTAACGGGTGCTTGTTTGCATGTGAGTTGGTGTATTTCAGTGTGCATGTGGAAGTGAGGGACTTTGAAGGATTTGTCTTTGTCGTTGTGTTGCGTGAATGAGCAATCTGCCCTGTTCATATTCAGCCAAGCATATCCAGCCCTGGCTCCAGCCCTGCCTGTGGTGACAGGGACGCAGTGGCAGTTTAAATCAGTTGACATTGTTCTGGCAGAAGAGAGTGCTTATGCTGAAGATATTTCTTTTTGTTTTCTGCCATCTGCAGCAACAAGAGAACACCTGATAAACAGCAATCACAGGTCATACAAAAAGGTGAAGAAAACCAGGCAAACCAAGAGTAACAATCACAATAATATATCTAATGATGAAATACATGGATCAAAATACACTATGATGCAGACATGGTTAGGATTATCAATATAGGTGTTGACAAATGAATTATTCATAATCAATTTGATGGCACATGAGTGATGCCACATTTGAACATGAGAGAAGGATGACGGAGGGAGTGAATTGGATCCACTGGTTTCCATGGTAATTGCTTAGAAAGGCTTCCGGTGTCAATGGTTGCAGATTGTTACAGGGAATGGTAGAAACAGAGGAGGCTATGTTGTAAAAAATAAATGAAACAAGCAAAAATCCCAGTTTTTCTGATAAAGATAATTTTTATGTTTCTTTTTTTAAAGGTTACTTGCAAGTGAACCCTTGTTCAAAAAAAGTAAATATGTGCTCTGTTTTCCACACTGTATGTGCAACTCACTCACATACTGCACAAATATAACAGTCTAGTATTTATTTATTTTTTTGTTCTGGCACACCATTTCTCCCAGTTTTGTCACTGGGCAAGACATTTTTACCATGCTTGTTCCAAAAGGAAGCATGTGCAGTAACTGAGTATGGAGAGGACGCACAGCAATGTAGCTCACTCAGCAGTCATTGACTATTCGGTGCGTGGCTGGATGGTGTGCAGGCTGCAAACTTGGGCAGTGAAGCCCACCTACAACATATGCCGCCTACTACTTCTAACAAAATGACGGGGATCTGCTCTCCGACATCTGGGAAACCATGTGGTGCCATTGCCACCTCAGGGCCAGATTAGGGGTGTTCCTGTCACCCACAGGGATAACAATGGTTTATACAGTGCAGTGAAACAGATAACAGAGCTCAGACAGACAGTCAGATGTGTTTATCAACACGAGAGGGGGTCCCAAAGGCTCAATACTAATGGCAGCCATACTCTACATCTCTATATTTCACATTTTGGAGTGTAGCCAATTCATTCTTTTGCCCACTTCCACCTTCATGTGGCTTTACTCTGCTGGACCTCCTTTCCTTTCCTCTTCACCCTTTCCGCTCCTCTCTGCTCCTCTCTTGACTTTTCTCTTTTGTCCTTCTCTCCTTGCTCCTCCTCTTTCTGCTGCATGCTATGATGTACCAATGATTCCGTGTATATCACTCTGGGCTGATTTACCACGCCATAGGGGAGTCAAAGGTGCAGGAAATGGAGGTCAGAACTCATCGTTAGTGGCCAATGAATTCTTAATTAGGACAACAAATGGTGCAGTGCTTCCAGTGTGGCTGGAGCACTCCCAAAGCACCAGAGATCGGAGGCCATTCACCTCCGCTCCCTGTTTTAGCTGATTACGTTCTGGACTGCGGCAAACATGGGTAATCGTTCTTCTTTGTGGCGGTGTCTGCCGTGTGCAACACACAGACATGCATGAGTCAGTGTGTCTAATGTGACAGCTGGAATGAGTCAAAGCGGATTTCAGCTTTAAAATGCAGATCTTCTTGATGTAATGTAGGAGATGATTGGCTTACTATTGTTTTATACAGAAATCACACTGAATAGTAAGAGAACAGAAGAAGATCCATTTTAAAGAAGCTCCCAGCTGGGTGTGTATGTGATATTCTATGTGCCGTAAGTGATAATGCAGAATATAGCTGTGTGAGTCCGACTATTAATGTACATTTAATGAAGGCATCAAAAATGCAGGCCTTTAGAGACCATCATTTTTCTTTTGCTTTGATCTAACCAGCAAAAACATAGAGGGTCAACACAAAACCGCCAACCTCCTGCCAAATTTCCCTTCATTGAGCTGTGCTTCACAATTTATATATAACAACAGTATAGATCATGGATTCTTTCACCAACTATAATGCTGTGCTTAAAATAGAAGTAATGGTCATTAAAGTGACATTATACTGTATTTGAGGCTTGAAAGAAGATCTTACTCAAGTTTTCAGGGCTATCTATAGTCCCATAGTGTCCAGTTTGTGACAGCCCAGAAAAATCTTTCCCTGTTCTGGCTTTTACCCTCAAGGCTATGCGGTGAACTCGAGTCAATACTTCCCTAATTAGCATCCTGACTTCTCCCTGCTTGTCATGGAAGAAAGACACGGCAGTGTCTCGTGGTCACGAAATTTATTCGTTTCTTTGACAGCAAAACACGACAGTGTTAGAAGTCATCTTGTCAAACATTAAAACAACAAAGAAGGAGGAAGAAAAACATTTATGTCTGTACATAGCTTTCTCTCCCTGATGCATGTGTTATTTTCACCTGTTCCTATACCTCTGTTTCTTCCCCCCTTTTTTGTGCATCCATCGCTTCCTTTCTCCCATCTGTCCTCTCATCCTCATGTGGTGCATCAAACGTCGCCGGCTCGGCTGTGTGCTGACAGGCAGCCTACTGACAAGCTCCCGGGCCATTCTGAGGGGAGCTGAGCTTCCCTTCATGAGGCCCTCGAAGAGACAGTGTCACAGCAAATCCACTCTGGAGGCTGGCCAGCCTGGTCAGTCGTGCTCAGAAAGCACACAGGAAACTAAACATAGGAGTTCAACTGTGTGCATCTGTACTGTGTTGGCGATGACAAAAAACATGTATACTATTGAATTAACATGAATAATTATCATATTACAAGGTTTACATTTTTTCATGTATTCAAAACATGGCCTTCGGTTTCAAGGTTCGAATTTATATGTCAATGTGGTGTATGTGGACCTTTGGAAACAGTGATATAGATGAATAGATCTATAGATGTATAGATGTATAGATAGATAGATAGATAGATAGATAGATAGATAGATAGATAGATAGATAGATAGATAGATAGATAGATAGATAGATAGATAGATTATTATTATTAGTAGTAGTAGTAGTAGTAGTAGTAGTAGTAGTAGTAGTATACACAGTTGATCAGGCAAGTGACGATAATATAATAACTTCTCTATTTCTTTCAGTTTTTCCCAAAATGATATGTGTGAACAAACGACAATCAAAGAATACAATAGAAACTGGTGCAAGTGATTATATGACAAATTTCTAAATATATAAAACCAAAAGTAAGATATAATTAGAATACTTTCTTGTATAGCACAATATATGTTACAGCACTGGAATTCAATAGTGTGTAGCAAGAAATGCATGTTATTTTGGTAAGTTGGATATCAATAACTGGGATATAATTTTCCATATCCACATGTTCTTCCCTCTGTGGGACTTAAATGGTCCTCCATAAAACAGTTAAATAAGCAGAGCAGGAGTATGTAATTGCAATAATTAAATTAAGTACAGTCAAGCGAGAAAATCATTTATCATCACTTAAGTGAGGCTGACAAGGTGGTGAGTAAGTTGGTCAAAATCACACACAATTAAACGTATGAGCAGCATGACAGAAAGGTGAGATGCACCGTTCCCTGAGTCACACTCTTGCACGTTGTGAGATTACCTCAATTGACTGAGCCAGGGGACAGGTTAGAATAAGGGTAGCTCCCAGGAGACTTTATGTAATTTCATCCCATGTTCGTGCAGGAAAACACTCAGTGGTTGTCTCCATTCCCTTTAATCTCTTCTGTTGTGAACAGCTGGCATGATGACATGTACATTTTGTTTCTTTGTCTGTGGGTATATGTGTGAGTCACATGACTTCTCTCCAAATCTATTATTGAACATTCTGCCACACTCTGACAGAGTCGCAGCTGATTAATAAGTAAAGACAAGACCCCAGAGGTTGGGACAAGCCCAGAGCAAATGACAAAGAAATAAATTCATTACAAACTGAATTAAGTTCTACAAGCTAAACTAACTTTCTTTTTCTTTTTTTTTAAGTTGCAGCTCTCATTTGTCTCATTTGTTGTCATTTGTTTAATGCATCAGCATCTCAGTAGTGCTATCACTGCAGCCCTTTGGCGAGAGCCACACCGAAATCATTTCAACCAATCAATCTCACTTAACTTTCTTCAGAAGCTTCTCTTTGTGAGCCCCTCTGGAGGATGACAGGGTGTTGTGTCGCATGTGCATGTGCATGTGCATGTGCATGTGCATGTGCATGTGCATGTGCATGTGCATGTGCATGTGCATGTGCATGTGTCTGTGTCTGTGTGCATGCGAGGGGGGGAGAGAAGGAAAGAGTGTGGTATATAGATAAATCCACTGTGTCTACTACTCCCAAATCTCCACTTGTTTAGGAAAGACATGTGACTGAGCCTCTCCTCTATATCTGTTTATATCTGTTTATTCTCACATACACGCTCATTATTCATTACACACAGGCATTATGCACACAGTGAGACACACTCACACACTCATGTACACGGTGTCATCTTCAAAGGCACCCAGGGGCGGCATGGCCGACGTGACAACAGCCCTAATGAGCTCGCCTGAGTGGGTGACCCTGGCGCCTGGCGAGAGGAGTGGTGTCGCCATGGAGATGCAGAGGCGAAGGGTCTTAGTTATGGTGTCACGCAGGTGTTTTTGGATGAGGATTAAACACCTTAATTTCATTTTACTATTCTTACATGAATGCAGAAGCCCCCCCATTAGGCTTGATGCATTTTTAGATTCAGAGTGAAACTGATGTATTTTGGGATTTAGTAGTCCGAGTAAGTGGCCATTACTCTGCCTGACAGGCCCAGCCATGACACAAGTAGAGGTTTGAGGTGTGTAATGATGACACTGAGCTCCCCAGTCTTTCATCATCGTCAGTAGCCGAGGGAGGATGAGGGAGAGACAGTGAGAATGAAGAGCCGTAAAAGCGAGTGAGGGGTGAGAGCGAGAGGAATGCGGAGAGCTCCAGGGTCCTCAGTGTGCTCAGTGATGATATGCGGGGTAATGAACTTCCAGACTTTATGCATCAGAAGCGTGACGCTCCGCATCGCCTTGACTGTCAGCAATTTCTGCCTGTAATGGTGAAATGAAGCCCCCCTCCTCCTATAATCTCCTTCCATCCACTCCATACCAGCTTTTGAGGCTCGCTCTGCCAACTTAAAGCCTGCATTTCATTTGTCAGCCTAATGGTGAAATTTGTAAGGAGTTTAAATTCATACTTCTCCTGGAGGCGTCATGTGCAGTTGTCATTGGGGAAAAATGTGAACATGTAGCTTGGTGTGAAAAGTAATCACTTTAAAGTTGGACAAGTTAGACTGTTTTACAGGAAAAGAATTCTGAAAGTATGGCTCACTATATTAGAAAAAAACAGTTACTATAACTCAAATGGGAAAAAATGCATGTATGAAAGAGAACACTTCACTCATCATGAAAGGTAATTCCCCCACACTCAAAGACTTATACAATTATATGCTTCAGCAGCTTCTTTCTTGGGATATTATACTTACTAAAAATCAGATGATTACAACCACAGGGGAGAATAACACAGTGTAAAGTAATATATTCTGCTAGTTTTTACAGTAACACACGCTTAAGTTATGAACCTCATGACACCATTACAATTACTCATGTTTTTGTCTCTTTGTGTCCTGCTCCCAGTGTAGACTATTAGCATGAACTTTGAAATCCAATGAGAGCAGTGTCTTATTAATCTCGAAATAATGAATTCTTCATTAATTGAAATCTGTTGAATTAAGGCCTCATTTACACAGCAGCATTTTGAAAACAATGTCTGTTCCCACAGAAAAGCCCTGAAAACTGTAATTTTAATGTTGGACCACGAGTGGCTGCTTTTTTGGGTGTTGTGGTGACACTGACATTTGTGTGGACAGATGACAAAGTTGGACAGTTGGATTGCACGTACGTGCGAGTCCCAGGAGAACACGGACTGGGAGACATAACACTCTGGAGGCCACCATTGTTGTTAATGTCCATCTACTCGTGTATATAGAGAAGAACTCATTTACTATGCGCATGAACAGAACCAGCATTTGCAAAAAGTTGTATTTTCAGTTGCTCCAACCACCCGGGTTCAAGCAAACTAACTTTCTGGGGTAGGCAACTATGGTCCTGATATGGTAAAATATTCTATAGCGCATGCTAAATTGCATTTTTATACAAATAGATTGTGCTTCTAGATTGCCTCTCACAACAATGAGGGCAGCATTTCAGCTAATGGGATGTCTCCATCCATTCATCCGTCCATCCATCCATCCATCCATACATCCATCCATACATCCATCCATACATACATCCATCATCTAGATAGTGCGTAATCATGGGCAGGATACACCTGGACAGGTAACCAGTCTATCACAGGACAAACACAGAGAGACAACCACTCACAATCGATTGTAGGACAACTCATCCATTGACAACTCGTCCACAAAACTGAAACCCCGGGCACTCATTCATGGATGAGATTTCAGACTTTTTGGGAGGTAATAAATCCTGTACAATGTACTTTTACATATTATTTCTAATTGACATTTTACATATTTTTCATATATTTGGTATATGTTCATACATGTTTAGTATAGTATCATATGACTTTGTTTTTCACAAAGAATGATCTTCTTTGCACACATGACACCCCCTACACCCGCACCCACCCCCTACATCCCTCAAATATACTTAATAATCCTTCCAAATGTGTCAAATATCATTTGAAATCCAATCCTTCAAATCAGTGATGCTGAAAAGAATTACCGTGGGCGAGTTGTCCGGAATCACACGAATGAGTTCGGGGTTGCAGTTTTGTGGAAGAGTTGTCCGTTCACCCACACAATCACATTCACACCAAGGGACAGCGGCACCTAGGGTTTGTGAAACTGGATGCTACCAGTCAGTCTTTAATGTTCGATGAAAGTATATAATGGACATTCTGTGAAACATTTTTCCAGTTCTTGTTATCCACAGTGTGCTTTACCAATGTGTGAATTGTTGAAAATCTGTCATCTTCAAACAGAAAATGCTGTCGTGGCAGGCAAAAGTACAGTGGAACGAGCACACAAACACACACATACATTTTATGTAGAAGCACTATTTTCTTGGCTGGCAGTGGAGAGCGGCCGGAGCCTCTCATCACACATGAATAATTAAAACCAAAATAATGCCTTTGGTTTTTTGCAGGGTCAGCGCACAATCAGTAGAAAAGGTCGAAACTGTGGACGCTGTTTTGGAGGGGGCAGGGAAGGAACACAAGCCTGTGCCGCAGCACAGAGATGAAAGAGAGGTGTGGTGTGGAGATGGGGGCAAGGTGGGGTGGATATTGGATGATGGCTGAGGACGAGATAAAATGGATTTAGAGAGGGCGGATGGGTCTTTTGAGTTATTACAAAAAATGATTGATATCTTTGTTTCTGTGGATTGCACTGAGAAATCGATCATGACTGCGAGGGCGGCTGGTAAAACTTTGTGTTTCTGCTGTAGCATTCTCACTATATCTGAGTGTGTTATGTCTCGGAGAAGATGTGCTCAGTGTCAGACTGGCTGTCAGACTGCAGGGAGACGTTTTTTTTTTTTTTAATGCATTAATGTTTACATGCCTCTTTACATGAAGGGATCTCTAAAGATCAAGGGGAGGGGTATTCATGTGGGTGAGTGTGCTATTCTTGTATGCAAATTAAAATATGGTAATGTGAGTGACAGCCAGTGCATATGTGCATATGTGCGTAATTGCCTTGGATCCAATGTTGTCACTTTGGCTACGAAGCAGCAACCAGTGTGTTGAAAGAGATTAAATCCTTTGCAGCTTTGATGTTTGGAGGCTCTATAAGGAGAGACTGAAATGTGGCACTCAATCTTCACTATGACTTACTGTGGTGTGGATCATGTATAATCCACGTATTCTCAAAGTAAACACTTGGGCCACTTTTTCAGCTCACAACTCATAACAAGACATACATACTTAATGTATAGATCAGCGATATCAAACATAAGGCCTGAGAGCCAAAACCTACCCGCAAGAGGCTGCACTCCATTCCGCCAAACCACCACACAACCTGTAGAACTTGCAAAGAAAACGCAGAATTTTTAACATAACTTTCTTGAGAGTAGCAGACACAACACGGCACTGAGACCGGAGCAGAGGTATCATGATGCTGCCATGAAAACTTGTTACCTTGTTACCAAACTAGCAGTTGCCTTAAAACCATACTGTCATGATGAGTTTATAGAAATTAGTTTTCCAAACAAACATTAACTTCATGATTCAGTTAAAATCTCTGAGTTCAGGTGACTTGATAGTGTTTTCATGTTTTAATATTTTTAGTAAAAAAAAAATAAAAAAAAGTCATTTCAATGTATTAAACATGCATTTCATGTCTACATACATCATTAGCTAAAAGTTGACACTTTCAGAGCCTCTCAAAACACTTGTATTTCAAAGTGTTATTCAAAGGATCACTAATAAGTAGGAAAAATATTTCACCCAATGACATCTCTCGTGGTTAATATTGCTAATTGTTTTGTATGTTGTATTTTTTGAAGAAAAGAAAGAAAGAAAGAAAGAAAGAAAGAAAGAAAGAAAGAAAGAAAGAAAGAAAGAAAGAAAGAAAGAAAGAAAGAAAGAAAGAAAGAAAGAAAGAAAGAAAGCAAGCAAGCAAGCATACTATTTTATTATTTATTTTATTTTATTTATTTTATATCCTATGTATATTGAAGAATTGAGCTGCCAAAATTAATTTCCTACTGAATTATGTGTTTGAAAAGAACACCTTTGAAAAGTGTTGAGAATCCGTATTGAGAATCCGTATTGACTACAGTTGGGGTTTTTTTTTTTAAGTTTTATGCTGAACTACTTTGTCTGAAACCTCTTCCCCCTGAAAACAAACAGACTTTCACATGACCTCACATTGGTACCAGTCCATGTGTCCATTCTGCCCACTCTAATCATCAATCTGCAGGCTAGTTCACCAGCCGCTGGCACCTGTCAGGATGAAAGACATGGATTAGAGAGAGAGAGAGAGAGAGAGAGAGAGAGAGAGAGAGAGAGAGAGAGAAGGCATACAATACGAGCATCACGTGTCCCGTTGCTAGGGAGTCTGTGAGCGTGTATTACTGTGTACGTGTGATTTACGTTCAACAGTACTGTCAGGCCTAGCTGCAGGCTCAATATGATATCCAGATTTGCGTGTGTGTGTGTGTGTGTGTGTTTGCCCTTGTTTTAATCTCTTTGTGAGGTCCTCTGTGAGACTTCCAAGGTGCGACCAACATTTTTGGGAGCCAAATGCTTGACCTCACAACATTTAGCATATTTTTAAAGGTCAAGATGTTGTTGTCAGGGCCAAGTTACAATTGGATTAGGATTAAGAGGGGAGGGTAAAAGACCTGGGAATGCATTATGTCAATGAGATGGCCCCACAAGTTATGCTCTTCAACCCTGTTTGGATGAATATTCGTTTTCCTCTAAGACCCATGTGCTGCTTATAGGATCGCGTGTGAAGTGTAAGATCACTTGTGCCTCTTCTGCAACGTTGTCTTGGAAAAGACTATCACTACACATCATGCTCACCCATTGAAATAAACACCCTTATACACACATACACACACACACGTGCACATCGCTCATGCTCATCCCCTCCCTATTTCAAGTCTAAAAATAGACCTTTTTCTCAATGATCGCTCCAGCTTCTGAAAGCAGGAGGCTGCAAGACAGGCATGTGCACAGGGTTCACTGCAGCCCAGCCTCTGAAGAGCCCCCCACCCCCACATACACACACATAAACACGGATATAGACAGTCACACACACCCTCAGAGCAGCCCATTCAGGGTGCAGATGGCAGCCAATGTGTGTGAGACAAGAGACCCTGTGCACTCAGTCGGTTAGCGGGGAATCGGGCTCATTGACATGCAGGCAACGCTTCTCCTCCAGTCCGGGGAAGTAAGCTTCACTCTGGAGCGAGCTGGGAGGCCGTTCACTCACAAGCTATGATGGCCATATGTTCATTACACGCTGACTTCTTGTCATTCCTCTCTGCCCTTGGAGAGGTCAACATTAGGCTGACATTCAACTCACCACAATCTCATTCAACAAAGCTAATAGTGAGTTAATATATGAGAGGAAGACAGAAAATCATGAATTGTTTTTATGTCTTGTAATCATCCCTGTTGGATTTATTTTTGAAAACCAAAGATTAATAATGTGATATATTTTAAGCAGTGCAGGTCATTGGCTCACCTTGCAATGAAGCGAAAAAGAAAAGTGCATTTTATAAATGTAAAGCTTCACCCGTTAATACCCAATTTGTACACATAAACAAGTAAAGATTTTTCTTTCATCCAATTGTTTTTTAGGACTTTTATTGACAGGATTGTTTAGCAGTTCATTTCTTGACTTCAGGCCAACAAGTTTGAAAAAATATTCAGAATAACAAGAGGTTGCACAAATTATTTGGTGATAAAATAATGATTCACTCACTTGTCACATCGATGTGTTTTCGGATGACAGTAGGTGCGGATGCATGTAATACCCGGTTCCAGGATTTGGCTTAACAAGCAGAGGTTGTTAGTGAAATACAGTCATTGTTGACTGTGGTCTCTGAAGGGATTTATCGCCACATAATAGAAATACAAAATCCCACCAGCTCGACTTTGTTCTGGTCAAAACATCCCGTGTTGATTCTGTGTAGGACTGGCAGCACAGAACCTCAAAAACCCCCACAAAGCGACAGCTGGGAACACGCATGTGTCTGATGGCCTCGTTTGAAGAGACGGCGGAACAGAGAGCTAGTTAGCGATGTAGGTAGAGAGAAGGTCATTGTGATGTGATTCCAGTCTGTTTGAGTCTAACAAGCAGACAGGATCATCCAGTGGGATTAGCAGAGCCAAGCAATCTCTTAAACATGTGCGGCGTGAATCATGAGTGGGTCAGAGAAATCTGCTGATTAAACCTACCTTCAGAGTTCAGTCTGGGTTTATAGGAGGTTTTTTTTTTGTTGTTGTTCTCCAGATAGATTTGTTGTCTTGTTGGCAAGAGTTTGGTGGTCTCTTCTCCTTTTTTTCTGTCACACATAAATTTTCTGTGACACCTTGTCGTTGATGCCTTTTGTGCTGTGACTTATGAGCTATGCCGAAACAAAGCACACACAATAAAACACGAGCCCTCCCCCACGCTCCCTCACCAATTAGCTATGCCGCTCATGTTCACATCTTTTTTTACTGCCTCACGCGATCGTGTTAATTAATACATTTGTCATCCCTCATAAATTAGGATAATTTCTGGTCTGCGTGTGCACGTGTGACTAATCAGTGTCACTACGTTTAACTGGCAGAAGCAGGACATTCGAATAGCCCTGCTCCGAGAAAGTACCATCTATCACTCTGCCCAGCCAGGCTTCAATAATAATTGGGTTAGAATAAATGGGCCATGATTTTGGAGCAAAGAAGGAGAAAAAATAAAAATAAACGCAGAGATTTCCAGCCAAAACAAAAGCAGCTGACAATTCAATAACTAGGCCCCACCCAGTGAAGCTGGAAGCAGGAGTATAGGGAGGCACAGTGAAGCAGAGGCTGCAAACACAAAGCGGATTGATGTCCTGCCCCTAGACAGGGCCAGTTCTGAATAAAGATATATCTGTTTCTGAGGCAGGGAGGAGGCAAAGGCCCTGAGGAAGTGAGACAGTGACACAGCAGAACACTGCAGTATTCTATCAGATTATATACAGAGGAACTTAGCGGGAAGGACATTTTATCATTGAAATGTTGGCCATGCTGACAGTTTTGAATATAATACACTAAAGGTTAAAAAAAAAACAATGAGTGTGAAAAAAAAGAAACAGATCAATACGTGTTGCAAAACTTGCTTTGCGCTACTGAATAAAATGTGTGTCTCTGAAGTTTTTAACCAATCAACATTAAATAGAGACTTTCTGAAGTTTTGAAAAAAAAAACAGTACAATCTCAATAGCATGTTTGCCTTCTATGGACTCAATCTACTAAAGTTGTGTATGTCTGCATTAACCACATTTGAAAAAGTGATGCAAGCTAGTTCAGCTTTTAGGAAGGAAGTTGATGTTATCGTGATGATAAACTTTTTAAGAAACTGGCTCACCACTTTTGTTTGCAGGCTTTAGATATGTTCTCTAATGTACCTCAAACTTTGACTTTGTGACCAATAATTTCCTAAATTGTATTATTTATGATTATATTATCTACTCCAATATATGTTTGTAATATATGTAGTAATGACTTTCAACGACAGGTCCAACCAGGCCCGCCCCTCCCTACACGCAGAACATGCGCTGTGTGTAGGGCCCCGCGAGCCATGGGGGGCCCCATTTTGCGCAAGTGAATTGAACTTCCCTCGGGATCAATAAAGTATCATCATTCTCTGCAAATGCGCAAAGAATGTGCGTGCATTTTGCCGAGAGGCGCGCAGAGAGCACCGCCACCAAGTCAGCCCGAGGCAGGAGAGAGAGAGAAAAAAAGAGACGCAATGATTGAAATGATTGAAGCATCACCATCTGACCAATCAGCGGTCAGACGGGCCGGCAGGCAATTGTTTACAGGTAGAGAGTAGAGAGAGCGAGAGAGAGTAGAGAGAGAGAGATGGCTTCCAAACAGCAATACGATTCGGGAGCTAGCAAAAGAAAGAAAAAGTCCAAACAAGAAGAGGCTCGTACTTCACTTGAAGGTGGCTATGTTGTTGAAATAAAAAAGAAAAAACTTTGTGGCATAAACTGTTTTTGCCACAAAAAATGTTCAGACATGTGCATCTGTAAAGTTATTGTTCCACTGTTGATAGAGGCTGTTCATTTGATCCGTTAGTAATTGTAATTTATTATTATTATTATTATTTTTAGTAGTAGTAGTAGTAGTAGTAGTAGTAGTAGTAGTAGTAGTAGTAGTAGTAGTAGTAGTATTATTATGTTATTGGAAGGGGGGCCCCAAAATAAAATCCTGCTTAGGGCCCCCACTTGGCCAGGGGCGGCCCTGGGTCCAACTTCACATTTTTGTGCTCGAGAGCTCATCACTCCAATTCAATCACTCCCTGGTGAACACAAGAAATTGCACCTTGTTAACGGCCCATCACAGGCTAAACCCTCATTTAAAATCTCCTGTTTACATGGGATGTCACTTATAGTGTCACTCTTAGTGAATCACTGGCAACAATGAGATGTTTGTCTTTATTTACTTTCACTTGTCATCATTTGCATGTTGCCTTTTGAACATTGATGATTGTCTTACATATAAAGCCTCTTTACATGGCAACATTTTCAAGTGAAAGTGCAAAACTTTCAATGTGCTTTGGGGTTCTGTTTTCACAACAATAGTGCTTGTAGCCACTGAAAACACAACTTTTTGAAAACAGTCCTCAAGGTGGAACTTATTTGAAAATACTTGCACTCTGTCCCCGTTTGGATGGCAGAAATGCTACTACTGCACAAGTGCACCATCGCCGTAGTAAATAGTGCTTCTGCACATGTGTAAGTAGATGGACAATAGTGGCCTCCAGAGTGTCATGGCTCCGAGTCCATATTCTCCTGGGACTTAATAGTTTTATAGTTGAGAGTCACCTGTGATAGCAATCTAACTTTGTTGTCTGTCCATGTTGAATGTTCATGTACTTGCCTTTGTTAATGTTTAGAGTAGAGTAGAGCAGAGAGCTTTATTCCTCCCCAGGGGGAAACACAAACTTACAACAGCTCAAGGTAAAAACGTCCAGAAATGATAAAATTAAGGAATTAAAATATGTAAATATCTAAACAAGAGCAAAAAAAAAGAGCACAAAAATAGAATATGTAAAAATAAAAAAAAATAAAACAATCCGGTAAAAAAAGAAATAAATCCTCTAAAAATAGAGTAAATTGCCAGGATTCCAGGATGCCAGGTTTAGGTTTTATTGCAAAAACAAACAACAGCACCCACTCATGGCCCAACGTGAAATCTACATTGTTTTTAGTGTTTCTGCATCAGACATCATTTTCATAACATTGCTGTGTAAATGCTAAACTCTTCTGAAACGAAAGCACAAAAGCTGTATTTCCACTTGAAATGTCATGTAAATGGGGCCTAAGAGTAGCTATGCACAACTGTATTATCCAAGTTTACTGACATTTGGTATTCCTTCATGCTTGGAGACAGAGAAGAGTCGACTTAAAAATGCTCAAAGGAAGACGAAGGCGCCAAAGAGATCTGGCACGTGACACAGCGACTAAACACGTCGGATGTACCGCTGAGCACACATTTGTTACATACAATGGTACACACATACAAGCATAAATTCCTACTTGTGGCAGTATGCTTCAGCAGTTGATCTGTGGATACCCACAGGATGACAAGTGGTAGTGATTCCTTTGGCAGATTCACTTACACTCGTACACTCGTGCTTGCACGCGTTACCCACCTACATATACCATTTAATGTATGCAAGTCTGTGCTACTGCAGATCATTGTCCAATTCAAAACAGGCAGCTTTCACCTTCCTCCAGTGGGTTCGCATTGGGAAAGAGATTAACACTCCTCTTCTTTCTGAATCTTTCATGGTGTGAAATGGAGTAGTGGCTCGGATACAGCGTGGCAATGTGTTGCATTGCCTAAAGTGGGGGTTTTGAAGTCACAGATAATCTGCTTTTGAAACAATGAGATAGTGTTGCTTTTCATTCGGCGCGGTTAAGCCATGCTCCAAATGAGGAGAGGGAGATAGAGTGGATCAGACGTTTTATTTGTGTTGAATCCCGAAATTTTACAGCTCTTTAAAGTCTCAACAGCCGCATATTCTCCATCTATTGTGCTGACTTTTTTGGGCTGGGGGTGGGGGCTGGTATTTACTTGGACCAAAATAACCCTTGTGAAGTACTGATCTCGAACATCAATGAAAATGTCTGTGTACTGCACTGTATAATGTTTTTGCCTCATCTGCACAATCATTGTCTCTGGAAATACCAAAAACTACCAAATATAAAGAACAATGGGTGATTCCTCCCCAAGTGAATGGGCTTTAGTTGAATCTTCTTAGTTTATGTGTAAACATGATCGTCACTACACATTTGTCTTTTTACTAATAGCGTCCATACATTCTTTTCCATAGTGCTTTATCCAAATTAGAACCACGGGGTGTCTGGAACCAAGTCCTGTTGACTTGACTTTGTTGTATGGAGACACTACCTACAAGACACCACCAAGTGACCAATAATAGATATCTCTTGTGGAACAAGTTGGGGCCAGACTTGGAGTGGGGTAAAAGATTGAGCATATTACCCAATGATCTTGGTAAAAGTATTGTCAAACGCTACACTTTTCTTCAATAATGTGCATTTGCATGACTTAGATTAAGTGTGAATGTGAAAATAGATGAACTACTGATGCAAGGCAGCTCAGATGTGTCTATTTCCAATTCAGAGTCACGGGTGTGAAAGCTGGAGTTGATCCGACGAAACTAATGAAGAAGGTAGAGACAGGTAGCCAGTCCGTTCACATCCACAACTAGAAGTAATTGTGGGTCAGCAATTTACCTAAAATCCATGTTTAGAGACTTGGGGAAGAAACCCACACACAGGAAGTACATGCCAACTCCCCACAGAATGGCCCAGCCCAGATTCCAATCTACGTCAAAGCTTTAAGCACTAAACCTGCTAAAGACTTCTTTATGTAATATTTTTGTACAGTTAAGACTGAAGTTATACAAACAAGGAGAATTGTCTTGACTAGGGAACCTTATAGTGGATAACTTTATGTTATTGTTATGGGGGATTATTTGTGGGGGCTACAGAAGTAGTACCCTATTAAGACAGCAGAAGACTTGAGCTATTGGTATTATGACACTTGCTTTCCGTATAATTACAGTATATAGTTTCAAGAATTTTAAAATTGGTTGTAACAATCATATGCTTTTCCAAGAAACAGAGTCCAGACAAGAGATTTTCACCAATGGTAGCATGGGCCCTGTTTACACGACAACATTTTAAGTGATACACTGCAGCAGAATTTAGCCCATCGACACGAGACAGAGTCTGAGTATGTTCAGAAAGTTGTTTTCCCAGTTTACGTAGAGGAAAAAGTTGGTGCCTTGAAAAAAGTTCAACCTTGTGAGTGGTTTTCAAATAGTTGTTTTTTCAGTGGCTCTGATCACCATTGTTACATTAAACAGACCCACAAAATGCAATGAAGGTTTTGCTTTTTCACTGGAAAATATTGTCATATAAACGGGGTCATTAGTCATCAAGAATTCTCCTTCCCAGCATTTCAATGATCAATGGTGTAGAAACCAGTGTATCGTAATCCTTGCACCCCTTTGGCCCAGTTTCTGGCATGAGAAAGGCTGCCTGAACTGCCCTGAAACGCCACTCCTGAATAGCTTATGCTGAACCGTAATGTCTCTTTAAAAGCATTCCTGGTTGTGTCTGCTGCAAACATTGCCATAAGGTAATCAGTGTAATGCTGATCACAACTGACACTTACCGCAGTGGCAGCCATTTCCGAATAGTCGTGTGAGGTGAGCATTGAAAAACAGGCCATTATTAAGTACTGAGATTGTACGTCTGCTTAATTGGCCACCTTGCCAGAAGATATCACAATGTGATTCTTGTTTTGTTTTTTTCCCTCTCTTCATTTCAGTCAGCATCAGCACTCCGACTGCACCAAAATGAGTGGCGTCATTAAAATAAACGAGCATATTTTCAACCAGTGCTCCTCTCTGCCTAAAAATGGTCACATTTTTATCATATCACACCTGGCCAGGAATCCTGATCGCATGATGCACTAGATTGTGGTTGTGGAGGAATTAAACACATGCGAAATGTCCAAATACCTGCTTTTTTTTTTCCTTTTCCTTTTTTTTCACAAATGGATCCCAATATCTCTTGACAACAAAATCTTTAATGTCAGATTTTTGTGAGAGAATTATTTTAGATACAACATAACAGAATTATACATGTTAGATTTGAACTCAATATCTGATTAAAGTTATATAGTAATATAATATCAGACAAACAGACAATATATGTAAATACAGTTTGTGTGCATGCATATTTAGTGAAATTTGAAAAAAACTATATTTAACTTTCTTCATGTTTCCTGTTAATTATTTTCATTTCAAGTGCTTGAACTGAACTCACGGACCTGAGATGTAAACTTCCAGAAAACAAACAAACTATATGCAGCAATGTAGTAATGTATATTTAATGTCCTTCACTGAGTACCTACCAATAAGAAGGAATAATTTATTAGGTTAATTTGAGGCAATCCATATCTTGCATGTTAGACAAAGACAGCTTATAATTCCTTTAATCATTATTATTAGGGGAGTTGTGACACATGAGGATCTCACAAGCGATACTTAATATTTTTAGTGAGCATAAATCCTGCTTCTTTTGTTCTCCTGTTCGCGTTTATTTGTATGGTAATGTTTGAGAAAGAGGCATGAAGCTGAATGATATTTCTGTATTACATTGAACGTAAGCCTCGCTGTGTAGAATATCAACTACTGTCTTAGGATGAGAGGGCAGAAAAGGACACTGCAGCATGTGTCAGAACAAAGATCCAAACAAGATGTTTCTGATAGAATGTTCAAAAGGGAAATGGCTTTCAGATTTAAAAAAAAAACAAGAAAAAACAACCTTTAAATGGGTTTTGAAATGGTGGGATTCAAACTTTAGTGTAGATATTCAGCGTGCAGGGCTGTTTTCAGGTCTGTAGTGCTGCAGACAGGTCGAGGGACTAAGAGGAGAGGAAAAACTGAGAAAGGCAGAGGACGCTGAGTACTGAGCACACATATCCAGGTTCGCTAATGGAAACAGGCTTCTCGGTCCCGTCACTTTGAAAAGATCCCCGGACCATCGACCACGCTTTAATCTTTAGCAGGTGCACAAACACGGCCTTACACTGAAAACATACATGATGAAGAGGGAAACAAAGGTTAAGTGGAAAAAAATGGAAACCACAGCAACCTCTTACTGCTATAAAGTGCCTATTATATAATACGACAAAGTTTTCGAAATGTCTCATTCACACACATGTAATTTCATGAAAAACTAACTCTTTTTCCCTTATCATTAGTCATTGTGGCTTAATAGTATTCCTTACACATGAATCAGCTTGTTGCCAAATCAACACTTTATTGGCATGAGTGTAAATATGATTTCCAAATGGCATCAGATCCTCCTGTCCCCCCATAGATTTCTGGCTCACATTTGCTTTTGGTTCAAAAGCAGAAGGTAACAGGGCCTCAATCCAAACATCAATCAATTGGATTCCACCAGACCACTGCGAGGACAGCGACTGCATTATAAGATAGTCCTATTTACTCAGTTGTGTCAAAGTCACCAGTAAAACTATTTTGACTTGACATACAATGTTAATGTGTTAATGATGTTCACAGATGCCATCAGAATGTAAACTGATATGTCTTAAAGACTCAAAACAACCACATCTACTGAACCTTTAGTCTATAGCTGGGATACTCATTGCGCGGATTGCGAGCCACATGCGGCTTGTCAGGCTTTAGTTTTTTTTTTTTTTTTTAATGTGCTACATAAATATACAGTGAATGCGACACTTAAAAAAACTAATGTCTGCATCTTAAAGGGGGCACTGTCCAACCTGGAAATGCAGCCCACATTTACAACACCTGATAGTACCAAGATGGCGGTGCTGTCACAAGCTTCCTCTTTTAGTACTAAACAGTTCAGCAAAAAGTATTTCTGAAAACATTTTTAGGCGAGAAATAAGCTGTGCAGTTGTTGAATCTTTCCTTGCTTCAGTTTCATTACCCCGAGTTTTACCAAAGTTTCTCGATCCGCCGGAGCTCCGCTCCTCATGCCTAATTTGCATACATTTAGATGGGTGAGTGTGAATCCAGATTCAGTGATGTGATTGAATGTACAGAGATTCTCCATTTGATTGAAAACCCCTTCCTTGTTGATGTATCCTCTCACGCCATCCATCACGCTGCTCTGTCACAGTAATCGTGCTGCTTTGGAGAGTGAAATAATTGAACTGCAAACAAATGACATTCTCCAAGTTGAACTCAGAGCAGGTGTCTGGTTTCTGAAGCAGACTTTCCTATTTTCAAACCACTTGCTCAGAAAGTAATGACTTTTGTCATGAGCATAAACACATGAGTCAACATTTTCAATGATGAGTGGAGAACAATGGTCTTAATTGAAAATGTATTGGCTGTGTTGTTACTTTTTATATTAGATTCCCATTTTATATGTAGAAATACACATTTGCAAAAGTGACTTGGTATGTTGTTGTAAAAGTGGCTCACCTTGATTTTGCTCTGCCAGGATCACTGGTCTATAGGTTAGAAAAACATCCATTGCCATGCAAACAATACACAAATCTATTTATGCTTGTGTTATACTGATCAGGCAAAGTTCAGTTCAATGAAAACATATCTGTCATTACTTCAAGTCCTGCTAAATTATAGCCAAACATGTATAAAGTTTGATGTTTAAGTTTAATCACACATTTTGTCTTCATCCTATGCATGCAGGGTGATGAGACAAGAATTGTCTGCCCAGTGTATGTCGCCAGTAAGTGACCACAACAATATTTGTACATGTATGTGTGCAGTCCCAAGTGCTTCCTTGTTTGCATATAGCGTAGTATGTTCGCAGCCTGACTAGCCTCGGGCAGCTCCCAGAAATTGAGTCCAGGATGAGAGATGAGGAAGGCACAGTAGCCACAGCTGAGCACTGGCACTGATGAGCAAACAAGTAATCAAAGAGACGTGAAGAAGAGAAGATGCTTCAGGTTTGTGATCGGAAGGAACTAACGAAGGTTGAAAAATGAAGGGTATTCTGTGGTGTCTTCGCTGCACTGCTTTAGTGGTCTGTCCTGACAGTAGTGGGTGATAGGCATAATGTGTTTCTGGACAACTGTCAGACTTGTGTCTGCCTACTGGCGCTCTTATGTTTCCCATGTTATCATTGTGGTGAAAACATAGAATAAAGATCACAGATTCTTCATCTTGAGTCAGCTAATGGAGTGTGAGAAAGCCGCCCAGCAGCCCTCATTTCCGTTCTATAATTGGCAGCCAGGACAGCGTGTGGCACCTTAGCCTCCTCACACAAACAACAACAAGCTGAGCCGGTGCATTTGGGAGCCCATTGTGCAGGAGTCACATGTGTTACTAACTCAGATGTGTCCAGCTCTGAATGATGCAGTAGGTGTTAAAAGCCTTTAAAATGAGTTTAGAAACTGCTCACGGTCTTATTGTACAGCAGCTTCTGGTGTATATGTATAGAAAGGTGTGGCCCATATCAACCACAATGGACATTTATGACTGATAGATAAAATAATCATTTTGACACTTCAGTGTTTAATGCTACACACCAACACCCATAAAAATAGAGCAGGAGAGGTGCTTGTTATTTACATTGGCTGTGCAATGTAAGTCAGGAGGTCTGGGAGAATAGATGCATGTATCATCCATGAACAAATAGCGTTATTGACATTATACATCACCCTATACTGAAATTACAGCTGCTCCTCCCTTCATGTACTAATCATTCAAATTTAAATATACAGGCAATGAAATCATCAAGATATAAAGATTTCAAAAGTATCAAGAAAATGTCTACTTTCACTCCTTCCCCACTCTCCATAAATTCACATTTCAGTACTTAACATTGTGTCTGTTCTATGTAATCTGTGCCTTGCTGCAGGATCCCTGACAGCTGAGGTGAAACTTTGTGATCTGAGCCTCCTGCCCCCATCAAGTCTACAGCGAGTGGATTAGCCATTTGATGACACAGTCTTTGTTTCCCTGTTGCTCTCCGTCTCTGTCCAATCCTTTCCACTCTATCCTCTAACCACAAAGAAAACCACAGAAAGCTTTTTTTCTCTGAGTTTTTCCTTTCTGGCATCTCCTGTGCTTGCTCATGTGGGAAAGTTCGCTTTTTCTCTTTATTTGTGCTTTGAGATGACTGGCACTGTATAAATAGAACTTAATCGAAATTCATTTCAAAATTAATAATGTCCATGCCAACCTTATTTAAAGTACTGATGGCCCATCAGCTATTTCTCTGGATGCTCATCAGACTGTAGAGTTTATCTGAAAGCAGCAATTCAAACAGACAATGTGCTGGGTGGTGATAATCTTCTGACCTGTGTGAGATAATGCAGCACAGGTATTATTTCCTGTTTAATGCAGAACGGATTCTCCAGATATGAGCTACTGTGTAGTAAATAACGTTTTCCACTTTGAAAATCGCTGATATAATTCCTGGAGTAGCTTTTGATCTTTGAGCCGGCCCCATGAAATCACCCTTATCTATGAGAGGCCTGACCTCTTTTCTTGAAAATGTTCAAGGAAAGAAAAGGAGTCCCTGTGTGCTACAAGTGCTTCAACCCTCTACTTTCTCGATTCCTCAAATACAAAAGAAAAGAAGTGAATAGAAAGTGTGTCACCAGCTGCAAAATCTCAGGTGAGCGATAGAAATGACTCAGGCGTGGCTCCCATGAGTGCCAGACGGAAACCATCAATGAATCATCACTTCCTCTCATTCAGTCCTACCTGCATTCATCTCTCTGGAGATGAACTCCAGGACATCCTGCGTCGCCAATTGTCTCTCGGCATCAGCAAACCACTTTTCCCTCTCTGTCTCTCTTTTTCTATATACATACATCTCAAACTTCCTTTCTGTTGTCCGCTGTCCCTTGTGAGGCCAAAGTGGGGCATGTACGCTGGGAGAGAGGGGAAACTTGTTGGCTGATTGGAGATTTCAGCCCTGAGGGAAAGCTCACAGCCTTCTGACGGGAAGAATGACTGACAGTGAGTGTTTGTTTGGTTGGCAGACACGGGCACCCGGAGGTGGGTGAGCAGAGAGCGGCCAGAGTGGCAAAAAGATGTGCCGGGATGGGGACAACAAACAAGGTCACACAAACTGTGTCACTGTCAAAACTATGTCAGGGTAGAAAGGTTTTCAAGGTGATGGTTGCAGTTTTTAGAAGGTGACATTTAAATCTATGCAAAATGTAACATTTCAGCATTTCAGTTTTTCTGTTTTCTGAACTGCTAAAAGAAATATAAATGTTAATTGTGTTAACTCTTACATGCACTATATAGTGAAGTCATCCAATTCCAAAACAGTATGTTTTATTACAAAAATCTTCATTCTAACATGTATTCATTTTCTTCATTCATGCAATAACCACCGAACAAGATCAGTTCTGCTTTTCATTGATCTCAACAGCTGTTAACAATACTGTATAAAAATGTGTTATTAAATCCAGCATTCAACCATAAATTACTAGCTGATGTTATACTATGTGGTGGTGTGTCGGGGGGTGGGGGGGATAATGTGGCTCAGGCTTTGTGAAGGTTGAATTACACCTCCTGTATTACTTCATTTGCACATCATGTGTAAGATATTTCCTCTACAGCCTGTACAGAACAAGACTGTAAATGAAAACAAGCCTCACCTCTGAAGGTGTAACGATAGATATGTTCAGCCAGATATCTTCATGCTGGAGCACAGTTGCACCTCAGGTCTGATGAATTATGCAGTTGAGGATCATCCCAAACGTTTTTGGGGATTTGGGTTTCTCCTCCGTACCTCGTGTAGTAGTAAACACTGCATGATTTATCAAAGGCTAGAAACAGCTTGTATGACTGCAGCAGGTTTCCCGCAGAGAAGGAGAGCAACTCGAATGAAAAGTATTCGCCTGCTCGTTGCTAATGCTGGCTGGCATCGCCTCTGTCTGCATGAGTGAGATCATATCTGCAAACAAGAAAGCCGTGGTGAAGTCATGTCTGCCTGAAAGAGACAGCAGTGGAACTGTCCAGCACTCCTTTCTTTTCCTTTTTCCTCCCCCTGTATCCCCCTTCCCCTCAACTCTCAGGTGTAATTTTGCTTTCCGCTTACCTTTCCCTTAGTCTCCTTTGTGGTGGTCTTGTTCTGATTCATGGTACCCAGGACGAGGTACAGAGGTGATGTAATGCAGGTCTGCACTCATGAATGTTTGAACAGAAATTTCACACTCTATTTCAGCCAGTGTGAAACAGGGATTGACTGGGTGTTTTCATGAAATAGGTGTGTGTGTGTGTGTGTGTGGGGGGGGGGGGGGGGGGGCTAAATCTGCATAGAAACTCACATCAGATTATGATTAAGATGAGTAATTACCAGTATAAGCAAATAATTAAAAAAAAACTCCTTTAACTTGTATATCTTGAATGCAAAAGTAGCCTCAGATTCACATCCTCCTATAAACTGATTTGCATAGGTTATGATTCCTCAATTATTGTATCATTTTGAGGAAATGTAACATATGGAGGCAGCTATATATTTAATTTTAGTTCAGCTCACATGTTTTATGCAATGAATCCATTTACATATGTTTGCATACATTGATCGTTGCAATATAGTGTTTACTGCACATGAGGCAAAGCACTGAAACATTCTGATGTTAAACATTTGTAAAATGTTCAACTCAGAATAATCATCGTATCATGATTGACGACAAAGAAAATAATTGTCAATTGGTGTCTTTTGATTATCAGACTCAGTCACATTATGTGAACATTTTTTATGGACATTTCTTTATTGAGAAAGAGACAAAAAAAAAAATAAAAGGGAGCTTGTGTAACCCAGATAGACATACAGTGATGATCGCAGGACGGTCTTTGCCAGATGTGTGACGTCTCCCAAGGGGGAACCCTGGTGCACTGTGCTTCAGGATTAATCGTTTGAATAAAAGAAAGCATAATTAAAACCTTCCTTCATGTCCAGGCGATCAAACAGACAGAGAAAGAGGGGACGAGAGAGGGAGGATAGACAGCCTTGATGGATAACCAATCCAAGGCCCCCCCCTCCCTTTAGTCACGCCACACGCACACGCAACATGCCTTTAGCTGGGATGACATACTGTACATAAGCACAGGGGGCACAATTGATGGCTCCTGTCTCTCAAATGCAGACAGCATCAATTTGTCCTGCGCGGCGTTACTGCGGCTGTGAGGCGGGAGAGCAGCTGAAGTTTTGATTGCCACATGAATCAGCCATGCAGCAGAAATCAGTGCGAGCGGAAATGATTTTGTCCGCTGGACACGTAGTATTCAAAGATTGTTGGCGTGGAGAGACAGTAACCTCCCATAAACACAGTCAGTCAGTGTTAAACCACCAGGTGGTTCATTTCCATTATACTGTATATACAAGGTGGCAGTGGACCACCCAAGCCATGACATGCTTCAATTTTAACCCTTTAGGGCACTCACTGAAATGCTTCAATTTGTCATTGGATTGTTCATCCACTAATGAGCTACGCGCCGTGCAACTCACATGTAGACCAGTGATTTGTCTGGTCTCCATGCATAGAAAGAAGATCCACATGTTAAAATTAAGATTCACCAAAAACAGGATGATACAATATAATGTTCAATTTCCATTGTGTGGGCTCCACTGAAATAAAGCAGGCTTGAGGCCCTCCAACTTTCACATGCCACATGAAATTGGGCAAAGAAAAAGCAAAAATGACTTGTGCAGAAATACTACAAATATGATCCATTGATAGTTTAGATATATTTGAAATGAATCATCCAGCAGTTTTTAACAGTAACCTATTTTCCAGACAGTATTGACTTTAATTTTCAATCTGTAAACTTGTCTTAAATTCCTTCCCATTACCTGTTCATTTAAATAATTGAAGGTATTTTCCTAATCTAAAAGAAACTTTGAAGTCAAATTGTCATTCTTTGTCATTACTTGGAGAAAAATCCGACACAATCAGCATCTATTTAAATGTGTTTCACAAATGTTCTCTTCTGGTATTATCCATTCCATTAATATTCATTTGAAGAAACAGAAAGAAATTAGGAAACTACTTGATTAAAAATGGCTTTTATAAAACGTATTCATACAGTTTTTAGCGTTGTTTGTAGTTTTGCCTTGAAATTTTCATTCAAGTTGAATTTAATGCTTGTTCTTAGTTTGAACGGCTTCTGGGCGTTTAACAAGCTTCCACTTTAGTCTCTGTGATGACTTGGCAAGCTACCAACCAGCGTTTCCTGAATATTCATCCAGGAAGTGAATATGGGCAGTGCATAGCATTGTGCATGTTCTCTTTCTGTGGTCCAAAACTTATAACACACTCACACTTGCAATGTCCGATCTCCCTTTCGCTTAGCTTGTGAATAAATGTAATCCAAGAGCCTGTGTGTCACAGATAGAGAGAATTCATGCTGGTCTGGTCATGCCATGGCCTGCAATGAGCAGCGCTTCTGCATGGAGGACATTTCCAATGCTTCAGGGGGGAGCAGGGGGGGAGAACTGTGGGGGACAGCTGCTCACTCAGGTCGCGTGAACCCAAATCTCTGTTTGGAGGGAGACCAGCTTGTCTCCAGTTGCGCCTCCTCAGGCCAATGGGAGAGCGTTCAGACCAGCCAGAGCAGCTTGCACTGCAGAGGCAGTGTATTCCTCTTCTCTTCCATGCCAGAAAGGAAAGAAAGGAAGAAGACTTTGGGAAAAGTACAATTTAAATTAAATATAAAGCACATTATTATGTAGTGCATGGACAAATAGAAAATATATTGCGATTAACTGATAATTCTTCAGTCAGTAGCATTAATTAGAGATAAAATGTTATCTTACCAGACTGATACCAATTGATAATTTAAAGTAAACAGCATGCACATTCTATATTTTTCACTTATTGTGCCATAAACAGTATGTTCTACTGTGCTGAGGTTTGGAGTAATGTATTTAAAACTAACGTCAATTATATGACCAATTTTACTGTAATTCCATAAATCCATTATTCGTATGGTCCCACACTATAAAATGTTTAGACATTGGTGTTTATTAAGCATTAGAAATATTATAAGGGGTTCAGAGTAAAAAATTGTTTTTATTAGTTTTGGTGTTTTATGTTCTATTTTGTGAATCGGTTCATATTCTAGGTTATTTCTCTGATTGTTATATATATATATATATATATAAATAAATGAGCACATGGATGGATGGATGGATGGATGGATGAATGAATGGAAAGAAAAGAATGGCAATATTGTAAAATTTTGTGTAGATTGTTTTTGTATAGAATGTAAAACTGGGTTGTGGGTGCATTTGTGTGCGTGTGTGTGTGTGTGTGTGTGTGTGTGTGTGTGTGTGTGTGTGTGTGTGTGTGTGTGTGTGTGTGTGTGTGTGTGTGTGTGTGTGTGTGTGTGTGTGTGTGTGTGTGTGTGTGTGTGTGTATGCGTTTTGAAGTGAATTGAACATCTTTAGTTCAATATGTTTTCTGTTACAATCAGGGACACTAATTATTGCATACAGTGAGATTTGATTCTTTAGAAATGCTCTGAAAATGCTTCCAGTGATCAAACAGAGAAAAAAAAGCTTCTGAGGTTGCTCCACATTCTGTCGACATCCAATGTACAATGTGCTTTTGTGATTTTCATCCATCTGTCCATCCTTCCACCTGTCTTCTTCACCCACTGTATCCAACTTGAGGGACTTAAGGAAGCTGGAGCCGATCTAAAAATGGCATGTTCTAAAAATAGTGGTCAGTACAAATAATGTGATTTGAAAATCTAATCATTGTGAAGATTTGTCGCCCTTCCACTTACTCTGTACCATTTAAGCAGCTCCTGGATTAAAAAAAAAGGTTGATGACCCCTGTACAGTCTCAAGACCAATTAACCTTATGGCATGTGTTTGGGCTGTGGGAAGAAACTGTGTCACCAAAGAAAGAAAGAAAGAAAGTCGCCCTAACTCAGAATCAGGGCTGGATTATTCTTGCTGTGATGTTTTGCTGACCAATGAAATACTATGCATCAATATTATTGGAATACAGTTTATTTCGTCTATGTCTGTATCTTAAAAAGTGAGTACAGATTCTGTGGGATTGTTCAAACTCAATATTGTGTAATCCTACTGCTTGAACTAGTTTAACCTCTGTTGAGACAGAAAAAGTACAACAATCAAATGTAAGCGTAAAAATGCATTTGATTGAATGAATTGAATTGATTTGTTTTTTAAAAATGCACCAGCAACTTTTCTAACAAGTGAAGTTGTGGAGGACATAAGATAAATGATCAGACCACACGAGAATAAAATATAGTCTTAAGATTGAGATCATAAATCAGCTGAAGTCAGGAGAAACAGACCTTCGTCAGGTAGAGCCCATCTGTTCGCTGCTGGCGTATTGATCCCAGAATGCCATTAAGCTATTTCTTTAAGTATTTCACAGCATCAGCAGAGTGAAACTACAGTACTGAACCCTGGCCCCGCTGTCCTTGTGCTCGTCCAGTATTGCCCCCCCGACCACCTCGGTAATGATTTTTGGCTTGCAAGTCTCTTCAGCCCAGTCATATCAGTCTGCGTTAATTGTGGCATGTATTGGGTTAGAAGCGCTGGCCATTGATTTCCCTTGGGAACGCTAGATTTTTCATTTCTAAATCACATGCACGTCTTTCTATTTCCCTGTCTCTGAATGGAAATACAGCTGGTATTTATGTTATGAAATCATGGCAGTGTTACCTTTGGCTGTAAAGGCAGGTTGGCAGCAAAAAGCAGAGAATCATTTGCTGAACGTCAAAGCCTCACGGCAACGGTCCAGATCACAAATTTACACTAACAGAAATGAATGGCTCAGATTACAATTGATCTCTCACTAATATGAGGAATCTCGTGCACACATTTCAAGACATCTTCTGGCACACCCGGCGCCGTATCTCCGCAGTGTGGTGGGGAGGTGTTTTGTGTTTTGTGTGAAACTGGACGGCTTGGAAGGAGGGTCGGAAGACGAGATTTCTCAGTCTAATTAACGCCTCGGCAACAACGGCAGCATACGTTTCTTCGCAAATTTCCCAGCAGCCTTCTTTCCATTTGAAGCACCCAGCCAGGGAGCAGCACAGCATGTGCGCTCCCAGGCTTCTGAGAGCAGAGCGGGCGCGTGTGTCATTTCATGGGTCAGTTTGGGCAAATTGTGACAAACTATTGGGAGGATTTAAGGTTTGCAGGCAGTAGTCAACTCGGGTTTATTGCTACCATCTGCATCACAGGGCCAAAAATGCACAAAGATGAAAGAATTCAATATGTTGTTTTGAGGCAAACAGACGGTCTGAGGTCGCTGTTATTTTTATGTGTTTTGATGGTGAATGTGGGACATATTTACACATTTTTGTCCTCTTTTAGCGGCCTCAAGAGTTTATATTTGCAGGGCGTTTAAAGTAAAAAGGAATGGTAATCAAAACCGTGAACCACATCAATGCAACGGCTCTGCTTTGGAGGTTTTTTTCTTTTTCTACTGTTTATTTCAAATGTACTTATTTGGTTACAATAGAGTAACAATTTGTAAAGGTGAGTTGTTTTTCCAACCCAGGACAAATCGAGGGGTCAAGACAATTCTTTTTCTTCAATATTATGATTAAAAGGAATAAGTTGAGGGTGGATGGCATAACTATGATTTATTTTATCAAAACGCTTATGAGTAGAACTGAATTTGTTCTATTTTGGAGACAATTTAAAATCAATTTTACTGTAACACTTGTCGACTACAGCGAGAGATTTACCAGCCTTTTCCAAGTAACCAGTACAGGCAGAGCCATGCTTTTATTCCCTGATGTGAAATGCATTGAGAAAAGAAAAATGAAAACGTATTACTTCTTGACACAAAAACATGTGTGGTGGGAGAGTTATGGGCGGTAGGGAGGAGATGTAATCTCCAAACTCCAATTTGGAGTGTACAGAACGGCCTTGCTCTGTTGTTGTGCTTGTATTTCTGTTGCATTGTTGACGTTTGAAGCGATTTTGCTTCTCTGCAGCATCAAAATATGCCACAGCAGTGTCAACATGCAAACACAAGCTAAATGGCTTCGTTGGATACAGGACTCCCAGGAGTAATGCAATTTATTTTGAATTTACTATCCCCGAGCCATTTAACATATTTTTGTTGTGTCTTTTTACATAGAAAATGAATTAAATGTTGCATTACTATAGCTAATCCAGCTACAATGGCTTCAAACAATGCTGCATTTAAAAAAAACCTCTGCAATGTGTGATCTCATACCGTTTTTTTTAAAGGCCCTGTAAAACGACAGCCACGTGATTCACGGCCAAGTGGTATCAGAGAGGAGAGAGGAGGAGGCAGTTGGATGAGCAAATAGGTAGGCAGACAAATTAAGGAGCGGGTGAGAGAAGGAGATTAGAGTGAGGCAGTCAAATATAGAAAAGTATAGATTCTTTAGTGGGGAGGAAAAAGGGAATACATGAAGAAGGGAGTGTGGAGCGAGAAACTGTGATAATCACGGGAAAGCCACAGAGAAAAGACAGACGACAATGAGCCTGGTTCACGCGGAGTGCAAAGGTAAAAACCACAGCGAGGCAGATCATGTATGAAGTAAGCAGCAGTGGCAGGGTCAGTGAGTCCAACCCATATTGTGTAATCTTGTGTTTCCTCCCCGGAATTGGAAACAGCTGAAATCATCAAAGTGATGATATTTCTATTGAACTCCTCCCTTCTCTTTCTCTGTTTGCATTTCATAAATTATCTTTTTTTTCCCCTTTGCTGCTGCTTCCATACTCCTCTGGCAGCTATACAGACAAGTTGAAAGGTGGTCCTTTATTCTACACCCACAAATCTTACAAGATGGGTATTATCTTCTATTCATGTGAGCCTCTGTAATACACTGTAGTGATTCATAGTCTTCTCTATGTGTGACTGCATTTCAGTGTGGGTAGTTGTAAATTAATAACGCTACACCTCTGCCTCTGCCTTTTCCATCTTGCACATTGCTGCTCCCAGCCTCCCACCGTATATCAGTGCAGTCCAATTGGCTCTGGCACCAGCTCGGTGTCCGATTAAGACTTGCCAGCCACTGATTTTTATTGGCTGTGTAATGGTGCAGAACCTAAACATTTATCAGGGTCGATGGGCTGTATGTAGTACAAGCTATTAGGCAGCGCAAAGGAGGCGGGCGGCGGTAGAAAGTTCGAACAAGCTGTAGATGTCAGAATGAACTGTCACCACTGGAAAGAAATTGAAGTTGTCACAAGCAAGAAATTGTTTATGGTTTGTTTTTGCTGCAGCGGGGCCTGAGTCTGTCTGATTTGCATTAATGATAAACTAGTTTACCAGAGGAAGTTGGTGCAGTGTGGCAACAACAAAGTTGCTGTACCCCTATGGGCTGTACCTATAAATCATGACGCTTCACAACAGCAAATTCGCTGAATATAAAGAAAATATTTAGGTAAATGACTGAACTTGCTTGGTCTCTTTTTAAAAATGTGACTCAGGGGCTGATCAAGATTTTATTAGATAAGTTCATTGATACTGACTTGTTTATAGTCCTCTTTCAACAGTATTATGAGGTTGGGCATGTCTCCATGGTTATGTTATTGTCTTTAACCTTTGTTTCTTTATCATTCCTTTAGAAGCATGATGCAAAATGTGACTATTTTAGCATTGTCAGTCATCACAAAATGTAACATTTCCTTCAGCCTTTGCAGTGAAGACAGGCAGAAATATCCTCCAAGTGACAACATTTTCAGTCCTACACTCCCAGTTCAAGCTACTTTCATTTTTAAATAGGACAGATGGTAACTTAACACAAAGAATGAAATCACTTACATCTATGGCAATGAGGAGAAATGGTTTATACAGTCCAAGCTGGTGTCGCCAACATACCACCATTGAAGCGCCACCCCTGCACTCATTGTCTCGACCTGGCCTATCTTGCTCAGGAGAAAGGAGGAGGCATCCAGGGTTTTTGGGTTTTGGGTACATTTTGTTCTCACCCAGGTGCCGACTGTCCCACTGTGAACCTCTGGTTGACAAATCTGAGTATAATCCGCTAATGTTCTTAATCCTGGGGTCACATTAAAAAATGGATGATAAATTAATCTGCTGTCAGGTCTGTCAGGTGTATTTCGTCGGTGCCAGTGCTTATTTTCAACCAAATCCTTGTGCATGGGCCAATATGACCTTACCACCAGCCAAAGCAGCCAGCCAAATCCCTCTGTCTCCACTCCATCCTCTCTGTCCTTGTTACTGTGGAAGATTTCATTATAGTAGTGGCAAAAAAATCAAAAATACCCAAAAGCACAGATCAGAGAAGAAAAAGTGTTGTTGCTGTTCTGCTTCTTTGAACTGCTACGCAGCTCTGCGGCGAGCAGGGAGAGGAGCGGTTGTAGCTGGAGACAGAGAAACCTACTTTACCACCGGAGTGGAGTGGATGCTTTCGCTCCCCTGGCAGAAGGAAAGTTTGAGACTTGGTCACACTTTGCAAATGCATTACTGCCTCTCCCCCCACACGGATGCAAACATCAACTGTGTTTTGTTTCAAAGTTTGCCATATCTGCCTATACCATGCTATACCATGCATATGTGCTGCTGAAACCAGGCTAAATTCATTGCTTCTGGCTGAGTGGATCAAAAAGACCAGCGCTCACTGTTTTTCTTCTGGTTGCTCTCCACTTTTCATGCAGTAATCTGTGCAAAAAGGCAGAATTAAGGAGCCTCGAGCCATCCTTCTCCTTTCAGATTGGTGAAAGGGGAGAAATTGGGAGGACATGGTTATTTAGGGGGGCAGAGGGATTGCAGGATTCACTCTCAGGTGAAAGTTCTGGATTAATCTAAATTTTTAAGACCACACAAAGCAGGAAAAACACTTTATTCTGCACAGAGTTATATTGTTTAACCATGATATGTAATACAGTTAAAGGACAGTGTATTAAATGTTGGGTTTGGTATGGTCAGAAGAAATAGTTTGAGTGAAGCTTTAACATGTGACATTTGTCCCCTATCTTACCTTCCACAGGTTCTTTTTTATCTTTGTATTTTTTTTTAATAGAACAGTATTTACTATGCCCTCACAAACACATTAACCATTGACTATTGCTTGAAACAAAACATGTGTGAGACTTTGGTACACATAATGTAATTCAAGTCCTGGGTTGAGACAATCTGGGATAAATGGTGGCTAATAATGAGGAAGACAATGTCAATTTGTATGTTTGCAAGTATTCAGTATTCTATAGAAGCACTATAGAAGATGGCTGTATGATTATAAAATAGATTGTGGTTGTTTTCAGGTGTATTTGCTCAAAAATACAATTCAAACATGTGTGGATAATTCATAAGAGTTCACATATTTTTGTTCTTGACACTGTCAGCTGGCTGCAGAATTGATGAACTAAAGATGTCTTCAACTTCATCATTCATGTGTGCATCTGAGCTTTTCTCCCCCAAGTATAAACACACAGCTCAGGATGTATCACATCTCACATTCCGAGCGACAAAGACTACTTTTTTGTCCTTCTCAGGAGGAAAGTGCCAAGAGACACTGGTTGAGCAGATTAGCTCACTGAACCCCAAACAACTCACTCAGTCTTTTCACATCTTTTTGAACAGACTCACAAGCCTGAAGCTACACTGGAGCTATACTCAGCAACATAAGCCCATGAAATTTAAATGGTCAATGTGAAAAATAGAAAACATTCCTGATCTACTTTTGGAATAAATAATACAATCAGGGGCGTTCACTTGCAGCTTCGACACGAGTAGCTGATGCCACACATTCTGCTTTAACTCTTAATATCAGGAGCTACTGGAGCAGCATGCCTGGTGACGTGACAACAGCCTCATCGCTTCAATGAAATTTAATGTCAAACATGGCACCTTTAAATATTGTCTACGCATGTCTTGAATATGAATGCTGTAGCAGCATGGTGTTTGTTCTTCATTACTAAATATGTCAATTTCCTGTGCTCACACTCAGAACAGTCGCATGTCAATGATACAAATAAATATCAACAAAAGGTTTTTTGATCAACTGTCTCAGCTATATCTCAAAGGGGATAAGCCCTCCATTTGTGGGAATGCAAAATATTTTAAATAACATGAATTTCCCTTAATAATTGGTTAAAGGAATGTGCTCACACAACAAGCTGTGATACTGGGAGATCAATATAGATGATCAATCTATGATTCTCTCGTCTGCATGTGCAGCATGATATATATTTGTTCGTCCTGAATCAAGATGGGAAGAATAATGACGAAGAGGGCCACGCTGCTCATAAAAAAGCTGTTTGTTTATGAGCTCAGTGTCTTCCTCCCCACCCAAGACAACCAGAGGAGACAAACAACAAACCGTGCCTTCAGCACGATCGTATTTCTTTGTCTGCAAGTCACACTAAAAGAGGATATGTGACTACAAATCCCTGCCTTTACCCTGAGAACCTGCAATCACACAAAATTGGAGGTGTTCCTGCAGTCTTAAAATAGCTCAAATGCGGCCTTATTGTCTTCTCCTGCAGATGCAATGGAGCTGAGGCCAGCAGATAAATGCACAGGTCTGTGAGATTTCTCCTTTTTGACGTACGGTACATCCACATTGTCTTGGATGCATAAATCTGCTACCAGTTAATTGTCATGTGTATTTGTGAAGCTGTCAACTAAAAGCTTTTATGTGGCCAGTATGCAGGCTGCCACGAGCATTAGAAGTACAGATTTACAGTACACTATAAGCTCTGCTATAACCTCACATAATATCAATGCGTGTCTACATACATTTCCAGATGATTTTTTTTGTAATATTGTAGCAAAAGCTTAAAGACTTTTGCAGAGCACTCTGTGTTAATTATAGATACGAAATAGCAGCATTGTGATATTTATACTCCAAAGTGATTCCAGTTTTATTTCATTCGCTTTGTTGTAGGATACTTCAGGATTAACCAGTATTCATAGAGGGACACGTACATGCACACAGCTGTGAACTGCATTGCATCACAGTGAAGTTGACAAACGGCTCTTCTTTCTTCTCCCTTTCTTTTTTCTACTTCATGACTTAGGAAGAAATCTGGAGTCCCTGCTGAGTTGGAGACGGATTCAGGGCCGCTGCTGTTCGATTTCTCCAGGCTTTGCAGAGTCATTCCGGCAGTGGACTCACGAGGAGACCAGCCCTTCCCAGATCACCTGCAAACGTGACCTGCAAATGTTTCATCCCTCTCACACTCACCCCCTTCTGTGGTCTCATAGTTGAGCACTGTGCCCTTTTTGTTTCTCCCACTACCCATCTTTTGTTTTCATTCTGACCTTCACAAGCAGAACCCCCCCCCCCCCCCCCACACACACACACACACACACACACACACACCACCACCACCACCACCACCACCACCACCACCTCCCTTAAATAAGAGAAGGGGTGAACAGAAAGGGCAGCACCTGCAATGTTCAAGAGTTCATCTTTTTTTCTTCCCGGCAGACAACAAGGAAAGTCACATATCAAGTTCATAATGAAAGCCTGTGTATATACAGGGCAGTTTCTAATTTGATGCACGCCATTTAGACTAACAGTTCCCCCAGGCCACTTCGTTATGGAGCATAAGTATTGATGTGTCTCATGGAAGCAGCGTCAGTATTGCAACACATTGCAGAGTGGTGAGATCCTGCACAAGGTGTGTCCTGCAGTAGGCTTCTCAAAAAAAAAAAAAAAACAGAGTGGGTGTGGCTAATAATCTTCACTGCACCAAGGCAAAACTTGCACTGAATATCTTCGTGATAGGTCAGTCACATCCAGCTCCAGCAGCAGACACAAAGTACTGCACCGCACACGTTTCTGGTGTACATGAATCCCACTTTTATTTTCCACAGAAAAGAAAAAGGATGTTTGTTGTTTTTTCTCTGATCTGTTACATTTAAAACCATTCTATGAAAAACTGTAGCACCAGAGCAGATTTGTATTGCCCATTCTTTGATAAAAATTTCTATTTGTGCTATTTTTTCCCCCCAGTTTTGATCAGCTGTGATTGGGGAGTGATGCTCCGTTTTTGTATATATAGATATATTAAAAAAAAAAAAAAAGAGACTAGCACTTCATTTCTTTTTCCAGTCTTTTGCAGGAGAAAAACAGAGGATTTGGTATATCTTATCTTTTTCATTCAAATCACGACAAATACATTTAAAGCAAATTTAAAAAAGAAACTGGGTGGTATTCAGCATAATTCAAGCAGGGAATCAGCTTTTATAATGAGTATTATATATTTATATATTCATATGTATACATATATATCATGTTTATATACAAGTATGGCACTTGATTACACAAAAGCAAGAAAACACTTCACAAATAAAAGCAGTGGGCGCTTTGGTGTGTCATAAATTAAGGAAGTCACAGACGTTAGCGTTTGCAGCAAATTCACCAGATACTGTTTTGCAAGTTCAGCTATTAAGCAATGGAATGGTTACATATGTTAAGGTCAGTGGTGCAACACAGGCAACAAAAAACATGAATTAAGCTGATGTATTTGAACTAACCATTGTCTGTAAGGATTTATATATCTAATGCATATACATATAAATCTGGATTGTTTTTTTTTTCCTTAATGGTGCCAGGTAATTAGGTTGGTGCCAGAAAAAGGTGGAAAGAAAATGTCTTAAAAACACCGTCAGGTCAGTAGCACATTTGGATAAGATCAGGCTCCCAGGTGTTCACCTCTTAGTGCAATTTTTTTTCTTATTATTTTTCTTTTGCATTTACTCTCCTTCAAGTACAGCAGAACAGCCCACAAACAGTAAATGCGTGAACACGTTAACATGGTCTCCATTAAGCATCTTATACAGAGTATAAACGTTACTAAAAAGTTGCATCAGTGCATTAATAAATAAGTAAACAAACATGTAATCCACGTTTGCCATGAAGTCCTTAAAATAATTTAAAAAAAGAAAAGAAAAGAAAAGAAATCGGCCCACTCTTAAAGTCATGACACGAATTAGGCGTGCGGAACTGTCCATCATGTCCATCATGGTATTGTTATTATCATTTTTAGTTTGTTTTTACATGTTTTCACTTCTTCTTCACCCCCATGTGTCACACATAAGCAGAGTCACTGGACTGAGTGCGACCAAAATTGGGCACACTCATCCTCGGCAAGTCCTTATTTCTGATTTCATAGATGGACTTCCTCCGAGCCTGCACGCCCCTCACGGCCGTTTTAATTTTCCTCCAGCCCAAATGATTGAGTTCTGCCAGGTTGAGCACCACACAGAACCCACTGACCGCGAACATGAACACCAGGAACACTGTCTTCTCCGTGGGTCTGGACACGTAGCACTCGACGTCTTTGATGCAGGGGTAGCGATCGCACTCGTACACCGACGGGACGTTGAATCCGTACAAGAAATACTGGCCGACCAAAAAGCCAATTTCCAGCGCGTTTCTGAAAACCACCTGGATGATGTAAAACCTGGAGATGCCCTCTTGTCGCCTCATTTTGGACTTTGTAGTTCTCATGGCCGAATTAGGGATCTCTTTGACTTCCAAGCAGTCCGGCTCGGCTTCTTTGGTGGAGTTCTCCGTGTTTTGAAGTACTCCGTTTACAATGGTGTTCTTTATCTTTTTGCTCTCGTCTCGCTTCAGGGAATCTTGATCCTTATCTAGTGTCAGATAGACTGTTGAGTATCGCCGCTCCTTCTGCTTGGCCGACTGATGCACCGAGTATGTGATAAAACAAAGACTCGGGGTGCACACCATGATGATTTGAAAAACCCAATATCTAATGTGTGAAATGGGAAATGCCTTGTCGTAGCATGCTTGGTTGCAGCCCGGTTGTAAGGTGTTACAAACAAACATGGTCTGCTCGTCATCATAGACAGTCTCTCCAACTATTGCTACGATTAGAATCCGGAAGATGACCACCACTGTTAGTAGGATCCTAAAAAGCAAGCAAACAAACAAACAATGTGAAAATAAGTGCAAATCTATGAATGCGTGTGTGTGTGTGTGTGTGTGTGTGTGGGGGGGGGGGGTTGCGCGCTGAAGCGCGGGGTCCAATCTGGGTGTTGATTTAAGGAGCTGTCCAGTGCTGAAACGGGACGCGGTGTATGTTTGAGTGTGTGTTTCGCTTACCATTATCTCGGTATTGCTTGTGTTTTTTTGGTTTTTCACGTAATGGGAATGACATGTAGGCAATATCTGTATGAGCTGTGTTAACGTGAAAAGGTGATCTCTCTCGCTCTCTCTCTCGCTCTCTCTCTCGCTCTCTCTCTCGCTCTCGCTCTCGCGCTCGCTCTCTCGGCTCTCGCTCCGTCTCCACCTGCCACCCGTGAGCGCACAATCACCACTCAAACTCACCACAACCAACATCAAATGGATAAGTGGATGAATGAATACATGAAACGACAGATGAATTGTAGTGTGGTTTAGCTTGTTATACTTTGCAGCACCATCCCAGGCTCTGGAAAGACAGCGTGTCAACTGATTGACTCAGCTATCTCGTTTAGGTGGAGGACAAAAGGGTGGAATCTGTGAAACAAGACAGGAAAAAAATCCACAACACAGACACGACGGACTGGGCACCATGCTACAGAAGATCCTGGAGTCACAACACAGAAACGGGGGACTGGGGGCCCATGCTAAAGACGATCCTGGAGGCTGCTGCATTTCTTCGTTGTTCTTGGTTTTTGTTGATCTTACCTTCCTATCATAGTAGAGTGCTGCTGGACAGCAGCCTCCAGGAGCCTCTCTAGTATAGTCCATTCCCCCATTTCTGATCATCCGGAGAAGACGAATGTAAAAAAGCAAAGTGTTCAAATCCCTCCGAGAGAAAAGGAAAAAAAAAAAACGTTTATTTCCCGTCCAGTTTTTCTCTGTTTTTCCTCTCAGTCAGTCTCCAAAGCGTCCGAATTCAGCTAAAAAATGCATCCGTCACGGGATGCTGCTACCATCCCCGTCTCTCTGCGAGTGTCTGCGCGCTTTCTGGTTGGTTGTGCGCGCAGCGCGCAGCGCCAGTGAGCGTCCTGCTGTGTGCCGAGCGCTCCCACAACGTTGCCACACTTTTCCTTGTCATGAGAGTCTGAGGGCTGATTACTATAAGCCCTCCTATTTTCGATCTTCAGATCAGGTTGATAGGCTGCGCGCAGCGTCTGGATGGAGGGAGGTTGGATTTAATGTCTTGCCAGCGTTAATCCGCCTTTAAGTAGTCTCCCCCCTCCCCACGCGTCACGTACGCACAGACAGGTCGGTGGAGCGCAGCCAGGAGAGCCTGCGCTTCTGATTTCCAATATTGTTGTTTTGTATAGCGTGAGCAATTCAGCAGACTCAGTTTATGCATTCTTGCACGGGTGTTTCCTCGTGCGTGGCGAGCCCCAAACCTCACCGTGTTGCTCCATACGCAACGAACGCGGCAAGAGGTCTAAATATACTCCTCTCCAACAACGCACCGTTCCCAGGCAAAGCCTGTGGATGATCCGTGTCCGGGTGACACGGGTCAAGGTGACTTTCCTGTGCTTTTAACTTATCAGTAATTCACTCATACACTTCAACACGTGTAGTATAGTATACATATAGCAAACATTTACAGTGGGCTTGATTGGATGTATTGTCCCATATCCCCAACCAGTGCGCAGCTTTAACAATTGACCTAATCCTTTCTCTTTTGGAGCGGACAGCCTCACATGCCCAGAGGTATCCCTCCCCATGTCGCCGGCTGCTGGCCCGGATGGCAGAGCTGTTGTTTTCACCCCGGGCAGAGATGACGCTGTGGATACAGTGACGGAGTGAAAGTACCATCCGAGTTGTTAATCGCTTTACAAGGCAGCCTGCCTGTCTGCCTCTCTGTGTCTGTGTGGACGTTTAAAAATAGAAGTCAAGTATGTGACTCCGCCCTGCTTATTGTTCTGTGATTTCAATTTATGGCTCTGCATTGTCTGCACACTAATATCAGACTGCTGGGTGATTTTGCGCTCCAAGTCAGAGATATGTGTGGGATTGCCCCTGTTGTGAATAATACACGAATTGAATTTGAACACCTTTATTTGCATACAGAAAGTCAATTTGTTGCTAAGTTTTGCACCGAAATTAAACTAATTGAATCACTGTGGTCTTTTGGGGGTTTTTTTTGTTTCTTTGTTTCTTTGTTTCTTTTTTGTTTCTTTTTGTTGCTACCAGGGTTGTTTTCAGTTAATAAAACTTTAAAACATGATGTGTATTTTGCGATCTCTTCACTTTGAAATGTATCTTTTAAAAAAGGAAAGAAAGTGGCTCGGGACTTCTTTATTTATAAACCTATACATTTCCACATATAAATTGCACTTGTGTAAACAAATAATTTGACGACAGCACATGGATTTCTGCTTTGGAGCCATAACTTTGGTTGTTGGCACAGACGATGGGGAGCGGTAAGGAGAAGTTGAGACGGTGAAGACGAGGGCAGTTTTGGCGCTTAGAAACACTTTCGGTGGACTATTGAGGGTCCTGCCTCATCGTACTCCTGTTTGCTGATCCACATCTGCTGGAAGGTGGACAGAGAGGCGAGGATAGAGCCGCCGATCCACACGGAATACTTCCTCTCAGGGGGGGCGATGATCTAAACACAAACACATTGTTTACTCTGTGAAGCTGCAGATGGATATATCAGCGAAATGACAAACTGTGACATGAAAGTTTACCTTAATCTTCATGGTACTTGGGGCCAGAGCGGTGATCTCTTTCTGCATACGGTCAGCGATACCCGGGTACATGGTGGTCCCCCCGGAGAGGACGTTGTTGGCGTACAGGTCCTTACGGATGTCAATGTCGCACTTCATGATGCTGTTGTATGTGGTTTCGTGGATGCCAGCAGATTCCATGCCTGTGCAAACACAGCGGACATTTCTGTGAGTTTCATCCCCCCCTGCAGCACACAACACATCTGACACCGCCGTCAGATGTCAGGACAGGTGCTGAAACGGACAGCTCCGTCAGCCCTGCGAGCTCTGCGCCCCCAGCGCGCGCGCACGCCCCACATCCCAGGCCGCTGTTTATCGGGCACGAGGTGGTAAATCTGAGATGGATTAACTGTGACCTCCAGTTGGTGATCGCAATTAGTCAGCGATTTGGCCAATAAACCCATCAGGGGATAGAAACAACGCTCATTCAAAAGTTTCGTCAGGGTCGAGTCACTTCTCCTCCACAGGGGAGTACAAACACTTTGTTATAAACTAAGTAAATAAACTAAACTAAACTAATAAACTCATATAAGCGTTTCTGATTCAGGTTGGAGAACATCAGGCAGTAAGTTAAATAGTTTTATTTATGTTGTACAAATTGGTGGGAAATGTATCTCGCGTCACTATAAAATGTACTGTACGTGTTTGCCCAAAGTTTCTGGAACACATTGTGACAAGGATTGGAAGTAATGAATTACAAACGCTCACAATAATGCATTTTAGTGATGTTTTTACTTTTATGAGTATTTTTTCCAATAGCCACCGTGGCCAAAAATGCTCACATTACTGTAAACAGGTACTATTCTCGTTTTAGTAGATTTATTCACAAGTGTTACGTTTAATATTTTCTTGACACACTGAACTGTTCCCAGTTAGTTAGTTAGTTAGTTAGTTAGTCTTTAGTTCATTCATTAACAAAAGAAAAACTTTTCTTACACACACTCACATTACTCTATCTAAGTAGCATTTAGGGGAACTTGTACTTTTGTGTAAGTATGCAATTTTTATCATATTTAAGTTAAGTGTCAAATTCGAATACACTGGATCATTTGAAAGTAGTGACAGGAGAAGTACGTTTCACCTCCAAACGTCTGAATAATTTCTTGAATGTTGATTTTAAGTGAAACTTTACAAAAAGTAAAGCAAAATATGTGCTTCCAGAGTCTTAGTATTCTCTGCATGTACTGTTAGTATTAAAAGAGAAACTGTCTATCATGTAAAGTGGTTCCTTAGAAACTATTCGGCTGTATTACACGATTAATTACTGATGCAATCATTTGAAAGCAGCAATTTAATGTTGTTATGGTTAGAAGCCATCCCACAGAGTAAAGTCTAAACTTCTGCACCAAATCATACACGTTTATTACATGTGTTGCATATAAATTTGAGTGCTAATCGAGATTTTTTTGACATTTAAGATTTAAAATGGTAATATTATATTTGAATACCAAATAAGTACTACTCACTGACAAGAAAAAAAAATAATTTGTATTTATGGAGTAGAGCCCGAAACACTAAAAGGTCTTACAGATAATTGACTGTGTCTTCACTGTAACATAGTGGCACTAATTATAGCGCGTGGTTGTCTGCCTTTGCTTTTACGCACCAATGAATGAGGGCTGGAAGACGGTCTCCGGGCAGCGGAAACGCTCATTCCCGATGGTGATGACCTGACCGTCGGGCAACTCGTAGCTCTTCTCCAGGGAGGAGGAGGAGGCGGCCGTGGCCATCTCATTCTCGAAGTCCAGCGCGACGTAGCACAGCTTCTCCTTGATGTCACGGACGATCTCGCGCTCAGCTGAATGACGTCAGAAGAGAATGTTAGAGTCAAAGATGCTTCAAAATATTTGCATGTGAGACGTTGCTTTTCAATACTAGGTTGGCTATGAAACAATTTGATGTAGTAATATTTGTATTTTTGTGGCAGTTACATGATTGGGACAATGCGTAAAACGCCTAACCGTATATTTATGGAATTTGTGATCATCCCTTTGCGCTCACCTGTTGTGACAAAGGAGTATCCACGCTCTGTCAAGATCTTCATGAGGTAATCCGTGAGGTCACGACCCGCCAAGTCAAGGCGCATGATGGCGTGAGGAAGCGCGTAACCCTCATAGATGGGCACGTTGTGGGTCACACCGTCACCAGAGTCCAGGACAATACCTAAATTATCATGAAAGTGGGGTTATGAGTTTATTGAGATGACATCAAAATTTCAGGTGAGGACTCGACCTGCATACCCGTGGTACGACCGGATGCGTACAGGGACAGCACGGCCTGGATGGCCACATACATTGCGGGAACGTTAAATGTCTCGAACATGATCTGGGTCATCTTCTCTCTGTTGGCTTTTGGGTTCAACGGGGCCTCAGTCAGCAGGGTGGGGTGCTCCTCCGGGGCCACTCGCAGCTCGTTGTAAAATGTATGGTGCCAGATCTTCTCCATGTCATCCCAGTTGGTGATGATGCCGTGTTCGATCGGATACTTCAGGGTGAGGATACCTCTTTTGCTCTGTGCCTCGTCGCCGACGTACGAATCCTTTTGCCCCATACCAACCATGACGCCCTGAAAATAGCAGACACGACAACAATTGTGTAATAAATGGTTACTGATACATGCACCAGAGTATGATACTTCTTTTTCTATGTATTATTGTTATATTATAATTTTTTTGTTATTATAATTTTTTATTTGTTTTAAAGAGAGACCGTTCCTAGCAAAATTGATCCAGGCATCCGGGTTCCAAGCTGCTATCCTTATTTAAAGCGTATTGTAAAACGTTTAAAGTAATAGTGGTTGTCCCAACCGATACATTTGTTGCGTTAATGGTATGTTTTCCGTACCTGGTGACGGGGTCGACCAACGATGGAAGGGAACACGGCGCGCGGTGCGTCATCGCCGGCGAAGCCAGCCTTCACCAGGCCGGAGCCGTTATCGCACACCAGGGCGGTGGTCTCGTCGTCGTCACACATGGTGGGAGTTCTGCAAAAATAAAGGCGCGCGTGCGTGTACCTGCACGGTTAGGTCGGTTGTTAAAATCCCTTTTTGTATTTGAGGTGGGCGATTTATATATTTTTTGTCTTCGTTGCTCTTAATAACACAAATGATGCGGTGTTTTCCGGTGTATGGCTTTCTGAATCTCCTATTTTTTTTTTATTGTACCCAAATGATACCCTATTAAAGAAATGTAAAAAGTGATATAGTCTGGTTTTTCGTCATGGGGCGTAGAATATCGGTCCTTTGGACGTTAATGATTAACGTTACTGTGAAAAGCTGATGTAATCCTTGATAATGATATATATTTCAAAAAAATTGGTTTCCGCAGGTTGACGTGATGAGATGCTCCGTTTTACAGTTAGAAGATGACGTCTGGTTAGCTTGTGCTGTTTGTGTTAAAATCCTGTGTCCATCCTCTTGTAATAAGTCCACAGTGGTTGATCCTCCTTCGGTACTCACCAGATCAGCACCGGGGGTGGATCCTGAGTGTGTAAACCAGGAGTGCTGGAACACTGCGTCGAGCCGATTTATACTCCGTCAAGTGTTTGTGAGATGTGAGATGGGGACAAACAGTGCGACCCCTTCTCCATATTTAGTATCCCATCGCCCCTTTGACAACAGCCTTTCCATGAAAGGCTTGACGGGGAGACGGAACTCTGTGTCTGCAGGAGGACGATCACTGCCTTATTTTGATCTTTTACGCACTGATTACCCTTCATCATGTTTTTCTTTAAAAAAACAACAACAACCTTAGTGAGTAATCTGCTCATATACTCACTTTGTTCTCCAATATGAACCACCACAGTTCTTCAAACTTACTGATGTTTTATAAACAACATAAAATTATCCAACTGAAAGATAAAGAGCCACATAGGTTTAGTAGATTTAACCAGGAGTGGCTCCATTGAATTTTTAGGGCAGTAGGTGTGAAAGCACAGGGGGCCCCAAGAGGTAAACTTTAATATTTATATCACAGAGGAAATGGCTTTGTTGACTTGAGAGTGGCTGCAGCTGGTGAAGCGGATTGACTTCCATTTCCAAAGTCAGTGGTTCACATCCCTATCAAGCCAACATGTGCCAAAGTGTCTGTGGGCAAGACAAAACACTCAGCCACTGGGTTTTTCCCAATCCCGTGTGACTTCGCCTGGCAGCTGTGTGTGACTACTCATGAGTTGTTTTACCATTTCTCTTTGTCGAGAGGGCGCTGGTAACTTCTTCATATTAAGGCTGGCCATGCCATGTCCCTCTTGTTATCTTCCACATCTACTTCTTTAGTGTATCTAATGGGCTATTAAAGATAATCTCAAGCAGCCGAAGTGGTTTAAAACATGAACACTCTTATTTTAGCATTGATAGTTATAATATGTAACCATTACTTCATTTTTACAGTAAATCAATATACAGAAATGTCTTCAGAGTCAACAAAGACACCCATTGAGTTTAACACCTTGTGAAAATTAATTGTTGGTTAGTTTTCTTTCCCTTTTATGATAAAACGAGATATGACACTTCACTTAATATCAAAATCACCTAAAATAAAATTGTTTGGAGAGGAAATCAGACTATGGCTAATCCATTCAAATCTTGTGACACCTATTAAAACGTCCAAACATGACCAACACCGAGTACACATCCACAACTTCTTGTTTTGTATTGTTTGTGTGTGTTTCTTAAAATATCCTTTACTCACATATCAATTTAGCCTGCAGTGTACATGCAGGCTGACAGTAGCAAATGGAGAGACCACTTGTGCCATACAGCTGGTGGCAGCAGCTGCTCCAAAGCCCACATTTCAAATTTATCCCAAAGAGGGGCAGCCATCCTGTAGACCAAACACTCCTCCTCATTTCAGAGCAGTCAGTGTGAGGGTGTCCCCATCAGCCCCCAACTACTTGATTTCATTTCACAAATGTGCACCACACGCTGCCGGGCTCAGTCCATAGTAATGGAAAACAGACTCTGGCCTGTGCGTTTGCAGCGTTCGTATGCATAAAATCGATGAATTTCGCTAATTATAATTCTTGGAATTTACTGATGTGGAGATTATGCAACATATGGAGAATTGTGAAATTACAGCTTCTCTCGGCATTTGCATTCAGTTTACTCAGCAAATACTTCACGGGAACCAACTCTCCAATGCTTCACCTGCATATATCAAAGCTTTTTGCTGCACATTGAATGTGTTGTATGTGTAATGTTTTCTGTTGTATGAGAAAGACTTTGGAACACTGATCATATTTGTTGCTCCCTACATCGAAACAATAAGGAAAAAGGAACATCTCTTGTTGTGACATGTGCCATACTCTTTATTTATTCCTGCACTGAGGAAAGAAGTAGACACAGAAAATGACATTGCCGGTTTGCTTGAAACAGAAGGAACTCTGAAGGCTGTAAAATAACATTGGCTAAGAGCAGTGGATGGTCCCACCACAAGGAGGACAAGACAAAAGGGCACAGCAAGCCATGAATCATATGCTGCTGTCACCCGACCCGGAGCCATAACCCTTCACTGTGTGACTCTTTGTTTTGCTCTTATGTAATAAATGGTAGGCAGTGGTCTGCTTTGAGCATCCTTTTGCCCCAGTATTTAAATATCCCTAACATTTTTTTGGACCATAGCTTAGTTTTACGTCTCCACAGAGGACGACGCTGTAAAGATCAGAAGGGATCGGTCTGAGTTTGCCCTTAAACGTTACAATATGAAATCACTTTTAAAAAAGGGCATATCAGTGTTTGCTGCTGTCCCATATCATTGTGAGCACTGTCACTGCCAGAGCAGGAGCTTGCCATGTGTACTGGTATTGGGATCTTTAAAATATTACCTCATAGAGCATCCGCGGGTGTGAAAGGCTCATGCCATTGCCTGGATTAGACACTGGGACACTTGGAGGCAGCTCAAACAATCCTGGAGTGTGACTTTCACTTTAGCAGTTGCTACTGAGATTAAATCACTGTGGCACAATCATTCTCCTCCTACTTAAAGCCCCTCTGGAGATGGGCCTCATTACTCAGCAGCAGAGACAAGATAATAAGGACAAAACTGTCCTGTACAAAAAAACATATTGATTTTCTATGGGATTTTCACATCATAAACAGAGTACAAATCCCTTTAAAGAACCCTGAGGGGGAGTCATTTGCCTGATGCGGGCAAGGTTTTGTACCTAAGTCGATAGTGTGCAGAGATATTAGAATGTGCCTATGCAGGCTTGTAGCATATGAGCTGTTCATCAAAAACTCGCTCAATACAAATGGTCTGAAAGCACTTTGTTCTCTCTAACATGTCGCATGCATCTGTGTTGAGCGTCAGGGGCCATTTAAAGGTCACAGCAGAGAGAAGACATGAAACATATTGCTCTGTGAAAATTTGGTGCCCTCTTTCTGGCCCGTGTGCCGAATACTGAGTGACAAGCTGTTGGCTTATGTTAGGGTCTTCCACTGGGTACCTCAGAGAAGCATGGAGCTCGGATCACTGTCACTATGGCTAAAGTGATACTGTAAACATTTGCTCTTTCACTGTCACTGATACTTTGGACCAATAAGTCCCATTCGTCAAAAGTACATACTATTCTTTTATAAACATATATTATATAATAAGCTTGCAGGCAACTTCTGGTTGTCTTATTACAAATGATTACTCATGTTCATTTTGTAACTGGTATATGAACACAGTGGATTATCTTCTTCTATATTCCACATACTAAGAATATATTTCAGAATGTGTGGGGGAAAACAACATACTGGTACTTAATTTAATTTTTAGTTGCTTTACTGAGTTAAACTGTCATCACAGTTCATTTCATAACAACCCATTCATGTTAAATTTACACAAATAAAATAGTAAAATGTGATTTTGCAAGTCTGAAATGTTTCTACACATGTTTATATGACTAACGCACACAATAAAAAGAGAACCATGCCACACAAACACATGAGGCTGCAACATATGAAGATAGACACTAAAGGTTTACTTCAAAGGAGCAAAGAGAAAAGGCATTGTTGCTGAATTAGTTAAACTTCCAGCAATTTGGTGAATATATCAACTTCAATCTATCTATCCATATCTATCTATCTATCTATCTATCTATCTATCTATCTATCTATCTATCTATCTATCTATCTATCTATCTATCTATCTATCTATCTATAGATTTTTTTTTTGTTCACTCTTCCTGGTGTTGTCACATATGAAAAAGGCTCAAGAAAATTCAACATAGTTTACTGTAACTTCAGCGTCCTCAGCAGCGGCTGTGCTCAGCACTGATTTTATCAAAAATGTCCCAAATTGTCCTCCTCCCTCTTCCTCCACCAGCCAGAACAACAAGAAACTCCTGAAATCCCCTCATTAGGTAACCAAAAACCGGGGGAGCTTCTTCCTCTTGTGGAGCGCTTGCGGAGAAGTGGCCCACTTTGAGCCCTGGCAAAGTGACGTTTCCTCATATAGCCATTGAACAGTGCGGCGGCTGCATGTTGTGTGTTGCCGTGCATGCGTGCACGTGCATGTATTTGGAGCTGAAATTACAGAACAGTATGTGGTTAATTGAATGGGGAGGCCTATACTTATCTTCTCTCTCTCTCTCACTCTCGCTCTCTCACTCTCGCTCTCTCTCTGTCTATCTGCCTCCCAGGTTTCTTTGCAGCCAGTAGGAGCAGGATTCTTTCATTCCCAGTCACAGACCCCAATGAAATATTCACCAGCTTGCCTCCTCTCTCTCTCTCTCTCTCTCTGTTTTAGTTTTAGTTTTAATGTCATCTTGGCATCAAGGTCTGTTGCCTCATGCATTGTCTGCCAGGAATTCTGGGAGGAAAAACAGACAAAGTTGTGTTAAAATCATGCAATGTTTTGGGCATGTGTTCCTTCTCCTCTAGATTTTTTCAGTACAGGAACAAACAAGCCATCAAAATAGGTCTCATTTTATACCTACATAAATATTGCATTATGCATCTTGGCATTGACTTCCTTGTTGTTTAAAAAAGAAATTTGTCTGAGATTATAGCCCGAATTAAAAGAATGAGCGAGGTTTTGTCAGGGTGTGTCAGTCAGCAGCGAGTGGAAAGAAATGAGGATAAAACCCTAGTTTGGATTGAATAATGAAATATTCCTTGACTCGAATTTGAATAAGCTACAAAATAGACAGCTGCACAGATTTGTAGGTAGGCAGCTCAGCACGGGCAGTTTTTGGTAAGTATTTATAGGGTTTCCTCCTAAGTATTGAATCCTCAGCTATTTTTGGTGGTAGCTGAGAATGGGTGAGGCGTCGAAACTGATAGGAAAGCTTCCGAGTTTTTAAGCAGAGTACTGCAACACCGTTTGGAGGAGTTCAGTGAAACAGACTTTCTGATAGTCGTGCTTAATTTAGCCTTCACATTGTAAAGCGTATTAGTCACTCCGACATGTAGCTTGCATTGCAGCATGCTGACTTCACGGAAGCTGATAAATTAGAAAAAAAAAAAGAAAGAAAAACTTCTGAGGCAGCCTCCAAACAAAACTAATGTACTAAAACTAAAGTAATCAATGAAGCAAAGTACTGCAGTAAATACAGCAGCTATACACTCCTGGGCCGATTGGTTGCAGCTCTTTTTACTGACCGCATCAGTTTTCGTTTTTCTTTTTCTGCATACCCTATTGAACTTTTATTCTGTTTCATGTGTTGCTCTTCTCTTCACCAGCAGCTTCAAAAGTATCTTCTAAGAGAAAAGTGTGAAAGGTGCCTCGGTGAGCCTTTTTTTCTTCTTCACTCAGCTGACAGTGACCATTGGGCAAATATATGGAAAGCCTTTGATATTTCTGGGAGATTCAGAAGTGATTTGCAAGGCCGCAGACGAATCAAACTTCTAAAGTAATGGTGTTGCTGCCTCTTAGAAGAAGCAACCGTGAAAACAAACAAGCCCGTCCTGAATCAGAAAGCAGATGATGGTTTCCCCACATTATTCTGATCTATTTGTGTCAATCAGTCAATAAAAGTCTTGTGTTTTCAATCTTCAACACAGGTTCTCGGGGGGAACAGGAGCCAATCCCGGCTGACTAAAACCCAACAGTTGCTGTATACAACCTATCGGCAATTTAAAGTTGCCAGTTCACCTCAAGCGAATGTTTTCACACTGTGGGAGGGAATCCGACACATGGAGAGAACTGCACATAGAAAGCTCAGTGTTATTCCACCTGTGCTGAGTCATGGCAGTCGCCCATCAATGAGGCTGAAATGGACTCTTCCACTCTGAAAGCATGCTTCCTTTTGATTATAGGTTTACTTTTTTCTTTCCACTGGATAATTATCAACAAGAGAAGTTTGCTGTTTTTAAGCAGAAACTTTTTTTTTTTTTTTTTTAATGAAACCATCAATTTATGAACAAAGTAGAAGCAAAGCTCTCCTAAAGCAAACTGGGCTGATTCCAGCAGATGTAATGCAGCAAAGGGTGAGCTAAGGTCACTAAATTAGAACTTAAGGGATGAAAAATGGTAATTTACTATGATATCCCTCTAAAATATTTGGTCAAGCACAAGCGGCCCCCTTCCCTGTTTGTCATGATAGCTGCGGGCGAGCCGGGTTGAGTCACTGAGGTTGAAACTAACAATTAGCCTTAAAGAAATGGAATTAAACATGGTCTGCTGTCCCCATGAGACACTGCAGGGATAATGGCACAGACCTGGTTCGACTTCAGGTCAGAAACCATTCATGGCTCTTCATTTATCAAAGAAAAGGAAATGCAAAACTTTGAGATCCTAGGAATCTGAATTTACATTGAGTCAAGAATAAGTGATGATTTGGTTTTTTTTTTTAAATATATATATTTTTAACTTAACCTACTGATGATATAATGAAGAAGGCTGCCTATAATTTAAGTAACCCTATATTGTTAGAAGCAGGAAACTACCTCTCGTCCTCATGTCTTTAAAATAGTGTGAAAGATTTGCTGCACTTTCTGAAAAAAAAAAAAAGAAAAGGCCCATTAACCAAATATCTGATGCAGAGTCTCAGCTGAATTCTACTTGGTGCACAAATCCAGTCCCCCCCTTCACATCCGAACCTCTGAGCTGAGAACTTTTCACCCTTTCCTCTGGGTGTTGGCTTTCAAAGTTCAAGAACTTTTCTCAGGCACGAAGCCTCGGTGTCAAAACTTCAGTGCAACTGCGGAGCACTTTGAGCCGCTGGATCACACTCCTTCACAGAACTCTGTGTGTGGAAACTTTCAAGGGTTTTCTATTTTTTTTTCTTTACTTTTTTGAGGGAAGTCAAGCCTAAACCTTAAGCCGAAAACTTCAGAACTATCATAACAAGCTATCGAAGTCTCAAAAAGAAGTTAACAGGCTGTTATGAAGAAACAATAGAAAGAAATGGCTTTCGAGGTTTTTGAACCAGAGGGTCAGGCGACTTCAGACACAATCTGAAAGTTCTGCTGGAAAAGTTGCTCCCACTTTCAGTCCGAACTCACAATATTTTAATCCATACTTTGTGAGTCCTTAGCTGGACAGACACAAACAATGTGTGTGTATTTGACATAGTATGGTCAGAGTAGTTTTTAAACGAAATGTCTCAAAACTGTTTCAGCCAATCACGGCAGCAGGCTGTGAAACTGTGACCAACAATTTGAAAGTTACAGTCCTTCAGTTCCTCTCAGCTTTCATTTAAACTCTAAAAAGGCCCCACTGAGAACATATCACTTTGTTTCTGTATGACTGGAAGATGATCCACTGGATAAACTTTGCTTTAGTAAATCATGTGCTAGTTCAAAAGACAAAAAGACAAAAGACAAAGATCTTTTGGCAGTTTGTTTTTCTGTCCTTAGACATTCTAATCTGAATTCTATTTCTCACTTTAAGTTGTCCAAACTTGAATGTTACATGCAATCTTTGTTTAGTTCGTGAAGTGAACAAGCCACATGGCTGACCAGGTTGTTAATGTTTGATCAGCCTGTTCATGAAGTCGTCTTTCCCATATATTGTCTACATGAACACAGTCATGTGCATCATCTCTCTCAAAGGTTAATCCCTGATCCCTTGTGTCGCTAAATAAGAAAAGCAGGTAAACAAAAATGAGCTTAAATGCATCACATCTGCAGCTTCTCTATCTTTTTATTTACCTTGAGATTTCGCCACGGGGATTTTCCAGCAAACACTTTGTACAATAAGTCAGTCAACAACCACAGAGGGCAAGTTCAAAGCCATTTTTAATCGCATTAAGTTTCCGTACAGTCATTTACAAGTCTAAACATTTCCATTGTTAAATAGCTATTTTCGTTCTTATCTTTTGCACACAGTGTCAACGTGAATAAAGCATCAAACACGGACCGTGGACACAAAGCCTATTTTCTTCCTGACAAACCCAAAGAAATTTGAAATCCATGGTTATTTTCACGTTAACAGTAGGAGTAGAATCCATTTTCCAGACCTCCTGGACCGCGTTGTTACAAAAGGTTGCGGGGACACTCCTCTCCCAGGCATCTCAGGATACTCCCACATAAAACAGACATCGAATCGAGACATCGAGAAACCTTTTCAGTGTTGGCAGTGGACGTTAGCACAGAGGCTTCCCGTGCCTCATGTTATTAGCACAGGTTCGACCGATGTTGGCCCCCTCCAGGAGCAAGTCAGAGAGTCGGTCCAGGCCCAGGCAGGTGGTGAGGGGGGTGACGAGACCGTAGAGACCCCCGAGAAGGATGCTGAGAGGCCAGCCGATACACAGCAGGATCACCAGCCAAACGATGCACCAAAAACATGTGCCGCAATTAGCCATCCTGCTCTGTTGGAGAGAGACAAAGTTTAGGATGAGTGATAACTGGCTCTAAGAGGATGTTGACATGCTTCGCAAAGCCCGACAGATCCGAGTTAAGCTGTTCTACAACTATAACAGATTTCGGAAGAGGCCTGCCTGCGGGGCGTTTTAGATCGCCTGCGATAGTGTGCCAGTCGCAACAATAGCATCAGTGTTTTCCCGTGAGCAGCGGTGCTTCTTCTGTGATGATAGGAGATTATCAGATTGAAACGTGCCCTGTTGATGATCTGGATGTACCCGTCAGGATTAGGCTGTGGCCTTCACAAAGCACGATAAGCTGGCAACCTCAAGCAATAACCACCAGCCCCGTCTGCCAGTTTGGGTCAGCAGGCCACCCACTTACATCGTGCTGCAGACCGGCGCTGGCACATTAGTCACCCACTAATAGCAGATGAGCAGAGATCATGCATAACTTTACTTCGGTAATAAGCATTACTGTCGAAGCTGATAACAAACAGCAGCTCCGAGTAAAATCCGAGTAAAATGTGCTGCTATTCTGAGCTGTATTTGTGTTATCGTGATGATGACCTGCTAATTATTCTGAGTCCCTCTAAACATTTATTAGTAGTAAACAGTAGGAAGACATTTGTTTTGTTTTCACATAAAATGGAATATTAAAATAGAGGAGAATGACTGTACATATTTTTTGGAGGGATAAAATTCTCTAGAAAAACCTGCCCCAGAGACCATCCTTGAAGTTGAGATGGTAGAAGCGATAGTTTCATGAGTGTGAAAGAGTTGTATGCCGTCAGACTGATTTTCTAAGCGCGCCTTTGCTTTAAGACACATTGTTCAGCTCCTCCTCCCCTCCAGGCACCGCTGTCTTGACTCGGCCTCGTGTGTAATTTCCTGTTGTGACACCACTGTCATGTAGGGTTGGGCAACAAATTACACAGACAACACGAGTGTGTCCCATGGTGAGTCCCGTGCTTTTGGGTAAATGGCCTTACATTTAAACAAGAGAGTTAAAAAAACCCAAGAAAAAATCAGCCACCAAAAGCACAACTATTCTACACTGTACCACTCGACCAAGCAAAGTTCTACTGCTGGTATAATCCACTACTTCATCTTTAACAGAGGTGTCAGACAACCGGTAAAGTAGTGGCATAGAAACATTTAGATTTAAACTATTTTTCTTTGTTGTTCTGCAGACCATACATTTTTGAAGATTCACACTTGATATCAAAATGTACTATACTCTCAATATAAAGACAATTTTATTGATATCTCCTGGTGCACCGCCCAAAAGAGTGTTTTGGTCATTAAAAAAAAATCCATAGTGGCGTTGTGGGCCAGATTCTTCCTATGGCTATATTGTTTACTTCTTTAAAACACCACAGGATAAATACAGAAACACACACACACACACACACACAATTATGTTAAATTTAAAGTGACCTATTATTCTCAAATGCATGTTTTGCGTATCATTAGAAAACCTGCACAGGAAGAACATGGAAAGGAGAAGACTCAAACTGGGGACTCCCTTGCTATGAAGCAGGAGTGCAATCCTCTACTCCAGTGTGCCACCTGACTGTTACAACCTCAGTTCTCACACAAAAACTCTCAACTCTTCCAGCTTTAGAAATATCCTTATTAACCTCTATTACATACATTATAAACCCATTTAAATGTCTGACTCACCATCAACTGTCTAGAAATACTGAAGATAATTCAAGTAAAAATGCTCACTTGTTGCATGCTGTTAGTCTCCGAGATAAACCAAAGGTTAGAAGTAAGAGCTTTACCAAGTAGCTATTAACGCAATGAATACCTGTCGAGTGAGTATAAAAGACATGTTCACCTTCAGCGGGGTAAGAAATGTTGTGGAGGAATGGAGCGTCTGCTTTCCTGACTCGCTGGCAGCAAATTCTCCCAGATCCTACAAAGGACTTCCACAGACGAAGATGATGCGTATGAGCAGTAGTCACTTCCCACCAGTTAGCTCCAATTTACTACAAGGTACCACAGGCAGCCCGACTCACATGAGGCCATGAGGCTCAGAGGAAACAGAAAGTCAACCTCTCAGGAGGGGAAGGAGATTACACAATGCAGACATTCATGTGACTGAAAAACTATGCAGTGTGTCATGAGTTTCAGAATTAATGATATGGCAGGACATCTGGGAGAGCTGCCAAACAGACTAGGATCTTATAAAACAAGTTAACTATCTCATGCAAAAAAAAAATCATCTGGCTTCATGTTGAAGGCTATAATAATCTCTTATCCAAATTCTCCTTCTAATCCCTTTTTCTCACAGACAGGAAGGCGTTGCCCACAGAAATCTCGCATGACCTCCAGCCTCGGTGTGCCCTCCGCTCAGATGAGGGGGAAAATGGACATTTCATTCCTCCACACTTGAGTGAATGCAGACAATGTGTCTCTCTACATCCGTCAACACGTGGTTGTCCATCCTTAAACTGGCCTGGACACAAGCAGCTGTGCAGCTGACCCGCTCCATCAGCCCGCCTCAGGTCTGATGTAACCAGGACTAACCTCTGGTGCATGATAATTTCCAGTCTGCGTTTCCACCTGCAGGGTTTGTGAACTGGGTTAACTTCTTTACGTTAATTATCGTGATTTATTTAAGCTCCAACTACCATGTTTTGGGCAGTTTCTTCTCGTAGTCCCGTTTAGTCACTGAATTGATTGTAAACGACACCGCCATACACTTCACTGGCAGCCCTCCACGCAAAATTATGAATGAATGGCAGAGGATTTGAGGTTGCTGGTTGAGTGACTGTGTACATCCAGAGGGCCAGTTGAAATCCCCCAGCATGCACACTGGCCCTCGGGTGAAGCCAGTGACCTACAAATGCAGCTTAGTTGTATAGGCTGGGCCAATCAGATTGGAGGGCGGCAGATGAATGGATGGACGTATCATGACAGAGAGATTCTAACAAAGCTTCAACATGTTGATTGTACACTACATGTTAGAGGATGCATGCGAGGTGGAGAGATATATATATAGATTAGAGTATTAGTAGCGATGGCAGCAGTGAGAGTGTAGTTGGCATGTCATCCACAAGTAAAAATGGCGTTTTTTTTTATTAAAGTAAATGCAGAAACAAAGTACAAAATGTTTTTGGAAGGAAAACATTCGAACATCAGGATTCAGTAGAAAACACTTGGATACTAACACATTTTTACACTTTCTTTAAAAGGAATCGTCTTAGTTTCTCTATAGTCCCATATGGAGCTGCTCTACTCCGCCTGCTCCTCCTCGCTGTCGCTATCTCTGCCAGGATGCTCCGGCATCTTCGCGTGGTCGGCTGGATCCTGCTTTTCATCTTTCGCACCGGCATCCTCTGAGTTTGGCTTTGGTTTTGCCTCTTCCTTTGCGGCCTCCTGCTCCATCGGGGTTTCTTCCTGCGGCTCCTTGCTGCCAGCAGGACCTGGAGCCGGAGCCGGAGCCGGAGCCGGAGCCGGAGCCGGAGCCGGAGCTTTCTGCTCCACGGCTTCGGCCTTGGATTGTTGAGGAGGCAAAGCCAGCGACTTCTGCTGCTGCAAAGCCAAAGAAAAGCAAAACCGTCAAAACAACCAAATTTTATTCATTATAACTCATATTATATCATTAATGCATTTCACAACAATTTAAAGTTTATTACGGCACTATTTCACCATGTGGTGAAACGGTGCCATAACAATCTTTTCATTGAATTTTCTTTTTTAAGTTTCTCTTTGTTGTTGCCTGTATAAGCTTTGAAAAAGTCTCTATTTTACCAAACTATGAACAACAAATACTATCAGTAATTACTGCAATTTCAACATAATGCTAATTTTAATTATGTAAAATGCAGTGAAACATTAAAATTCATGGATGCATTACAGCTATTTTAGCTTGAGTTTCAGTGTTATGTCTGCTATTCTTAAGAAATCTGTGTTAAACATTCCATGTGTTCTTTACTATTTTTATTATGTTTTCTTTGCTATTTGGAGATGAATTATAGCTTCTTGCAGGCTGGGTTTGACGTCCCTGCACTACTACCACGTGGTCAACAGATCAGGTTTCTGAAAAGCCCTTTGAATTACTCCAGTCAGAAATGTAAATAAATGATCATTTTCAGTTTTCTTGTAAATATTGGTGTTTATTTTCCCCACAACAATTCTATATTCCAATGTGTTGCCCTACAATAACTTTCACCTAACAATCCTTATGAATCAATACAACCAGATAATATATATGTATGACACATATATGACCATAAATAACAACATAAATTATATGTATTAAAGGTACCATGTGTCAGATTGCAGTCAGTTACCTCAAACAAATGCAGTGTAGGTTTTGCAACTTTCACTTTAATGGGAATTTTTTATGGAATATGACAAATAAAATGCATCCAGATAGGTTATTTTGGAGAAGGAGAACAAACAGTTTCCCCCTGATCTGAAGGGAAAAGCTTATGTTCATAAAGTGATAATGAACCACCTGAATGTTTTCAACAGGAACATAATCTGCTGAGGACACAAGAATACAAATAAGAGTCAAAAGGAAGCCCAGCTCTAACTGAGACTGCAAATTTAGAGTGGGGGGAAAAAAAAGAAAAAAAAAACACTGGAGCTTCACTCGTGTTTGGCTTCTGGCCCGTTAATTCTCTGCATGTGCAACTGCAACAATTCTTACATCTGACCTATTTACTGTACTGGATTAACATGTAAAAGTTAAAAATACCCAGACCCAAAGCAGATAAAGGGCGACAGCTGTTGGGGCTCTAAGAAAGTTAAAGATGTCTGTTTGGGTGCGGAGGTTATTGTTCGTCTTTGTACATGATTTTAACTGCCTTGGATGTATCGTGAACTTTATGATGCTGCGGCTCGTAAATTTCATTTACAGTCGCATCTGTGCAGCTGGTTGTTCTTTTTTTTTTCCTTTCTTTCTTCCTGGACACACTGGGGTTATGTAGTATGTGAAAACAGTTTACCTGTCTGTACTTCTGGGAGGTCTGGATCATGTGCATGTACATGTTGTACACCAGGTTTGCCATCTCTGGCATGTTCTTCACAGTCTGGTCGGGCTGTCCAGACGCGTCTCTCTGAAGGGAAGAGTCAAAAGATTAACAGTTGAGCGCGAGTCTTATGAATTCCGGATGGGATGTGAACGGAATAACAATGAAGAAATCAGTCTCGTTAGTGTTCCGCCTCTCAGGCACTACCTGCTGAAGTATTGATCCGAGGCAAAGTGTGCGGGGAAATGACAATACAACACCCCCGCCCCCCCAGCTGCTTCTTATTAAAAAACTTTTTTTTTTCTCCAACAGCAATCAGTGATCACAACACTCCCCCGCCCCCCCCAAAAAAGGATGCGCAGGAGGTAATTTTGACAGTATTAGCATGCAGATTGAGTATTAGTTTCAACTGAAGGCGAGGAGATGGATGGGGATGCACACACGTCAAATCGAGTGACTCACGCGCTTCGTTACTCTTTGTATTAACTGTGCCGTTTCATTGCAGTGAAAAAAAAAAAAAAAACCTCATCGTTAATGGATTCTTTGGAGATTGAGCACGATTATACATCCATCTTTACCATCTCACTTCTTCATTTTAACAGTGATGTAAACATGTTAATCGAAGAGTAACATTTCTGGTAAAACAGTGACACATAAACGGGATTTTTATTGCGCGTCAGTGCGTAAGCAACATGGACCCACTGACTCCAGACAGTCCGGCTAAGCAGGGGCCGCATGTGTGTGCCCGAAAGAGCTGTCCCCTGTGGGAATGAACACTCCAGACTCAGAGGAAGTGTCAGCGGCTGCAGGGTATTTTAGACACCCCTGTTGCCACACATGCCTGTCACTGAGACACAGTGGCCAGACAACAGTCGTCTCATGCTGGCCAGGCGGGATTTGGGAGAGTGGCTTTGCCTTCTGACCTTCAGGGGTTAATTATAGCCCGGCCCGTGTTTCCCATGCTCACAGATGGCCCCCCGTGCACAATGCTGTTAACAGAACGGGGCCCTTGGGTAAAGCTGCGGAAAGACTTGGGACCCGCAAAGACCAAAGGGCGGGAGGATTCCTTTCAGAATATAGCGGCAGGATTAGATGGAGCCAAAAGGCCGTGGCGGCACTGATGCGATGGGATGTTGGAGATGGCAACAGTTATTGAAATGCAAGGGAAACTAAGCTCATCTCTTATCATCCAATCCGGTGAACGAGTATGTCACAATCAGACAGACTTAATGAAGTATGAGAGTACTGTGCTTCAACAAATTAATGTGACTGTGTGTGCATTTGCGTACAGGCTGTTCCTGGTTGTAGTACTCGTGAGGTCTGATGTGCAGCTGCATTGGTCTGGCAGTGAGCTGGTTGAAGGCGGGAGTCAGCTCGAAGCAGTTCTGGAACAGTGACACTCGGGCGAAGATGTACAGGCCCAGTCTGGCTCTCGACATGGCCACCACCAGACGCCTCACATCCCTGCGAAGAGAACGTAATCCAGTTCAACAACAGCCCCTTCAGATGGAAGAGCTCGCTTCCAGCCTCCAGCCCTGAACAGTTGATATCATGGAACTCAAGCATCACAAGACCAGGCCGAATTGCAAAGCAGTAACAGTTATCTTTCAGTTGGGAAGAGAGAAGTAAAAACTGCAAGGTTAAAGACACAGGAAGGAAGTTTTAAGATAAAAGTAATGAGGAAGTCCTGAAGCAGCTGAGAGATAATTGAGATCTCTGAGAGCTGGGGAGATAATTCCAGCCAGATGAAGCTTTGTATGTATATAAACATGCTATGTCCAGTTTCTTTCAAAATACTTACGACCAGGGAAAGGGACCTGGCAAATGTCAAGGTGGGACGGATGGAAAAAAAACCCAAAACAAAACAATAGAACCAAATATGAAAAATGAACTGAAGCCACAGAAATTGCTGCATTAATATGGTCGCTTTGTAGAAGGTTTATTTTTAATTCAGGCCCTGTTTACATGATGCGTCAAGTAAAAACGCATCGTTGATTTTTATTTGAGGGAAATTGTGTTTACACGGCAATGTTTTGAAAAAGCTATCCGAATGGTTCGTTTTCAAAAAGTTGCATTTTCAGTTGCTCCGAGCACTGTTGCCCTGTCAACGGATCAGATCTCGATCTCAACGAGTTGTTTTCCAGATTAATTAAAGAAATAATTGCGAAATTGAAGCAAAGAAACAGGGTCCTTCAGATGTTTCAGCATTGTTTCCTGAACTGACCACTGTTGTTTTGCCGCCCACCCCCCCCCCCCCCCCCCCCCCAGCATGTAACAGACATGGTGCAACGGTGGCTTTGAGATTAGAGAAGCTTGTGTTCAATGGTGTGTAGGTTTTAATCACTGCTGACAGTTTAGCACTGCATCCCCGAGCCAGACCTTTGACCTGCAGCATCTTCCCACTGCGCCTGAATGAAGAGAAATTGTTTCCTCAAAGGGGATCATTAAAGTTACTCAACAAACAAATGTGCCATTTTCATGAACTCTGATCAGATCATAAACAGCGTTACAACTCCTCCTCAGATCTGATTGTAAATTCAATCAGATACGGCTAATCTAATCAGATTAGCATTTAATCGGATTATTCATGGTCCATGTAACTATTGTAAGGACATTGTAAAATGAACCTACAAAACATTAAGGTGCTTCAGATTCACATGATAAGTGCATTAATAGATGACATCAGAATTGTCATTAAATAGCGATAACAATTTTTTTTCTCATGTAGAAGAAATACAGTTATATGAGAAATAAATTGAACTCAATCAGTCAAATGATTTCCTAGCAATAAAATCAATATGGGACAGTTCAGGATTAAAAATAGAAAAAAATCGAACTGGTTTGAGAACCACACAAAAATCAAAGCGATGTCAAGGCGTGGGGACGGAAAGGAGGAGCTGAAAACATGTGTAGTGGCCAAAACAAAACTTAAGTAAAAATGATCACGGTGAAAGGATGAAGGGGAAGAGGAAATGAGTGTAGGAGTAGGGAGGTTTAGTAAAGGATAAGCAGTACTCAGTGAGTGGGATGAGTATAGAGGCGAGGAGAGAATCGAGAGAATGGAAGGCAAAGGGCACAGGAGACAAAGAGGGGAGAAGGTTACTTTTCCCCCCCTTCTTATTGGGTAGAATTAAGAGATTAGAGAAGGACGAGTCGGACTTGTGGTAATCTACCTGCTCCATTGTGTGAATGCTGAGCGTACACAAGTCAAAAGGTATACCAACAATGCGGCATTAGCACCTCTCAGACTATTTCAGCCTATGAAACAAAATACAACTATGTAGCTGCTTTATAAGTGTGATTTAAACAAAACATATTGTGTGGATGAAGAGACAGAATGTACAAACGAAGAAGTCTTTGGCTTAGTGAAGCAGCGCTTTCATGTAGGCGAATATGGCACGCAATCATGTTTGTGAAGATGCATTTCCAAATACACAGCAACACGCAGGATGCATATACTAAAACCGCAGCCAAAAATGTGGAATATGAAGTCCACCTGAGCGCTTCATGAGATTAAGAGGATTAAATCCTCGCAATATGCATGATGGGTTCCATGGATGTGTAGAAAGAGGGAGGGATGGTGACGGCTTATGGAAGCCACAGAGTGAGTCAACGTGAACAGCCTGTGCGTTATTGTGCACATTTGAGGCAAAACCCAAGAAGAAAGTGTAACATTTCCACAGAGACAAACCACACCAGGCCTGCACCAATAAGCACAGAGCTGTAGAGGAGGTGAACCAATCATGGAGGAGGGTAGCCTGTGGACATGGCACGACAGTGGACGCCCACCTGGGCTGTGCTGTGACATGACGGGGCAAATTGGAAAATCTCTGTGCGTGTGTGTGTGTGTGTGTATGTATGTGTGTACATGTCAGAGCGCGTCTGAATCTGCGCTTTCCTTGTCAAAGTGTGTGTTCCCGCATGTGAGCGTGCCTGTGTGTATCAGCAGGAAAGCTTCCCCTGTCAGACCAGGGGTCAGCTCATCATATGGTCAGCTGCGTCCCCCGTGGTCGCCACGGCAGCAGATTGCCATGAGAGTGATGCAGGGGCCAGGGTGGCGAGGAGGAGGAGGAGGAGGAGGGTTGGGAGGTGAACGTCAGTGGCATGCCCCAGTGAGGCCAGCGTGAGAAAAACACCGTTTATCAACAGACATTTGTCACTGTTCAAAATAAGGCAGTGAGATTATTTTCTGTTCCATTATCACATTTTCATTATGATAATTTTTTTTGTCGGCACAGAAGGTTTTTCTCGTAAAATTATTCATACGATGGCATAGTAAACTACATAGCATGTGTAAATTAACAAAATGGTCAAATTGCTATTTTTCAAATTAGTTATTTAGTTTTAGATGAGACGGATGACTACAAATTTGCACTAATAAATGAATAAGGTTTTAATGTGCTTTTACATTTGTAATGCAATAGCTTTAGTGTATTGTGTTTGGCCAAATAAATTCAGTAATCAGGACAATAAAGTGTATTATATCACAACAGGGGATTAACCAAACACTTGAAATGAATGAAACCTAAATTACAAAAAAAAAACTTTCTAATAAAAAATAACGGTCGATTGCTGGATCCATTCACTGTGTGATTGTATCATCTATAAAAATGTGTGACTATAAGTGTGGACAATAATAGTTGGGTAAACTCTATAGACTGAAGCAAAATCCAATCTCAGAATTTATTACATTTACATATTTTGATGCAGGGATCAAAACCCTTATCGATTTAAATCTGTTCAATATTGTGGTGGTTTTTCTCGTGGCTTTCTGAATAATCTTTCGATAGGATCTGCCAATTCTAGTGAGCAACAGTTTTGTGGTCATATAATCAAAACGCTCGACCTGTTGAATGAAAGAAAACAAAGGCAAAAGCTAAAACTCGGGAGGCATTCAGCAAAAAGCTGAGTGAAAAAGAGGAATTTCAAGGCCGTGAGCTCTTCATCTTCACTGTGATTGTGTCCTGCAGCACAAAGGCAGAGCGTAATATTCAGTGTAAGACAAGATCGAATCGACGATACAGAGATATGGCGAGGAGAGTGGGCACTGCCAGCAAGATAAACAACCGCTTTAGGTGGCGCGCTGCACTTCCTCATTCTCAGCTCCATCAATTGATGGCTTCATCTGTGAGATGAGAAATGGGGCAAAACATGCTGTTCTCTGTCAAGTAAAATGGGGTCAACAGCCGAATGCAATGAAGAATTAGGATAGAGTATTTCAAAGAGAAAATAATCTATATTTTTTTTAATGCATCAGATAAAATTCTATATTTGGCAGGAATCATTTTACCTCAAAATATCCTAATATCTCATATAATCACCCACTATATCAGACGTTCTTTTCATTTCCATTTCAATAATGAAACACTTTTTAGCACAGAAGTAATGAGTTTGAGAAGTTTGTATAAAAATCATTGTTCCTCTTTTAATGTGTTTAAATCTGCTTTATAATTACTAAGATGTCAGTTTTTTTTTTAAAGTTTGGCTGTGAAAGACTGGTCATGAAAGTAGCTTTACTGGTATTCATGCTCCATTATTTGTCTTTTATTGTCATTTATATCAACATTTCTTAGATACATGGGTATGTGTAAACGGGTCCCCCCCCCCCAGTATTTACTGACAACCACAACCTATTCATTTAGACATTTTTTTCCGCTGATGGAAACTTTAAGTTAAATAAAACCTGATTGATATTTTGATTGTGATATCCAGTGTTGCTTCCATTTTCAATATGCTTTCCGGAGTTAGTATTACTTCACGCCTGCTATTATTGAGCTAGAAAGAGCAGACGCTTTGATTGAAGCTTTTCTTTTGATGTCTTTGTATTTGTTAACACTCTCAAGGTCACCCCCTGGTGTGCCAGCTTTGGCCATATGTTTGACACCCTTCATATAAAAGTTTCCAGTCTAATGATAGAAGGAGTTATTGTTTTGTCTTACTTGTGTTGCCAGATGCAACCTTGACTTTCTAACTTGGGTGTGAACGTGCTTGCCCCAATTCTGTTTTACACTGCTATAAATACATCAAACATTGACCATTTCACTTTTAGCTTCTTTCACCTCTGAATACTTGTGACCGGTCTCATATCGCCGTTAAAGACTCTTACCAAAACTGTGATATCAAAATAAGTAGCATATCAACTGTAAGGAGTTCAATGGGATTTTGTATTCGCTGAGGAGTGAAAGGCCAATGGACTGTAAAATAATCCAGTGAAGTGAGGTAGAGTTTTGTGGTGTGAGTATAAGAGAGCAGAGAGATAAGGCGAGGACTAAGAAGAGAGAAATGGGGTGAAGAGACATCAAAGCGATCGCTTACAGACTGCTACATACAGTGTTTCACCTCCAAGCTAAACTGAGCCCTTTGTTTAAGAGTCTCATGCTGATCATCACAGCACACAATGGCTTCTTTTAACAGTCGGCGCCACGGAAACGTGCCTCTCCTGGAGGATTATTCCCCTTCGCCGCGTCAACTTTAAAATTGTGTATACTTCACCGCAGCGACACTAGTTTCCTTCAGCAAACTTCACTCGGTCCTTGTACATGACAAAAAGACGTCTCCAGAGACTTGAGTGCCGACGTTTCTGCTGTGTTGTCTCCCCGGAGGATGTTTATCTTATGTGTACTACGTATCACACAAGTATTTTTTATAGTGAAATAGCTGCTTGGAGCTGAAGGCTATTTTGGACCAGGTACATTTTTCTGCTTGGCGTGCACTGAACACTGAAGTAATTACCTGAGGTGTCCCACAGCTTTGGTGCGAACCAGTGAGAGGATGATGTAGTCATTCTGCTGACCCTGGAACCTGTCCACCGTTGTAACCTGCGCAGACACAGACACATTCAGTATGCATCAAAACAAAACACGAACGAGGCCTCCTTCCGACCTTTAAGTCTTTTTCTTTTCTTAAAGTATTTTTGAGGGGAGGATGAGTGACGGCAGTTGTGTTGACTCGTTCCCGCCGTTATCGCGGTGGGCCACATGGGCAACCAGAGACGTTAATGCAGCTTAGAGGGCATTTGCCACCACTAGCCTCTTACCTGGGCCCCTGAGAATCAAGGCCAAGGTGCTGGGGTGGTTGGGTGGGGGCATCTTGTTTGACTGGTTGAGAGATTATTTCAGGGAGACAGAGAATGGAGGAGAGGTTTCTCTCTGTGGGATTTTTTTTTTTTTTTGGTCAAAGCAAAAGGAAAGTCGTGTCAGCCAATTTGGTGTTATACCCCGATAATCCTGCCTTGCTGGGAAGCATTCTTATTCCCCTACATGAAGAACAGGGCTGTGACCTGACTTTGTCGATTACTTCTTACATAAAAAAAGACATTGAGCACTTGCACTTGAAACGTGGTGCAGGGGGAGGAAGACTGATGACATGGAACTTGTAAAGGCTTAGCCCGTCAACCGCAGCATGCACTGATCAGCCATAACATTATAACATAACATTATCACCCACTGATGTTAGAACTTTACTGAAACTGTAAAAATGAGCGGCATTATCTAGAACCACAACTCTGAGGACAAAATGTTCACTGGCTGTCTAATACACTCCGGATCAATATCCAGTAACAAAATTGCAAGAATTTACCTTTTGCACGGTTGGATCCTAAAATGTTTTGTTTCTTGTTCCCATTTCTTCTTTTGTATCTTGAAGCTCTACTTCGAACCTTTTGAATACACAACTGTGCAAAATGCAAACGCTTGCAATTTTATAACTTATGGTCTTATTATGATCGGGACTGTATATCCAATGAAGTACAATGTCCGATGATAAAGACAAAAGAGTGGTGGCCTTGATGTCACCGATTTGAATCCCACTGAAAGACTCCAGGAGGGGCCACACAGATGTCAGCCCACTTCTGGTATGTGGAGTTAGTATAATTCCTTAAATACAGCAAAGGAATTTCCCAAACGCAATGGATAAAGCATACTTTCCTAAGTGGTGATATTCTCTTCACCTGTCTGTAGTCATTTTGATAGTTGCAGGAGATGCTTCCCGTCTATTTTATAATCTGAAACTAATACTTAGTTTATTAAAGCAATGAAACCACTCTAACATAGTTACAAAAGATTATTACAACAGGAATATTTACATTACAAGATCAGCTTTGACTTTAAATGATAGCCACAAAATAAGTGAAACTATTCAATTGACTTTCAAAGTGAAATTTCCCAAAAAGACAAAACGATTGCAAACTCCTCTGTATTTGCTATTGTACAGTGAAAACTACAGCGTAGACACAAACGCCACATGCTGAAAAAAGCCAAAGCCAGCAGAAAGAGGTGGGGCTGCTATAGATCCATGGTCCAGAGCAAATCAATAGGACACCAGCTACCATCCACAAGCCACAAAGGTCCAGCACTACAGCAAGCATGAAACAATCACCATAAATAAATTAGAACGTGGCAGTGGTTACCTGCTATTAGCACCTGCAACCATCAGTGAACGTGAAAGTCCCAAACCTCTCGGAAAAAGCAGAAATGTAGTGAGGTTTTGCATGAATGTGTAAAAACAAGAGAGCAAAGGCGGCTGATAAGGTATTTATTTAAATCTCCCTGTTGCAAAGCAGAACAGGTGCAGCACCAGAGGCAACAATATGTTGGTTTTACAGTAGCATGAGACGTCGCAGGCTGTGCGTTCAATGTTCAAGTCAAACAACCCTGGTATGCAAGCACGCACATGTCCACACACATGAAACAGCGAGTCTTGCTTTTGCAGGGGTGGGAGGGGTGCTTAAGAGTCGGGAGTTATTCTTAGCCTGCAGACAGTGACAATGAAGCCAGATCGACAATCTCCCCAAGGCGCAGCATTTTGCATGGTGTTTAGTTATTTATGAGAAATCATCCAGGGAGAGAGTTACAGAGGTCATGTCATTGCACATGCATGTTTTTTGGACAAACGCACACACGGAATACACTCACACACAGGTAGTTGCTAATGGATGCTTTTGTCTTTTCCATCTCATTGTCATAAAGACAATGAGAGCTAATGGTCGGTCATGGATCTCGCCAGTCTTTCTTTCTGTTACTCTATCTATCCTCCTATGTCTTATTCATGGTAATTACTCCTGAGAATGTGCAGAAGTCAGACTGCCAGATTATTCAATTTTTCACAACGGAATGTCAACGAGCCGGCAGAGTTAACGGGAGTAATGTCGTCTTGCTCAAAGCTTTGTGACTTGTCTCACGATTTTCCATTTCTCAGAGGAATATTTGGAACATGCTTTCCATCAATCTGATTATAAGTCAGCTTGGTTCTGGTCAAATAGCTTTCTTTTGTGAAATAGAGGTTTCTCCTCTGCAAATGAATTTCGGGGGCTTATATCCTGAAAGAGTTCAGCGTTCAAACATGGATACCTTTTATTTTCTTTCCTTCTTGACCTTGTTGACAATAATATGTGAGATGAACTGTTAACACTGTTAGACTCAAGCTTAACCTGATGTCTGCTTTAACAACTGTGGCTGGTGTTGCACGTCCTTCCTCTGCCTTTTCTATCTAATTAAAGTCTTCACAGTAAAGTAAGTTGGCTGTTGACATTTCCTTGGTTTTAGCCATTGTGACACATTGTCAGACACACTGTGGACACCGTGCTCGGCATCATGACCTTTCAGCTGCTCAACGTTTTCCCACAAGAGCCCCTCTTTCTTTTGGTTCCTGCCCCTCTCTGGCTATCTTTCATCTCAGCAAATCTAACAGCCTGTCACTGCTGTCACTTTATTCCCGTGTATGCATACTGACTAAGGCCGAAAGCGCACTGAATGACGCTTCATGTCTTAACATTGCAGGACATTTCACATGGCGAAGCACAATTTCTGACGAGCTGTCAGCATGGAGAATATACTTTGACAAAGCAACAAGGTAGGGTTGCACTGCACAAAATGCAGACACAACAAGAGGGGATCCGTAAACACTCCAAGCCAGCAGGCTGCAGAAGGCTCCATCATTTCAGACTGTAATCGGAAGTCCCTCAGAGAGATCCACTTCCCGCCTACTTGTTTTCTGGACTAAATGACCTTTAGGTGTTAGGAGCTATTCTTTAATAACGAGAAGGTTCGATGTTGGTTGTACTAAAAAAATAAAAATAAAAAACATTAACACAATCCGTTAATGCTCTATGATGGTCATGCAAGATAAGAAACCAAATTGAGGCAAAATGTAAAGATAGCTTTAGTCGTTATTTCCAGAGCTGTCGTGTCAACTTAAAAAAACAACAATAATTTAGATTATTTGTGGATGTCTTAATCAAAAGAAGTCTTGTCTTGTTGGAGATCTCTCCTTTGTCATGCAATAAGCTGCCAACGCTGAAGCATCAAAAGTGAATCTCAGAGATTATTAAGTCCAAGATGTTTTACATGATTTATGTTTACATTTTCTCAAGAATTTTACATCAAACGATTTTTTAATCCGCAGCTGTTTGGGATCCATAGGCCAGAAAAGTATTATTGGAGGTGTGCAAGTTAAAAGTGTTTATTTTGACAGAAAAAAAGCTACAGAAATATATAATGACCAAAAGTTGATATTTTAAGTTGATTAATATGTTATCTTATGTCACAAAGTATTTTTGTTTCATTGCAATAGAATATGCATGTTCTAATTTAACAAAGTTAAAAATGTTATTCAATCCAAGTATCTTATAACTCTTAGGTGTTGCACGACAAATTATCACGTGAAAAGGAATCGTATTTGTTTCAGAAATGTTTTGCGTTGATGTTGACGTTTGAAAATATAGTCAATTTACACTCAAGGCAAAAACACAAAAAAATTATATAGTGAGCATGCAAGGCAAAGAGTCGGTGCTGCTGTTTGTTTTTGGAAAGAAACCACGAACACATGCTTGCAGAGATGTTGTAAACATGCTGTAAACATTAACACAAGCGAGAACGCAGACATCCGTGTGGACTGATGACCACGTTGCATTGCTGTTGCGGTGATTCTCAACGAAATTTTTGCTTTTTCACTTGAAAACGTGTAAACGTGGCCTTAATCAAGTCATTTTTGGAATGGCTATTCTTCTTTCACTTGCACAATATTATCCTCAATTACCAATACTTTTAAGTCTTGCCTACTCACCTCTGAAGTTATATATCAAAAATAATAATACTTTAAATGAGACATTTTCACTAATCTTGCAGCTCCCCTGCAATGGTAAAACAAGCCTGTATTTAAGTAAGATCTATGCAGTTCTAAAAGAAAAAAAAAATTAGACAACTAAAAGGGAGAAAAAGAATGAAAAGAAAGCGAGTAATAGTATTTAGCAAAACATACCGAGTAGAAAGAGGAAAACTGTGCCAGTGTGTGGAGTGAACACAGTTTAAAGAAAGAAAAGATAAAAGGTCTTCGGGGGATTAATGTGGGTGACACGAAAACAATCCAACGGCAACTTTCCCAAATGAACAGAGCATTAGATTACTCTTTGCTTGCACGCTCGCACACCCTGCCTCCTTAAACTCACTGACACATCAGGGACTTTAATTCACGAGGTATGCAGTTGGTTGGTATGTAGAAATGGTCCTGCTCTGATTGGTCTCATGACCTGTGGACATCTTAACAGTGTAGTTATCTAATGAAGCTGGACAGTAAAGCCACTGTTTAAAAAAAAAGAAAAAAAAAAAGCTTTTGACAGTGTAAGCAACGCGACTCCTCGATAATTCAGAATACGTCTAAGTCATATATTACTGTAGATGTAACGCGGGGTTAAAAAAAATAATGACGCAGGTTTCAGAAAAGGAGACAATTGTGTGGATCCATAATATTGCGAGGAAGAGACATGAGAAACCTCATCAAAATTTACAGCTCTCATGCCCCTTTATGTGCAGTGAAGGGAGGTGTGAAAAAGCAGCTCATGTACATGCCATGTGTGTTATTCATGCTTCCGCTTAAACTAGTCCCCCCCCACACACACGGTGAAAACATATCTGTTGGGGATGTGTATTCCTCCACGACAGGAGAGAAGGAATGTGTCACTCCCAAGTGATACTGCTCAGAGTGCCGGGTGTGTTTCAGTGTTAAAATGCTGCAGCACATGTGGAAGTGTCAAGGAGTGAGTTTTTCAGGCGCAAACGTTAAAGAGTGTGTGCAACACTGTTAGTATGTCATGTTCACTGAAGCTTCAGCTCGCATGTGCCACAGCACAAGACAATTTCTGACTGGATGATTACCAAACGCTGCACGCTCACCTTGTTCGGCTGGCCAAAGAAGTGATTTCCACCACAGCGCTGGTTGATGACATCTCTGATCAGGTGCTTCTGTCCATTGTACGTGGTGAGGATGCTGATGCGGTCGGCAGGGTAGCCCAACAGACGCATGTACATGAAGAGAGCGACAGAATACTCTGCTTCTGCGAGGTTCTACACGGGGAGAAAGAGAGGATGAATTAAGTTCACATTATTATAAGGATGAATAGAGTGGAGGTGGGGCCTTGGGGTTAAGCGTATAAAAGTGTAAAAGAGCAGGGGAAATGAAAGCAAAGGCAGGGTGGAGTGGATGGAAATGAGCGTCGGGAATGATCTGTGACAGAATGGTCACAGCGTGGCTGACAGGGAAAGAATGAGAGCTGCCATCTCAGAAATGGAGGTGGCGGGCCTGAAGCTGTTGAGGTTCACACTGGGAGTGAACAGAATGAACAGGTGTATGAATACATTAGAAGGCTACCTTACGTCAGCAGGAAGGTGAAAGAGACAAGATTGTGATGGTTCGGTGTTCATAGGGAAAAGGATGTTGAGCAGAAGAGGAACATCAGTAATTTGGAAGAAGATGATGATGTTATGGCAACCCTTAATAAAAAAAAAAAGACAATTGTGCACAGAGAGTGTTTCCTAGAAGTCATGCAAACGAGATAAGAGTGGTGTTCGCGTGACTGTGTTCACATGATACTTAAAGTGAATCAAACATTTTTGCTACTAAAGGAAACAACTTGACTGCATTACTCAAATAAAAAGAAGCCTCACTTTCAACTGACTGCCTGGTCTTTTCAAAACCTTGTTTTTTTTCTCACTGCGCCATCTTGCTATACACCTTTCAAATCTTCAGCTTCTCTGTCGATAAAAGCTCAAGTAATTCATGTGTGAATAGAGATTTGAGATGGAATAAATTATCTAAGAGAGAGCGCCACAAAGTCTCCAATAGCAAAACTCTGACAGAATGGAAATGAAAGCAAAAGGGATGAATAGTGTATTTTCACCTTGAGGTAGGCACACGGGCTTTTAGAAGTGTGACAAATGTGTGCAATATCAAAAGTTTCTTGATTTGGTGTGTCATGAGTGCAAAATGTTTTCAAATCTTGAGATCAAAGAAACACATACAGTGGTGTGAAAAAGTATTTGTCCCCTCCCTGATTTCTTACTTTATTGCATGTTTTCTACACTTAAATGTTTCAGACCATCCAACAAATTAAAAGATTAGTCAAAGGTAACACAAGTAAACCCAAAATGCAGTTTTTAAATGAAGGGTTTTATTAATAAGGACAAAAAAAAATCCAAAGCTACATGGCCCTGTGTGAAAGAGTGTTTGCCCGCTCGCTCCTGTTAAAACATCACTCAAAAAAGATCCTTAAAAGCTATAGACATCATGCCGAGATCCACAGAAATTCAGGAAAAAATGAGAAAAAAGTAATTGAAATCTATCATTCTGGAAAAGGTTCTAAGGCCATTTCTAAAGTACTCAAGCTGTATCTGCACCTCATTTCCAATTACAAATATGCAGCCCACAGGACTACATCAGAGTTTTTCACCCATTGTGGGTAAATATAAAGGCCAACACTACGTTATTCACCAACTTCACAATCAACACATTCTTCAGCTTTTGCATCCTGGCTTCAAGGCTAAACTCTGCCCTTCAAATGTGACCGAAAAAGGAAAGAAAAAAAACAACCCAACAGTATGCATTATTCATCCAGATTCAATTAAATGTGGACTGCAAGCCTCACATCTTTGATAATAATTTATGCAGCTTCATCAACAGTTCCTGATCCAGCTGCACTGGAGTCAACACATCAAAAACAATGACAGCCTTTGGTCTTTTTTCCCCGTTACCTGCTTTCGAATCACACAAATTCACATATTTAATAATCACACCATGTTTTTTACTGAATAAAAAATGCTTTTGTGACTGTTGGTGTTCACTATGGGCAGCTGTAGTCCAAGAATGTTCACAAAACCACGGTTATGTTTTAACATTACTTGCCTGTCAGTAATAAAATGATGAATGCTCATTCGGTGAAAGGTGATAATGGGAGGATGGAACATTATGTGGTCATCACGTTTCCAATTAAGAAAAAACAAAAACTCAATCTATTTGAAAGGGAAAGACACGTCATTATCTGCTAACCTGCAACATAATATATCAAATAAACTAATGAGGTTGCTTGACTGTCTCCAGTGACAGAAAAAAAAAAAGTATTACAAGCACCATAAACATGTAAATGTATCTCAAACACACACACACACACGTACAGTAAAAATATCCAAGCAACATGTTTGACATTTCCAGCGTTGCCTGCATCATGAGCATGTTTAACATAAATATGATCTAATGCCCCGACACCAGAGAGAAGTTTGTAACCATGACAACAAGGTCAGATCCAACCCAAGTTTGTGTCAATGGCCGGTAGCTACATAAGAACTAGTGGGAATGAAAAGATGGGAGAGCGACAAAAGAGACATAGCCACATCTTGTAGAATAGATACAAGCACAATATGGATGGGAAGAGGTGTAAATCTGGTGTGTGCCTTTATGCGGCTTGAAAAGTCGAGGGTAACAAGCATAGTGGCTTGGAGAGGCAATTTTCAAACCGAAGATGTGGCTTTAGATAAGCATCTTACTCTTCATGAGCCATTTGACAACAGTGAAGTGCTATGAATAAACTCAGAGGATATGTGTCAATATGGAGAGTGCTTTAGTAAATGAGGCAAAGAAGGTGAGAGAGACTATTGTAACATGCATTGCCCGGGCACACACTCGCCCGTGTGAGCAGCACACTTTGTGCGCGGCTCCCGTCTAAGTGCAAAGCCGTGACTGTGGCTGTGTTTGCTCAGCTGTGCATGTGCTCTGTGTGCCTCGGATACAATTTCTTCTCTAGTGTCCAATTTACATCCTTTGAAAGTAAATGTGTGCGAGTGTGTGTGTGTGTGTCTCAGGCACAGTGAGCGATACTGGCAATTCCCTTGAGGCAAATGGAGGCGCGGTTCATGTGACCTGGTGTCACGAGAAGTGCACATGGTTTGGATTTAAAAACAATAAGAAGCTTCAGGGACGTGAAATGTAGGCGTAGCATTCATGAAGCAGTGTGATGATATCTTTAGTAAAGATGAAGACATGACTATTTGATACTCTAATCATTATGCATTTTTACATCAAACCAAGCTTCAAAGAAATAGCAAAGCATATAAACTGTAAAATTTGTGTTTTCATATCTTGGGACACTGAAACATTCCACATTTTGATGTCTAATGTTCCTCATTTTCAAGTGTTCCTCTGTATCCTTTAAAATCCTTCAATCGTCTGTTAATTTCTTAGTTTACAGGATAGCGTTGCTGTTATATTTGACACCAGCATTCAGTCTGCTGTGCTGGTGCGGTGCCAAAACAAACACCCCGTATCAGCCCTGTCCTCCACCCACACACAGTCTTGGTGTCTCAGCAATGTCAGGATGAAACACAATCTTGCCCCTGTTGTGAAGGACAAACCCACTGGTCTGTGCTGGGCGGCCAGTGTTAGCTGCAGACTAAGCAGACGGACCGGTAGCTAAACTATTACAATTTAAAAATGAACAAACTGCTGTATTACAACCAATTGAGAGGAGATGGAAGCCAGGGAGGAATATATGGCTCTCAGATTGAACTGAGGGTGCATTAGTGTTGATCTGTGTAAAGGTGTATAAACTGTTTGGAAAATGCAACACACTGTCACATATGAGCTGAATGTTCTTGTGGTGCAGGTATTAACTGAAGTGTTCATGTTATGTAGTGGGGGCTCACAGTTATGCAAATTTTAACTCTTTATAACCCAACTGACTGCATTTGTTTGGATGGTGAGGCTGTAGCATTGTCAAAAATGATAAGTCGGCGATTGTTTTGCCCCTTTTTCCAAGATGAGCTCAACTTTCAGTATCTGGTATTCATTTATTTTGACTGTGTTTCTGACACAAATGAAAAGCTTGTTTTACAAATATGTGACACATTGATGAGTCCAGTCTGTGATTAGATCATTTTACAGTGGGTCACTATAATGTAGAGTATATGTGTAGGTCTATGTTATATCTATCTTTTGAATTGTCCAAATATAACAAACAAACTAGAAGGGGAATGAAAAACATCTGTGAATCTGTGTGAGGTGCATGATCTTTACATTTTCCATTCGCCGATAACTTTTTGATAACACCTGCCATACACACTCAAATGCTTGAAATGTTGAAAACACTGTGGTTTGCCTACCCGGTTGCGAGTTCGTACTGTGCCTGCAGAGAACTGTACGATGTGAACTCGCACCGATATAGCTGTATGAAAAAGCAATCAAAATGCAACTACAGTTTGTCGCTCAAAGCGGAGCGGTTGAAAAGATGAGCATGACGTGTTTATACTAATGACATCACTTGTGTGATACTGACCTGGTAAAAGTAAGGATTGGGCTCAGATTCTCCAACTCCATTAAAGTCCTCCACGTTAATGAGCTGGAAGTCGAAAGTCAGGCCGGGGTTGGGGACCTGGAACTCGGGAAGTTGCTGGACGTGAGGCAGGTTGCCCAAGTGCTTATAGCGCCAGTTGTACAGATTACACAAGCTGCAGGACAATGAGAGAGAAACATACATAAGTATATATGTATTTGAAAATAAAGTTCATCTACAGTGAATATAGAAATGTGATGTTCTCAGTTGACCCACCTCGCACGGGCACGGCCCTGTGCATCGAGATCTATGGTGGGCACGCCCAGGCGCACGCATCTGGTGAAGAGAGATTGCTCCATGTTGGAGTATTTCTGGAAAGCCATGTTTTTGATGACTGGGGGCAACTGGTGGTGGTCTCCAATCATGATCCAACGCTTGAGTCTGCTGTAGCCATCTTCTGGGTTCTGCACAGAACAGAAAGACATTTTTTATTGAAAAAATGTGAGATACTGATCAAACACTTTGCGTAAAAAAGTTAATTTGGATTTATAACTTTGCCTGAAAGAATCAACATTACATTTGTAAAGTCTGACTAAGGTTAGATGTAATCAGAATTCATATTGCGCTATTAATCCAAATACAAAACCTATTTTCATGGAAACAGTAAGTTCACCTAATAATGTGGGTTTAATATTCAGTGGCGGGTTTTATGTAGAATTCTTCAAAACAACAGAATGGGGGGGGGGGCTTCAGAAACAAGACCAACAAAAATGTAGACATGCAGTGTGGACACCTGACTCAGCCAATCAAACGAGCAGTGACATGGTGGTCATGGCGGGGGGATGAGAAAAAAGATGCAGGTGCTTAACGTTGTTAACAAGCTGTTCAAATTCTTTAAATGCTGCATGGTCAAATGACGTTGAGGTCATGAGAGGGATAATGGCTGGAGAGAAACCAGCGACCCTGGAAATCCATGTGAGGAATCAGACTATATGTAACCAGGAAATAACTGAAGTTGGCAAAGTTGTATTGTAAAGCTTGCGTGTGCATACTCATTCATTTGTGCCCAATTACAGTATATAAAAATGTTAACAGGAGTTTGTTTTTATTGTCTTTCTTTCAGGAACAGAAGGGAGGTTTATGATCAGGGTGTTCATAAAATACAGTATCTGTTTAATTGCTTGATTTTTCAATATAGGGGGATTACATTAAAAGCCAGGATGGCGATACTGTTGTACGGTTGTCTATGTTATACCGATAAATCAAAAGTTCAGTTGGAGATTGGCTTGACACAAAACTGATGCTCAAAGCCTTGTAATTCTAAACCTGGTTTCTTCATTGAAATCAGCGATCAGGCTCGATGGCTGAATAAAAAATGGGTAGAGGGGGAGGAAAACAACAGAAGGCTCCGAATGTTTCTCCTCAGGAAAGAGAGATAAAGAGAGGAGCCCAGGCAGGCCTGTTGGATTGGCTGATGTGATTAACAATCTCATCTGTACACAAAAATTAGCACTATCTCAGACAATTAGGCACAACTTAGACGAATTCCATTAAAATGCTTGCAGTCTATCAGTGCACCCTAACAAGGAAAGTCAGGTAGTAGATAAGATTGGTGTATAAACTTGATTAAGTGGTTTATCCCTTACATACCTGGTAATTACTCTTAATTCTAAAGCATATCAAGATTATTGGGTTCAATACGTTACCTGTAACAAAAGCGGGATGAAGGTCTCGATCTCCAGGATCTGTGCAGCTTCTTCCATCAAGATGTTGTCATACTAGGGAAAAGGGAAAAAAAAGAGGAAAGAAAATGTAGCACAAACTATAGTGAAAGGTACAGTAGTACGAGATGTAGTGAAAAAAACAAACAGTAATGAAGTAGTGAAGAAACAGTAGTGAGAGGTTTGTCTCCTGTGAAGGAAGTGTACCTTGAATCCCAGCTCCACCAGGTCGTGCCGTTTGAGGGCAGCGTGTGTGCAGGTCATGGCGATGATTTTGGCTTCCTTCACAAGGAGATACTTGGAGCGGTCTAGTCCACTTCTCAGCAGCTCAAAGGCCCTGAACTCCTTTTGGGCACACCGGAGAGAAGACGAGGGATCAGAGGATGAAAGGCTGCATGCACTGTAGCATCTTATAAGAAGGAGTGACTAATTATGTTGGTCACAATGTATAAAGCCTTCATGTATTTTTTTTTTTTGGGGGGCCTGATGTTGTTAGAAGAAAGTTTAAAGGCAAACTGACAAAAGGATGGACAACTCCGAACTTCAGCAATGTCACAAAAGACAATTAAATGATAGCAACACCAAGCACCCTGCTTTTGTAACGGGATCTATCATTAACATAATCCTACTTCTTTCTACTCTCATTAGAACTGAGCCTCTATCTTTTCCCATGATGCAGTGATTAAGTGACTCGCCAGCCACGGGGCTCCTCTGCGGAGAATACACTGGATGCAGCTTGTTGTTCGATAACAGCGGCTCGAGGAGAACTTTGGCGCCGCTTTATTATAGATTTTATTCAGCTATGGGAAAATTAGGAAGACATACTTTTTAAAAAATACAAATCAGTTCACTTTTGAGAGCTGAAATCGTGGCACTAAAAAATATCACTGCGGGGAAGGCACAGAGGGGGTATGTGGGTAAACAGGCTATTTTCAGGTCGCCACACAAGCTGTGTAGGGCAGGGAAGGAGGGAGTGACGGAGGGAGGAAGAGAGGAGAAGACTCGGACAGCGCAGAGATATAAATATTTGATGTGTTACTATTTTTGCATTAATATTAAACCAATCAAAACATGCAATATTGATGAGGTCTATTTTTAACCCCCATGGCTCCAGAATGGTTGAAGTGTGAAAGGAAGATGGTGAGGACTGGCAGAAAATGAGCAGAGAAAGAGGAGTCGAAAACAAAAATAACTTAAAAAGGGGTAAGGATATAGTGGGAATGGAGAGAAGTGAAAATAATATGTCTATGCAGGAGCCCAGGAGGCATAATACGTCCGTGTCTGTCTCGCAATAAATTGGGAGGATATCCCGATGATACGCTTAATTTAAAACTGCTTTTGCATTTCAAGAGGTAGATATGCTCATTCAGCACAACATTTTTTTTTTGTTACAATGCACCACAGCAATACCTCTTAATGGGCGTACAGATTTCACTGCAGCATGGGTGAGGCTGAGGGAGGAGGGAGAGGTGCGGTGATGCAGTGATACAGAGGCCAGCCAGATAAATCAAGGTCACCACACATGTTGGGATATTACCTCCAGCCAATAACTTCTTTATTGCTTTTCAGAGACCTTCCTGGTGTTCCCATAAATCTGAAATGTTTTTGTTATCCCTATAGAAATATTCGACGGGCTGAGGAAGAACAATAAAGTATCTCAAGGAGTGAGAGAATACAGTGACAGAATAAAAAGTGAACAGTAAAAGGCTTCATAATTATGTGTGGCCAGTCATTTCAGCAGGGATCTGCTAAGTACCATTTGAAATACACTGAAATACACGTTTACAATACATGTACAGTGTGTTTGATGTGATGAGACTGAAGCAAGGAGGCAGGTGATGACTAAAGCTTGTAGGCTGCAAATGCAACCAGGAAGAGTCAGAGCACTCGCTATTAATCTGCAACAATCTGTCTGTGTGGTAGACAGGAAGGCAGCTCGGTGTGCATGAGAGAAGACACAACACCTGCACAAACAGCTGTAGCAGGAAAGAGAGATCAAATACAGCTGGCAGAGCTTCTGCAGGAACAAAAAGAAGTAACAGAGCTAAAATCTCCACCACCGATTTAAGTTTGGGCTTCACAGGGCTCCAGTGGTCAGCGTTTGAGAATATTCTCAGTTGGAGTCTGGGTTGAGCCTGGGGGTGTGTGTGGGGGTTTGCATGTTCCCTCTGTGGTTTGGTCTGTATCCACAGCACAAGCATGCATTTCGCTGGACCGAAAATCTAACATGCCTTTGCCCATCATGACAGACCGATGATTTAGATTTGTTAACTGCATACTTGTCGCTCTTTCTATCTTCATATAAAATGTTCAGGTGCAATGATGCGAGCTCTTGAAATAGAATTACCTCGCCTTATTGCTCTCAAATAACCTCTTTATCTCCCACTGGGTGTTGCTCAGAGGAGTGAGGAAACCTGGCGTAGTCATGCCTGTGACCTTCTTACCTCCAGCTGGGTAAAGATCTTCTTGATGTGACGGTAGCAGCCTTCTGCGATGTCCATGTCCTCATCATAGGACCGACCCTTGAACACAGGCTGCGGGGCATTGGAGAAGTACTTGTGGAAGGGGAAGTGTGCGGCGACAGCCTCCACCTCAACCTCTATGCCTTGTTTGGGCCTGACTTTGCTCGTGTACTCCTCCCAGCGTGAGATCACCTGTGGAGAGAGTCGACATTCATTGAACACCCTCTAAATAAGTCCCAGTGGTGATATTTGGAGTTTTGCTTGTTTTTGTGTCATAACATAAACAAAAACAAGCCTTCTGAATAAAGAAAGGCAGTTTCTCGGCACGTTTTAATTGCTTGAAAGATGTTGCTGTCTACAATTTGCTGCATGAGCACAAACGGAGTCCTGCCCAGGCTGGGCTGAGAGGTGCATCTTGTATTTTTTTTATGGGGAAAAAAAAACACTAGACAGAAATGAACAAATGAGAACAGATAGCTTCACTCTTAGTGAAGTGCCCCCACTGAGTACCTAATAAACCAGCTTCAACCAAACAGCAGGGTAGCCTAGTTCTATAAATACCTCTGTGAAAAACAACTTTAAGGAAAGCATTAATGAGTCTGCTGGAGGACTCAACTTAATTGCATGTTAAGTGTCTGACTGTCTGCATGGGCTATTAGGACCACCACGGAAACCTGAAGCATCTCTACATATGCACAAGGCAAAGAAGTCTGCGGAGGAAGTCACTGTTGTTGGATTTTGAGAGCTAAAATAAAAACAACAACTCAAAGGTGGGTTGCGAATCCAGTTTCTATGAAGGATCGTCAACAAGGAACAACAGCGGGCTGGCAAAACGCCAAGATGGCATCATGCACAGCATAAGACAAAACACTTCTAAATTTAAAGCTTGGTTGGATCTCCATATGTATAATGTACTCCACTGAAAATTATCTGATGTAGGATGTAATATGAACTGCATAGACAACCAATGCAATGCTTGGCTATATTTACTGTTTATAAATGTCTCATGTTGTTGTTGTAAAGTGATACTGAAGTGACAGCGAGATAAACAGGTTCTTACTCGAGCTTCCACTGCGGATGACACCCTGCACTTGTTTATGCTACAAATGTCTATTTTAGAAGCCTTAAAGTGAAGAATGGGAAGGCGAGTTTCTGCAGTAGCAATTCTGCTGCAGTCTGAGGGGACGGTAATAATGAGGTGACAAGAGTAAACAGTGAGGGCTGAGCAGGTTTCTAAATATTTGCAGTCTCGGCGAAAAGAGCAGCGAGTCTTGGGGATTGAAACTTCAATAATGTCTGTATTTGATTGGCATGAAGGGTCTCAGCAACAGGACCGACATTAGAGAAATCCATTGTAATTAATTCAGCAAAATCTCTCCTGGATCCCTCTAACACGCGCTGTCTGTAAATCAACAACAAAATCCAAACACAGGTTTAAAACATGCCAAGTCAGAGTCTCACCTGGTAGAGGTAGAAGTGGCCGGCGGTCTCACAGGTGTAAGAAACGTCCCCGGGAACATCCAGGCTCTCCTGTAACCTCCCCACCTCTCTGAGGAGCTCCAGTCTTCTAGCCAGGACATAGTTCACTCTCCCATACCTGCAAACAGTGCACATAGTGCAGCAGGTCAGAAATGGAAGGGGAAAGAGAAAAAAAACCAAAAAAAACTGAAGGACAAACTTTATCTGAATTATAGTTGCTCATCGCTGACCATGAATAATTAAAACACACGGGTGCATCAAACAATTGCAGCAAAATAGAAAAATATCAAATTCAAAACAATGAAACATCCATATTGTGTAGCTTTATGAGGCAAGAACTGAAATTATGCAAAAAAATGTTGGCTGTTTTTTAATCTCATTCTTATTTTCAGGGTATAAATGATAAAATAAACATTTGAAGAAATGCTCGACATTTTTTTGTTCATACATTACGAGTGTGGAAATACACCATCAAAAATCTTTTCAATAATATCCTAATGTTTTGAGAAGCCCTACAAAACTATATGTGTATATGTATTTAAAACTGCTCACTTCTTCACTTAAACTTTGCATAGCGAGGGTTAGTTGAATCTAGACATGCATAACCAACCCCATGAAATAATTTAATGTAAAATTTGATTCAGAAATATAACAAACAGCGTTGTCTTGAGATCTTTTTTTAATTAATTATGTTGAATTTTAATTGCCTGGTTGTGGCTGCCTGGGGACATAAACAGAGTAAAATATGCATAAAAAAGAAGAAATTATTAGTAATAATGACTCATTTAGTACAGAAGTTACTGAGGACAGTGACTATAAACAACTGCATTTTGTGGAGTCTCTATCACGCGTCTCATTATTATGCAGTTTAAAAGTGATTATTAGATGGCAATGGGACGAAACACAGAAAGACGGGAAGTAGGAGGGGAACAGGATAATGACAGAGGTGAGGACTATTTTTAGAACCTCTCCAAAGTTTCTCAGTCAGCAGATGACTCAAAGACGATGACACCACTGTGCCCGTTTGGCCTGAATAATATTAAATAAAAATGGCAAGCGACCTTGATTGTCTGGATGACACACCTGGAACGGATGCGGCGAGACCAAAAAAGAAAAAAAAATTGTGCGAGTCTGCATTGGCTGAAAAGACTATCATATTAAATACATGTCAATTTTGCGAATATCAGCAGAGGAGTATTTCATCCCCCAAAACTAAAGTGGTATAATGACCCGGAAACAAGAAGTAAATAGTGTCCCCCATGCTGCCACCAAGATCTACTTCCAGAACCTCATTAAAAGTGCACAAAATTCATAACGAAATGCAGGGAAGTATTGTTAATTGATGCTGTAGCTTCCTCTTTGTTAGGTATTCAGAGAAGCACTGCCAACCATCTTTTTTTTCCCTTCTGTACACAGCGTTAATTAAAACTCTCCCGACTCTCTCCTCTCGCTGGTGTCAGTGGGGTGGAAGAAGTGTGGAGTCTGCATGTTGCTATGAGGCAGGCAGGAACATATTAAATGCTGCTAGCTAAAGCTCTTTCTTTTATGTCTGTGTCGCTGCATAATTTAGGAATGGAAGGGATGCGCAGACTGCAGATTTCACATGGCGCTATTCATGCTACAGTCATGGATTCACAATTAGCTCGGGTCACTATGGGTACAGCAGATGAGAGAGGAGTACAAACCCTCCCTTCTTCATTTGGAGTTGATGCTAGAAGCTACAGGGTGCATTCTGCTCATTTACCACAGAGGGATGGGTTGGCTATTAACAATGTAGGTTATATAGAATCTTTAAATAGTAAGAACACGAAAAGAGTGTTCATGTTCAAGACACTTAGCTATTTTTACTTAGTGGGAGCTAAAAACACTCTACTAGAAAAAGAAAGGGGGGGGGGGGCTCATCCCTGATTCATTCTGTACTCGTGGTAAATATAGCAGCAGCCATGGAGAACTGTAAATGTTTTGGGTATCTTGAGATAATCTGTCGTTCTAAAGTCTGTCAGGAGTGCTTAAAATGCACTGACCCCACTTTCTCTATTCACGTCCTCATACGATCCCGTAGTAAGGACTGAGTCACTTTGCTTCAAGGCATTTTACGCGCACGCACGCACGCACGCACACACACACACACACACACACACACACACACACACACACACACACACACACACACACACACACACACACACACACACACACACACACACACACACACACACACACACACACACACACACACACACACACACACACACACACACACACACACACACACACAGTACTACAGAGGCTTCTTTAAAGGAGCGATGGTGGTTTTTTATTAAAGACTTTGTTTATTGTCACGCCATCGCTCTTGAATGAGAAAGACTTATTTACCACAGTATACCTGTTGTCCTGTTATTTTTAAATAATTTATAAATAAAATATTTAAAAGAGAATGAGAAAGACTGCCATGCATTTTATCTGTGTTTATACAATGTGTTTGTTTATATTCAGATAATTCCCTTCATCAATGGTCGCATCCTCATTAAAAGAGCTGAATAAACTGTATCTTAGTAAATTGAGATGAAAATTTGTAGTAGATGTAATTATTCATTTATTTGGTCACTTATTTTTATTAATTCATAAGACTTCATAAGACTGACAAATATTTGGAACTGGGTTAACTTAGATTAATATTTCATATTAAAATCAATTCCCCAAACTTTCAGAATAACTTACTATGATTTCTATATTATTCAAAGCAATGTGCAGTTACGGAATTGGGCTGATTGCAACACTTTTTTCCTTAAAAGTGTGGGGTTATGTTGTTGTCGAGGTCTAATATTAAGCTGGTTTTATGCTATTGTGCCTCAGAAACAGGAGAAAAATGTTATATGCCCATAGTATTAACAGCACCTAATTCAATGCGCTTTTTTATAATTATTTTCACTTCTTCATGTGTTCTGGAATAGTGATGAATGGGTTAATCAAGTATGCATTGCGTCTGAGCGCAGGGCTGCAGGGGCAGATCTTTTACACTGGCGCCAAGTTGTGAGAGTCCAGTGATGCTTGATGAAGACAAAGCAGGACTGCGGCCTGGCCTATGAGAGTATTGAACAGCCCTGTCACACATTTGGCTTGGACTCATTATGCATGTGGCCAACTGCTTTCCCTGTTCCCTGTGTGTGTACGTGTGTGCAGCCGTGGTCAACTGGCCTCGGCACTGCAGAAGCAGTCGGCCTGCTCATTTGCCGAATGCACTTTCACACATTCAAATGTGAATTCATGTCGTCTCACTTTTCACATGTGTTTATTTGTTTGCTTTGGTGCACCTAATCTTGTGTGTCCTGGCTGCACCCGCCGTCTGCTGTCCTCACCTGCTGAAGTCCTTCTCGGTCTCCAGCTCCTCCTCTCCGTGGCCCAGACGCAGGAGGTGGCGTTCGTCAATGTCAAGAGCCATGATCTTTTCAAACAGCTGGTTCAGAGCCTGGTGATCAAGAAACCAGAAAAGCCAGCACAAACTGTCAGACATGGAAACCTTTTTTCCACCCCATATGTTTATTTGAGTTTTTAAGTATATGGAAGGTAAACTTCTTTGGGGAATATAAATGGCCAGGGTATGTAGCAGGAGAATAATTGCAGAGCTGTGCTTCGAGTGGATAAGGGTCCTTCTGGTGTAAAACAACAGCTGATTACTTTATGATTAAATACCAACGGGAGAAGACACACAGGGGAGCTAAGATTTTTCCTTTCTTCATAGTTTGAATATGACTGATTAATGGGCCGTTCAGAGCACAGGCTGTAAACGAGCCTGATGCATGGTTGTGAAGTTCAAAAGCCTGTATGGAAGTGCTGTGTGCGGGTTGTTTACCTGATTCGAATGTGTTACAATGAGGGTCCTCTGCTCAGGAAAGTTGTGATAGAGGTTTGAGATGATCTGAACTGCAACATCAGTCTTTCCTGTACCGGGAGGTCCTACAACCTGGAGAGAGAGAGAGAGCGATGTGGTAAGAAGGGTTTAGAAAAATAAAAAGATTTCCATGAACAAAAAAGCCACAATAACATGACCACAATCCCATGTGTGAATACACAGGCACTGCTTTGTAGAAAACGTAGTTGTTGTGACAGCCAGACCATGGGCATGTCACAACAGGCCAGAATAGAACCCCACTGTTAGCCCTGGTCAGCCAGACCCAATATAATGTGGTGTCACTGGGCCTGTAAGGACAGGACAGCTCGAATAGAAAAAAAAAAAACTTAAAAAAGCAAATGTAAGAGCCTTTCAAGTCTCCCTTTTCTACCGTTATTAGCATTTCATCCCTGTGTACAAGTTACCATGATAAAAAGCCTCATATTTTCTTAACTGGGAAGAGCAGAACATTTAATTCACTGAATAAATATTCATGAAACAGGGTGGTCTTAGTGTGGGTCTCAGGTGAGGAATCGCCGCTAAAATTAGCAGGTACAATTACATCTTCCTGCATAAATCAGAGCATAATAAGCACCTTGGTTTTCCCCAGAAAGCCAGGCAGTGTTGGATGTAGAACGTGTTTGTTATGGTTGCTAATGACTATGACATATGCCAATAGGGAAGGTTAGAAGGGGCGAGGAGAGGTTCAGAGAAAGGTATGCATGCAGAGTTGTTTTACGACGCTTGTTGATAGCTCCTTTGCCATATTTACCTCAGATGGCTGAAGAATAAATAACTCCAGCCAAGCTACAAGAGTCCACTCAGCACATGTCGCATTACTCTTGACATAACAACAGTCAGCTGGAATACCTTTGTTATGAATGTGCATATCAAACTGTTGCCTCTGTGGCTCTTTAAAATTTCATTTCATGCTGTAGCCAAGACAACAGATGGGTTTCCAATGCAACTTCTTAACTATGGAGATATGCTTGTCTGAAAAACACATTTTGTAGAAAAAAATATAGCTGAATTCTCACCATGGTTAGTCCTGGCTGCATCCCGGCTCGAATGGCTTCGATCTGAGTAGGTGTGAACTGAATTGTATTCCTGAAAGAAATTGGAATTCTCCGTTATATTTGAGCAAATTCCATGAAAAAATGAATACGCTTGACAAATTACACAATCTGTGAGGGTTGCTTTGAGGGTTGCTTAAGTGTTCTGACACCATGTGGTTTCAAAATGCAAACCAGTATTCTGGTTAAAACATCTCCGTTTTGTTCAACGAAGGTAACGGCAAGAAAAATGCCAAATCATTTTCAATTTTTTGACCCTTCCTCTTAACTGTGAACAGAAAGCTCCAGGTTTTGACCTCTCACCGTTTAGGTTGGTTGTAGGGATATGGCCCACGATTTGGAGTAACGTAGGGTTCGACTATCAGAGTTCTGTCTTCTTCTTTGTCCTTTGTCTCTTCGTCAGCCTTCCTCTTCTTCCCTTTGTTGGTATTGTTAGTGATGGGGAACTTGATTCTATTGAGGCAGCCAGATGACCGAAAGAAAGGGATAAATACAATATGATGAAGAATCTGGGTTAAAGCCACGGTTATAATAGGAAGTATCAGGCATAAAAACTTGCCAGCACAAGTAGCAATGACTTATGTGGCAACTTTTGTAAAAAAAAAAAAAAAAAAAAAATACATCATCTGAAAAGACATCATGTAATGAATTAATTCATGTGAGGTACACACTGAGACCAGCTTTGTTCATTTAACTGAATGGTTTTTTTTTTTACCAATTGTATCAATATATAACGTGTTTGTCGTTTACCTGAACGGGGGCACTTGCAGTTCAGGCTTCTCCTCGGTCACCTCGATCATATTATCGGGGAAACATGAGCGCAAGTGATCCAGATTCAAAAAGGTGTCATTGAAATCCAGCGTGGATATTTGATTGGGCATTTTGGAATAATGTGCACTTCCGGGGTCACCATAGCCGAGGATGATGTCGTGAAGCCAGTCTGGGACCACACATTCAGTGTTCATCAGGTGTCTGATGGTCTCCAGCACAGCCTAAAACACAAAGATGTGAAACGACAGACGGACGTATATCAAACTCCTGAGATCGAAAACTGAAAGAGGAAACCCAACTGAATGAAGCCACATCGCAAAACAAGACAACCATTCCACAAGAGGGAGTTTAACAGGATAAAAATAACTTTGTGGCGGCCTGATGGGGCAGCAGGTAATTTGTAAGTCTGTCAATTATATTTTAATGAGCCGCAAACTGTCTAATACCCTGTTCATCAAACACTGTTTGAGGAACTGTGTTTACTTTTATGTGTCATACATCAAAGATGCACAACAATGTTTCTTGAACACCCATTAATTCCTGCATTTCTCAAGGTCTGAAAAAAAGGCCCACTTCAAAAACATCTGTCACTGCACAGGCTGTAAAAGACAGAAATGGGTGTTCAGAATTGGAGATAGCACATTTGACAAAGCATTAATGAGATGGTGAGACGTTTTATGCATGGTTTAAGATTCCGAAAATGTTGAACAAAATGAAGTAAAGCATCAAGAATGCCGTCAAAAGCTCAGGTGGTTAATTAAGTCATGACCTTAAGAAAGATTTTTGTAAAATTGCCACAAACCACAAGCAATAAAATCTTATTAACCACAGATGTGCTTTTTTTATTAAAAATCTGAAGGGGCCCCACATGTTCCACTGACTGTGTAACACAGCCAGGATTTCCCACAGAAAACATTGTAACCTTACGACATACTTTATAGCTGTAACAAGGGGATTCTTAAAGGAGACAGAGGGGTGGATTTCACTGGGAAAGCCTTGAGTGGGTGGCAATATCAGAGCTGCCCTGGCCCCAACCTTACAGCTCCAATACCCTGGAGAGTATAATACATGTGATACATCACTCAAGGTGGTGTTGGTGTGACCATAGCTCAAGGTCTGAAGATAAAGCACTCGAACGCCACATACAACGAGGCCTGATCAGTGCATCCGAACCTTGAAGTTGTTCTCCTTGGGCTTGCGTCGCATGATGATGTTGAAAGTCTCATAGGGGTCTTCGGTGCCGCTCTGAATGCTGCTGGTCATGTCCTGCTGATACTGGTTCGGGTCAAGCCAGACACGGAACGTCCTCGCATCTCCTCGCAGCTTGGGCTTCGGCTCAGGTCCTAAAACATGAAACACGCGGTTTTGGTGATCACTAAAACGCCATGATTGTCATTTCTAATGTTAAAGGTCAGTTCAAGTCATTTTAACTTAATTTAAGATTCAGCAGCTGTTGGGCATTCCAAAGCAACTGAATCAAGCCAGCTGGGCTTGATCAAAAGCTTTGCAAAAATGTCTTGGTCTTTATCCAAGAGGCTTCATCAGTTCACGTTGTTACTTTGACCGTCTCAGGCTCACTGATAATGCCATTTGGATAAGTCTTGAAATATCTTCCGAGACATATGACCAAGTCCAATTGACTTGATGCAATTGCTTTGAGATGCCTCCCATCTGGAGAAGCTAAAATATCCAGATACACTGTTTGGCTATGGCAGTTCTGCGGCTCATCCTGAAACTTCATGTGGAGCTGATCCAAGCTGACTATGGGCCAAAGTAGGGTACACTCTGGTCCGGTAGGCCATCATGAGACAGTCACACATGTTCAAAGGACAAAATTAGCCTCAAACACATATTTGTGGACTATTGGAGGAAACTAACATGCAAACACAGATCATGCAATCTGCACTAAAAGGCTGAAAAATGTCAACTCAAACTAGGGATAGTCTTTCTTTGAGGTGGCACTCACTATACCACTGTGTGACATGAGCATTTTCTAAGGTAGAAAATTACAACTTCAACAGGCAATTTCAGCTTTGGGATCCAAAAAAAAGACGAAGAGAAAACCTTAAAGAGCTGACCAAGCCTTGCATGCTGCAGTCCCATGTATCTCTCAGGAGCAGGAATTACATGTTGACTGACAGGCCACAGGCTTTAGGCTTTGTCCCAACGGGAGTCTCTGTGGTGCAGCAAGTGCAGATTTCACAGATTTCTCAATAGACCCCGTGTGGCGCTGCAGGGCACAGCGCAGGAAAGTGAAATCAATCTTGTCGGCTTCTGATGTGTGCGCCCATGCGCACGTGTACCGTTATGTGGGGATCATCAAATCCCCTTACTAAAATGAGAATGGTGATCGCTTAAGAGTGGAAGCTACAACCTCAACACTATGTGGTAACAATGTGGACAGCTGGGCCAAGGTGTGTGAGTCGGTATAACATGCATGAGCCATCCTATTAAGCTGTCAGTTATTTAAAGCAGGGGATAAATAACCTGTAACAGTCATGTAAGTTAAAACGAATATGTATAATTGCAATATCGTATTTTTTCCTGTTTATAAGGTAGTGAGTCATTTATCAGAGTCCATGAATGCACATCTAATTTTTTTTCCCTACATACCTTCACCAAGTGCCCAGTGATTTTTGTGACATCAGCCCAGTAGCCCAAGTAGCACTTATCCCTGTTGGGGATCTGAAAGTTTAACCAAGCCGACATTGGCAGGGCCTGTTGCTTGGCATAATGTCTATTTAAATAACCCTTCCCTCTGCATATTTAATCCGAACAGATGAGAGAGGATGGGGGAAAGGGAGCTTCAGCACATGTACACATGTTCTGACAGAGAGAAAAGGCAAACACTTGAAGGCAAACTCGGGTGAACCAACCACTCGGACATGCTGCTTTGGGCTGTATGGAAGCGCTCCACATGGAAAACTGAGGTCGTTTTATCGTATGAATATATTTGACTTTCCAGGAAAAACTAGATATTTCAGTTGGTTCGGAGGCTATTTTTCATGTCTTGACAGACTAAACAATCCTTTGCATGTGATGACAGCACCTTTGAAAGCCTTTGTTAGACAAATACAGTAACTCACTGATATAATTTCATCCTGTACTGAAATAAATTTTGTAATACCAGAATGCACTGTTAAATGACAGAGAAAATACTTGTAATGACATCATTCTGTTGCTGTATCGAAAACAGCATCATGGATGTCATGCGACTAGTTCATAGAGAAAAATGGCTGAAAGAGGCTCTATGAAGTATCCTGAAGTGTCAATCTGAGTTGAAATCCCATGTTTGTACTTTATGTTTTCCTATGTTTGAATTACATTAATATGAAAATTATCTATATGTAATGTATTTTTGTCTGTTTGGTGTATTGCACATGTGCATTCAAAGTTGTGGCTAAGGCCTCAAAAAAGCCATTTAAAAGGCTACAATGTAAAAGATGGGATTTTAGAAAGAAAGAAATATATATAAAAAAAGATATATTTTTAGCAAATACATTGTAAAATATGAATTGAGAACCAAAGGGAACATCCTTATTCAAGCTCTCCTTTTGAAACCAATGGATACATACAAACCTATACTTAAATCCAATAAATAAAGATAAGTTCAGGGACCATGGTTCTTAGATGTTGTTGTTGACCTTAGGTTAATAGTATTTTAATGGGAACAGTTCAGGTCTCGCATTGAGTGTCGCCATGACAACATCAGTCTGACCCCCGTCCTGAAGATAAATTGCCAGAGATGATGGTGTGCAAGTCAGACGAGACGGTAGCTGCCATGTGCCACTCTGCGTGTGTGTGTGTGTGTGTGTGTGTGTGTGTGTGTGTGTGTGTGTGTGTGTGTGTGTGTGTGTGTGTGTGTGTGTGTGTGTGTGTGTGTGTGTGTGTGTGTGTGTGTGTGTGTGGGTGTGTGTGTGTTGGCGGAGGAACAATCGAACACACCTTCCTCGATAACACGCCCCTTGTCGTCCAGCATTCCCTGCACCTCGCAGCCTCTCACGTACACCAGGCCAGTCTGGTCCACGAAGGGCTGGCGCCGGTCGAATCGTGTGCCGTAGAGCAGGTTGGGCCTCACAGTGATCAGAAAGCAAACGTCGTGCTTCCGCAGGCCTGTGAGAAGGGCGGATTGAAACGGGGGTAAAAAGAATTTGAGCCAGAAATAAAGAGACGGGAGAAACAGAGACGGGAATATGAATGAGAAAGGTTTGATGGGAGAGGGAGTAGCAGTGTGGAGGAGTGGAGAGATGGGAGACAAACCACCCTGTCAGCACTTGCCTGATCTTTAAAACATGAAGCTTCCCGGTGGGGGAAACAGCGAGTGAGAGAAAAGTACGGAAGTCATACTTCGTCAACTCACTCACAAAAGAAAAAAAAAAGAATAACTCACACAAAAGTAGCTGTAAAAAGACTGTCGATTCTTGATAACTTATTTCTTAACGAAATCAAAGGATAATAATTCCTCAGCACACAATTTCTACAATAATTGGCTCAATACACTCTGGCATACAAAGGAAAGAAAGCTGGTTATTCTTATTTAATAGGTGAAAGGAAAACTGGTGGGATTTAATCCATTTTATTGACCTGACTCATGAAGCTTATACGCTGGAGAATAATTGAGAGATGCAATAAAATGAAAATCTGGAAGAGTGGAGGAGTAGGAAAACAATATGCAAGAGCTGATATTGCATAATATATTTTGTCATAAATCTTTCTGCCATTCCTTTTCACGAATTGTATCAAATGTCGAGATTCAGTGCATCGTAAAGAAAAGTGAATCTTAAAATATGGCTTTGGAATAAAACTACTGAATGATTTTACCTTCCCACTCATTTTTGATATGATCTTGGACATTGAGGTTGATGGTGACGTCAGCACGGACGCGAGCTGGCCAGCTGTCTCCGATGTTGGGCTTGGCGACCTCTACGATGGAGAATGCGGTGATGGTCTGAGCCATCCTCGCCCAGCCGCCAAACACCACGCCGCCATACTCCGACTGCCTGTGAAGAAGGACAGATGCGACAAGAAGTTAAGACAAGAGCTGTGGGCAATTGACAGGACTGAAAATCAGTTGGATTCAGGGCAGCACATGGCAGTGCTGCTTATTTATTTACTTCTGGAGGAACAACAGGAAAGTTGCTACATTACTTGACATAATGGGAGCACTTATTATGTTAAGCAATGGGTTTCCAAATGTGGTGTACCAAATGTCATAGTCGTTTAATAAAATATTATCAATGTGCTGTGCCACAATGGGAGATATATATATATATATACACAAAAAAGATTTTCATTCATTTAAGTCAACATTGGTGATAGTGGAGATTTAAAGCACTTTGGGGCATCTCAGAATCCAAATTTTATGAAATCCTACTTGTACAATGTAGCATAAAATTAACAAACGACTGATAAAATCTCATCAGTGGGGGATTCTAAGCACAAAGTGAAGTATTGATTCAGATAGATGTCAGAATTGGAAACCAACATATCAAATCACAGCTTTTAGCACAGCCTTTAAAATGTGTGTGTGTGTGTGTGTGTGTGTGTGTGTGTGTGTGTGTGTGTGTGTGTGTGTGTGTGTGTGTGTGTGTGTGTGTGTGTGTGTGTGTGTGTGTGTGTGTGTGTGTGTGTGTGTGTGTGTGTGTGTGTGTGTGTGTGTGTGTGTGTGTGTGTGTGTGTGTGTGTGTGTGTGTGTGTGTGTGTGTGTGTGTGTTTGTTTTTAATGATGAATAAGAGCAGAATATAAGAAGTCAACTTGTCTTGGACACTATTACCACTAAGGACATCTCACCATGGTTTCATGCGCCAAATCACATCTTCTATGTCTTGTCTGATCTCGTAGGTGGACTCCAGACGAAACAAGTTGAAGTTTCTCAGCAGGTAGTCATGGAGGGTTAGAAACTGAAGGTTCAGCTTGGGGAGAGCCAGGCAGCCTAAACAAGAAGAAAAGCAGTGAAGCACATTCCGTCTGGAATAGAACTCAATTACACAATTCTGTAGTTTTAACAAAGTTTTAACAGAGGCTTTGCATGTCAGGCTTCAGTAACTTTTAAAGAAACGTGGCAAAAGCATTTCCCATTTCGAGAAATTTCTCGTTATTACTTGTGAAGTTGGTAATTTTTGCATATTTTAACAATCTTACAGAACTGACATGAAGTGGCGTTCATTTTTAGAACTTGAAAAAGAACAAAAGATGGAAAAAAAGTTATATCTATCAAGTACATTAAGGAGATGGAGATTTCAATGCCAAAGTACCATATAAAGTGCTTTAAGAAGGTTTAAGAGATAACATAAGGTGTTGTATCAGGTATGAACAGTGCAGAGGTAACAGAGCAATCAAGGCATGTTATAAAAGTACGCATCACTATAAACAACATGATTTCAAAGTGTAAACAATAGCAAAATGATTAAAAAAAAATGCAAAAAGAAGTAACTGGTGTGATTCCTAACTAAATTCCTTCATTCAAAATGAAGTCAAAAGTCAAAGGCTGAAACAAATTGAGCTGAATAGAAATAAATTATTAAATGGGCTTCCTGGCGTGTTTCTATCAGTTGTAGCTACCACATTTCAGTTACCATTGAAATAGCTTTCATTTTCTAAATGGTTGCTGACCTTGTATGTAGACATGAGCTCTGCTGCACATTAAGCTACAAGACACATCAGTAACACAATTACATGTGACAGTCTATATACAATGCGCACCTTCGCCTGAGTAGTACTCAGTTGGGACAATGTTCTCATCCCAGATGATCTTCTCTGTTGGATAAAGGGGCATCAGGTTAAGCTGCTCGATCTGAGAGATTCTTCGCTCGTGACGGGAGACCTGTGTGTGGAAAACAATGAAAGAGAGAGAAAATTGTGTTGACTATTCCAAAAGGACTGCATTTGTCTCGTCTTTCTGCATTTGTATTTGTTTGTGGAGTTACTAAAGTGGATCATATTGATCAAAACTTTATTCAGTCAATGATTTGCACGTCTTCCCTCAATACATCCATGAACCATCTCATTGGCTTTACTCTTCTCCACATTGTTTGATCCTACATAGTTTTCATCTCCCCTTCATGCAAGACAACATCTTAAGGCTCAAAGATGCTCGATGGTAAATACGCAGATGGCAGTCCTGTCATCTGTATTCATTGCAAGAGTAGTACCATTGGTGACCTGTGGAGGGCAGTCTTGTGCAGTACAGCACATGCACAACAAACAAAAGGAACCAAAAAAAGACAACAGAACATGGAAGATAGTAGAAAATGACGGTCCCTGTGCAAATGTGTACGTAAACCGAGGACATTACCTTGATGGGACATCAAGACAAAGAAGCTTCAGATGTCTTCAATAGCAAAGTTGAAAACAAGGCAAATAATAATCCACCCAGAAAATGGAAATACTAGTCCCGACACAAATACATATTTTAAAATTTTTAAATCTGTTTCATTGACCTTTGGGTTTGAAAAGTTCAACACGAAACCAACAACTTCCACTGCCCTGTACTAGACATCGTTCAACAACCATGACAATGTTTGAAATACACGTTGCGTAAAGGGAGTATATTTAGGCCTTTAGTCTCCCAACAAACTGTCCAATGTCAGCTGTACTTACCGTACATTAGCTGTACTAATGCACTCATATTAAAGCCTGTCCATTATACATAAATCACATTAAGTCTTTTTTTCCCCCCAATAAAAAAAGTGAACTACCCAAACATCAAAGCTGGTCTGAAGGCAAAAAAAAAATGATAGTTCCTCCTCCCTGAGCGTGTTTATCACTGTGTTCCATAACACGGATGATTGTTTTGCTACATGTGCCCTGCGGTGTGGTCTCGTTCTATTAAATCTACCCAATCAGAGATATTTGTTGTCTGGGGCAACCTCGGGCACACACAAATGAACCCCCCCCCTCCCCGACATAGTCTCCCGCAACAACTTAATCAGATAATTGCAAAACGGCTCTTCTCCATCGCTTCTCATGGATAATTATGAATAACTGCAGGACAGCCTTGAAACATCCACTCTGATGAAGAGGCTTGCAGTGCGTTGTGTGAGTGTGTATTGGGGGAGGCTGGAAGGGCAAGGGCCGAAAACAGATTCCTGAAGAGGTTTTCAAAAACAAAATCAGGAGCGTGAGAGGAAGGGCAACTGGAGAGAACAATCGAATTAACTCAAGCTTTTCAAGAGACACTACAAAAAAAAAAAGAAAGAAAGAAAGAAAAAAAAGAATAAATAAACAGCCCTCTTTCATCAGCATTGTCTTCAATTTACCATACAAATGGCCACATAAAGTCATAATTGGATAAGAAGGCAAATTCAAGAGGGACGGGGCAGTGATGAAGAGATGCTACACATTTTCCAAGGTCAAGGGCTTAAATTAATTACTTTCAAATGTGAAACACAAAACCTATTATGCCGTAACGCTGAGTGGCCAGTTAATGTTCTGGAAAATAACTATTCAACAACACCAATTATACATCTTTTACATTGTCAGTTGACAACCAATCAATGCCTGATGTATGGCTTTGTCAATTAAAAGGTGTGAGGTTTTGAAAAATGCATGAATTGCTTAGAGTATTGAATTTAGGGATGTATAAAAAAGATGGCGTAAGCCGAAAAAACTTGAAGAAAAAAAAACGCTTTTCAAATCAACATTTTTATAATTGAAGCATAAATTCTGGACTGGATTCTTAAACAGAAAGTAAAGCTAACAACATTTACCAGCAACTCAAGGAGAACCTCTTTCTCAATGGTGGTGTCCTGCCCTTCAGACAGCTCTGGCAGCAGACACAGATACGAGGCCACCTGGTGGAGCATGTTGGGACTGGATAAAAGAGAGTAACAAGTGGGTTAGTCAGCTTGAAAAAAGTGCATTTGCAGATTGCAGGTTGTAGCAAACACTCTCATCCAGAGCAGGGATGACAATCGCTGGGTAATAACTAATTGTTGTCTAAATACAATGGTTTAGTAATGCTAACAATGGAAGATGAAATCTGCAACAGGGACAATTTAATACAGATTACATGTCAAGACAGTGCATCAAGTTTGCACATTTTTGGATACTAACGACCGAGAGAGATTTTGTGTGTGAGAATTACACTGCTGTATCATTTTCTCTGTGCTTATTAGCACTGCGGCACAAGGCAATTGTGTTTGCTCTGACACTGCACTCCTGCTCCGTCAGCATGTGTGTTAAGGAGCCGGGATTGCCTGATGAGACAGGATTATGAAAATCAAAGCCCATCTCTGTCTCAGAAAGCTGAGACGTGGCTCTCTGCATACAGACCTGTTTAATCAGGCTGACACACAGTGACACAGGCGGGCTCGGGTGCACAGCGAAGGACAGGGCCCGGACAGGCTGTGACAGGCCTGGACAGCCACACGTGGCACTGACCAACTGGAACCGTGTCTGCGCATCCGTTCTTTTACTTTGATGCCACGCTTGGGCAGTGGGGTGGCAATTCTGCCAATGTTGCAGTTTGGTGGCCCAGCGGATGACCTGGCATTGGTTGTGTAGACGTTTCCTCCCTTAGCAACAAAATAACTGCAGCATAACAACTCACTCCTGAGTAATGGAGATGACTGGACCAGGTCACCACTGACAGCTGAGCCACGGACAGGGTGAGGTAGGGATGGAGATCTAACAGAAACTACAATAAGTTTACTCAGCCAGAAAGAGGCTGCTGTGACCTGAATTTTGGATGAACCTCCATTTCATTAAGGCCATTTGATGTATAATTTACTGGTCTGGTTAGCACTTTTGTTCATATCAAACCACCTGAGAAGATCCAAAGTTGTATTGATTCATCGTTCATCTGCTTCATCAAACTCAACGGTCAATCACAAAACAAACACGGAGAGACAAACATTCAAGACATTTTCAGCTACGGTAAATTTAGAGTCAACAATGTTTGATTTTAGCCTGGGAGGAAACAGGGAAAACATACCAACCATACACAGACAAGCCCCCAAAGCTCAGAACAGATTTTAAGCCCGGGTACTTTGGCACAGTGAGGTGAGAGTGCTAACCAACACACCATTGTGAGCACCCTTGTTTTATAAACAGACTTTCTCATCAACAAAATCAAAACAAAACGCATACAAAATCTTCTCTATGGCGCCTCATTATGCAGACTTTAAGCTTGCAGAGCCTTTTAACCGTTTTCCGTTTCTTTCCCCAAGTTTGCCCGATATTCCAGCTTAAAATTGTAAGTTCATTGAAAAGCGGAATGAAAAATCTGTACACATCCTTCCAGATGACAAGGACTACAGGGGGAAAAAAAAGCTCCATCACACCAATTACACCAATTATTTTTACATTTCCTGTAGTGTTGAATGACTCGTCATGTTTCGCTTGTAATTCACAGCGATGCTTTTGATCACGCACTCATTTTATGCCCTCAAATGACACGCGGCATGTTTTGCAGAAGTGAAAGATGAGTCGGTGTACATGTGAGTGAATGAGTGTGTATAAGTGAGGGCAGGCTGTGCAATAATGCTGCGTTTGTGTGTTTGGGGGACTTAGCGGATAAATTCAGAGCCGCGGGTGACTGGGAGCTTAGCCGACGGGTAGCACTGCTGGAATAAACTGGCATTAGTGCGAGTTTGTTTGGATGAAAAGTGCCTCGTTAAATCTGATCGGCATATTTGGAGTCACCCAGGAGCTCTTTGGTGACAGTTGTGGAACAGGCAACAATAAAGTTCCTGCTATATTCAAAAAGCTAATTCTGGGGAAAGGAGCAGAGCTTCGAGAAATACATGAAACGGTTCAGCTAATTCTTTACCTGATTCAGCTCAGCTTGGCTCATCAACCACTTCCTGACTCAAAGAAACTTACTGTGGGGTTTAAGCATCTATAATCCACCACAGAAGTCAAAAAAAATATGGATGTGAAAACATGGACAGCGGAGAGGAAGTCTGAGTTTTCGAAACTGAGCGGCACAATCGCGACAAACGACGCTCGTCCAAGTACAAACAATTGAGCAATCAGCCAGTCCAGGTGGTAATTTTAACAGGTCATTATGATATCAGATGCCAGGAAAGGTTAGACCTTGAAGTAATTACAAATTAGCAAAGAATCAATGCGCTCTTCCTCCGAGCCACTCGTGCGCACGTTAAAACACACATACGCGGACAAGCCAGTTCATCAAAGTGAGGGCGCTTTTTGGCTCTTTGGCAAGCTAATATGATCTGACAAACACAGCTGCTCAAAGAGTTTATTCTCAAGCCAGTGCAAATCGATTAAATTAATGAGGCGTGCCTCTTTCTGGCTGCTACCAGCTGCCTGTTCGAGGCTTCACTAGCAGCCGTTTAGCAGGGAAATAAGGCAGCAGCGGAGGTGCTGCTGCACTGCAACACCAGAACAAGACAACTCTGCATGTTTGTCTATTTTAACAGCAATTAGTTTTTTCTTTTTTTAAAGGAAAAATGATTCAAGATGGTCTATAGCACTTTTTATTAGACCTTTATATTGTAGGATGGAGCTTCTAAGCATCAGAAACATGAGGCAGATTTGTTAAAAATGAAGCTAAATATGCAGAACAAATTAATTAGTAGTCATTTAGGTATGTAATTTATATTTACCTGAGATGTCCAAATTGTTTGTTCAAGGATTCTCGAGTGTCTACTGATGCCACATTGGACAAAGCAAAGTCATGCAGCTCTGGAAAGTGAGCGAAGGCGGCCCTCTGCAAGACAAGAGAAGAGCAAAACAAACCATCACTGTGAAAATATCAAAACTGTCAAGCATTAAACATGTTCAACTGCCTGAAAGACTTCCTTTTGTACATTACAACTGAAAATGTGACCCAGTTCTGTAGCTGCAAAAGAGTCAAATGTAGTATATTTGCAGACAAAAACATATCTTTGGACACCAGAAGTACATGGAAACAGAAGACGTTATGTGTTACCCTTTTATAGGTATACATTTTTTTTTTTTTTTACAACACAAGTTACAGATCAATATAGATGGCAAAGTCCTGTGTGTGTTGTGTTGCGTTTTATTAACTTCAAAAAAAAAAGTAAAAACAAAAACTTCACAAATCTGCAGATATGGTGTTGGCATTTTAAATCACTATTTGTGTAAAGATTCCTCTGGGAGATGAGATTTTTTTAGATAAGATAACTGAGGATTGTGCCAAAGCCAATTCTGGTCAAATGAGTGCCATCATGTTGCCGAGCAACCATGTCCCAAATGTTCATGTTCTGCAGGTGAATTTACCCGCGAAACACTTTGAAAGAAATGTGCCAATTGAATAGCTGGTAGCAAGGAATGTTTGGGGGTAAAATTTGGTTAAAAAATAAATCAATTCAAAAAACAGATCTTTTTCACTCCTGTACATTTACCTGCAGTGAGGTGATTTTATCATAGTGCAGGTTGGTCATCTCTTTCTGAGTCAAGGCATTTCCTGTCTGGTCATTGATCTCAAAACCAGTGTAGAACTTCAGCATGTCCAGCAACTGCAAACGTGAGATGACATTTACAAATTAAACACATACAAATTACAGAATATGCCATTGTTTGTTTTGCACGTGCACATCTTATGTTTTGTACCTGACAGAAGAGGTGCCCCTCCACCTCTCTCTGCTTCAGGCTGGACAGGTTACAGCTGACCATCAGATGGGAGTCGTCCAGCACCGTGTTGAACCAGCGTCTGGTCGGCAGCAGAGCCTAGACACACAGGACACCATGTTAGCAGTACTGTGCTGCATGCTTATGTTAAAAATGACCCTGTTCAGCCATTACGTTCACGATTCACGCAATTCTCAGAGGTGCTCCATTAACATCAGGGAAGCTGTAAAATCTGCATCTGGAAAAGGAACGAGCTGGTTGGTTCACTTTCCCACCGCACTTTTGAAAGCTGCGACGAGGTCATGCAAGTTACAACAACTGCGAGTCTGGGGCACTCTTTCCCAATGAAACAATGACGAGGAAATTAAAAAGCATAAGGAAGAAGTGGAGCCGACTCATTGATTGGCCAGGACAGAAAATGGAAATCCATCCATTCGGCCTGCTTCAGACGCCCCCAAAAAACACACAAGCGACAAACAATGGAGCGATGTAAAAACAACTTTGATCTTGTCGGTGGCCAAAACCAACTGTTATAAATAGTCATAAGATAAATAGTCACCTTGCCATTACTCTACGTCTGCCCACACAATGTTTTCCAAACTATTTCTTTGATTTTCTCAGCTTCCTCCGGCTATCACTCTTGGCTTTTTTTCTTACTCAAAATAGACCACGAGCTCTACATCACTCTCTTCAGTGTATTTCCTGTATTTGTTCTGCTGGATAGGGTGCTGGCATTTCCGACTGCAAATAAGGTCATTTATACATGTACCAAGGTCCAGTTTTCTGCTCGACCAGAGTTCCCTGGTTTCTATAGTCGAGCACTGATGAGGATGAGGTTTCCCACCTACACAAATGTTATGGACTATCTCAGGAAGTGAACTCTGATTCACTTGGTGTGAAAGTGCCCTTATTAGTTGAGGAAAGAAAGGCTCTTGATCCCTGACAAAAACAGGTATTGGGAGAGCTGAAACTTCTCAGAGGTCACCAAAAAAACCAACTGAAACCAGCACTTTACTCCCTAGCATCTGTATATGTCATTATCCATATGTATCCTTTTCCTGTCTTGTGGTTGTTTTGAAACATGGCATAAGGCAAACTGACAGCAAGGCGCTGCCTCTACAGTTATTATTTGATTTCTTGCTGTTTGGCGCACGTTAACATAGAATGAAGGCAAGAACAGAAGAAAACTGTCAAAGTGAAATAACAGGGCACCCTTAGTGGGAATATAACAATAGAAATTCGGAACACGCTGATGAACAGGCAGTCTGAACGAGCGGGTGAGCGATGCCTACAGATCCACACTATAAGAACTAAAAAAACAGCTTTGTGAAACCGAATATGAAATGGATTACCGAAATGCAAAACACAAACAAAACGAACTATCTATTATTTTCTTCATTGAAAACGGTTCTTCAAAGGCAGCAGGTGCAGCAAGTGATACCTAAACACCGGGAGAATAGATACCGTTATATCCTGCTGCCATCTTTGATCTCAACTCAGCCCTGACAGGCAGCATAAAACAGGCATGATAACAGGGATCCTTTTCTCTGCATTAATTTCCAGGTCGTCATCAGAGAGGGGAAGTATGGATTTCATGCAACTGAGGCTTTGTAAAAGGATAGCGCTGAAGGACAGGAGATGTCTCTTGGGACTGTCAGCTGGCCGGCCACTCGCCGCTGCCAGGAACAGCAAGGCCGGCCAGCTGAAATCTATTGAACTCCTTTGCTAGTAACAGGAGATCTGCTCCGGCGGCAGGAATAACAACTCCATGTGAAACTGGGTCTGAAGGCTCGCGCCGTCATTAGGGGGATGAGCTCGATGAAAGACGACCTCAAGCTTTGGCGTTGCTTAATCGTTTCTTTTTAAACAAACCAACGTATTGACGGTTCATAAAAGCTCGTAATGTTTACAAGTCGGTTCTTCACCCGTAAAGCCAGAGTGCATCATGAATCCCAATGCAGAACATAAATCCACTGCAGGAAAGCTGCGCCCTCGAAGACGTGTTCTCGAGATTCAACCACAGATAGAAAACAGACCATATGAGGCAACATTTAATCACATTTTCATGCAAATTCTCTATACTGCTTTATCTATTGCAGAATGGCTGACTATTGGCAAAGGCTGCATACACCCACGCAGACAGAAAGACAAGCTTTTTAACTGTGGGAGGGGAAAATAAAGTAGCCAGAGAAAATCCCACACATGCACAGGGAGAACATGTGAACCAACTGCACCACTGTGTTCCTCGGGTAGATCTTTAGAAGGGTGTTTTGTTAATAACTGTACAAAGAAGTAATGTCAATGGCCCACCATTTGTATAAATGCGGAGGATTTTGTTAATTTCTTGGTCTATGATGTGCCAAAAATGCTGGATTTTCCAACAGGACCAAAAGCAGTGAGTGAGCGTGCCGATTTCTGACTTACACTGTCATTACTTCTTGGTATTGTTTCTAATACTTTTATCACTGGCAGATATAATAGGGTACTCTACAAGGTGTTAACTTTTTGTGCCACAAAGTGTATTCTTTTAAACTGAATCATAGACAAAGCCTTTTGCATATAATTGTGTGCATGTTGACTCTGCTTCTTTAACCTTAAAACAATTTACAAATGGATCGAACTTGAGTACTTTTGAGAGCTTACTCGTGTTTTAGTAGAATTTAAAACTTGTCCTTGAATTTACTGTATCAAATTTATTTTACTATTAACGTAAACTGGATGTTTGTCTTTTTGAAACAAATGGTTATTTTGAATGTTTGTGTGAAACAAGTGCGCAATAACGATACGATTTCAAAGATCTACAATCACTTTATTAGATGATGTTCATGTCTTTATGCATTTGGATCTTTATGCCTAATTTACACCAGCTGTGACTGGGTGGTATTTCTGTTTCTTCATCATATTTCTTTCATACGTGAACAATAAATTTAGGATATATTGTATATCCAAAGAAATTAAGGTGAATAATACTAATGACAGTGTTTCAAAATGGCTTTTAAAAACATTCAATGTGTTGCGTATTTCATGGGTAAGATCCACATTTCAACCTTCAGATCAAACTCTTCCAACTAAGTTCAAAGTCATTAACAATAATAGAAACCTGTTTTACAAGCTGTTTTGTCAAACACTCGTTATCCCTCAAGGAAAATTAATGTCAACTTCTTACCAATATGTCAAACTGCCACTGCACATTAAACTTCAGAGCACATGCCAAAAGTCATCAGGGTGAATATAACCTCTCCCATACACAAAGTCTGCTTGTCTCAAATAGTGCAGAGAGTTGCAGACAGCAGTGACAGGCAAACTGAGGGGAGCGGTGACTAGACATTTATTCTGTCTGTTGAACTGAGTTGTTCCAAATGTGAAGGACAAAAGGAAAATTAGCTCAGCGGAAATTCAGGTCTAAATCGCTCCCTTCATGAAGGCACCATTAATAATCATGATACTGCAGACTTTATAGTGGATATCATGACAGCAGATATGGATCTAAGTCAAATGCAAAAGGCTACAATATTTACTGAGTCGTCTTTGTGAGAGGAGGAAGCGTCTTACCTCGAGATCAATCATGAGTTCAATGAATCTCTCACAGTAATGCACTTTGTCCATAGACACAGGTCCTGTGGAAAATGAATGGAGGCATCATAAAGTGATCGTTTCACTTTGAATCAATATATGGATGTTATCAGTGGAAAACACAATCTGGTGAACATACAAGGTCAAAGAGAGACCGGATGTGGTGGATGAAGTGGTGTGAAGGAGGAGTCGTTTTCACCAAGGACATGAGGACAGCAAACGCGTGTGGACAACACTGAGGTGACATGCTGAGTGCGTGAGCGTCACTATGAGATGCTGCATGGCCGGCACAGCAGCACGCTGGGACCTCAGCCCTCATTAAGCATGCTGGTGTGTGGAAGTGTGGGTGCTTAAAGTTGAGGCATGCAGCAAGCATCAGAGTGATGCGGCTCCTGCTGTGTTTGAGATTGTAATCTAATCTGTCAGGTTTGAATTCTATCTAAACACACAAATACACATTCTGTTTTTAGCATTCAGGTGGGGGGCCTGTATGTCGGCCTGGATTACGGCATAGGATTCAGTGCCAGTGGCTGCACGGCAGCTGGAGCACATGCTCCTTCGGCAGCTGCACAAATCGGAAAGTATAAGGAGGAAGCGGTGCAACTGGAGCAGTGAGGAGAAAGGGATTGTTTGCATTTCATACGGGCAGAATCTGACACTCTCCCAGCTCTTGAAGAGGCTCAGGCAAGTTTCAGAGTCACACAGAAACAAAAAACTGTACAAAGTAACTGAATGAACACCAAACGTGCACTTTTTCTGAATAAGAATATAACCAAAATATAACAATCATTCCTTGTTCATGGCACTGTCTATTAAGATGGTCTTGTGGAAGAGAGCACGATATCCTGAGGCCAATCAGAGGGCTTTCTTGTTTTTACCTGTCGGCGGGATTGACGTGAGCACTCCGAAAAACTTTTTAATGAGAGATGAGAGGAAGGTCCTCTCCTTGACTGCCCTGAGGAAGACACAAAGAAAGTAAATCAGACAAAGTCATGAAACTCAAGGAATAAAGAAAGAAACATATTTCAATGCCTGTGTATATCTTCTCAACAAGCAAGTGAAGGAAAGATTCTTACTGTTGTGCTGCCTCTGCATCCATCTTATCAAACTTCTTCTTGATTAGATTCCAGAACTTCTGCAGCTTTGGAACCTTCTTTAGCTCGTGCTGGAGTCTGGACTGTGAAAATGACAAAAACTAATCAGGACCCACCTCAGTTGAAAAAAATAATTAGTGTGACAGCAAGGGACTAATTCTTTCCTGTGAAATCATCAAACAACATCATTACTTGGTGTGCCGCCAAACAGCACACAAACATAATTAGGTTAATATTTTGATATCTTACTGGTAAGAGGCACGTCCACATCGGCAGAGAGATGAGCTGCTGCACCTGCTCTCTGATCAAATCTACCTCCTAGGGGAGGAAACACAAAGAGAGAGAGGGAGCTGTCAAAAAACACTGTGCACGACAGATTTTTATTACTTCGGCTTCTTATAAAAGTCTCCAACTAAAATATTTAGAGGCCTTTATGGGATACAATCAAAGGGCAGAGGGCCATCACAGCAGATTTCAAAGCGAGACATCTGCAGTGCTTCCCTGTGGTTCAATGCAGCTCTGAAAGTGAAGAGGCAGAGCAAGGCAATATTGACCTGCCTTGTGTACTATTGCCACCTAGTGGACATTACAGGCTATTGTCTTAAACTATCAAACACGTGTGACAATGCATTTTTTGGGGCATTGCTCCGCTTGTTCTAGATTTTGTCATGTTACTGCATTGAAGTCAAGTTCAAAGAAACTTCACTCCACTCCATCCTGCCTGTACTGTGTGTTGCTTCAAATGGTTGACCCCCATGTATCTGAACTCATCCACCTCCACTATAGACGTCCTTCTTTGTTCTGTTTGTTACACTATAGCAAAGACATCGACAGTTTGTTAGTGACGTTACTAAATATGGTGCCATGATACATACCAGACTGTTAAAGCAGTGGTCCAGGAAGACCAGGAGAACAGTTTGTTCCTTCAGAGTGAGGACAGCTTCCTCACCTGCCAGCAACGTTTCCATTACACATTTAAAGAAGAATGGGAAATGAGTGGGTTCCTTCTTGAACACCTGGCAGTTGTAAAGCAGATGAGAGCAGTGTTTAAATAAATCACATGAACATAATATTCTGCAGTCAGCTTATTATAATTAGGATAAAGCGAAAAGAGAACAATGGATATTTTTCTTCTGTACCTCCCAAGCTGGAACATTTTCTCTGAACTTCTCATTGACGATACAACAGATGGACATGAGAAAGGCATTGCTGGACACTTTCGGAGTGTAGTTCACCCACAGGTAGTTTTCCAGGTATTGGCTAAAAGACAACAAGAAGATTCAATAAATTCACTATTTTATTGAGTGTTGCCACTTTTCTTAAGTTGAGAAAATAAGAGGTGCTGAAATGTTTCACCTGAATTCAAGAAGCATAATTTTTCTGATGGCAAATCTGAAAAATACAATATGGACAGAAGACGAAAATAAATCAAACGAATACAACTTTGCTAGATTAGAAAAGACATGTCAAGAAAAATGGAACAAATGAACTTACTTGGACTGAAGAATCTCTTTGTCATAAATATCCTCCATCACCTTGGAGATAAAAAAAACCAAAACAAACCTTTTCATCACATTAAATAAATGAAAACCACATTGTTAATACATTAAGAACACTGATTATTTCTTTGTGGCAATCACGTTGTTAAACTAAGAATCATAAACAAACACATATCAAAGAGTATAAAACTCACCTTGGGATCAAATGGTAGCTTATTCTTTGCATGTGGAGCCCAGTATTTGTTTGCCAACTAAATGCAAGATGAACATAGAAAAAAGATATAAACATAAATAAATACAAGTTGGTGAATGGGTGGAATGTTTAAAACGTCCTTTTCTAGTTTAGAATATATCAGGCATAATTAATTTTTGAGCAGGTCCTCATGAGGAAACTAAAAGTAGATTCAAACATGATTACAAAGGAAAGTCTGCTTTTCAAATGGATCTGAGATAATGACTATTAAACGAAACCAGCACTTTAAAAACATAATCAATGAACTAAATTATCTCCAGAACTACATATACAAGAGGATCAACATGCATACATGCAAATGAAGCTAAACAACCCCGCATGAACCAAAGATGTAGTAAGATTGATATAGACAACCTCTCTGTTTTAGATCGACTTAATCCCAGGGTGATTGCATGTATTCTATAAAAGTTTACCCGATTAAAATATATCGGTGATTTATGGCATTACGACAGTAAAGAAAACGCATACAGCACAGTCGTTGAACCCGCAATTATACCTGCGTGACATATTCTGCGTTTATCTGTGAAACAGACAGCGCTGCAGCCTTCTTAGCCGGGGTCTCCTTCTCTGTGGAGGCCATCTCAACAAACTTCAGTGACACCTGCGATAAATACAGAATAAGCAATGAGGGCAGGGTAAATGTATTTCTATAGCGTCATTCAGACACAAGGCAATTCAGAGGAAACGTATCAAAACAAGGCGGCTTAGTAAGGCATAAAAAGAGAATACATAAGTTAAAAGCTTTATTAAGATACAAGTACATTCTATTGCTTAATGGCGATCCTGAGCAAATACTGATGTATTAATAGCCGATTTAAAAAGAAGTGAGCGTGTCAGCAGTTCTCAGGAGTTCCACGAGTATAAAAGCTGCTTCACCTTGTTTGCTTCCGACTATGAAACACTTCGTAAACCTTTTCCTGAGAACCTCGGGGGTCTGGAAGTTCCATATCCAACAAATAAATCTGAGATTAATTTAGACTCAAGACCATTCGAAGCTTTGTAGATCAGGAGTGAGATTTTGAAGTCGTTCCTGTGACACAGGAAAACGTAACTCAAACTGTTTTAATAAATGGGGAGATTAATAACATGTGTGGTGAACCAATGAGGCAAGTATAACACTGAAAACGTTGTCCAGCTCGGTTTAAAATGTAGTGTTCATTGATAAGACTGACGCTCAATTATATTGTAATAATGTAATTACGCTAAATAGATCTTATGAACATCCTATCCGTGCAACATGTTCATAACGCAGCTAATGAGCTATGCTAACTGCTAGCACTGTGATGCAGCTCTGTATAACAAATGTTTCTCAATATATAATATTGTTGCAGGCGGTCCCATGACATGCTGTCGCGAAAGTAAGTGTTGAGTAAAAGTCACTAACCTTAGTCTTTATTTAACATCAGTGAGAAAAGTTGTTGAAAGAATCGCCAGCATGTAGCAACCACAACGCGCCGAGTGCGACGGGCTTCCTGAATGGGTACGTCCCACAATATCGTCCCCGGAAACAATCGCACATCTCGTCAACCGTTCCGGTTTCTGTCAAATAAAAAACAAAAAAAATTAAATTAATGGATTAGGTTAGAATGAATTCATTTCTTTATTTCGAGTGATACTTTGAAACAAGTTACTTAACGAGTAGGTTGAAGTTGAATTTAAATATCCCCATAAATGAGCACATTTACCTATATTCTAACAAATATTTATTAACGTTCGATTAAATTTAGAATTACAAAACATTTTTAAAGTGTTCAAAATGTATAAAGACATACAGACATCTTATTTCTCTACATCTAAAATGTATCTTAAAACCTACTTTTACTCACTGGCTTTCAACCAAGCTTGAGATATTAATCAGGTTTCAATTGATTTTCTTTGTTTTGTTGATTTTGTGTTTTGTTTGAAAGTCATCATGATTATCAGCTGGTATGTTCTGAAATGTACAGACAATAGGAAATATTTTCACATATATTTGTGAATAATATAATATGTTTTAAAGGTTAAGAGCGACAGAATTATTCCTTAACCCTTTATAAGTAAAACATTTAGAAATGGATAATATCAAAAGATGTACCTTTTTGAAGTTTTTCAGTTTTTGGACTCTTTGGACACTTTGGGAAAAAAACCCAAACAAATAAAGTTAATTATATGCAAATTTGGAGGAATATTGTAACTTGTTAACCGACTGAAAAGACATTGTAGTTCACGACTGATTGTCATCATGTCTTCATGAAGCGTTCACCATCCTGATGCCTCATTCTGTTCTCCACATGGTGCTTGTGTCCTGCAAAAAACTGTTTTTATCAGCATTCTGTAATTGTTAGTAACTTCTATCAGCCTGATGTAAACAAGCAAGGCAAACTGAATGTGACTATATACGGTTACTCATCTCTTCAAGGGTTAAAGCTTATATACAGTTGTTTTGAAGCAGAACAGACATTTTAGTGAACTCCCATCATCAGACAGCTCATCATTCACACTATTTGACTTCATCTGACGTCAAACACAGAGCGGAGCAGAGCATCACTTAAACGCTTGCTGTGACTTTCAGACAAATACACTGATGTGACAAAAGTGGAGCTGCATTGTTTGGATCCTGAAACCAGCTCATTTATTTCAAAGGCAGGTTCAGACGTGAATGAATAACTGTGGGAGTTCGTAGCATGTTTACAATGTTGTTTCTGTTTTTCCCCTCATTAATCCGTACTCTCCTTTTTCGAGCCTGTTCCTGGCACTGCCAGCTATTCTCTGTCTATTGTCTCCACATAATGAAGACCACAGGCAGACTCTGTCTTTCACTGGACTTTTCCAGCATCCACACTCAAACCCAGCAAGCAAGATTTTTCATGCAGGAGTTGGCTGGTATTCAACAAACCTATATGAATATAGTCATAGATCATGTTACGCAGTCTGTGTTCATAACCTTTTATATGAAGCTCTACAAACATTGATTCTTGGATAAAGCAGCTGCTGATTTTGATATCAGCTTGTTGATTGAGGTGCTTTGATGAAAGTTTCGTCGCATAGTGCTATTTGAAACGATCTTAGAGGTGGACCTTGTTTTAATGTTTTCCAACATCATTGCCCAAGCCACGTATCTCCATCCATGTGTCCTTTTGTACCACTTTACCTAAATTTGGCTCGAGGACGCAGATCCAGAGGACAAACACAGAGAGACAGTGAAACCCAACGTATACATTTAAACCTAGAGCAATTTTAGAGCCGCCGATCAACCCCAAAAGAATGTTTTAGGACTGTGAGGGGAAACTGGAGTGTTCACACATTTCAAACATGAACAGGGAGAACACGCAAACACAGTACAGACAGGCCTGAAAGCCTAAATTCAAAGCACGTGTGAGGTGAAATTGTTATTCACAACATAATGCTGTTTCATGTTCATTCAGTTTAGAGCTGTTTGGAAACTTCCTGAAACGCTGGATGAACTTCTGCTGTATGTTGTTCAGCTTGTGTGAAATCAGCATCTTAAGGAAGAATAGGATAATGATCATAAGTTGAACGTCCCATTATTGGTCTATGTCAGTGATATATGGGGGAAAATGATGGTTTAGTATAGATGTTTATTTTCCTGGCTCCTATTTTACCACAAATGCTTAAAATGATGGTTAAAAATCCTGCATGATCCCACATACATAAAATGAAAATATATTTAAAAAAAGTAAACTTTTGGTTGAACTTCTGTTTTGAGGCTTTCAGTGTATCATACTGCAGGAGGATATCCATCATGTATCAATACAAAGCATTGGTTGTAAGCAGAAAACTTCCAAGCATTCTAAAAACTGGCGCTCCGGTGTTTTCTTCCTTCTTTTACAGGAGATTTGATCTCATAACCAAGTGCCCTCTCAGTTTCAATGATGTGGAAGAAGTCTGCTTGAACCATTTCAGGTATTTCTCTTGAATTGTTTTGCTCTTCAATATGACTTTGACGAATTCATTTAAAGCTGAAGGAGCAGAGAAAATGAGAATTGAGGAACAGAATCTACATTTGACTATGACATACTGAAAGATAATTTACATGCACCATAAATTCCGTTGTTGCATTACTATCCTGAGGATGATGACACACTTTGGGAGTCCTAACTACATTTTTCCAGTGGGAGAACACAGCAAATGAGTTATCGGCATCATGGTTTCGTTACTCTTGGCATGAGATTATCACAGTTGTGCATGTTGAAAATGTTGGGGGAAAAAAAAGATTAAATTAATAATAAAACAATGATGTAGCTTCATATTACTACAATTGGGCATCAAAAGAAAACGTTTAGAGGCTTGTGAGTAAAAAAGAGAAAAAGCATTCATCTATGAGGCTGTTTTTTTTTAGATAACTATTATATTTATTTATCCACAACTATTGTTATCTCTATAACTATTGATATTGTTTTACAATGTTTTTCAGTGTCGATACAAGTTTTATATTAACCTGAGAACATAAATCCGCTTGTACTATAATTTGAGTCAGAAACTACCTCGTATAAAATATGAAGAACTATGAAATATCTTTGAAACCTATATATCAGATGGATTTGACACTTATTATTGACACTGATCCTTTCACGGAAACTATAAATCATCCTCACAGGGAACAAGCCTTTTCAAAGCAGAAAAGGAGAAAGTGAGAGCATTTGAATTCAAATGGAAGGAAGTAAAGTAGTTGTTGCTCAACACTTCCACTGATGAAGCCATGACTGAGTTTCTAATGATGCTCCACAGAATACAATGGATAGGTGGAAACAAGGATGCTGTGTATCAGGAGTAAAAGGAAGTGACTGACATTATAGGAATTCATTTAATTCTGAATATAAAGTCTGTGGTCATATTACCAGTATTGTTTGTGAGATATGTTCTATCGCGAATTATGGAAAAAAAATGTAGTTTCCCATCCAGCTGCCATCCAGACAGTCATCGTCTATCAAGTGTTTTTTGGACTGTGGGAGATACTGCATTGCCAGGAGAAAGCCCACATATGCAAATGGAGAACTACTATACTGAATATAAATACCTACACATTTCACTGAGAATAATGAAATAACCAGTTTGACATTTGTATAACATTTATATGAGAAATGTATAAATCAAACTCAAAGTCAAAGTCAGCTTTATTGTCAAATAAAGCTGACTTTAGTTATGTACAACCTGCATATGTTAAAAGTTAGACAATATATACAAATACTCTTGCAGAGAGAATATGACTTTTAAAAACATAAAAACAAAAAACAAACATGTAATAACTAATTTGTACAAATGGATCTGAGCGCTCCTAAATTGAAACTGCACTTCTGACACTGACCACAAGAGGTCAGCAGACACCGCTCAATAGCATTTGTTGGCTCACCAGTTCAGCATACTGACAAAGTTTGGTTAAGTCAGTGCTGTGGACATCAGGACATGCTTTCACAAGATGTCAGGGGAAGAAAACAATTTATTACGAAACAAATAAACAAACAAAAAAAATGGATTCAAATATGAAAACAAACAAAACCACAGTCAGCGAGGCACACAGACCACAATGTGAGGAGGCGTTTCATGCGGCGAGGCTGCTCCTGAGCTGGCTCCCCTGCTGGAGCTGGTCGCTATGGGGGAAAGAGAGTCACACACATCAGCCTGGGTTTGCCTGGAGGAAGAAACACACAGTTAAAGTCCATGTGCAAGGCCACAATGACAAGAGCCGCGGGCTTTCAGACTGCACACAAAGGACAACATTAGCCACAGCAGCCAGTTTGTTTGCAGAGTGGTTGCAGGTCAGCTTTGTGGAAAAATGTACATTTGACAAAACACATGAAAAAAATAAATGTCACCCTGTCTTTACTCATTTTGTGAGGAGGCACAGTGGTAAGGACACAAAGAGATGTGTCTGCCAGAGGCCATCACATTGGTTACGATGAGGCAGTGAAGATATACTTGTGGCTTTGCTCGTGTCAGTAGGAAAATGTGATTTTTCAAAAACAAAATGTAATATTTAGCAAGTAATTGACAAGTGGTCTCGGCATGCAATGAATTCCAGCCCTGATGCTTCTTAGTATTTAAAAAAGGGTTCATTCTTTTCATAAAACGTTTTGTGATTTCTGGATTACGTTATAATATTTCTGCTGTTATTCCACCCTCAGAAATAGTTTTGAACATTTGCAGGTTCAGATATCCATCCATCCAGCCATACTCTACATAGGTTATACAACCCACACACACAAACTCCAGACTGAAAAGCCCCCTGACTCATGGTGGGGACGTTCTTGGTCGGAGTGCAGCCCCCAGAGTCAGTGATAAAGTCTTAATAAGCCAGGTAATCATCCAGGTGCTCCATGTATTTGTCATTGATACATATCTTTTAAGAATTAATAGAGGGTGTGCAAGTTTTCTAAACACATTCGTTTAGGTTACTTGGTAAAAGTCTCCGTAACATTGATTAGGTCCAGGGTTGTCACACGCATTTCAGTTCATTTTGTTGTGGTGCAGAGTATACGTGACAAAAATGTATATATTTTCACAAAAACCAAACAATTACTACAAAACATGTATACAATTTCAACATATAGCCAATTTCAATGAAACCAAACGGTGCAAAATACAGTGAAATGTCAAAAAAACAAAACTTATTCTCATCTCAGGTGTCAATTCAAGGTTTTCTTTGAAGCTTGCTTAATGGCTCATATGGATTGGAGCTTCTTCTGTGCCAATTTTAGCACACGGGCTTTATGTTTGTCAGCCTTGATATAGACAAAAATAATTTTAAAGAACACTTTCTAAAACAAGCAATTTATGCAAAGCTTCATTTATTATGAACATATAATCACATACAGATCCATCCACATTTACTGGAGAAGATAACAGATCCCGGTCAGGTCATCAGTCCATCATCACCCCAAATGAGAGAGACAGACCTCAAATTCATCTTGCTGGGCTGTGAGAGGATAGTGTGGACAGAAGCCACATATGCATGAACAGGGCATACAAACTACACACACAAGGGCCCTCCAAGTCTAAAGTCAAAAGTAGGGACCTGCTTGCAGTGAAATAAGAGCACTAAAAACAATTATAATTGATGAATGACATATAGACGTCATCATGAAGGCACTCCATCAAAAACACTTATAGCTTCATCAATCAAAACATCAGAATCAGAGGTTGCCTGGTGCAACCCTTTAAAGCAGGTGTTACACACACTGTATATTTATGGGGCATTGTCTTGCTCCCTCTCATAAATAATTGCTTGTTTGTGTTTTTCAGACCTCAAAAAAAAAGAAAAATCAAAAAAATCTCCAGGCTCTATTGGCTGCCTCTGTTGTTCAATTTTTGATAACAACTCTCAAAACAACACGGCGGTGGGCGAGGATCAATAGCTCCCTCCACTCCAGTGCCATCAGGAGTGCGATGAAGAGAATAGCCCGAGTGGAGATGCATTCCAACTCAGATTATCAATACGGTTCATGATCTTTGAGAAAAGAAATGTTCCAGGAGCAATGGTTAATTGTGTTATTTTCTGTGTCCTCCGACGATGCCTCCAGTGCACGCAAACACACATACACAGTGACGGAACACACACGGGCCCTGCAGCTGTGTGTGTCAGTGTCCCCCCGCTGCCATTAACCAGGCTGCAACAAAATCAATAGAAAACATAAAGAGGCTTAATCTTTTCAGGTGCTTGCTGCTGATTGCCTATTACACAATAATAACACACCTTGAGTCCCATGAAGCATGAGGGAGAGGGAGAACACACACTCGGCTCATCCCGGCACATTACACACGGTCACAAAGCAGTCACACAGTAAATCTATAGGTTTACAACTGAACAGATGGTGTGAGCGGCGGTGCTAGGCCTTTACGAGGGGTGTTAGCTTGCGTGCTAAGAGAAATTCCACCAGAAACGGTGGGATATCAGGGGATACAGTTTATCGCCTCGTGGAATGAGACACTGCTGCTGTCTCTTTTTGTAGACTGCGGTCTTCAGTCTGATGGCGTGGAGCGGTAGGTTAAAGACATTCCACGAGCTTCGTCTGTGAGGTAGAGGAGCAGCTGCTGCAGTCTAAACTTCTGTGGATGACAAAGTGGATTACAGGCCTGTGTTCTGGGGTGCGAGGAGGAGTAAACACATCCTCAAAACGAAACCCTACGAAGGGGCACCCGTGGACAGCTTTGCGTTCCAACAATCAGACGTAACAAACAGCCAATATTAATGTGGAGATATGCAGTTTTTCATTTCCACATCAGCTGATGCCATGTTGTAAGTCACTGGGTGATGGGCTGTCAGAGGCACTCCTTCAGAAAAGCCCCACTGAATTCCAGTGCTGTGGATCGCTGGAGTTGGGTTGTTGACTCTGGCTGCGTTTCTATAAACTGAGCCAGCAGGACAGGTGGAGGATCTGGGAGTCAGGCAAGTCCAGGACTGGAACCGGGGCCACCGCTGGACTGGATTCAGCCAGACTGCGCTTGAAGGTTTCCTCAAGTCCTGAAACCCAGAGGTGGGGAAGAGAGATTGGGAGGTGAGGGCAAAAGAACAGGGAGGTGTTAGTTTCATGAGAACTTTAACTAGAGCTGGGCATTAGCCTCTAATAGAGCTTTCCCACTGGGGCTGTCCCAGAACAGAGGCTGCACTTAACCCTTCAACCAGAGAAGTGGGGGACATGTTTACAAATTATTGGCATTCTTAAATACTTGGCAGATTGTAGCCCTTCACCCACCCCCCCCCAACCCACCCACCCCATTAATTTTCCTGCAGTGCGGACATATGGTCAGCAAGGCCTGAACCCAAGGCTACCCCTCCTAATGTTGCACACCAATCTATACACAACCAAACACACACACACACAAGGAAACCAGGGTGGGGGGGGGGGGGGGGGGGGGGGGGGGGGGGGGCAATTTACCCTTCTGGACAACAGAGCAGCTTGTTGGAAGTATCTCGAGGAATGGATCCTGTGCTCCTGCTGAGCTGGGATGTTAGGAAGCTGTGTTGGGACTGCCACTCAGTTTACTGGAGCTGAGACATGTTGTTAGTGTATGCATGAGGGTTTGCGTGTGGCTGGACCACAGACGGACAGTGGACATGTGAGAATTCATTGAGTGTCTCAGAGCCCGGTCTTGATGACAGGCTGTCTATTTAGCAGCAGCCAGCTGGGATTTAGCTCCATCCCTCTTGTGCTGTGTGCACTAATTGGTCACAAGTGTTCCTGTCTCATGGCTGACTGTCCTGTCTGATTTCTTTTGATTTAACAGCATGTTGGAAGGGACTTGGGTGTGGTCTTTGTGGCCCGGCATCTCCACAATTTGGGAAAAACTATTACAAGTATCAAATTAAATATATTCACAACATAATTTTACAAAGAAATCGTGATTTGTAGACAATCAACAATAAACCAATCTTCTAGGATTGTGATCTGACTTGAGCGTGAACTTATTAAAAAAAAAAAAAAGAAAAAAAAAGTGACATGGTCATAAAGCCATAACGATTACAAGGGCAGTCCAACATCATTTCAAAAACCATTCTCATTCATTTGAAGCACACACAGCATGCCGAACACTCCCACAAAGAGTCTCTACACCCTAATTAGCTAATATGTGCTACAGCTTAAAATGCCCCCACTGCACACAGGCCTTTTTTTAAAAAGGGCATTAAAAGCCTAAATATGTGTTATCAGAGCATGTGGCGTACCCCAGGAAGCGGGATCCTCTGGAGATGAGTCGCTGACAACTGAACGAGCGAGGGAGATCACAGACAGAGGATGGTTTTATTAAGGGAAGAAACGCACCCTTCATCATACCTTGAGCTCCCCAGGCTTGTTTCATGTCAGGATGTTTTAATCTTTGTACCGACCGATAGGAAATAATTGCACCCTCGCTTTGGCTCCCTTTCGCTGTCTGTGCATGCAGGCATGAATGCATGTGTGAACGAGAGACACGGGGGGGGGGGGGGGGGGTGAAGGTGACATGAATGGCCAGGCAATTCAGTATGTTATTTTTATTTTTAAGTGAAAAGCGTGGAAAGACAAACTTCTTTTCTCCAATCTCGATAAATGCTTCACTAAAATCCACAACAAATCCTACAAGCACATCCCATTACAAACGCAATCCTCTTCCCATGGTGTCTCTTGCCCCCCCCCCCCCTCCTTTGGGCTACGCGGGGAGCCTTGTTGAGAGGCCCGGTGGTCAGAGGCTGTGAGACTCAAAAAGCCATCACATTAGCATTAGATGAGCCTTAACCATCTACCCAAGAGGACCAGCCATTATTCTGCTTCACAGCAAACACCGAGGGCTGAAAAGCTGTTAAATCTATGTTTTAAAAAGCAGACCATCACTAATGTCCACAAACTACCCTTTCACGCGAAACATTAACAAGCATTTTTTGTTGTTGTTGTTGTTGTTTGCACGGATTAAGATATATATAAATATTGAGAAGCCTAAGTGAAGAGAAGGCGGGGTGTCAGTGAAGTGTGGTGGAAAGCAAAGAAAAGGCTTTTCCTGTGTGGAATGGATGATGCCTGCTGGGTTTATGGGGCTTTTAAGCAGTGGCCAAGGCCCAGAGCCAGTGGTTTTTAGTTGTGCTACACTGACTTCCAAACTGGTCACATTAACCGGTAAACGAGGTGGTAATTAGCAAGTGTTGGCTCGTGAAAATTGTTAATTTAGTCCAAGGAGAATAAACGCAGAGGCTGAGGGACTGAGGGTGTTCAGTGGAGCCAGAGGAACTAAGGAGGGTTGCCTCACCTTTCATCAAAGCAGCTCTATGAGTGACAAAAATCAGTGAATACACATTCTGATTTTGTGGTATCATAATATTTATAAGAGCAAATAAGAAACAATTAAAAAAACAGATGTAAAATGTAATTTATTTCTGTGGTTTTCATCTTGCATTATATTTTAAATTGAACTTAATATCAGTAATGAATTAATCATTCCATAACACTGTCAATATACAACATGTATCTTCTTCATGTTACATTGCAGCTTTTAGAGTAAATATTGATATTAGCAGCTCTATTTACAGTCTGCATGAAATGTCGTTTATTTTGACATCATAGAATATGAGCTGTTCTTGTTGAATCCAATTACATTAATCCTTACAGGTCCAAATACCTCCAATAATGTTTGTATTTATGTAACAGCAGATGTCGAAACAGCTTTTAATGTTTATTTTTAAGCTAAATATAGCAAATTTCATCACACCTATAGTTTCTTTTTTCCAACTATTATACTTTGCAACACTGAAATACCTTGCTACATTAAGAAGTAGAAGTTTCTGTTGGCTCGCAGGGTTCCGTCCTGAAGGGAACCTCTCTATCGTAAGTAACAAGTTGAGACAAGATGTTTTAAAGGTTTCATTTGAACCATATGTCACGTCTATCAGCTGTGAATCCTAACGCAAGTAAATGAAAGAGGGGGGTGTGCAGTCACATTTTGCCCCCGTGTCGTCTGTCTGAAGGCGGCAGTTGCAAGGCCGTAGTGGCTAACGCCAGAGGTGTTACTTTTCCTCCTTTGACTTTTTGGATTCATCACCCGATGAGCATTGGCTGTGACCCATAAAAATGCCCATGGGGCGGGCTTGAAGGACTTGAGCTGTGCATGCATTGTAATGTAACGGATTCCAGCCAAATGATGAGTCAGTCGATGGTTTAAGGGAAGCAGTCTGTGCAGTCAATAATCAAGGGGAAAAAAATGCTTGTCAAGGGTGGAGAACAAAACAGAATTTGTTCCAGTTACCAATGACCCAATAACATTTTTAAAATCTTCACTTTTACCAATACTGTAATGAAAAATATGTTGACAACATGTCATTGCTGAATTTACTTACGTTGTGGAGGACCACAGACATACATTGGAGGCATTATATATCTTAAAAAAAAAGTTTGATCATACATAATTATATAATTAACTACAAAAGTAAATAGCACAGTTTGTCTGTCATGCGTTTCCCCCCCATTTGTGGCTGGTGAGAAAATTTCACTTTCACAAAATATGACTTATGTCAAGGCTAAAAATGACAGCTCGAAGGCTTTTTTGGCACACGTTCAAAAATGTTAATTGACTGCTTCTGCAATGACTTGACAGCTCAGCCTGCGTGATCGATGTGCTCATCGCCCTTTTCCCTCAGAGAGAACATCTCTCAGGATAAAACAAATACCGCTCCACATTTGCCTTGACGAGAACCTAGAACCCTGGGAGCAGGAGATGGCGGCGTATAAAAGTGTAATGATGACAAAAGAGCGTGCCAGCTGCTTGGGTTACTGTACACAGTGCAGACACAACAAATGACTTACAATAATTAAACACAGGAACAAGAGAAGATCCTCTGGAGGAACTGCTTCCTTCAATACTTTATGTTGACTTAATCAAAGTAAGCCCAAACTTTCTGTGAAACGGGAGAGTGGAGACAGGCTGCCGCTTTGTTTTCATTAATGCAGTGGTGTGGAGCGGAAACGCAGAAGGGCTGCATTTTGGATTTGATTCAAGTCATTTAATGAAAGTTAACATTCGATCACTTCGAATGAAGTGACTGTGCAACAGATAGTGTTTATCCTTTAATCTTTTTATGACATAGGGGTCGAGGGATGAGGGGTGTTATTGTATGAAAAGCGCTTTATGAATAAACTTTGATTGACCAGCAAGCTACCATACATACAGTTGCATTTAAAAAAAAAAAAAATATATATATATCATTGAACATTTAATCGTTTTTTTTTATTATTTCAACACTCATGGCATATAAACAACTAATAGAAGAAAGCCAATTAAACTTGTGATAATTATTGGATTTATGAACTGAAATTAAAATTAAAACCTGCAAAAAGGTTTCAAATATTTTGGTTTATTCGTGTGTCAAAATTATTTTAAGGAGGTATCACTGGATCAACTGAATCATGGTAAACAATGAACTTCCACGGTGTTTCAATTTTTGAGATGCACTTTGTGTGATAGTGACAACCACTAATGTAATAATGACCAATAAAGTAATACTTTTGGCTATTTTAAATGTAATAGAACCAATAAGGTTCCAATAGTGTAATAGGATACTGGAACCCTTAGTGTAATAACACTTTTCCAATAATCATTATTTTTACATGTGTAGCATTAAAAAAAAAAATCCTTTTTAAAATGTAATAACTGCAGCTAATATTGCTCTACTACCAAAGTAGCACTGCATTTCTTGGGGGATAAAAAAATGTGTTTTTTGCAGTTTCCTTTTTAAAGTTTCAATAAGTATTGTGGATGGAATAGTCATAAGTAAGTAATTACATTATTGTTTTGATTAAATTCAAAATGGCCCCAAATTCTTGGCAATTATTACAAAGCAACATTTATTTTTGGAGCATTATACACTGAGGATTGTAGTTTTACACATCCTATTGTGTGTTTCACTAAAGCGTTTACATGGGACCACAAGGTGAAAATTACCTTTAACAATCTCCAGTGCCAGAGCGTGGTCATACTTGTAGAACAGCCTCGCGCACTGTGGCAGCAGCTCTGCATCCATCCTCTTTGTGGCATCCCTGAATGCAGCGCTAACTCCTTCCATGACACGCTGCACATCAGTGACCTGCACATCATCAGCGGGAACAGCCAAGGAGAGAGAAATTGAAGCAGCGTGTCCGTCAGCAGACAACACGGAGTGGCACTCGATGGAGCCAAGCGCCACTTTAGTCGTCGTGAGATTGGACGTCCTTTTGGCGAGATCGTCCTGGACTGCAGTCACATGGAGCTCCACAGCCGCATCCTTGGGTAACGCAGGTACCACGACCACCAGTAATGGGACCGGTTTGACTTTAGGTTCCCACAACAAATCCTGCAATGAAAACAGATGGTATTCCAATGAAATAAAACGTTGGGCCACGCGCTACAATCAAATGCATGGCCCTCCTGCTGAGACGCACACTGTGGCTGCTGAAACACTACTCCATCAACGTTATTGTAAAGCACATTGCAGAAATGTTACCACAAAGCTTCATGACAGGCATTTTGGAAGCGATGTGGACTTAGACCTATTGTATATACAAGTGTGTCTAAAAAAAAAGAGAAAAGTTCATCGTTTTGTCAGTTATTTCTCTACTCATAACATATAAAGTAAAGATAAAAGTATGGCATCTAGTTCAAAGAAGGAAAAACATTTTTGTCATGACTTTTAAGCTAAAAATGATCAGGAATACAAATACAATCAAAGGCTTGATATTTGTATTATCTTAGAATAGACATTTCAGTGTTTTAATTTAATTAAGGAGAAGATGAACTTTTCAACACACTACCATCAGATGCAGGGTATGTTAGCTGAACACATACACCATCATTCATCAACATTATTGTCAAGCACATCAGAGAAATGCTGCCGCGCAGCAGTTGAACAGGCGTTTTACTTGACGGACTGACAAGACTATAAATTAACGCGAGATTGTGAGGGTGACCCTTGTGGTAATGAAAGTGCACAAACAATGGCGAGGGAATCTGTGCAGCTCGCAGCCCCTGTGGATAAAAAGCAAAATGCGTTCAATTTGTGCAAAACATGAAAAGTCTTTTTCCTGGGACGACTTCTCACCTTTCCGAGAAGATCATTCACAAAGTGTCATGGAGGTTTCACCGTGTACATTTTAGTAGAAAACTGCTGCAATTTTATCTGCAGAGCCAAATATTTCTTGATATTTTTTTTTCTCCTCTGCACTGAGGGCCATTAACAGTAACAAAATGTCTTGGAGCAGTGCTACAATGTGGCCCTTTAATAATACTTGGCCGTGGCTTCATCTGCTAATGGGAGAGAAATGAGTGTTTTATATAACCGTCATTTCTGTTGGAGTCGATAGGGCAAAAACACTTAACCCCCTTTTCAATTTGCTGGATCAATTTTCATCCACTTACACCCCACTCCGTAAGTGCAGAATAATAACAGGTTACTTACATTTTATTTTGATATTCACTTACAAAAAAAGAAAAAGAGAAAGAGAGAGAGAAATCACTGACAAGAGCAGACGGCGGCCTCTTTGTCCCTCCATAAGACGGACTGTCATGACCCAATCCACCAGATTCACTGGAGCAGCACTTACCTTCAGATTAAACTTTAGCAAACGCTTAATTGTGTATCAACAGCTAACCTCTCGCCTCAAGGAGCAAAACAACTGAAAAAAAAACAAACAAACTCAGGTGTCTTCAATGTGTGAAGAGGTTAGGCTAAGATTTCTTCACTCTGCTTAGTTTGAAGAGAGCTGGCTTCCACTGATCAACAACAACAATCACAGGAGCAGAACAATAACCATGTCAGCATGGGCCTCTTAGCATGTCACACCAAGTGACAGCACACATACATGGCCTGCGCTTTGATAAATGTTATATTAGCACTTCTGGCATGGGGCTAGGTATTCTCCTAGAGGGAACTGCCTCTGCAGTTGTCAATAGTGATTGAACATGGAACAGAGAGTGGGAACTGGGGAAAGGAGTGACAGGACACGGGGGTCCTGCTCAGCCAGGCTTAAAGGCCACCCTGCAGGCCTGGGGTGGCAAGGTACTATACCCAACCGACCGTCTGCTCGGAGATCAGGGGACTTCAGCGCGGTGCTCCAGCCTCTGGCAGGACTTTATTGTGGCGGCACAGTTGCTGACTTTTTGTCAGAGCTGTCGGACGAGGTTACATCAGTCTATGTTTGCTTTTTTATTAATGCGTCTACCACAGTGCTGCATGAGGTGGAAAGTTTGTTCAGCTGTTCTGTGGAAGTGATGTGCTGGAGAGCGCGTGTGTCTCTTTCAATGTGTCACCACAGCTCTGTTACTATGTGCTTGTTTGGCAGAAGAACGAGAAGGGGAACACTTTCGATCCTACCTGCCCAGAAGTCATTAATTAAATTAGCCCGATAAAATGCAAAGCTTGATATATGGTGGAGCTGAGTGCTGGAGTGGCAAGTTCTGATGGCTGGCATATGGCAGAGTGTGTGAGGGTATACGGCTCAGTTCCTCTCCAGACCGGCCACTTAACGCAATCCATCTCATTACTTCATGCCACTTCATTTCCAGAGCATACAGCCATTTCACTCCGTGCTCTTGCACTCTGCAGACAGCAGGTAAACGCATATCGTTTTGAATGTGCTGCGCTCAGCTCTCCACACTGATGGGGTGTGACCTGCTTCTCTTTATGTTTGTTTTCTTTCTCCCCACTTTCCTCCCTCTAACTCGTGTCCATGTGCCTGGAGCGTGTGGCGGGCTGGAGGGCCAAGAGGCGTGAAAGCCGAACGGTAAACACGGTAATAAGGAAGTGGTGTAAAGGCGGAGAACAGCGGGGAGCTGATGGGACTGCGCTGCTTAGCCAGTTCCCCTACATTTCCTGCCCAGCGGGACGCCTTCAGCATGTGGCTCTATGTCTCAGCACTTACTGTAGTGCTGTCAGTCTGCTATAATATCCCTTTCTATTCGCGCTCTCATTCGCTCTTTTTTTCTCAGGATCGCACTCCGAAGCTCGTCAGACTGTGTAAATGAAACACACGGGGCGAAGTCAGGGGGGTTCGAAGGGGAGTTTAAGGATATGAGGGCATTTTAGAAGTGGCCACGGTTACTTGAAAAGGTCAAAGTTAGCATGAAAGAAATATGTTTACAGCAGCAGATAAAGTCTTTCAAGTGCAAATTTGGCTCTAATTAGTTCTAATTAGAATTTATTTTTAAAAAGTGCTTTTCCCCTCTATTTTTAAGAGCAGCAATATGCTCTGCTAGATTTTTTAGAATTTATTGTTCCGTCAAGAGATGTCTGTTTAACATGTATTGACTTATCATGTCAACATTTCCCTGTTCATCAAACCTTTCACCCACACACTTCCATGCACACAGACAAACAGGCTCTTTGTGGTTTAATGCACCGTAAATACAATTTCACACGTGTAACGACTCTAGTACGCTCCCAATTAACCCTGCAAGCTTCCTTATCCACCTGATTAGAGAAATTATGAATGCATAACAACAACATGGCCCTGTGGTTTCACAGACACATGTAGCATCTGTGTTTTATTTCATATCATGCAAAAAATGCAAATAAAAATGTAAGGTGTGCAATACTATGTAATATATTTTGATAATTTATAAGTATGACTGATATGTACAATTGATTGATCCCTTTTATGGGGGTTGTACAGCAAATCCCCACATTTCTTTTTTTTTTTTTTAAATTGAGGGCCAGATAACTCTTTACCGGTGGAGAATATATAGTTTGACAGCTATCAGTACGATAACATTTTAGGATATGTTACATATTATGACATTGAATGTAGAATATATAGATTATATGTTTTTGTAAAAGTAGGATGTGTGTAATGGTCATTCGAGGGAAGTTTCGTAAAGCTTTTCTTGGGGGAACCAATGTAGGCAATCAATTAAAGGAAAAATAATTGGTTCTCTGGCTGCGATTGGTCAGCAGGCCATAGTTGGGTTAATACTGACTGAGCTCATTTCCATGCTGGAAGCTGGATTTTGAAGCTGAGTTCGAAATACACAAGGTCAAGACTTAACCTGATACCACACAAGAGGTGACTCTAATTCAAGGGTGTCAAACACAAAGTCTTTTGGCCAAGAAGCTGCAATCTGGCCCATGAACCCACCAAGCAAATTGTAAAAAATTCAAAGAAAGCACTGACTTTTTTAACACAGCTTTGTTGGGAGCAGCAGACACAATGCAACACTAATACCTAAGCCGTGATGTCTGTGATGCTGCCGTAAAAATTAGGCATAGCCTCAATGCCATACTGTCATTGTGAGTTTTTAAAAACATGCACACAAAAGGCTGCAAATTGCAACAGTCAGAGATTTTTTTTTTTTTTTTTGGGAACATTTCATTGTATTGGTCAACATTAAAATTGGTGGTTTGTTCAAATTTGACCAAACCACGTCTCCTGTTATTTATGACTAGAATACTTTTTAAGTGAAAAATGTTGAATTAGTGTTCTCTAACTCTTTTTTTTTTCCCGTTAGAAACTAACTTAAAATGTTACCAATTTCAACTGTTTCTTGTCTGAATCCTCTGCTGTGCTATATTAATGTGCTCTCAAAGTTGAAGTGAGACAAGGACAAAAATATGAAGCTGAAAAACCGGGGGAGAAAACACTGTGTGTGCGTGCGTGTGTGAGGGCGATATTGGTAACCGAACACCTTCTACCACCTCAGTTCTCAAACCTGTTTACAGATGAGACACCCTGAGCTGTCAATTACTGCTGCTTAATAAAAGGGTCAGCTGAAACTATACCAGTCTCCTGGCAGCGATCCTGGGTCAGGATAATGCATATTTTTGATTGCTCTGAAGCACAACAGATGGACGATGTTGTCCATCTTCAGTGACCTATGAAATGAACCACGTCTTGTCACCTCCCAAAGCTTTGCCCTGGGTTATCCCTGTTATTTGAATGACTCAGTCTGTATGCTAAACTGGCACTCCACTGTCATAGGGCTAGTCTACTGTGAGTTGCATTAAGGCAAAATGTGTCTCACAAATGAACAAAAAAGACCGCATCTCTTGGCTGGTACATGTGAACGTCAGTGTACGATTTGGAATTCATGAATTGACATGATAAAAGCCTTATGAAAATGGCTGCTCATTTCTGGCTTTAAAAAACATTTTAGAGTTTTACATAGCCGGATATTTCAAAGTGTACCGTGAACTGACATAAAGTTGACACTCTTCCTCCAGTCCTCAACACTGTTCACCACAACACCAAGCCACATGTTGGAGGTGGGCTCCTGCCTCTCTCCCCGAGGCCCAATTCCCTCGGCTAGACAGATTACTGTGGGAGGAGAAGGGCTGCCAAGGGAGACTGGAGCCTCTATTAGATGTATGGAGCAGGGGTTGTAAGCCGGGGCGGTGGAATGGAGGGAAGGATGGAGGGAGGTGGCAGGAACGAGGGGTAAAGAGGGGGATAAGCTGCTCTGAGAGTTGAACGGAGCTCCAAAATGGTGTGTGGGGGCAAAGGATTAGGGAGGCTCTGAGGAAGACATCTGCTTCTGTGCCAAGCTCCACATTATCAAAGACACCAGCGTTTCCCACATCATCAACTTTTCATGAGTGCACTCACTGGTAAATATCAGTAGCAGCGGCTTGGGTCTCGAGGGGACGAAGAGGGGCGAGAAACCTTCCCCTTTTTCTCAACTATAAAACACAATTCCGAAAGGCCTCTGAAAAAAACTTGGATACCATATGAAGTTTCTCAACTTTAACTTCGTCTCTCATGCATGGAATGCTCCGTCTTTTAATCCATTAAAAATGTGTTCATCCTATGGCTGTAACACTTTATAAGTATGATCAATATTTCCCTCTGTATCTATAATAAAACAGCCAGACATTGATCTTTTTTCCTTAACCACTGGCCTATATTTCAGTGACTGACCTTCTCTTCGTCCCTCAGCATGCTTTCCCAAACGGCCCTGATCGTCTGGATGTCTTGAGGTCTTGTGGTGTAGCAGTGGGCCTGGACAACGTGAGCCAGACTCAAGCCGCAGATCATAGCCTCCAGAACTTTCTCGACATGGCTGAAGGACAAGCGGGCCTGCGTGGCGGTGGCAGCCTTTACCAACTGCATGGTGCAGGGGACCAGGGCAATTTGACCAGCGCAGAACACATTCTCATCCACCTGGTGAGGAGAACATAAGAGGGAGAATTAGTAAGACCTGTGTCAATACATAATTTCCTTGAATTCTTTGTCAAGACAAAAGTATGGACAATTGGAGTTGATAACTCATATTCATTTGATCAGAAAACATATTTTTAGAACTCGAGAAAAAAATCTCCACCGGAAATCACACAAGTGTGACAGGTTAGTCCAGGAGTGTCAAACATAAGGCCCGTGGACCAAAACTGGCCTGCAAGAGGCTCCAATGCAGCCCTCCAAAGCACTAAGCGAACTGAAAAAAATTCTAAGAAATCATTGTCACTAATTTCTTAAGAGTAGCAGATATAACACATCACTTGAGATCCGGGCTGAGATATTGGTATGAAAGCTCGCTGCCTCGTCGCTCAATGTCATGTTGTCAGGGTGAGTTTATAAAAATATGCATAACGCTACAGGTATAGAAGACATTTTACTGTATTTGTGCGAAAAGGATTATTAAAATTGGCCTTATATTGAGATTGTAGTAATTTTTGGTACTAATTGCAAAGCACTTTTTTAAAACGTATACTCTACGGAACACAGTAGAAAAACTTTATGGTTTAAATGTAAAGGTTATTATGGCAGTATTTTACTGATCTGGGCCACTCAAGATGAAATTGAGCCGTATGTGACACCCCTGCTTTACATGATCTGTCACATTCCCCCATTCATGCACACGATTACAATAATGACAATGTTTGCTAAATAAGGTGTTTGGTTCGCACGTTATTGGGAGGAACTTGGGTTCAATATCTTTGCCACAGGGATACTTTGACACAAGGACAGATGGGAATCAAACTGCAAACCTCGGGATGAGAAGATAACCTGTTCTATCAACCCAAAACTCCCCATGAAGAAGAAAAAGAAGAAAGCTGTATTGCACTTAACCCGTCTCTATAGTGAGCAGTGAGCAGTTACTATGCAGTGCCAAGGGAGCAGTTGGGAGTCAAGGGCCTTGCTCAGGGGTTTATAGCCTGTGAATCTCCGATCACAAGCTTGCTTCTCAACCCTCTGGTCTCGGTCATCACTGGCCAAAAAACTCCAAACCTGCTTTTGAGCATGAGACCTTTTTTATTCCTGATACACAAAAGCAAACAGCTCAGCTTCACTCGGCTGTGTTTTGTCCGGTCTGTTGGTGAAGTCACTTTAATCACTGTGAGTGGGAGATAGATTTCATCCTCGCCCCACAGAGAGGTGAGGTGCATCCCCTCCTCGCTCATATTAGATAATGGAATACCTCCAGTTTTGCTGGTATTTGGAACAAACCATCATCGGGTTTGCAATTCTTTGCTGTAAATCCACCCCTGCAGAGCATGATGAAAACATTTCATGGCACCAACATTTGTCAAGACATTTCAGCCATAATATTGACCTCATGGTGGTGCCGCAGACGATGTCAAGAGATCAAAAGATGTTGCCAGAAAAATTATCTGGAAACCGTCTCTTTAAAAATTTGGCAATCGATGACACAGCAATCTGTCAAGAGGCCGTAATCAATGGACCAACTGCCTAAAATCCCTTGAGCCAAACCACAAGCGTGTCTAAAAACTCATCCTCTACGGTTACAGTCCAAGGCTTCTACCCATTCGTTTCATGCTGTCATACACAAGAAAAGACTGATCTATGCTTGGCATTGTAAAAAAGCTCTACGATAACAGTTTTAGTGTGTGGCAAATGCTTGACTACAAACTTTATTAAAAGGCTTTCAGCCTTATAGGGTTAAAGTACCGGTAGTGGTTTTAATTCATGAATGGCAATAGGCCATATCAACATAATAACTATACATTTCTATGAATGCGGTTTAAAAACAAAAACAAACATAACTGTAAGGAAAAGGTTTCTACAGCTGGGGGATGTGTTCGCTATCAAAATACTTTATTTAGTCACTTTCACAAATTTCCAAAACTGCTGCCTGCACTTAAAAGTAAAAAATCAACTTGTAAAGCAAAACGTATTAATATTTAATTAGATCTTTTTCATCCTTAAACCCCATTAGCATGCAATCATATACCCACACCTAGAGATAAAAGGCAAATCATTATACTCTTGACTTTTTTTTGATGTGCACAATATAATGAAGTGCTACAACCAAATTACAATAAATAAAAACAAAGGTTTGATTAGCAATGTGTTAATTACAAAGTTTCACCTCTCCTGTTTCACAACTCATTTTCAAGCAGGCATCCTGTGAAAGGCCTGCCAATACATTTCCGTGGCTGTTATTTATAATCACAATCAGGCATGTGATAATAAGCTCAATTCTGTGCTAAATACCTGGGTTAGAAATAAGCTTCCTGAATAATGAAACCTGAAAAAAAATCTATCTGTTTAATGCAGACAGGCGAGCGGGGATGAGCAGTGGCATTAAGGAGGTCAGGTCTTTAGAGACCCTGCGGCACGGTCGGTGTTTAAGTTTGCGCCGGACACTCACTATTGGTCAATGCAAACAGATGCTGCTAATATGCTGAGAATCGCCGAGACCCCAGAGCATATGCAGATCTCCAGAGAGGATCAATTGATACACGGCCTAAGACGAGGTCTTATACTGATTAGTGAAGACACATCCAGGGATGTCACGTTTCATGGTGAAATTACAAGAATGAGTGTTGAGTGAGTGGTATTTAGGGCTTGTGGTCTCCAAGGCCTTTTCATCCGACTCATTCAAAACACATCTTTTTGTTGTTTGGATTCGTCCAACCAGAGTTGGAACAGGCATGCCTCATCCAAAGGTGGAAAATTTAAAGCCGAATATTTGCCCCCGTCTGAAGTGTATGAAATCTGGATGTCTATAGCAGAAAAATATGAGCCACACAAGTGTTTAGCTAGAGGGCAGACAGAGTCATGGCTATTTCCCTAATCAAATGGGTTTGCCATGATCCCGCGCTGCTGGGTTCACTTGTCAACTCTGATGAATCTTCAGCTTTCACTGCTCCAAATTACTGGGACAGTGTGGAAGACAAGAGATGGAGGGAAGACGAGTATGAGGAGTGCGAGTGAGTGAGAGGACACGGTGGGAGGGAGGGAGGGATAAAGGCCCTCGCAGCTTTCAAACATTCAGATCAATCACCGGATCACTTAGCGGGTATAGCATGATCTGCACAAGAACCTGCATTACCACGACTTGCCTAACATAAAAGCCAGATTCCTGCACATCAACAACAAATTGTCATTGGCATTCCATTTATGAGCCATCAAATGCCATCATATCCACTCCGGCAAAGAGCAGCTCCATCAGGATGGATGGGTGGCCAGAATCTTTTAACAAGCTCGTCCCCATGAAAAGAGCTCGCCACATTTTGAATTCATAAAGGCCAGCTACCATTTGTCAATTTGAATATCAAAAGGGGCTAGCATGGGGGCCCCCTTGACTGTTAAAGGCAGACTGCATCGCTTCTACGAAGCAGGTGTGTGATGATCAATTATTAAGGATCTCACTCTGGTTACTCTTGGTGGGAGGTGGAATTGGGGATTTGGAGGTTTGTGGCAGTGGGGTAACATCTCTCTGTGCTCAACCTGGATCGGGAGGGGGAGAGACATTGGAGAAGGGAGGGCGAATACTATTTACATAAAATTAACAGTTCAAAAGAATGAGTTCACACACCAATCAAACTTGTTAATTGACTGTCAATGGTGTGTCCCTGAATATACAACACAACTACATTATTCATCTTAGGCCTTGACAGGGAAGACAGTCCAATTTGCATGGGCGTTCTAAACGTGATCAACAACCACAATGCCACATGCATTTTTAATAGGCCAGAGATGGGAACCTTTAATATTCATAAGGGTCAAACAATTGCATGTGACATTAAACTTTCTATAACAAGGTAAGTATTTTTCAAATGCTAGCCTTAGCAGTCTAAATGGCCCATAGAGAAAAGGGAGAATATGCTGTCTTCTAGTATTTACAGTGAAATGATGCTCCATGTTACACTCTCATATTCATGTTCTTACCTTTCTGACAACGACTCTGAAATTTGCAGCCTAAAGTCAAGATTTATTTAAAGATTAGGCAAGTTGAAACAGTTACTTACAAACATTATAAATGTGAACCACAAATTGTAATTGAGCTCATTTACATGCATCCTAGAAATCTCATCATTGTGATTTCTGAAATGTCTCCCTAGTACTTCAGTGTCTCTGGGCATGTCTCTGTTCATTTGATTTCCTTCTTTTACATGGTAGGAAATAGAAATGACGTATTCAGGAAGTTCACAAAAACAAATAGGTGCAGAAGCAGAAAAGGAGTGAAGAGGAGACTAATTTCATCTTTAAAGACATGAGAATTTTAAACCCTGCTGATGTTAAAGCGAAATGACGCCATGTTCATCAAGACATATAATGGGAAATTAAGAACGTACTCCCAAAAAAATCCAATAATGGACTGAAACATGTAATCCAGGGTTTTCAATTATCCCATTTCTGAAGCGCCTGTGAACGTGTCGGAACTGATTATTACAATTATATGATTCATCCCAGTCACCAGATTTGTTTGGTCATATAAACAAATTCATTGCTAGAAAATATGTCACACTGTGTCACCATGAAGTTCAAATTAATGCATTTTGTATTGTTCTTGAAGCTTTTACGTAAACTGAAAAAAAGAACGGTGTCTACGTTTCAAAACCAGCTGAGCTTTAAGAACAACTGGGGTGATAAATATGCAATTTGTAGTGTGAGATGTGTTTTTATCTCGTACTTTAGCAACCTTTATTTCATGGCTTTCCAGTAAAATTCCACGATATGTCGAAAAGGTCATCAACATAAAAGACATTTTTAGTTTCCATCTCTGTGAAGTGTAGACAGCAACATACATGTAAATGTACTCAGGAAGTGCCTGGAAGTGTCCGCTTCCCACCCTTCACAGTGTCTTGTTTCAGACTGGTGTATCTGAGGTGATGCTAATTGCAAATTTTTTTTTTTGTCAACGGCGCTTCCAGAGATGACCAGACAGTGCGAGACTACATTTGCATGGGTGTCGGAGCCCTCTGGGCCCCCGTTGTGTCGAGGATGTCTCCAAGTGTCATTAGCAGAGCTTTGGAAAGGTATAGATGAACTAGGCTGGCCTGGATAAAATGACCTGGTATTGACGAACAGTCAGGTTTTTCTGCCTGGTCCCAAGGACAGAGAGAGGTGGAAAACTGCTCCACCACTCCTATCAGATATGCTAATGGTCACATTTCTCCCCATTGAGACCTCATGCATAATTTAGCTGGGAAAATGATAATACAAAACGTGTAAAATAGGTTAGATTAATATGGTGTAACTTTTCCCTTTTGCAAGGACACATGTAAGCAAGCTAAAGGAGTAATGGCAGTATCCAATGCTCACAATTAAAAGTAAAATGTAATTAATATCCGTGATGGGTTTACTCATTGAAACGTTCCCATATGTTTGAAGGGTTGTTTACGGCTTAACTCTGGAGTAAAGGTAAGTGAACAAGTACATCTGAATAGATCCAGGCAGATTAATAACAATTTTAAAGCTTATCCTCCAAAGGTGAATGACTTTATCAGACTGACATATAAACAAGAGCACAGAATAAAAAGTATTTAAAGTATATAAAGTATTCATATAAACAAGAGCACAGAATTTAAGCAGTTTTTGACCACATCCACATCCATTTTTCTTAGTAAAATCCTATTTGTGTGACAAAAAAGCGAAAACTTAATTTCAAGGCATCCATGTCCTTGAGGTTCATGTGTAAAATGTATTAGAAATACATTTTACCCCCCCCCCCCCCAGAAATTTCATTTCTTCTTTGAATATTTTTGGGTTGGCAAATAACTCATAACAGTTAAAAATGTGGGAGATCAAAAAAAACTGAGGTTGAAGTTTCAGTGAATGTATTTAAGTGCATATATTATTATGGGGATTTGATATGCAACGACCGTTTAATCCTTGTGCGGTGGATGGCAGTTTGTCAGGGATGTGTGCTGCGATTTCATCTCGAACTGGCTTCAAGTCTGTGGGGTTCTTTCAGCATTAGTGAATTCAAAGCAGATCACGTCTGGGAGCGGGAAATGATAAGAAATGGGCTCATGTTGTGCCGCGCCCTGAGGAAATCCTGCCTCTTCTGACACCTCATTTCTACAAATGCAAACCTTTCAGTAGAACCACAACCTTTCTCTCTTCCACAGACTCGCTCGCCACGTTAGCCTTCTCGTTTAAGGCTTCATGGGAAAGAGAAAAGATATTCCTCTGTTTTACTTAATTTATTTATTCTCTTTTCTTTCTTTTTTTTTTTCCCCCCCAATGTATTTTTTTTTTCTTCCTGTTTGTGCTCCAGTTTGAGCCTAACCCCTGTATGCTCAACTGTCACACAACATCAGCGTTACTTAAACGGCGACATAAATAGCGGTATGAAGTGCACAAAGAAAGACGAGTATGAAGCAGTTCTGAATGCATTCTCGCAACGCTAAAAACACACATTTGTACAGAAAACAAACCATATGTTTACGTTCAAAACACATGGTTATTACACTGGTGGATTTAGAGAAATATTCAAAATTACACAACTGTAATGAGCCATTGTTGAGGCAACGTGTGGTCAGTGTGGAGGGACACTGGCCTTGCCCCAACCCCCCACCTTCTCTCAGCTTCTGTGTATTTTTCTTTTTTGTGTGTGTGTGTGTGTGTGTGTGTGTGTGCGTGCGTGTGTGTGTATTTGTGTGTTTCCGCACGTTATGTCTGCCCACGACATGCCCACTTCATAGACACTGAACCGTGCGGAAGAATAACACTGCCATGTCAGCTCTGGTCAACTTTATGCTGGTCAGGAGCTGCCGCTCGGTGCTAATACCAAGGTCAGAGGAGCCTGATTTCTAGATGCTCAGGGAGACACGTCTGAATGTCAAACTGCGAGAACAAACAAAGAAATCAATCGTTTTGCCATCGTAAAGAAATAGTTTTTCAATTAAATCAAATTTTTATTTTTGCTTTGTAATATTGATGTTAAAATAAGGAAATAGGATCAAAATGAAACACAATAAATGCCCACAGCTGATGTAATGAAATTGTCTGCTGCTTTGGAGTACTGTGCCACACACGAGCTGGGCTGTGAATGAAGAGTGATGGAGGGGCATGTTTTTTCATTGCGTTAGGCAAAATGCCCTGCTGCCTTCAACTGTCCCGACCTCACATTTTTTGACAAATTGGTTGTGAGGCTTTTACGACTGATGCACATATCGCAAAAATCATTTCTGCCAAGCTTCCTCTATGACCTGCCCGTGGGACATGACAAGCCCCCTCCATGCATCGCTCTATCAAGCCGAATCTTTCCAGGACAATGCAAATTATGACAAATTCCATCATCCTGCATTATGCGCTTTCCTGCTAATCTCCCTAATTCGAGAGAATCGGGGAGGGTCTCGCTGTTTCAGCTGAGGGGCATGTTGTCTGACTGAATGATGCTGAAACTGCAACCCTCATCCCACGTTTTTTTTTCTCCATTCCCAGCTGTGACCACCTCGTCTCTTCTGTCTTTTAGGATTTTTTTTTTTTTTTTGAAGCGTTACATCTCTCTACATTGGCTGGTAATAGAAGCAACAACCTAACCGGGGCACCCAAAAAAATTTCAAGAAAGAGATGTGGCACAACCATTAAAGTTTCAATCATGGTCGAGTCAAACAAGTTTGAATGCATGTAAATGCATTCAAATTTACATAATACATGCAAGATATAAATAGGAATAACACTATTGTAAACATGTTATTCTGCCTGACACAATGTAAACAAATCAACCCATACCCTAACAATATAAAACAAACTCCACATTTAGAAGAACAAGGTGTGTGTGGACACGTATGCACACACCTTTGCTATCCTCTTATTACTGCACTACTTATAATGCACATGTAGTTTAGCATTTAGAAATAGAAAATGCCGAACAGACACACAAACAAGAAAAGAAGAAGCAAGGAAGACAATGAAAGAAAATGCAAAGATGAGCAAAAAGCATGGAGTACCTATTTGTCTCAACAGATGGCAGTATGGCTGCACTGAAAAGAGGCAACCGGAGATTCAGTAGAAGTGGAGTGTGTTCAAACCATGGACAGGCTGGCGAGACAGCCGGAGATCTCTTGGATTTTTCTTGTTTTCACATTTTTGTTGTTGTTTTGTTATGTTAAGTCTTCCGATAAATTCCTCCAGTGTAATGCGAGAATAGGGATGAAAGAAGATTATTGGGGTAAATAAAGAGAAATAGTATCACAAAATGAGAGGAGATTCCAATGAAATTAGTGTTATGTTTATTTTTTATCAAATAATCCAAAATACTATAAACTGTGAAGACGAGGTGCTTAAAAACATTTCTTCCTATCAATTCTTACTTTTATCTTTTCTTTGTTTTTTAATGAAACATAAAGCAATATGCACCAGATATGAAAATAATATTCCTAATACATCTCACAATGCTCTTAAAATGAACTGAAAAAAGCAAATGGTACTACATTTGCTGCAAATTCAATTCAATAAATGCTGATCTGTAGACAATATTGTGCAGTTCATAATATGCTGAGTAACCTTGGTATTTTAGTTTCATTACATTACCTGCACTAAATAGAGTATTCCCTTATACAATAAATCCATAGTGTAAGAAATGAATAAACTTTAAAAACATAAAGTGATCATGAGGAAATGAGAGAAAGAAACTGGACCCTCTACATTTAATGAGCATTCATATCAAAGTAATGCATTGATGGCAACATAATTTGACAACTGTTATTGTATCGTTTGTTTTGAATGTGTGCAACTTGTGGAAGCACAGAAGTTAAAGCAATGAGGAACAAATGAAACACCAGTGTACGGTTTACATTTTCTGCTCAGTTCTCATTTCTAAATTGCCTTGATCAATTCAAGTTCACGTGCACTGCAGGTGAACTTGAGCAGTTCAATTTTCCCTGGTTCACTTCACTGTGGCTGCTACATATATGCCGTGCTAACAAAGCAATCTTAAAATATAGACAACTATTTTCAGAAATGTAATGAAATTCACTTCCTGCAGGATTTCTCAGACATTCCCATGCCTATTGTTTTTGGTAAAAAAAAAAAAATATTCTGGGTAACAGTAAAATGTTGACAGGGTTGGGGGTTACATTTCCTGATGCTGTTCCCCATTAGTGTCTGTGTGTCACTGCACGAGCCCGTGTGGGTGTCGGCTCCTGTATTGTTCTGTCTATATTTGCCACACGTGTAGATTTCACAACAAACCTCTTCCAGACCCTCCCTATCTGTGTGCTTGTGTGTGTCTGCTGTGTGCGTGAGTGTGTGTAGGCCCTGTCAGCTATGCCCTCTCGTCACTGCAGGGGGAAGAAACACACCCGGGCAGCTCTGAATATAGTGGCTAGTTACCATAGTAATGGGATGGTCATACGTCTCTCCCCTCGCAGACAGTGATGGAAGTGGACAGGACACGCCGCTATGCTTTTTATCTATGCATTTGGTATTCAGTTATTTCATTCCGCAAATAAAAAGCCGAGCCATCCCACCTCTCCTTTTTGCTGTATTCAAATAGAGGGGTGAAATGGGAAGTAAATAGTTGGATATGGGGTAATAATTCACACATGGGACTACAAATAATTGATGTGTTTTGACTGAGTGTTTGTGATTGCAATTGTAATAGCGCAAGTGTCTTGGCAGATGTCTGCTGTGGTGGGATCTTTACATGACGCTTTTCAGATGCCTTCTTGATGTCTCTGAACCATTCACCCTTCCGCAGCTCATCAACAGTGACAAAGTGAGAAGCAAACAAGGATGCACCAACACGCACGCACACACACAAACACTCATTTAGCATGTGACTCGCTCAAATTAAAAAGCAGAGTCTACCATTTATCGAATATAAAAACCACACGGCCATGATACCTGATGCCATTAATTTACATAAAATCTAATGTCCTCATGCAACCCACATATAAAGCACACATCTCATATAGTAGTTGTTTTGACACAGTGTAGCTGTTATTTGTAAAACTGCAAAGGCGACTGACTCTTGCACATTGTGTTCTTTCAATAGAAACACCAGTGACTGCTTTGTTCTCTTGAGAAACCTCACGGTACACAGGTGTGAAGACAAGTAGACACAGGTACATATCTAATTGTGTATACAAAAACATACAACGTTCAAATACTTATATGTGTATCGCCACACTTTTGCCTCTGCGCCCTGTGCATGTGCGTGAAAGACAAAGAGCTGTGGATATCCTGTCCCTGCTTCCCATGGCTTGTTGACATGAACCAAGGCAGTCAGGCACCAATAATACATGAAGAGCTGTTCAAAGGCAATTAGGATCAGTTGTCAGGGCCCGGGCCCATTAATGAGTGGGAGTGTGGCAGGGGCCGAGGCAGAGGCACGGTGCCGGCAAACTCCACCGCATGAGAGCCGATGCACTCTGACAGATCCAGTCCTTCCGCTGTCCTCGCCTGGTACAAGCTGATACCAGCCTGTGCCCACGTGGTGCTGCTACTGCAGCGGCACAGGACGATGTAGTAAAGTATGCGCTGCCTTGTGAAAATGACTGCTGCCACGGCGGGTCAGCCTCCACGCGGTCACAGCGGGAGGGAAAAAGGGGGACAGGGGCTTGGGACGATAGGGTCTGAAGGGACATAATTACCCATGCTGCCGTCTACCACTTCCCATAAAACTGCCCCCTCATCAGATTAAAAAGGTAGCTTCATCTGACCCCTCGCATATATGTGTACGTATTTGAAGGCACGCGCGCCCCTCCCCCGTCCAGTAGCTCCAGCACTGTCCCAAGACGAAGGTATGACCATGTGTCAGAGCAGATATATATCCTGGGATGTGGCTTTGTATGAGAGAAGGGGGAAGAAACTCGTGTTCTCCTTTCAAAACATGCCGTTTGTATACAAGCAAACATATAAAAATTTGAAAAATACACAAGTGTGACCATGTTGATGATTTGGGATGGTATTCATAAAGAAATTGCTGGTTTTGTCAAGCCTTTGCATGCATTATTCTGCATATCATAAAGTGCATTTTGATTGCTTTCAGACATGAAGGTATTCAAGCGACTCACTGAAGATCTTTTCAATGAATAAACCAGTTTACTTTTGTCACACATCCAGAGCACACAGGTGTGTGTGTGTGTGTGTGTGTGTGTGTGTGTGTGTGTGTGTGTGTGTGTGTGTGTGTGTGTGTGTGTGTGTGTGTGTGTGTGTGTGTGTGTGTGTGTGTGTGTGTGTGTGTGTGTGTGTGTGTGTGTGTGTCCTTGTAAGAGCTGGCCTCGGGGCATACAGCCGACATGCCACCGTGTTCGGGTCTTACTGGGTTTGATCAGTGGGTTTCCGTGTGTGTCCGGTTCAAGTAAAGACAGTTGACCCTGGTGTTTGGCTGGGATGAGGAGAGTCTACAGAGACAGACTTGGGTGATTCGCTGAGACAGGAACTGAATCAGTGCTTGCTGGGGAAAGGATCCAAAGGTTGAGGCGTGACTGTCAGTCAAAACCTTTCTGACTCTCTCCAGACAAAAGGTTCAACCCACTGCACACAATCCAGGCACTTGGGGAAAGGAGACAGCCAGGCAATTCTGCCTGTGCCTTTCCGGAAATAAAAAGAGAAAACAAATCTGTGTTAACATCCCCTGCTGCAACTAGGAGCGAGTTAGTACACAACCTTAAAAACACAGCAGCTTTGAGTAGCCTTCAATCTCACGGCTGCTCTAACCGTGAGCCTTCAAGACCTCATTTTTCATCGACTCAATTACTCGACAACTGTTCCCCTCCTGGCCCCACCCCTTCCTCCTGGGCTCATCTCCCCACCTCCTTAGTTGGAAGTGATCATTTGTTCTTTTATTAAAGTTGATAACATCCCTTGCATTGTCAGAGCGTGCATGCTGGAGAGCCGCCCCTACTGTTTTAGCCTCCAGCGTTTCGTATTATTGGTGCATTATTTCACGCATGCCCTCCTCTTTTATCAAGTGCTTTTGAAGTAATGTTAATAGACTAGAAAATTGAGACATTTATGAAGTATGGGCCATGTTTATGAAAAAATCCATAAAGTATGACAGGGGAGAGGTGAGATAAAAGCAAGGTTTTAATAGATTATGGCAAACAGGGGAGAGGCGTCAGATGCTGACAGGCACCTCCTCCGAGATCCCTCATATTTTATGGGATTAATTTTGTTGTATTAAAAATGAAGTTAAATGTCCTAATTAATCTGTTCGTGCTGCATGAATACCTCCCTGAACGCAGATGCATGCACACACAGTGCTTTTTGGCTAATTACTCTTCTGTGGTAATTGAGGTGGATGTAGTCTCGAGATGTAGGCTGAGGAAGTTTGGGGAGGTGGGGTGTATTTGATGTGGCGCGGTGGGGAGGTGCTGCTGAATTTTGCATGTTTGCTCTTTTGCAGCAGTGAAACATTCAGAGAGAGAACATACCATAAAAATATAGCGCTTACCTTAAATGTTGCTATTTATGACTAGGTTTTAAATTGCACTTGCATTTAGAGTAAAAACTTCCTGTTTGTATTTATTTAAAATAGGTAAATTATTCTATTCTATTTGTCTGTGATTGTTTTATTTTGGAAATCTTATTTCCCATTTGGTGTGTGGCATATCTCGGTCAATTATGCTTGTCGTTTCTCTCTCAGATCCACCTTTTGTGGACTGACCTCAGAGTCATGTGTGGACGGAAAATGCGTCACCAAGTTTAGATATTTAGACCCGGTTTGAAAACCGTCTTCAAATTACATAACACCCACCACACGACTTCACTTCTCTCTTCAACGTTAATTGTCAATGTCAAACCCACTTTGCTTTACATGTCCACTTTGACAATTTTCAAAATCCAATGCAAATCCTATCACTGGCTGTGGCAAGACAATCTTGCACAATATTGACTGTCACTCACAGTTAGGGGAATGAGGCAAAGGGGTTGGTGCTCACCAGCAACCTGAGGCTAGAGCAGTCAACTCCCCAAACACACCCTGCAGAATCTGATCAGTGAGTATAATTTCACAGCAAATATCCCAGGGGTGAGCCACTTACCTTAACAAGAAAGAGGAGATGTTTAACAACCATTGAGCTGATAAGTCTTTCTATTCAACCCTGCTTTGACTATTGTGTTTGCAACGATAAATGCAGCTCCAATGGGAATGCGAACCAACAGGCAACATTATTATTTTTTCTTTTTAAAGAAGAGAATAATCTGGCAGTTTGAGACCCCATCCCCCCCAACCCCTGTTTGTTATTAGTATAAATTCGGTTCTATATACATTTAAGGAGCATCACACTGGTTAAAAAAAAGCAACGACTAATGCCATTCTTTTCATGCTATTATCCTAATACAGCTGAATTGTTTAAAAGCTTTTTCTAAAAAGCAGCAATAACTTTTATTTCTTCTAAAAGCATGCCATTACTGCATGCTTTTGTTGGAATGAGAGAATCTATTTTGATATTTCACAAAAACAGATGTCTGGGAACATGTTTTGCTTCTGATAAATTGACAGCTGTAATAAGAGAGTGACATTTCTTATATCTTAATTAGATTATGCAAATGCTTTTTAAAACAAATGACAGCTAAATTGGCATTAGATCTCTGATAAATAAGGCAGCAAAACAAAACAATTACTGACAAGAACTTTCATATTACCCTCACGAATGATTTGATAGCATTGTAGAACAATGCACATTACAGTGACTGCAACCTCTATACATGTGTCAATCAGGTACACAACAATATGAAACCGTGTCAAAACAAAACACGGAAGAAATTACTTGTTTCATCTTTATGGCTTCGGGCTTTCATCTAAACTGACGCCATGTTATATATCAACATACAATACACCAAGAGGCCCCCTGCTTTGACATTATAAAGGTTAACTAATTCTTTAAATCAAGTCCGATCTGAATCTGTCAGCTTGCCAGTGCAAGACGGCATTCAGTCAGCTTGCCATTTCCGAGAACTGAAGCTGAGACATGACAAGCCAAGCAGACGGATGAAGAGATGGATGGAGTTTGAAGGTCCAGCATCCATCACATGCCAATCTGCAATGCCGGTCCTCCATACCGCCACCAGCACCAGCTCTCAACATGGAGACCTATTGTGGTTTTGGTCCTACAGGGCCATGGTGCCGCTCTGTCAGCAGCCATGTGCTTTCTTTCAAACCAAAGAATAAACTGGACATTGATCAGTTTGTAGCACTTGGAATCAAGCTTTACTATAACGCCGCTACTTTTGGCATTAGTGTGCTCGAAACTGATTACTAGTTAATTACAGTGCATCTGGAAGAATTCAGAGTATGTCACTTTTTCCACATTTTGTTGGGTTACAGCAGAAGTGTCAATCATATGCTAGTTCAGTTACCACATACTGCCCAATTTGATCTTGAGTGGGCTGCATTAATAAAATAGTGCCTTAAAAATGCTTAAATCTAGATTTAAAATGTTATTTTTCTTTGTTGTGGTGTACACATATATACAAGTATACATTAATAAAATATCAATATTTTCACACACACGCACACACACACACACGCACACACACACACACACACGCACACACACGAGTAATACAGTGATCACTAGTGATCGCTCATCAGTACAGCCTTACTTAGGTGACCAAAGTAATGCAAAAGCTTCTTTCCCAAGTAATTAGTTACTTTGATTATACAGTGAGTAGTAAAGTGCCTCTACTTATTTCTAACTGAGAAATGTTACGCACACAAGGATTCATTTAAAAAGATAAGCATTCCTTTGCTTTGTCAGCTTTGATCCAGGGAAGAATAAACCAAAATTCATCAAAAGGATTCTGTTTCTGGATGAAAGTTCAACCGAATTGTTTATACAAAGGCATCATCACAAGGAATAACAACACCTCAGCACCTGAATGCACCCTCTGGGCAAAGTTCAGATCAAAAATAAATTTAGTCATGCATTATATTAAAAGGGCTTATTTCCTTTCCACCGCAACAGGAGGTGAAGGGCTGCAGGTTATTTGGGCCCAGACAACAGGTTTTTTTTTTTTGGGGGGGGGTTCATCTCTCTTGTTGCAGAAGCCCTGTCGCCATGGTGTCACACAGTAACAGTCACCAAGGAAAATCATCATTACGTGGCGTCAATGGTACTGGTGAGAGGAGGGGTGGGGCTGCCTGCTCACTCACAGCAAGGGGCTAATTGTATCAATATGTAAAACTCTCTCTCGGTACTGAAGAGCTGTTAATACATTTTTGATCAAATTAAGTCATTGTGGCACGGAGGAGGAGAAGACACACTGGGAGACCACGCAGGGGTCGTAAGAACGAGCGAACTCCTCTCATTGTTTCCTCAGATTGCTCCGAATATGAACGATCATTAGAGGGATGAGAGATTAGATTGTTTTCCAGAGGCAACAGCACAGGCCTACAGCTGACTACAATTTCATGTCTCAATGAGACTCCATTGAGGGAATCAAACACTGCTGGCACGTTAAGGGCAAACCTGACTCTGTAGGTTGCATCTCAGGAATTCCGACTGAACTTCGGTGACACACTGCTGAGATATGCCGTCAAGCTCCGAACAAATGGCTAATCCACACATGTTCTCACTCATAGTCGGATTTGGCTGCAGGATCAAGGACAGTGTGGAGGAGATGGACACTATCCTTGTTGACAGTACCTTGACAAGTGTAATCCTATATAATACACACTGGGTAAACACAACACCAAGCCAACCGTGCAACCGCGGCCCACACTTCCTCTGCTCTGCCTTTGAATTCCACATTCTTTTTAGGTTTGAAACAATATGAAAGATGTTTGAGTCGTAGCTTTACAAACAAGCGCAAAAGTGGGCACACACTGCTCTCTGTGAAAGGGATGCGTCCTTGCATGTGTGCACAAAAGCAGTAATGAGAACAAACTATCATGGAGACCGACAATCACATGCATCTGCACACATGCGTCTATTTATAAACACAGACAGAAAAGACCCAAAGATCAGGAACCGCTGGGAATCTCAGACATCACAGCCACCGTGTGAAAGTGAAGCAGGAATCATCAGCAAGGTCTATCATTCAGTGGGGTAATCCTCCATTATCCCTCATTAATCTATTAATCATCTACTTAAAGTGGCTTGGCCAGATTTGGAAAAATATTATACTATTTACCTTTTGGTTTTATCAGTTACAAACAAGAAGATAATGTGATTTCAATACAAAGAAAATAACTACAAATATATGAAATGATCATGGTGTCTAATTTTCTTAAAAGTAACACTGAAAGGTTTCGTGTAGAAAATAAAAGACAAAACTAAATAAATAGCTGAAGATGCTAAATTAATTCAGGCTGCTAAAACGTGCTCAATATTTTGAGGTTTTACCCCGTAAACTTCACATGAATAGTTCTAAAGATGCTTCAGGATTATAGTAGAAGATTGACATCAAACATTAGCGATACTTAAGCATACACTTTCCTCTGTACTTGCCACCAGATGCGATTGTCAGCGCTGGGTTCTGGAGTCTTACCCTGAGGGCCTGGCTGTAGGGGCCGATGTTGGCTGGGGCCCAGTGGGACAGGCTCTGAACATGCAGGGCCTGTCTCTGGTGGAACCGGCCCTCCTCGGGGGGCTCCGTCCAGTCGTGGAGCAGGCAGTCCATCTGCAGCAGCTGAGCAGCAGGTAGAGCCGCCTGGACGCACACCCTGCATGAAATTGAGGGGGAAATCTGCTATAAAAGGCATAATATTAAAAACATAACTCATTAAGCTTAATATGAAAAGCTGAGAGGCAATGCAAGCTTGAAGACAAGGAGGAAAATTACTGACTGAATTGTACTCGATTACAACTGAAAGTGTAGATTTAGAAAGTATTCAAGTCAAAGTAAACTAGGATTTACTTAATTTCATGGTCAATTGGATGCCATCTGCTTATTTTAACAGTACACACAATCCTCAGTGAAATAATCAATAACATAAAAATTATACAATGTCAATTTTGTAGTTTTAAGTATAAACCTATTTACTTCAAAATTCAGCCATATCTATATCTATATCTATATCTATATCTATATCTATATCTATATATAGAGAGAGAGATTTTTTTTTAAATATTACAAATATTTTCAGAGTTTTGTCAAGTCAAATAAATTTTTTTGTATTTGTAATTATTTGTATATGAATGGAGCTGTAACACTGTTGCAGGGATGGGGCTCTGTTGGAGTAAAATATGTGGGGCGCTACATTGTATTTATTCAATTTATCTGTAAGCACTACATTTTGTACGCTTTCCAAAAATTAATAAATAAGATTAAGAAAAAAAAAGAAAAAGAATTGTACTTGTAATTGTAAAATTACATATTTCTGTGGATCACGTGATCCCATGTTTGATTTAGTACTATTACTATTACTTCGGGGGCTTGTTCAAGGACCCACAGTGGAGACCTATTGGCAGTAAGATTCATACAAGGGAACTTCTAGTCACAACTTCCCTTTACTAACCTCTACAAAACCGCCGGTCCATATGTAATTTGTTCCGTTCACGAATGACAGTTAATGTTTTCCGAGAGAGCGTTTGAAAGTCTGCATGTTTACCTGGCTGGTGGGTTCATGTCAAAGTGCTTTTTATAGACTGTATTGAGTGGAACAAAGTCCTCCATGTTCCTCACATACAGATGAACCAGGATGATGTTCTTCATCGTCCATCCTCGGCTGTCCAGCTCAGCTGCAGACGTGGACATCACAGACATCACAAATGACGGCAACACCAAGTCAGCTCATTCGAGCTAAAGTGCACATATTTGCTACAGGTTGAGAGCACAGCGTGTTCTGAATAAAATATGAATTTGTTTTATTCATGCAGACAAATTAAGGCAGGTTTGTGGACAAAAATGAGTACCACTTGCACATGTGCTTTTAACTAGGCGGCCGTTCAGGATTTCATGTCCAACTGTTGACAGTGTTCAACACACACACACACACATATATATATACACACACACACACATATCATTGCAAACTAAACAGTGTTTGCCTTCCTCCCACTCCTAATGGATACGTTAAACTTAAAGACACAGAATTTGAATAACTGCGACATTCTTTTAAGTCAAGTGACAGTATTTCCTTATTAGGGCTTTTTTTATTTATTTTACGATTAAAACACTTTTTTGGTTACATCTACAATTAAACTAGATTTTTACTTCTTCTCATTTTTTTTTTATATTGTTAATATTGTTACAATGTATTGTTTTTTATTAGTCCTCAATATTGTACAAGATGTGGAAATGTGATTACAGGGAGGACATTTTACTGAATATAAAGATTTTCAAGCAATAAAGTCTGAATTGTGAAGGATTTTTTTTTTTTTTTTTAAATCAATGAGTGCCTCAGAAGACAGTAGTCAAACAAAGTTTACATCCAGTAATTTGTTTTCAAGCCCGCATTCAGGAGCCGACTGAGACCAAGATGAGCCACCAGAGTTGCAGCACCGCTTCTTTACTTATCAAACAGCCAGTCAACTGCTCAGACATTCATTTGAATGCCATCGCCACTGAATTTAAAAGGTGTATTTAGATCAGAACTTTTTTTTTTATCTGACATTGAAATCTATTGCTTTAAAGTGGTAATGGTGGTCCCTTTCTGTAAAAGTGCAGTCACATGCCGTGTGTACGCAAGTGTGAGACGTTGGATGCGAAGGCAAGCTCAGGGGCTCAAAGCAAAGCCTTTCTCCCCACAATCATTTGAAGGAGCTTCAAGTTTGTTTTTCCTTTGCCAACACCAGCGTCTCAGACTACTTCGCCCCCATACAAAGAGGTTGTTCATTAAATATTAACTTGTTTAATATTGTCTCGGCACTGTGAAGGCTGTTCAGCCAAGCACCACGATAAACATTAAATATGCTTTTCATCTTTCGCTCTACTATCTCCATCAAAAAAAAAGAAAAAAAAAAAGAGCAAAAGTGAAAAAAAGACAGCGATACACTGTAAATGCGTGCACTTTTAAACTTCTGCAGGGCAAAAAAAAAAAAAAAGTGATAACCCACCCAACATGCCTCTACAGTGTGTGTATATTTGTGTTAAAAAGACTCGGCTTGGCTTAATTTGAAGTGCTTGTCCTTGATTGGTGGCAAGCTCTCTTTCCCCTTCCCAGTGACGGACAGAGTCTTTGACACACATGGACTGCCTGCTGTGCTGACAAGCACTTCTGAGCAAGAAACAACTTCTCCCAATTCTGATATTTCTTCTCATGTCTGGTTAGCTAACACAACAAGGAGAAACAAAGACCCCCACGGGACATAGAAGTTTTCCCCCTCATTGTGTTTACAGGAGTAAAGTGAGGAACGCAATACAGTAAGATTTACTGAGCAACATAAATCACCCCTGGAAAAAAGAAATTATGCATCACATAATAGTTTTCACTTGATTGAAGAAAACATTTTTTTTTTTTTAAAGGTCAGTTCATTTGGCTGTATTGTTATAGGGTGTTTAAAAGCATGTCCTTAATAAAAGTGTGTATTCTCTGTCTCCTTTTTACACCCTTCCTTACTTTGCAGCTGTTTGAAAGCTGCCACAGTCTGACCCTGGATCCCAGTGTCTTCGCTCCGAAGGCCATTGATGCCAGAAATCCACTGATAGCCCCTGGAGCTTCTTGATGAGCAGGATGGAGGAAAGTCTACTGGGCGAGATGCCAAAAAGAAGAAAAATGGCTCACACATTAAGGTTTAAAAAAAAAAAAAAAAGTGCTTTCTGTCGTCTGTATATGAAAGAAATTCTTATTCAAGAATTTTTAAGCTATAAATTATGTTGGTTGTACTTTTTTCTCTATTATAATCAGGCATGACCATCCGACGTGCTATTGAGGAGATAATCCGGGCAAAGACATAAGAGGAGAAATTAATTCAGAGATTGTCACAAATGCAGCGCCAAATACGACAGCTCTTGTCAAACAATCATTCAAAAACACTAACATCATGATGCTGGCCGTGTGACACAGATCCAGGAAGCGCACGCCACGGAAAGATATCATCTGACACGCAGACATAAATACACACTCAAGCATGCGTGTCAGCACGTGCGCGTCTCACAATAAATGAATCTCACCATGGCCCCACTGACAACTAAGGTCACAATTTGATGTAAATTTGTGCTGGTTGTCTTCAGCTTGATCAGCATATTCCACCTCCTCAGTCATCTTGTCAATGGCGCTCTGGCAAGGACAACTACCATGGGGCAAAGCTCCCGCCACCACATCCTGCAATAAAGCACCACAGGGAATACATCAGGCCAAATGCCCACCAAAGAGCACAGAGTGTTTTGCAAAGACAGACAAAATGCTGTATAATTAGCCAACCTTTTCAAATACCCCACAAAGTGGGCTGCGTGTGTCAGTCTTTCATGACAAGGACCCAGACGCACATAACTTCAAGGTGAATGAATATGAAACAACATGCTAACATATTCGTAGTTGGGGCAAGTAGGGAGTGGTGTTTTCTGATACTGTAGATTCAATCAAGGCGGCTGTCAGTCAAATCTCGTGACTGGGTGGGTGAGACATGCTCTGGATTTCACCCGTTTTTTATTTTCCTCATATGTTTACTTATACTTTGCCTCCACACTCTCTTACTTCTTTAAATAACAAATCATTACCATTCTCTAAGGCGTACATATTACCTGCCAAATCCTGCTGGGGTGTCACACATTTAAATACATATTTCATATTTCATCAACGCCCTCCCTCACTCTGCCCAACACTCATTCACCCCCCCCCCCCCCCCTCATCTGCTGTCAACTGCATTAGGCCATATGATAATCAAATTAATTATACTTCAGCCCCTCTCTCCTGGCCAGCATGAAAAATAGCTTGACTAGCATTAACGGAGGGCAAATGATGGTGGTCCTTCCCCACCCCCTGAGCTCGGTGCAGTTTCCTCTAGTGCTGGTGTCACCGCAGATCTGTCACCCTGACGAGAAGAGCTTCAGAAGGCTCAACTAGGGCAGGTTCTCCCCTGGTTGCCCCCCCCCCCCTCTTCCTCCTCCTCCTCCCCTCCTCTTTCTCCTCTTGCAGGCCGTGGATCTCCCTGCTCTTCCCCGAGCAACCTGGGGGGGGCTAAAGGGCTATGAGAGGGCGCGCGCGTGTGCGTGTGTGTGTGTGTGTGTGTGTGTGTGTGTGTGTGTGTGTGTGTGTGTGTGTGTGTGTGTGTGTGTGTGTGTGTGTGTGTGCGTGTGTGTGTGTGTGTGTGTGTGTAATATGGCAGTGTGGCTGCAGGGTCACAAAGGTTGTGGGATGGGGGTATGTTTTGTGTCCATAAATGCCCCATCCGCCATCCCACATGAAGATCTACATACACGGGGCTACAAATAGGAACGCACACTTGCTTGAACATAAACGAACACCAAAAGCACATGTGTAAATCCTTGTGTGATGTGCAAAGAAGCACACGTGCAAATCACACTCTCCCCCGGAGACGTGTTAATCCCTCGGTGCAACCCCTGCACTCATAACTCACTGCAACTACTCCAGCCATATACAAAGTACACTTCCTGTACACTGATTTTCTTTTTATTATGGACAATATTTTAAGTTTCGTAAAGTTGTCCGTTCTAGCAGGGGAAGCCAAATGTTTGCCACTCCGCACCATTCAGCTTCTGCATTACCAAAAGCCAATTCCCACTCCCTCCCTGCAACCCTTGCTTGCATCCTGCTACCTGAATGCAAAGCGCCTTAATGTGAGCAGACATGTTTATTAAGCTGGGCCTAGTTTCGGGCTGCAGTGAATATTGCAGACGTCAAAGTAGGCCATGTGGGGCTAGAGGAAAGAGAGCAAGGGATGGAGGGAAAGACCAAGAGCAAAGAGAGTGGAAAAGAGACAGAGAGAGAGAAGCCCTCTGGAGGTTGATCTGAACCCTGCCCCGCAGTGCCGTGTTTCTCCTCTCCGCAACAAAGTTATCAGACACCGAAGGGGTTTGTTCTTGCATTTGTTTCGCCCTGGAGAGCAGTTTTAATCTAATCAACCCAAAAGCAACTCAACTTTTGCCTGTTAAAAAGATCGATTGAGCCCCGAACAAGCATTGATCTGATTTGCGGAACAACTTACACTTATCGAAGTTTGACTCGAGCTGTCTTTGTTCTCCGTGTGCATTTCGGTGAAGCGCAGGTAGCCAACTGGAGCAAAGGCATCTGCCGAGTGAATCACTGTCTCTGCTGCATCGCTGCACAAATGCACAAAACACTTCATGAGCATACATCTAACACTGTCGGGGGGGGGGGGGGGGGGATATACAAGATTGGCGTCCAAATACTAAAGAGTGCAAATCTGTTTTTAGACAAACATGCTGTAATACTCACATGACTATGTTCTTTTTGAAGAGAGGGCAATCCAGAGTGAACGTTTCATATTCACCCCCTTCTCCACAAATATGGACTCCGTATTTCTGGGAGAGCTACTTAGTGGAAACACAAGAACTTGTTTAAATATGTATTAACTGGAAAAAAAAAGTAGTTATATTGTCTTTCCTGCCACTTTACATTCAATTTCATCGATTCATCCTCTAAAATGTACTTGCAAAAGAGAGCAAATATAAATCCTCGGAACTTTGAGCCTGGTTCTGCAAAGATTTATTCCTGCTTGAGAGAGTCCTTCCTTTCCACAGTTGCTTGCTCATGTGGATGAGTTGGGTCTCTTAAAAAAGCAAAAGTAAAAAGCACCTAGAAAACGATTGTGCTGTATTTGGTGCTATATACATAAACTTGAACAAAATTTAATTAAAGCCTTCATAGCTTTACAAATAAATGTCACAAGTTAATTTTTTAATAACAAAATTTGATTTCTGATGGTGTTACACCCACTGCATGGAAAGGGTTAAAACTTTTCCCCTGCTTCAGAGAAACTATCCAAACCAATTGCAGCACAGTGGTAAAACAAGTAATTGTCCAAGAATGCACTGGGTGACTGGAGCATTTTCTCACAGTAAATCACGGAAGGCAAAGCGTTGAGGATACAGTCACAGTGAAACAAAAGGTGAAGACAGTATGTTTTACTGTAATAATAAATGTTAACCTCAGATGACTCCTTTCAATGGCTTTGTAATCACCAGTAACTAAGAACACAATTAAATGAATGTCTAAAAGTAATAAATTTATGAGTGGTCGGGGTGGCGGAGTGTAGGACCTGTTTCAAATAGGGCTCCATGTCAGCCAGAGATTTTCCTAAGTGCTTCTCTGGATCCAAGCCTGGCATGAAGAAAGCACAAGAGAAGAAGACAAAAACACACATAAAAAACATTGCACACAGACAAAAGCATAGAGAAAGAGAGACAAAGAGAAAGAAAAAGGTCTGATGAGGAACAGAGAACAGTGATTGAAGATGACAGGCAGGGAGGTTTACGGGCAGTCGTACAAACACGCACGTAAACCGGCACCCTGGATCTATTTGTTTGACTTTGCAAGTAGTGTACACAGATCTCTCCGGGTAAGGGCAACAGTTTTCAATTGCTGGCCACAGACAACCCCCTCCCTCCACCCCCCCCACCTCCTTGCCAGCCACCCCCCATCTAGTTCCCTTTGAGAACATAAACTCTGGAAAGAGATCTTGTTTATTTGCCTTTTCCCTCCCCTTCCCCTGAAATCATGCATGGAAGTGACTCATAGGCATGGGAGAGAAAAGAAGACTTGGAAGAGAAGGCTGGTGGAGAGCTTTGTATGCATGCACACCCAGTGGTGCCACACACTTAAAAGTCAAGTTCAAAACCCCAAAACAAGCTATTTTAACCAACAAACTAGGTCCATAAAATAAACCTTACGAGGTGATCTTAATCTACATTTCAACAAATGATTACTAAATATAGTTTAGGGATTATGTGCAAATTAAGAGAAATTGACCATTTTATTTGCTTTATCAAGCAGTGGAGGATTTTACCACTTAGAGAGGTCTGATTTTACCCTCTGGGTGCGTATTCCCGAGGGCACCGTGCTGAACTACATCTGACCCTGTCACTCCTTTCGCGAAAGAAAGTGCAGCCTGTGTTTTCCGACTACACATTCTTCACTGCTCCGACAATAAAACAAAGACTTGAGCACCAGGTGCTTTCTACAAAGAATAGAACAATAAAAAACATAACAGGACATGAATGTAAAATGCTATATTTTTGGAAATTCCGACCCTTATATGCTGTTGCCGCTATACTTGAGACCAGACTTGAGCACTGGCACACATTGGTTGCCCCTGACCAGCCCGCAAGGAGTCAGTGAGAAGTTATGGATCAAACACAAATTGCTGTCCAAGATGCACGCATGCACTTATTCTGAATTAGGCAGGGTTTCATTTTAATGCGAGTCGACATTTCCCCTTTGTTGTTTTGGAAGATTAGAATTTCAATTACAGTTATAGTCCGAACGCAAGACAATCCCAACGATAATATTACTTGTGGAAAATGGTTTTGCAGACTAAATCTTTTAGTAAATAACATTTTGAAATACTAGTAATGGGAAAGTGTAACTTAAAGCACACTCACAACTTTTCAGATATTTCCTGGTCACATACAGTTTTAGATATAATCTCTAGTGTCTTCTTCAGCCTGTTTCTTTAAAAGATCTCCAGCTAATGATGGTTTCATGCCAGTTATTGTTGCTCTGGTTCCGCTTGTTTCTCCATTAGCACGTCTATGTCTCTGCAATGCAAAATTTGTATTTTCAGTGGTTCGGCGCTTTGTTGTCGTGTGAAATCACACCCTAAACGCAATGAACGTTTTCCGTTTTCAATTGAAAACACCATGTAAACGAGGCCTAAGTCAGTGTTAAATGCACACACTTGACATATGACTCAGTCAGATGTCCACAACGCACATCCAGCATGCTTCTATTGTTTCACAAAACACAATGTTGTGATGCAGAACTCAGAATAACACCATGATGTACCAAAAAAAAACCACAACCCCACTTTTTCAGACTTATTTCCTGTAACTCGTACAATATGGTACCAGACAAAACACAGCCAAAAAAATCACAATCCTTATTGATATAGAGCAGAAACAGTACCTTGGCATGCAGTTTTTTCACAAGTTAAATTCACATTGACCAGAATTAAGCAAACATTATATCAGATCATTCGCCTCTTTATATACATTTCAGAAGTGCTTGGGTCATTGGCCGAGCAGTCTTAGTCTTAGATATTCTCTATTTGCTGTTAACACGCCAGCCTCCTAATTGATTGACATATCCATTAACATGGAACTAATGACCTATACAGATTGATGCATAGTTGTGACAGTGATGCCATCGCAATAAGAAAAAAGTTGCTGAATTGTCTTAATAATTTCTCTGGAATCCAATATAGCTCCTCTATTCCGAGACATCACATGGTCTTCCTCATCGGCACGTTCATGTGTTTAATTAAAGGAACAAAGTTAATCGTAATGTGAGAATCTCTCTTCTTTCATGGCCTGACAACCTCAAAGGTTAATGTGTCATCCATGGGCCCCCATGGGGAGCAACGGATGGGAGACGAGATGGAAGGGAGAAGAGATGTGAAAGAAGGACGTCGCATCCCATCCCCGGTTCATCTTAATCCCAGCTGTGCCTCTCCTCCAGGCCCCGGTGGTCCGGTGCTATGGGGGGTGGAGGGAGGGCCACCTCAGTGGGAGGGAGAAAGGGAGGAGAGGAGGGAGTACTGCATGTGGAGTGAAAGAGAGAGAATGAACAGGCCCTTATTCTCTTCCCAGGGGATCTTTGGTCTTAATTAGTGTGAGAATATCTAATCTCAACATCCTCTCATCTTAACCCCGCCACAAAGGTAATAAGGGGAGAGAGAGAGAGAAAAAAAAAAGCATTAAAATTCAATCCAATTTAAATATCCTCTTTAATTAGTCATGCCTTTTAACAAATTTTAATAATTGGCTCCAAATTGCTGAAGGGATGCCACATTTTTTAATATGTTCATTAACTTCCCTGCTCCTAAATAATATATGATACATGATTTGATATTTACAAGGAAGGAAGGGGATGACGGAAACCTGAGGAGACAGAAGTGAGTGATAAAATGATACGAAGATGGCATTACTGTGGAGGCATCTCTCCAAAGACCACTTAGCACTTGTACGAGTGTTTTCCTAATTGATGTTCCTTGCCGACTTAAGGTTACTCAAACCGTTTTGGAAATGAGGATCGGTGAAATGAGCTTCCACTTGTACAACTCATGCTTTGCCAAGACTTTTGAGTAGCCACCAGTGTGAGCCTTCAGCGATGTAACGCCGCTCATTTACATGATCTTCACATCTCTGTCTCCTCTGAACCTGTTTTACAACTTGACCTAAACCCAATTACCTAACCTCATTATGCCACATTAAACCCAAATAAGCCCGGTAGAAGCTGCCATTAGTCTGCCGCCAGAGACAGCAAGACCGCACTTTGGAGAGAGAGGAGCTTCCCTAAGAGAGACTGAGAAGAATGGCTCTCCTTTAAAAGGGCTTTTTACCTCGTATTATCCTATAAAACTCCAATTAAATTCAGTGAACTTTAAAACCAGGGAGTCCAGTAATGAGCGGGAGCATTTTTTAAAAACACTGTCGACATTTAGGGGGTGGAAATTAAGGAGAAAGAAAAAGTTTACCAGGAAACCGAGAGCCACTTCAACAATCCAGTTTAGTTTTTATCCTGAGGTGTGAAGGATCATTAAAAAAACCCCAAAAAAACCTTCAAATAAAAACAGAAGATATTCACAGTATTATAAACTAGACCTATGGAAAGAGGCAAGCCTCCCCTCTGCTGGTGCTTCAAATTTCACTTACAAAGTCAATTCTACAACCAAAAACAAAGTAAACAGTTTCCAGTGAACTGTAATCATATTTCTACATTTTGACAAGTCAATTTGAAATTTCCAGAGTATAATTTTGCACTAATTATTTTCGAATGATGATGACTGACTTTTCCCACCCTGGAGAAGTTGATGCCTGAAAACCCGCAGCAGCTAGTTACCTTTTTAATTGAAACAAGTTGTGGTTTTGCTTACTGAGCCTAATGCCAAATTAAAAAGCTGGGAGATTCTTGATACTGTCTGAGCTGAGCTGAGCGCAGTATCGCAGACATCCGCGGGTTGTCTGAAGATCTGGCGTGCCGGCTGACAGCTCGGCTTTAATCCCCGCCTTCAGAGAGAAAAGGCAGAGAAAATTGGATTCATGATGTGTAACATTTTAGCCTTTAAATGGATGAAATAAGCATCTCATCCCTAGTAGGTGAGCTGCATCAGCCTTTAAACAGCGCACTCAAAGACCCCCGCCAAAACAATAGCTGTTCACTATCACCTAATCTTTGTGAGACAGACGGAAGAATACAGAACTAAAGCGAAGAAAGAAGGGGAGGGAAGTGGCAACAGTACAAAGGATGATAAGATTAAGGTTGTACGTGAAATTTGTCAGGCTCTTATCTGAAATTCTGTGTCTGTGAGCAGAATAATAGGCGGCATGAATTGTGTAGCAATCACGATCAAGATGAAATCTATTCAGTCCAACAAATCAAAGAGAAGAAATTGGAGGTACTTCTAAACCGTCCAAAATGAACCCGTGGAAATTCCATCCAACCATCCTAAAGTACAGGTGAGGGCAGGGCCACTTATCACATGCACTCACAATCACATATTCACATTCAGTCTGAGCAGAAATATATGACAGTTTAACACCAGTGCTGTTTTGTCTGCTTCATGTCACTTCCCACATCATCCACTTCATTTGAGCAGGTGTAAAAGTTCACATACTCTGGTACCGACCCAACATGCGTACTCTAGTCCACTTGAATACGTACATCTACGTACAAGTGCAAGAGAACTCTGGTGCAGTTCGTTCACAGTGGAAAATGTCTGTGGATGACCTTCGCAGAGCAAATACAGTAAGTGTACCAATGAGTGCATTTTGAGCAGAAATAAATAGGGAATGATTGAAAAGGCAAGGAAAATAAATCATGAGCATATGTGGAGTGGTGACAATGTGTAGGCACTTGTTGACTTGCAGTGCCTAAAATGTCATAGGGTGCTTTAGAACGGGCGAAAGAGAGGCGTAGTGGTTATTAGTACTGGCCTTATGCAAGAATGTCCTCAGTTTGTTATGCTCGACGTGATATTTCTCGTGACAAATTGTATCTTTGCAAAATAGAGTAATATTATCATATCTTTTATATAATGTATTTAAATACACAAGTTTGCTTTCATTGTGACCCTCACGTCCATAACATCGTATTCTAATTAAAAAGAAAAAAAAAGGGAAAAGCATGCTCTCTGAACTTCCAATCTTGCTTGAATTTAATTAAATCACTTTAAGCATACATTAAATTAAAATATGGATATATATTCCCTAAATGTTGAGGTGATCAGTGGAAGCAAATATGTGACATCAATTTCCTTCTTCACAGCACAAAGCCAGTGTCGGTGTGAAGGGTAAAAGATCACGCAGAGATAAAAAGGTTTTGCAGCAGGTAGACGCTGGTTTCACACATGCCAATTACCTCTGGAGCTGAGGACCAATTAACCGCTGAACCTGCGCCCTGATACCCACCTGCACTAATCAATCAATTAAGTAATTACATGAATTTTTAATGCTACCTTTTAGAATTGCCAATTACCCAGCTTAGCTCAAGAGATATTGCATTATAAGGAGACAGTTTCCCCAACAAAAAAAATGCACATTCCCCTCTGAGAGAAAAAGCTTTTGGGCTAATTAGAAGATTTTTTCCCCCCCTGACATTCACAGGCTTAAACTCAGGTAGTTGAACTCACTTCACTATGTGCAATTTGAAATCTTCAAAGACTAAAATCTTCTTTTCTCTCTTATGTGGTTTCGAGCAACCATAAGCACACAAATGAACACTTTCAGAGAATTCACTGGGAGGATCAACCTGCTTTTTGGACAGCTGTCTTTTACCACAGGGATTTGCCACCAAGTAAAACAACTTTTTTAAAAGAAGGAACGAAAGGGATAGATCCACTAATGAAGAAAAAAAAAAAAAAAAAAAAAGCAAGCGTCCAGCACTTTATTTGACCATGATATGTCACAAGCTCTTGTGGTTGGTTGGCTTTTCAGACGCAGACTTAACCTTTACCCTGTGAAAGTTGTTTTTTACTCCTCTCGGAGTCTGCACAAGTAAATCCCTTTAAATCTCTTTCCCTTGCTCTCTTTTGCGCACAAAAACAGACACACACAAACAGCAGAAGCCGGCAGGTACGCCCTTCTGTCACCCAATCTCCCCTAAACAGCACACCTCGCTGCTCAGACCTGCTCCCACCAAAGCTGCAATTATATGAGTGCTGCCTAAAACGCCTCAGGCACTCGCACCCCTATTCAATTCTCTCCTTTCTAATTACCACTGCCTTGGGACAGGTGAGAAGTCAGGCCTGATAAGATCTTTTCTTTTTACCTGTAGCCAAAACACAGATGCACTCATACTCACACAAACACCTACAGTGGGAGGCCAAGATACACACTCAAAGAGACCCGAGGTGGTTTTCCTTTCTAATTATAATCTTCCAAAAAATGTTGAGAATTTGCTTTTAGACAAAGTTTTGTTTAGAGTAGAAAGCTTGATGGGGTTAGAGGGTGACTGAGGTCTCCAAGGCAGGGTGCTTTCTTGACATGGGTATTATTTTCAGAAAGGTAATTTGGCATCATGATAGCTCAATTAATAATGAATACAAACATGAACTTTGTTGGATTACAAGGTTAATAAACTGCATAAAAGGTAAAGGGATTTGTCTTTGTATCTTCATCAGTGACAAACCCCGTTTATTTCTAGGACTGCACCATGTATCATGATTGTGACATCAATACACATAATATAGACATCGCAAAAGAAGTCAGAAGGGACATAAATCAAGGTCACAAAAAAGTGTGGGAACTACAGATGTACATCTGATGGGAAAAAAAAAAGACCACAGGCAGTGACAGCTGGTTATTTATGGAAGAGCAAATCTCAAAGCACATGTAGATATTAACCTAGTCTACATAAGCGTTCATATTTATTGAAAATCTTCTATTCCCATAACTCTATGCATTTCTATTTTAAATGCACATCTGTGGGATGAGCAGCCAAGCTGCATATGTGGGTTGTGCCCATGAAAAAGTTTCCAGATGATCTGTTTTTTTTAAGGATTGGATGATTGAAGTAGACAAGAGATATTGGCAATATGAAAATCTTGTCATGAAATAAACAGGGGTGTCAGTGCCATGTGGAAAAAAAGCATACACAGCCAAAACAGTGTGACACTCCTTCCGCATGGTGGCAAGCCATCCATCTTCTCCCCTCCTAAATTCTGCAGGTAGCCTCTGAAAAAATGCTGCTCTGTGGGAGCCGTCGGCATCGTCTTGGAGTCTGGTCTCAGACTGTTAAAATATGGGACTTCATCTTGAGGTCTCTCTGCACGACAGGTGCCAATCAGACATCTCATTTTTAGCAACCAGTGGTAGAAGAAGCTCAAATTATGAGCCACAAGCTGTCTGGCTTTGACAGACACAACTTTACATATACCTAACCCATATAAACAGTTCTGATGTTCATCCCACAAGTGCATGTTCCTCCTATTAGAACAAGAATTGTTATAATAGAATACATTTTTTCAACATATTTCATCTTTTTCCTGCATGGATTAAAAATAAAAAAACAGATACATTGAGTAAAATTTATTATTTCAGTGAAATAAGAAAAATAAGCGGCGACATCATCTCTCCATTGATGGGCAACTGACAAGTCATGTTAATTATATCCAAAATGTCCTTTATCAAAGCCATTAAAAAAATGACAAATGATTTCAGAACATAAAGTTCCAAAGACAAATGACTTGACAAGTGCATTCTCCAAAAGGTTATTTGAGAAGTGTTGAAAGACACGCAGAATGTCCTCAACTCCTCTCTGTGGGTCATCAGTCAGGCGGGGACCCCTTTTCGACTGATTGCTTCCAAAGGTGACAACAACCACTTAACAGCACATAAACAGTGTCTACATGATGATCTATCTCCATGAGTAGTTTGAGAGTAAAAAGAACCATTTGTAGCGATAATTATCATTTATCACGGGCACCGAGAGGATCCGGCTGCATGTCAAGTAGAAACAGGTAGAGATCTTAACATTATGTATCAGTGAAAAGAAAAAGAAAACTTTTTTTTTTTTCCCCTGCAAGTCTCTCCTGTTATTCAGTAATCTGATCTTTCTGTCCTCAGGCTCCAAAACAGGCAGCTAGAAAGCAGGCGACACAGCATTAACCTCTTTCAGTGCTGAAGCAGTTGAAATACGTGAATGAGAGATACCAGATTTTAATCTTCGCTTCACGGACCATGTGTTCTGAGCTATGCATAAGCAGAGAAAGCCGCGTTTCTCACACACAATGGGGATATGCGTCGCTTATTGACAGGTTGCATTAATGTGCAGGGTAATCACCAGTGATTATTCCTCAACTGCCACCCCCACCCTCCCAACACCACCACGTACTTGCCTCGCACCTCCTCCCTCTGTGCTTCTTATCTTTTCATATTGTTCTCTGCTTCAATACGTTTGCCGCTGGCACAAGTCTCAACATCACGGCTAAGCCAGAGATTAATGATTGGGGCATTACTCGGCTTGTCTCTCTTTTTCTCTCGGGTTACTTATGTGGTTACCTCATCCTATCCCTCACTTATCCAAATTCAGTCTTTTTGAATCCCATACCAAAGAAAACCCAATCAGCATCTTGACAAGAATTTAATTAAAGGAGCAAAATCAGGATCAGTACAGGGTCACTTTTAAACTTTTAGCAAACTCGCTAAGACACAGAGCGACACACAAAACTCACCAAAGGCTGCAACTTTGATGAGAATAGCATGCAGATCAGATGAGATCATCTCAGAGAGCAGGGACTCTTGGTCTCGGCGCCACAGGTAGGCCAAAGGCTGCAAACCAAGCCGCAAACATCTGGGGTACAGGCGAAAAGGATGCAAAGTGGTTAATACTGAATAACTGCCAACTGCAGAACAACTTCAAAGAAAACTTGGCTGTGCATCTTTTCTCTTGGCGGGAAGGGTTCCACCCTGATAGGCCCACATGCTCTCACCTGCCACTTCAGCCAGCGGCTTCGTTCAAAGGGAAGACAAAACACGCACACATGTGCACGCACACACGCACACACACACAAAACCAACATTTTAAGCTATGGCTCGTCTGTCATATAAATTCATGTGAAACATACATTCCCTCAGCAGGTAACTGGAGCCAAACTGTCTGCAGACAAATGTCTACGGCATGAAAAAAAAAAAGTACCGGTATCTGAGATATTGATGTGCATATGTGTGTCTCTACTCTGTGTGTGGGGAAACAACAGTTGACTGACAGCAGGATTTGTTAATAAGACCAGATCTATTGTGCATCTCAGTGTCCATTCTTGGAAAATGTAGAATAACACAGAACAAAGACTGAAAGAAAGAGGTAAGACAAGAAGGAGGTATCTGTAGCACACTCATCTTTCTCGAAATAGGAACTATGTTTCACCTCCAATGCAAATGCTTTTTTTTTTTTTTTTTTTTTAGATTAACAAAATCAGTTTTGTTCCTCTTCGAGGAAATCATTGCTTCATAAAGGCTGAGCCACATCCTAAAATCAAAGCCAACATTAATAATATGGAATCAACAGAAAACAAAACACGATGGGTGTGTGTGCACGTATGCCAACAAAACTGGGTCCAAGTTTGGAACACACAGACAACAGAGGATGTACTCTTTTCCTCCAGTGAACCACAGACTGTGCGTCATTTGAGTTCAGAGGCCTAGACTCTGTGGGCGTGTACACTTTAGATAGAAAGTGAGCTCTGGATACTGAGAGTTTGTGTGTTTGACTTACACATTTTCCACACGGACCCTCTGGTAATCGGAGAGAATGGCCCCTACTGACACTGCCTCGACACCCTCCTTTTCCTGTCAGGAGAGCGAGAGAAAAAGAAAAACGGAGACGACTTAACCCCAAAGAATCTCTTCGTGGCTCCGTGATACACTGTCACGGTAACATGATGTCAGTCTTGTGAGGCCCCCCCCAAAAAAAAAAAATCCTCTCAAAACTTACAATGATACCCCAAAGTGTCGTGTGACCAAAACCACACAAACACATGTAAACATGCGTGCGCACACACAGAGCAGAAGAGGCAAAGAAAGCAAATTCCTGACAGTTTTTCCTTTCAGTGGACCACAGTCCTGTGGGGATGTTTACACTCTGGTCGCACAAGGCCTTCATGGTCCAGCCCATATCCCCCGGAGGTTGTTGTGTACATGGCGGTGTGAGTGAACGTGTGTGTTTATGCGTACGACGCGAGCATGTGACTGGAGGCACCGCCAAAGACGGCCACTGGACCTTATCAGCAGGCTTGTGTGAGCAGGAGACGAGAGTGCATGACCGCAGCCTGCATCCTCTACACCCAGCCGGAAGATGGGAGCGCACTGACAACTTGAAGTATCAGCGGAACTTTGCGTCTATGAGTGGCATGTATCTTTAATATTGCTGAGGGCTAATCTAATTGCTTTTCATATCATATTCATATTTCAGAAACAGTGAGACAACTGTGCACTCGAGAGATACAGACACAGCCTTGAGATGCATTCAATCTTCTTTCACGAAAACAGCTTTGATCCGGAGTGACACACACAAACAAACACAAACGCGCACGCTGTGGCTTCTTGCTGACGCACAAGCGCACTCAGACAAGAATGCACGACTTCCATCCCCACCTCCTAAGGCCTCCCCCTGCCCGCACACACCTGCAGATTCATTAGAACAGTACATGGGCTGTAATTAGAAGGAGAGGCAAGGGTAGAGGCAGTGGAGGGATGCCCAAGTCTCCAGTAAATTACCTTGTAGCCATTATCAATTTCCCTGGCTATTGGTCCTTAAGATAACCCCCCCCAACCCCTCCTTCTCCCTGTGGTCCCTTCCTGCAATTTTTCTCTGCCTGATAAACATGCTGATTAAAGCGAACAGCGTGTAAACCTTTGATACTTTCCTAAATGAAATCCATGCCCTGCCTGGGGCCTGATGCAGAGCTGAAATGCACTGTGCTTCTCACATGCAAAGACACACACACACACACACACACACACACACACAACAACAACAACGTGCCAGCTAATCAGATAAAGGATGTGCTCTGTGTGTGTGTGTGTGTGTGTGTGTGTGTGTGTGTGTGTGTGTGTGTGTGTGTGTGTGTGTGTGTGTGTGTGTGTGTGTGTGTGTGTGTGTGTGTGTGTGTGTGTGTGTGTGTGTGTGTGTGTGTATGTGCGTGATGGCGGTGCTGCCAAAGACGTGCGGTTTAAGGCAGAAGCTAAACACATACAGACAAATACACAGCCAGAATTTATCTCTTTGACCTAAAGTTAAACACCAAGAGATCTTCAGAAGAGATTCAGTACTCGAGCTTTAATATCTCTTAAAATGTGTCCAACACTGGAATGAGCGTTACAGTAAGTTCTACCGCCCGGTGACAGTAATTAAGTCAGACTGATAACATTTCAGTCCAGCACAGAGCGGAGGAGGCTGCAGGCAGTGTCATGTAATTCTAGGTAAGCCTCAAGGCCAACACTCTATTCTAATACAATGATAACCTTTTCCCTAAATGCAAGTGTCACTCCCTAAAGAGGCAAATTAGGAGGTAGAGGGTGGGATAAGGGGAGACGCAGAGAAAGAGGAGCAAATAGACGAAGGGGAGTGTTGAAGGAGCACCATACATCAGCACCAATTTGGTCTCTTGGCTTTAAACTTGGCAGGGCCTGACATAAGATTTGGCATCAGAGCAACAACAAACAACAAACAACAGCTTTGTCTCACATTTCGGTCTCGGCCTCTCCCTCTATCTCCTTTCTCTCTGTTGTAGGCACCTTGGACCCCAGAGGTTCAGCTCTGTCTGGACTAATTAAAACGCTTCTCTTTTTTTTCTTTTTTTTTACATCTAATCATACAGCCTTTTACCCACGCACACACGCTAATGATAACACCGGATAAACTTCTCACACATCCCCTTGTTCTCACTGGCGTCGAACTACCAGACCATTTGGCCAAAGCTTTGGGAAACGATTATTTTTGGATATGGTTATGTTTTTGTCGCCATTATAGCTATCACCGGCAGACAGGCAGGAATGAGGGGACAGCTGGATGTGATTTTACAAATTCTAGCCATACTTTCTCATCCTCTATGGGAGAAGGTGGGATAAATTATGGTGAAGAAGGGGTATATGCACATATAAATCGGAGCTGAGGGATGTTATGGGAATTGTTCTATGTGTATTCATGATGCTATAAAAAAAAAACACAAACCTTGATTTTATGGTGGCTGAAAAATTTATCAAAATAGTTTATAGTGGAAATATTTGAAAAAGTGACTAGGCAGCTCATGAAGCTCAGTAAAACAATAAATAATAATAAAATCTTTATGAGAACTATCTGGCTAAACGATGTTTTGACTGCATTAGAGGTGGGATCTTGCTAACGTAATTGTAAATCAAGCCAGGGGTCACGAGGCGGTCTGTGACCTACTATCCACTCTTCTTTCTTCATGAATGTTGGCAGAGGATGTGAAGAAAGAGCTTCCTACCTGCCCTGATTCCCGTGTCACTTTTCTTTTTTTCAACATTTAATGACCCTTGTTCATTAAAGGAAGCCTCACCTGATCCAGGACCCGAGGCCCTACATTAACTCATGCCCAGAGCGGGACTAATTCTGGCATGGCAGCGTGCAACAGTGCAACCCCCTCGCAGCCCTGTCAGGGGCAGACTAAACAAAGGCCTGGCCTGGCTTCCCCTGGACTCTCCGGCAGGCAGAAACACTATTAATGAGGATCTATGGCCCAGAGCAATGGAAGTCCTCAGTCCCCCCAGCCATGTCCATCAGGGTACTTAGCCCCATGCAGTCATTAACTTCTGTTACTAATTGTCAAATTCATTAAACTAATCCTTCCCCCACATCCGGATGTCTCCTGTGGAAATGGATGGAGAGGGCTGAGTTATTAAGATGTCAACTGTGGAGAAGATTAAGGCCAGCAGACATGCTCCACAAAGAAACGATACGGCCATTAAACTCTATATCAAGGTAGTGTGCGTGATATACTTCGTAATTATATATACATTCATCTTAGTAAGGGGGTAAAAGACTGCTTCAAATGTATTCACAGTCACAGACATGCCTTCAGTCAAGATATGTCTCGGCCCCACAGATACATACATGGAAATCACCAAGCAAAGAACTTGAACTTGAATGCACATATTTTATCAGCTCTCAGTTTTGAAGGTACCGCACTTACCCATGCCACATATTCAGTCACAGTAATATTCCACAGTCAAAGTCATTATCAGCAACCCACGCAATTAGAAATCCATAAAATATTAAAAATTCAATATTCATATTCATATGGAGTACATCAGAACCCTCATTAACTCTTTCTCAATGGCTGTCACAATGAGGTCTTAATTATACACCCTAACAATACAAAGCTCCATTTTGCAAAATGGTGCATTTCCAAAATGCCTCCTTCAGTCTCCCCTGACAAGAGGAGTCCGGTAAACAGAGCTGCAAGCCATTACAGACACAAAGTCACAGATTTCCTTTACAAATTCCTGCTTTTATCAGGTTGTTGATATGGACGCCGTTTGACTCCTCTGTGATACTGGGGAGCTGGGAACCACGACTGTGTGGGGAAATTAATTAAAGTGGTTTGAATGACAGTTTGCTCAAGGGCACCGGAGTACCATCGCGTACTCTCTATTGCCGCAATCACTTTGTCACACAGTCGCCACGTCTGACCTCATAGCCTCCAATCCCGTCCCCCTTCTATTCAACATTCCCTCTCTTGTCCATCTTTCCTCCCCTTCATTCATCTCCTCCCAGATCCATCAAATAAGTGACTGGATGCAACATGGTTTTAATGTTCTCTGCATTAGATCAGCTCTCTTGTAATGTAATGGGATTGTTCTTGCCGTGTTTTCCTACATGGTGGGAGGATGAGGAGAAGGAGGAGGAGGGGGTTGGACCATGTTGTAAGAGCTCAAGTAGATGTGGTACATGCAATGGGGCCCTGCTAGGGTCAAGCGATTGTGTTTAATGTAATGCGGACATAGTCCCGGGGCGTGTTGGGCTGTCCTGACAGCTCAGACATGCCAAACTGACAGGAAGCTAAGTGTGAGCTTAGTAGGAGGAGACACTGCTTATTTGTTGTAAATCAGCTTCCTCATTATCATTCCCTGTATGCAGGTACACTCCAAGGTGACTCCCACACTTGGTAGAGAAGTGACTGGGTGTGGATGCATGTGGACAAGATGAAGGACATGAAGGATTGGAATCATTATGATTTTGTGGGCTTCACTCATTGTTTGCAAACTTATAATCTGCTTACATAGTATAAACTGAGGTAGAAACACCATGTACTATGTCTGATCCATCAAAACACAGCAACAAAATGACATGCAGGCTTAGGGAATGTCTTTGTTAAACAAACAGCGGTCAAAATCTTGCTCCAAAAGGCTTTCAGAGACATTCCCGTTGGTAAATTGGTCGGGCTGTGTGTTTGAAGCAGCTGTTGAAAGACAGTCTCTTCCTTTTGTGCTTGTGGATGACTCAACACGTGTCAGTCCTCGACCGTAACAGAGTAGTGGAATAAGAAAAACAAAGTTCTTACAAAGCCAGCTGCTCACGAACCTCAATGCCCCCGACCGGTTCCTGAGATGATGCAGGCCCGAGTTGGAAGGAGGGGAGAGAGGAAGCAGACGAGGGGAGAGTGTTATCCTCCGCTGAGGCCACGGTGCAGGTGTGACCAGCCAGCAGAGGATATGACATGACACATTGTCTCTTCAACGTGATGAGTGAGTCACACTTATCTACCAGAAGAAATGTGACGAGTGACGGGCTTGTATGCACTGATTAGGGTCCGGGGGAAGACCAAAAAGAAACTTCTGATTTTATCCACTGAGATCTGACTGCAGCTATTCACCAGTGAGCTTGCATTTGTACAGTTTAGTAGCCTGAAGTTCACACACACACACACACGCGCACACGCACACACACACACACACACACACACACACACACACACACACACACACACACACACACACACACACACACACACACACACACACACACACACACACACACACACACACACACACACACACACACACACACACACACACACTGTAGTCTTGGATAGTGATTCATTTACAATGACAGAACTGTTTTCAGCAATAGAGCCTGAGCATAAATATGCCATGCCGCACAGCTGGAAAACGTAGAAATTCATCAGGGTTAAAAAGTGGAGAGATTAACGTTTCACGAGTTTCCTCTCAGATATATATGGTTACGTAAACACAGACCCAGCCAGTTGTCAGACAGGGAGGGAGAAAGTCTTCGCCAAAGCAAGCACTGGTTTCAGCAGGCCAAGGACAAAGAGGCTTTCGACATCGAGACACACGGAAAACTAAATGCTGAGAAGCAGCAGAAGGACATAAGGTTGTTTATTGATGTTGTGCACGTTCATGAATGCCTGCAATTCAAACAAATAACTTCGGTTATGAATCAGTTTTAAAAATGCAACATTTTTATTAATATATTATTTTTCTTGTTATCAATCAAATAGTCACTGCAGGCCTTGACCTTCAGCCGAATAGCTGCTTTGGGAATTTTGAGCCAGAAAGAAATTGTGTAACTCCCTCCAAACATTTGAACCATGATTCTATTTTTTACTTTTAAAGCGTCGGTAATATCTGAAATCATACGGGTCCCAGCTCTGTCATTGCAACATTCCCATTAGGCTGAGGTAAAAGTCTTTGAGTGTCTGAAACAGGAAGCTGCTCCCAGAAAGTGAGAGGGGCAGAATCAAAGAGCGAGACTTATGCCACAGAGAGGTAAACTATGTCGGCTGCTTTTTATGGCCCAGTACAAGCACCTAGTCCACATGCGTGCACATGTACTGATGCCCCTGTTCATACACAGTCATGCACCGGCCTCTGCATACGCACACTCCAAAATGTAAATGTTTTTTCTGGTGAGGTCAGGTTCCAGTCTCTTGGCATCTTGTCCTCCATCCTCCACCGCCCAGAGAGAAAGCGAGAGAGAAGAGGGAGGGAGAGAGACTTGAGGAAAATATGGTAGTGATGCTGGTTTAACCCAGTCCTCCAGACACCAGACAGTGTTTTTCTACGCCTGGTTATGACTTTAGCTGCGGGAGGTGATGGGGCCGGCCACAAATACTTCTTGAGGGGAACGGTTCGGAAAACAAAACATAAAAGCCCTCTTAATTTCTGAGTGGATGAGTGGCAGGGAGTTGAAAGACTTCACACTTTCCCTGTCTTTTCTGAGGGAGACAGCCAGACTTGTTGATTCTGGTCAGTTTGAAAAATGTTATTACAAGTTCAATCTCTTCTCTGACTTCTGTTTTTCTAGATTTAGATTTTGTGATGGTTTGAGAGAGCAACGCAACAACTGTGAATGTAAAATTATAATTACCTTTTTCATTTTGTCTGAGGCCTAGTAGTAGCAGCAGAACATTTGATATATCCCTGAAAAACCTGTGCAGTGGTTCCCAACTCGGGAGTCCAGGGACCAAAAACATCACAGAGGAGCCCAAAACGTTACCGACTCAGTTTGAAACTGCCTATTTATTTTTTACATTCAAGGTCTGGGTTGGCACCTTTTCTTCTGGGTAACATGGACTAACATGAGCTTCAAGGGAAAACTGTAGAAAACCACAACAGTGGAGTAGCTTAAAAGAGTAAGGAGAGACGGCTGAACATGTCCACGACAGAGGACACACGTCACTAGGCTTGGTCCCCAATCTGGGGAAGGCAAGTAAATCTGAAAGCAAAAATTCCAAATGCAATTTTTCAAAAGAAGTACAGAATGCATTAAAGAAAACATAATAACATAAATCCAGATATAAAGATTAGCAGTCTTGGCATTTTGAAGAAAAGAAAAACAGAAAACAAACAAAAAAACTTTAAATGATTTTGCCAAGACGAGAAGTATTTTTCCTTCAGCCTCTTTTATAAACACACAACCAAAAGAGAGAAATTGTGGGAATAAACTTTACATAATGGTGTATTTACTTCAGTGCATAACAAAACATATTGGGCAATAGCTAAAATGCAAATGGACAAAGATCCACACACAATTCATTCAGCATCAAAATGAAACCAGAACGACGGACCGTAAACACACACGTTCTTCATTGAAACATTGTTCAGCCGAGCAGTTTGGAGTGGTTCATGCCCTTGGCAGGGCGAGATAAGGCTATCAGTTTCCATCATCACTAAACAAGATTGAGCAAAGTACATTAAGCAGAAAAATACAAACAAATTACAAAGGCTGGAGGCTTTATCTAATGTTTGTGGGGGACTGCTAGCGTCAGTTGGTGGGAAATGGGCCTCCATCTAATAGATCCTGTCCCACCACTTCCACACGGCCAGCGAACAATACACAGTGCCATTATCTCAGTGCTAATGCTATCCTTCCTCATGTGCAAAACAAGCATGCAATCTCAACCTCACTGCCACTGTGTCGGGCAACATAAATACAAGCATCTCAGACCGGAGGAAGAGAACACAATGGCGATCGCGTGGAGAATGACAGCTGTTTGAGAAGCTCTGTACATGCTCCCACTGCCATATATTCTGAAGGCATTGTAAACTTTGCTGAAATATAATGAAATAAACTTTCCACAGAAGTCCATTGGCCCATAACTGCTTGTAAAGCTACTTCCAATAACACCATTTAGAGGGCTCTCTGCGCCACAACCCAGCTACAACAAGCTTGCATTAGCTTTGTTATTGATCTAATCTTCTAAACCCTCGCTGTGACCCCAGAGGTCATGATTTATGTATTAAGCGGCTTTTTAAAGAAATCCATTTTCCCGTTGAGCCCCCGATGTACGTCTAATGCGGCACCATGCCGGTAATCAGAGAAGGGCTGCGTGTTTGATTTTAACCCCTCCCTTTCACAGTTCACACCCTTCTTCAACATCTTGTCTCACAACACCTCAGCAGCCTAATCAATACAACAGAGCTCCTGGTTTGACTGGAGATTCCTCCATCTGCCTGCCTGCCAGCCAACGCCGCCGCCTCCTCCTCCTCCTCCTCCTCCTCTGTTCCTTTCCTTCTCATCTCTCCTGGTCCTCCTCCCTTCTTTTCTCGCAGCAGGATGCACCTCCATCAGGGCACTCGTAACGCGGCGGTGCCGAGCTTCTAAAGGGTCCAGATGAAAGTGCGACAACAACACAATGGAGACAACCGTGCCAGCAGAAGAAAAGGAAGGAGGACTGAGTGAGAGGAAAGATTGAAAAAGAATGTTTGGACTTGTGGACAGACCGTCTCTGCTATCTCAGAGGGCCCCGGTCTTGTCTGCTGATGTCGATAACGGAGCAGCAGAAGTGACTGAGGATGAGGAGGGGTTTTGTGTATAATGAAGGTCAGGAAATACAGTAGATTCTTTTTTTTTTTGGGGGGGGGGGGTTCAAGTTTGTGGAAAGGATTATCTTTTTCATCTACAAGGGCTAAAAGTCCCAATACATCTCTGCTTGATTTTGTAAAGACATAACTGAAAACAACAACAAAAAAATATACAGGAGTTGGATGTTAAATGACCCATCAAATCGATGCAAAACAATAAAATAAGTTGGATTTTTTTTGTTTTAATCCTCACAGTGTTTTAGGGAAAGTCAAATGTATTAGAGGATGGAAAATTAGATTTGAAAGTAACATTTCCATCGTTCCCAAAGCCGAGTCTCAGTGTGACAGAGATGTTGCCGTGCTGCTAATTAGAGCTGGCAGAATAGAACATGTGCATAGATATCATCTATTGTTCCTCATCACTCTAATGAGCTTAAATGTCTTTGTCTTTATTCATCAGCTCAAAGGTTGTAGAGCTGCTGCAATACAGTCATTTTCTTTTTATATTCTACGCATCCCGACAGGAAGACACCGAAGCTACAGTTGCATCTTTCCAAAAGTCACACACTTTATTAAAGTGTTTCACGAACACCAAATGACACAAGAAACATGCATACTCATGTGCAGGACCGTTTCCCTTGCAGATATTGAAGAGTAAAAGAGTGCGAATAAATGAGAGCAGTGACGTATCTTTGCCAGTGTTGAAAGAAGGTAAGCTGGGGAGAAAAGAGAGGCAGAGGTGTGTAAGGAGAACCGAGATAGACCTGTTATCATGTAACGGAGGCCCAATTTGACCTTGAACACACACACACACACACACACGCGCACGCGCACACACGCGCACACACACACACACACACACACACACACACACACACACACACACACACACACACACACACACACACACACACACACACACACACACACACACACACACACACACACACACACACACACACACACACACACACACACACACACACACACACACACACACACACACACACACACAAGCAGCAGCAGGGTCACGGGGCATAAAGAGCCACTGTGTCAGGTCACAGAGCACTGAGAGAAGGATAAAGGACTTGAGGGATGTGATATGACTAATATGAGGGGTTTTGCTGGCCTTCGGGGGGACTGGCGTTACAGCTAGGGGTGACTGACACTGTTGATCTGTATCACACATTGGAGCAGATCACGACAGAGGAGCAGAACAGACACAAAATGAAGTATGGACACACAATCCACTAAATTTCACAATGTACAAGGAGACCTTTTTTTAAAAAAAAAAAAAAAAGAAAAAGAAATAGAGCTTATACTTATTTGTAAAACACATCGTTTTAGGATGTCGGTGTTCTGATTTTGTTGTGAATCCTGGCAGAGGACACAAAGATGTCATCTTTTCTATGAATATGTAGCCTTCAGCTATAGATGTCCAAACGTGCCCCATCAGAACTGTTATTTCTCTCTCTCAAAGAGCGGGTTCAAAGATCAGCACCGAGCAGGATGGGACAGGGTACGGTGTGGCTTGCATATCTATCAGGTTACAGACTTCAAAGAAAGGCGGCCAGCGATGAGAGCAAAGGAGCTGAGGATAGGGCCACATTGTCATTCCCCCATTATCACTACCGCCAGTGAATGGATAGCTCATTTTTTTCCTGATATAATTGGACTTTTTTTTCCCCCCTCCCCTTCTATCAACAATAGTTCTGAAGAATATGATCTCGTCCTTTGAATCTACTCAATGGCTCCAAACATTCTCTGAGGCCAAAGTGTGCAGAGTAGGTTTGGTTCGTCAGCTCATGGGAATGATCCATAGATGGCACTGTTGGCTCATGCTACAAGCCCGGCTGCAAGAGGAGGAGGGATGAACATCCACTTAAAACTCATCAACTTTGGATCTGAGAAAAAAAAAAATATATATTTCATCAATGCTCAAGTGTCATTTGCCAAATATAATCTTGTAACTTCTAATTAATTCAAACTACTTGTAAAAAAAAAAATAAAAAAAAAATCACACATTCCAAACAGGATGCATAAAACTGTTCTTTTTCCAGCATTGGTGATTTAACAGCTCATTATCAAAAGAGGTGTTTTTTTCCCCCTGTATCTTTCTCCCTTCTTTATCACTCCCTCCACTAATCAACAACACCAAAAACTTTACAGTGGAGGATTTTTATATTTGTGTGTGTGTGTGTGTGTTTTTTTTTTCCCACAATAAAAAAGAATGCCTTCAGCTTGATTGAATGTGACATAGACTGAGACAGTGTGACAGGATTTGAATAATTTAATCTCTTACATAATGTGGAACAAATGGTAAAAGTTAGTGAACCTATCAATTAGTGAGGAGGTCAAAAAAACAACTGCATATAGTGGTTACTTGAAATTTGAGGGAAAAAAAACAAAAAACAAAATAAAAACTCCTATGGTTACCATCACTCAGTGAGTGAGAGAGGAAGCTCGTTGTTTATGGTGAAGGTCTGTTGATGACGGTGAAAGAGGTAAACGGAGAGACGACTGGAGGTCTGCTAGCCTTGCGAGGGCCCCATGGGAGTCCAACTGCCCTGATCTATGGCCTGTCTGACTGGTGAGGTCAGGCCAGAGAAGCCCTGGAAATAGGAAATTAGCAGCCTTTTGCAATTAGAGCCCTGACCACAGGCAGAGATGGTATATTGCATCATACCAAAGATATGTCTGCTACTTTGCTGTAAATACTCTAAAAACTCACAAATTGAGAATGACTGTGTGTACTTTTCAAAATATAAAGCAGACAAAACACTGGAGAGAAAATCAAGAGATTCCTTGTGTAGCTGCACGAGTCGAGCTGAAGATTTCCACAGAAAATGGCAAAGGAAGTCAGGCAAAAGGGCGCCAAATGCCCCGAGGCAGGACGACTGGCCCCTGCCGCTCAGGCAATGTGTGGACATGCAAGGGCCCTGGAGCGGTCATCAGCTCCAGATGAACATGTCTCCACACAGAGCTACAGGAGGAACTGTGCATACCCAAACCCCTCTCATTTACACCGCATCAAGCCAAGTCCCACTTCAGCAACAAATCCAAACTATCACCCATAAAAAAAAAAAAAGCACTTGGATTTTGATACTGCCAGACCAAAAAAAATTTGATTTTGTCAGGGCGCAGAGGGGCTAAAGTGTTACCAAGGTTCAATCCTGCACCGTGTTCCCACTGACAGCAGGGAGAACTCTTGCTGTTGAAGTGTGTGTCCGGGTCGCTTCCTCATGGCTGCAGGCGGTCAGGTAGACAGGCAGTGCCAGCGGTGTGTTAAACACACACGCAGTTATCTCTAACCTGTCAGTCAGCCACCCCGCACCACATTAGACCACCGAGGTCTCATACATAATTTGGCATCAAATGAATATTTCCTCAGCATCCTGGCAAAAGTGGTATTTGATGAAATATTAATTTGGTGATTAATTTTTGCATCTGATCTTCTGTCAAGTGAGATAAAAAAAGAATGGATTCCCCCCCCCAGTGGAGCCATTGTTCAAGGGCACCTCTCTCAAACTTTGCACATAAAAGTTTGATTAACTGATAGACCAGGCACACCATTTTTTTCAGTGACAAAAAAAAAAAAAAAAAGAAGGCAAACTTACTCCACTTTGAGAGTAAAATGAACACATACTAAATAAGACAGAATGAAAACACTAACATGGGTTGCTAATCTTTTAGTCAGAGTTTGGAAAGTCAACTGAAGCTACACAGAAAAGGTCTCTTGCAGATTGTACGATGGGTTTTCCCATTACTTTGAAACTTCAGCGAGTCCACTGTAAAGCATGTCAGTAGTGTCACACTGGATGAAGCTCAGATGAGAGAAGTTCACAGTTGCTTTGAAAGCTTTTTTCACTCATACATATACTTGGGCAATTTCTTTTCCGCCCTGTAAGTGTGCTTGTGCATACAGTATGGCATTTGCTAACAGACACAGGAACGACATTTCCCAGTTTATGGAACAATGCAATGCTGCAAAAGAGCAGGCGATTCAAACTGTTAGAATGAGGCTCCTTTGACTGAGCTTTAAGCACATCTGTCCTCCCAACTCTCATCCTGAGATCTTTTGTGGCTCGCCAAGGAGTCATTTGAGTTTGAATATTGGACTTCCTGATGTTTTTCACATTGGAAGACATTGTGGTTCATGCGACAGTTAGATGTTTTTCATTTATCAATAGAGTCATCAGTTGTGACTGTTAAACTGATGATGATGACGATGCACTAAAACGTCTTTTGAAACCTAAATTTGTCTCCACAACATATACATTAAAGTCAGTTCTCAAAATTATTGTTTTTTTGGTTATTGAACTTTTTACTTGGAAAAACAAGAACACCGATTATACATGTTGCTTATATTTTTGTGCATGTCTCACCAGTCTTTAAGACTTGAATGAAATAGTATTTAGCAGTGAAATAAATAAATAACATTTACTAATAAAACACAATAACAATAAAAAACAACCTCAATAAATGAATAAACATTGAAAAATTAAAAAAAAAAAAATACTACAGCACTTATATATTCACCAACATCCAGGTATTACCTATTCTGCACACAAATATCTGAACTTGCAACAATAAAAACAACCATAATAATTACAATTTAATATATAATAGAAATTAAGACAAACAATTGTAATTATAATAACAGGTTTGTCCAAAATATATCCACATCTCTCAAAAATAAATCCCCTTCTCACAACTGACTGCACATTAATTCCCCGTGATCAGCACTGTAAATTGTAAAACAAAAAAAACAAAAAAAAAAGTAACACAGATATTTGACAGTGATTATAGTGAATATCCACTGAGCACCCAGCTGCATACATGTGTAACATGTACTTGGCACACTCCAAATAATGAAACAGAAAACACAATTAAAAGAGTGGAGTGGAGAAGAGCAAAAGAAAACAAAGAAAAAAGAGGGGTGTATTATTATTATTATTTTAATCAACATCTTATCCCAAAGTTGCCATATATTCTATCCAACTTTCAAACTGATTTTGGTCAAGCCTCAGAATGAAAGTCAGCTTCTCCATCATAAAATTACCCCAAAAAACTTTGACCCAGTCATCAACCGAAGGGGAATCTTTCACAAACCATTTCCTCGCAACTGCCTTCTGACTTGCTATTAGTAAAATATTGTATATATACATTTCTGTTCAGAGCCCTTCTCAGCATCTGGTGTTAATCCCAAATATAATGTCTCAAACGCCGACCGAATGAAAGAATGACCGTGCTCAAGATTTTCCACGTGGCCAATTTAATTTTTCTCCAAAATTTTAAGATACCCGGGCATTCCCAAAACAAATGAAACACACACCTCAAACTATTTTGATTAAAATATGAATAAATGTACGCTCAACTTCTTTGTAGAGCTCAATTCTTCCTCATAATTAACAACAATAAATAATGCATGGAAAAGGCCTCACGGTGACTCCAGATTGAGCCTGTTTACCACCAAAACTCAGTGGGAACTCCTGCTCTATGCTGTGAAAGTCATCAAGCAGGTGGGTGTACTGTGGATTCTTATGTCTCACTATGCTGTGCCTTTTCTGGAAACAAAAGTACACAACCAAAGACAAAACACAGCACAGTTACACAGAGGGACCTGGACATCGTCCTTGAGAGGCATCACTATAAACTAAAACAAAAGGTGGAATTTATCATGAGTGAGAACGATGCCAAGAAGATGTTCCTTTTTTTACTTTGATGGATTAATGAGGTGAGTTTTAAAGCCGAGTTCAGCGTCTGAAGTCTTTCCCTGCTTCAGGACTAAGGATACAGATGAATCATTCAACTTTCGATGATGTATTCACCATTAGTGTTAACTGTAAACTAAGACATTTCAAAGGTAACATCGAAAATCAAACAATGTGGGTGCTTCCAATATTAACTCTTGGCCAGCCTCGGTAAACTAACAGAAGAATGCATGGAACATCTTTCACTGAACAACTTTACCTTTACAAGGTGCAGCAGCTGATACAAGTCCTCCACCTCGTCTCCCTCTGTCTCCCTGTAGTTTCTGCTGGTGTCCAGACTGGAACCCTGGATGGTGCGTCTGTACAGAGGAAGGTCCATGGCATCAGCATACAGCTCGATAGCCTGATGGCCCACCGTCTGGTACATGTAGCTGTCCAACTCATCTATGGCAGGAAGCACAATATGTTACATTCCGTGCCTGGCAAAATCACATTCATCATTTATGGGCTCATGTTTACTGAAGCAATTCTCTGTAAAGGCTTAAAGTAATTCATATCATCATTGAAGTAATTGGCTGGACAATCTTAACTTTTCCTATATAATTCATCAGTTGTATACTTATAATGTGGCATTACGAAAATCTTATTTTTGGGTAAAGGATAGTCAAGTTTCCCATCAAACTCTATCACTTGTCTAATTAATAGACTTTTTTTTAAATTGTCTGGTAAATATTTCAGGCTATTTGGTGAAAGGAGGTTGTATATGAAAGGCCACAGATATATACACCAACTTTGACAGAACATGAAAAACCGTTAGAATATGCACCATGATTTGGTAAATAAACAAGATTAATATCCAACTAGTACAGGAATTTCAGCCATTAGTTTTCTGATTATCTGTTTTTGGACTCAAAACGCTGAACAGAAACACATTTCATAGCAGGTGTTTGTTTCTAGGAAACAAACACAAGGAAAGCGCTGACTCAGCTGAGAGAATGAAGAGATTTTAGGATACAACAATTGAATTTAGTATTCAACAAAGTCCAGCTGTTACAGTATTAATTTATTTAACTATTAAGACTTAAAGTTGCAGAAACGCTGCACTCTAAACCATAGCCCTTCTATTAAAGTCCAACTCATCTTTGTTTTACGTAGACAAATATGAACAAATACACACACATTGCTTCCCCAATAATTTACAGTTGTATTTAAAATTTGTATTTATGGAAGAAAATCAAAAATAGGCTAAATTAAATATGTATGTGTATAGTGGAAGTCCAACAGTGGTCATACATACTACCAAATAAAAGAAGATCTGATACTTATATATCAGCTTCTCTTCAGTCCAAATATGACAGGGATGCTTGGCTTCTTCTATGCTAATAAGATTTAGTCAGTCTTCCTGCTTTAAAACACTTGAACGTGGTGACACACAAACTCCCTACTTTTCTTGGCAAGCAGCCCCAGGAGAGCAATGTGACCCTACATAAAGACAGTGGATTTAAAAGACAGTTTTTAATAAAATACTATAATCTGCATTCAGCTGTTTACATTTAATGTTTTTCTATTATGGGTGTATGTTCTTATTTTTAAATGTGTAAATGATCTGTTTTGACATGTTTCTTTGTCTTAAAAAGCCATCCAGCCATTCATCCATCCATTTTATCCTGTTCAAAGTTACAGGTTTTAACTTTTTAATTTTCTTGTGCCATGTGCAACCATGGTATTCTATATGATTCCATACACTTAAATAAAGGCCTTTAATTAATTTCATATATAAAGAACAGACTATGCATGGATGAAAGTAAGTACAAATCATCTGTGGCAAAAACAAAGTTTCTGATTACATTCTTCATACCCACACTGTCCTACTATATAGTTTGATAGTTTAAACAGCAATACAAGGTCTTGTTGTGTCTCCAATGTGAGGACGATTTTAGCACGAATGTGAGCATGTGAGCTCCTTCAACTTTTGTTAAAAATTAATTGCAAATTAATTAAAATGTCATAGTATAAGACTTTATCTTATTTCCTGCATGGCCTAACAAATGCACAACCCAAAACAGACACACATGCTACTCTAGATAATAATTTTTACAATGTATCCGTGCACAACCCAGCTGAAGAGGGGCATCTGCATACAACACGCAGCTTATGCTGATAAAGTTCTTTAGAAATGTATTACTGTACAGTTCCTAGTTTCTCAGTCCACAGAAGTGCAGCTGGCTGCTCCACATAAGCACAGCATTTTTCCTCACCTGCGAGAGCAGGACGCAGGTTGGCCAAAGCTACGATCCGATGCCCAGCAGCAACACACTGCATCATGTTGTAGCAGCTGTCTTTGCCCCCACTGGAACACAGTGTGAAAAATAGGTACAGGCGTTACAATGCAGATATATACATTAATGTCGGTGGCACAGCGGTAATATTACTCACAAAGGATGGGCATATTTGTAATTGAGGTTGCTCAGAATTATCTGTTAGATAGTCCAATAGATTAGTGTAATTTTGCCAGTTATTCCAGGCACAGTACAAACCTCAGCTCTTCATTTGGCATGTAAACATTCGGCACTGGTTCTGCACAGCGGTAGAAAACACCACTGACAAAACGAACACGTCCTTAAAGTAAAGAGAGACTATTACCTTATTAACGCCACCACTTTCATCTTCCTATATTTTGCTGCGGAGGATAATGATTGACTCTGATCTTTAAAAATGGGGGAAAAAATGCTCTGAGCAACCGGCGAATACAAACAACATGTGAGAGCTTAGCTTCCGGGTTGGCGAAGGACCCATTTTGTATATCAAGATGCCCTCTATTATGCCTGAAAGAAAATTAGTACCAAATGGAGAATACTTTCAATAATAATAATAATAATAATAATAATAATAATAATAATAACAATAGCGATAATAATAATAATAATAATAATAATAATAATAATAATAATAATAATAATAATAATAATAACAATAAGAAGAAGAAGAAGAAGAAGAAGAAGAAGAAGAAGAAGAAGAAATGGAAGGGAAAAAAGAAGATGGAAAGAAAGGGAAAGAGAAAAAAATGCTATCTAAAACTGTTCCAACCATTGTGAAGTGCATGCTTTAAAAGCTAAAAATAATTAAATATATAATAACAATATATATAAATTGTAACACGAATACAAGCCATGCTTTTGCATGCATATCAATTCTTTTATTTACTCATTATTTGAGCTTGTTCAAGTAACTTATGAGCACAACTTTTGCTAAAATTATTAACTATTTATTGTAATATTCTTGTGAATTTTCATTAATTGCACACACTAGAAACATGACATTTTTGTGAAACATCACGAGTCTAAAATCATGTTGAATTGCTTTGCTTTTCTCTCTAAAAGTGCCTTGAGAGGACTGTGTTGTATTTGAGACTATATAAATAAAACTGAATTAAGTTAAATTTGTCACACAGGTTCAGTCTCTGGGACTCCAAAGGCTGAGATGGCTATTCTATTAATTTGTTGCTTAATCCAAATATGTCAAAATATGTTATCTGCTACTAATTTTCAATGTTTAACTGAATTTAGCACAATATTGCTATACTATACTAACGTACAGAATTAAATACGTTCAAGAGGTGATTAAAATATTTTCAGCTATTCAGCTACTCTACTCCATCAGCAAAGTGGTAAAAAAGTGTCTCAGATATGAGATCTGTGGGCTAAAAACTGGCCTGTCAGAAGGGCTAATCTCGTCTGAAGGACAACCTAATGAAGAGTAAAAATCAAAAGAAGACATTTACTGCATTTAAAAAAATTATAGTAACACATTTTTTTTTCTCATTTGTACAGAACAACAGATGATAATAATGCACATAATACACATGTGAAAAGGTAGTTTCCAAGTAGCATGAAAGCCATGCACAGTGAGCCTGTGCACGCCAAAAACTACAGAACATGTACAGCCAAGGAAAGAACAGATTGTCGCATAGATTAGCCTGGAGAAAATAATGTTGATATAGGACAACACAGTTTTTATAAGCCTGTTGAAAATATACTTTTACTTCTTTGTACAGAAATTTAACTACCGGTAAATGAAAGTTTGAAGATCTTGTTAAATATGAATTCCGTTGAGATGCACTGTATATGTATGTGGCCATTAAACTAAAATGAACTCGACACACCTGTTATGGAAGATAAAATGCTAAAATAAATAAGTAAAATTAATGTATGCATTTCCTCCAGGTCTTCTGTTTTCTTCCCACAATCCAAAAACATGACTGAGGTTACTTGATGATACTAAATGAGCATTTGTGTGCATGATAGTCTGTCTCTTTGTGTTTGTCCTGTGATGGATGTTTGACCTGTACAGATCATGCCCAAAGTCAGCTGGGATCAACCCCAGTGCCCAGCAAGCCTAATTTGCAAAAAAAAAAGCATTATATAAGATGGATGGATGACAGCATGTAAAATATTTTCAATAAAACATAGTAACAATAACAGTAATGATAAATCAAAGCTCTAACACGCGTGGTACTCTTTCAGTTCACTAATATGGCTATGCACACAAATAATGCAAGCCAGTCCAGTAGACATGGGTGGTTATGACAATTGAAACAGATTATTCTACATTTGTGACGATATGGATTTCGTTGTCACATTTGTTGAAAAAAACCCAACATATCTGCGAACTTTATAAACGGCTATTAACTTGGCTGCAAGCACACTCTATAAAAAAAGTATAATCAAAGTGGATAGGCACAGCGAATGTGTTGACACACATCCTTTGCCTCCTGTGTCTCAAGAGAGGAGCAAAAGTCCGTGCAGTGGTATTCACTCACAGGTTGCGCTTTTCCTCTGAGGGAGCCCTATTTTGCTCAGAGGAAAGCCTTTGATGCTCCTTTTGCTCTCTGTTGTTGTGCCAGAGCAGAATAATTGCACTGCTTTTGTGTGCCTCCCTCACCTTCTACCCCTAAGCAGGCCAACGGCAACTGATTCTGTCTGAGTGTACAAAATTGAGAGCGACGTCTCTTCATCCCACCGCTTTTAACTAGGTTCCCCTTTTTGTTTTTGTTTTGTTTTTAGTTTATTCATCCGGCATAAGTGGCAAAGTCTACAACCTGCAGATGAGCATCACTTGTGTTGTGGTAGAGGCGGCACATACAATGCAGGGATCACGTTTCTACTGGGTAAATATGATTGAGATTTATTGTACAGCTTGAAATTATTGACTGTTTTGATTCCTCAGTTTCACGCTCAGGTGGATTAATAAAAGATGTCCCACAGAACTCTTTATTTTTTTTTTTCTATCTTTGTTGTCTACAGCTATTTACTCACTCATTTCTGTTATATTTAACACAAAAATGACCAAAAGTTGAATATCTGGGATTTTTGATGTATTTTATTGAAATACAGCAAAACCAGACAAGTCACTTTCAATCCTTTGGTAAGTAAACCAAATGTATAACACATGTGATAATAAGTTAGTGTAACAAGTATTTCACAAATGTTGAGAATTTAATTTGGCAGGGTGAGTGATATAGTTTTCAGAATGTTTTTTATTTGACATGTTTGTTTGAAAAATGGGCTTGTCCTGGTGAGAGGGAGAGACAGAGAGAGGAGGACACATCCCCAAGGGTCTGGTCGTCCTTCAGTTTTGTAAACTCATTAATATATCACCTATGTTTTCCAATTTTGTGGGTTATGGTCTTTATTACAGCCTCGCTGCCTGTGGTAATTTCCATTAAAGCCCGAGCCCATAGGATATGACGAATGCAAATTTTGTCACTTATCACTTTTAATTTATGTAGTTTATTACCCAGACAAATAAAGAGGTGTGTTGTTCAAGTTTTATTTGTGGCAGCATTTTGCTGACGTAAAAGAGCGTTTTATGTCCGCATTGTTGGTGCGGTGGGGATAAAAAGTGTTGATGGATAGCCCGACTGAGACACAGCCAATGGACGTGAATATGAGACGCATAAATATGAAAGCAAGGCAGCAGGAATCAAATGACACCCTTGGCCTTTTCTTAAAGGAGCATGTGCATATGACAGGTGATTTACACAGACACACAAACTAATTTTTGTCGCACAAGGACACAAAAACTTTGGCTGTAATGAGAAACTAAGGCCTCAAATCACAGGACAATAAATTGGGTGTCACAACAGGCTAGCCAAGGTTGCAGGCTGAGTGGCCAGAATAACAAACAAACACACACACACACACACACACACACACACACACTTGTGGTTCCTTCAACAAAATGACAAAACAAGTACATATAGTACATCATATACAGTATACAGCCTCTTATATAGAAGTAGAGGATTGGGGGTATTTGCAGAACATTGGCTTGTAATGTCGGCAGAATAAAAGTTCAGGATGTCATGTAATGACATTTTATGTTTTATTTTTATTGATTACAAATGCAGTTGTGAACAAGCACAATAAAACGTCACACAAGTATCAAGTCATCTCACTAGAAAATGTGAATAGTTTGATTCAAAATGCTTTTTACACGAGTTACTGTTATTAAAGGATCGTTTCTGCTACATCTCACACGAATAAGAAGCCTCCCTTCTGACTGTATGCAGAACGCAAATGAGATTTGAATGTTACTGTAATTTAGAATTAAGTTTGAATCAAGCCACAAGCATGACGCAGGGAACTCAGGAGATGTAGTGCCAAATTAAACCATTTCCTAAACCATTTACCTTGAACATGTGGTATGCCCGTTTCCTGGCATAAATTTCTCTTGATCTTACACTAAAAATGAATGAAAAAAAAGATCAAGCTGTCTTGTGTTAAGTCAGTGTCCATAACATTAAAAAAAAAAAAATCATGATAATTATACATGAAGCCGGTTGAGGATTGATGTTATTGTAAAAAGTGATCAATTTGGCATCAAGTTGAAAGTAGTCCTGTGTATTCTTAACTCTACACCTCTCTGGTGTTGTTGCCTCCATCAGGGGCTCATTTTCCAAAGAACTATCAACATAATGATACCTCTTTAGGGCCTAACCACATCCAAATCAGTTAGTAAACAACCCAAACGGGGATCTGTACACATTTTTACAGACAATTAACTGTTATCACGAGGGGCCCAAATGGATTAGTAGGCTCATTAATGTCTGAGGCTAATCGGTCCTTGATTGGAAATGTGAGACAATGTGAAATAAAGTCGTGGTTTGATCCAAATTGTGTTTGATCATGACATCGTCCTGAACAAAAGCCCCAGTCTGGAAACAGTAATGGAATTTTTTTTTTTTTCCCTTTAGTGAAAATCTGGCTTTCACCCATTTTCCATTTGGCTTCTTGACTACATAAAGCATTAAAATGAATGAAAAATGTTTGGTCACATCAGCTGTAGCTCTTTAGGTGGAACACGCAGATCATTTTCATAATAACGATTATTTGATTTTCAAATTAATACATATCTTTGTCCAGAAGAGTTGTCTCTTAGATCTATTCTGAAGTGCAGCTAATATATTTGCATTTGGAAGCAGCTTTATTAAGGTGTTGATATGATTTTTTATTTTTTTTTAAATGTAGGCTTTGTTTGCTTTGTTCACAATTAAATAACATATTACCTATAAACTGGATGTTATGGTTGCATGGTGATGTGGTGGGTATCGCACTCTCATCTGACAATGAGAAAATTCACAGATTGAGTCTGGGCTTTGAACCATTTCTGTTTGGAGTTAGCATGTTCTGATATTTATTTTACAGTTGCAATTCTAGCCTTCTTTATAGTTGGTTTTATTTAAACTACACTAAGGAATAGTGAAACTTAAAATTCTTATTTTCTATGTAAAACATTTTAAAATAAACTAATAAAAGAAATTAATGGTTATTCAGTTAATTTACTTCTGTGCTCCTTTAAATACTTAAGTTAACCAGTAAGTTGTGAAGTTTGTAAAACTATTGTCTTTAGTGAAGTTCGAGATTGAATAGTAAACACATTGATTCTGGAGCTCTTGGTAATTACTAAATAAACTGTGACAGAAATACAGAAGATCTTGACTGAAGACCAACTAGGCAGTATACTAACACACCGTTTCTATTTAATGCACAAAGTAGCATTGTATTACCTATATCTTACATTGTGCATTTTTTTTTTTTAAATAGCCTTTTCAACATTCTATGACTTGTGAGCTACAAATGAGACATTCTCCTCAGCAACTACTTAACCATTTGTGACCAAATCCTGAAAACCATTTCCGTATTATAATCATTGTGCATTTATTCATGTAAAGACAACAAACATACTCACATATAATAAAGCTAAAGTCTGAAAGGGGATTTTATTCTTTTTTTTTTGGCATGACTCAAGGCCTTCAAATTGAATCAAAGAAGAAAAAAAAACCTTTCCAGTTCATGTAACACCAGCAGAAATGGGTACTTTCCAATAGTCAAGGCAGTCAACCATCCCTGAGTACAAATGCAATTTCCTGAATATTTCTCCTTGATTTGGAGCTGTCTTGCTCTGCTTCTAGTATCCCAGAATCAAATTATGGCTTCAGTGGTGGAGCTTTGTGAAGCTCCAGCCAAAAGGATGTGGTCCATTAAAGTGCGCCACCATTCTCTTAATTATGGAGGAGCCAAAGCAAACTCCACACACTGGTATCACCTGACCCGGCTTCCTGACACTGTTGCACACCCAGGATCTTTGCTCTAATGATTTAGAGGCCCTCTCCTACTAGAAATACAAACTCCTGATAATATAGCGAGTTCACGGAACCATCCAAATCAAGTTTCATCTGTGTCCATTTACAGACAAAAAATGATTTCAAAACAAATACACATTTGTATCTTTTAAAACAACACATTGGTTTTGGTTATCGTGAGTGGAAAAATACAGGTAGACTCAGTATTATGGTAGGATGGGAGGATGCTGTAATTAACCCGTCTGTTCGCTGATATATAATCCTTGGACCGTCTCTCTCTCGCTCTCTGCCGACAAACACAGACCTAATCCAGGAAATAGCCTGCAATCAGAATATTGAAGTTGACATCAGAGGTAGCCACAGAGGCGATTCCCACACACCCCTCCCAAAGCTTCAAAGGTCTTCCTGGGCCTGTTATGGGTTTCCCTCGTGATGAAGTGTGACACTCTACAAACACAAAAGCCCGAGCCCTCTCGTGGGTCTGCTTTGCTTTTCTTGGATCACTCCGTTTCGACCAATGCCAAGTCAACTTGGCGGTTGTCAAAGTGGGCCCCATATCTCTGGAGCGTGCGTACGTGTGCGTGTGGTGCAGAGTGTGCCGTTTGCGTGTGGTTACGTGCTGAATATGTGTAGATAGCTTGTCACAGTCACAGGGCCTCCTCTGCGTGTGAGTGCTGTCTGTGTGTGGGTGCGTGTGTTTGTTTCCAACCTTAAAATGATGTAATGTGCGCCCCTAATCAAAGCCGCCACCTGGCTGCCTGTGGGCGTCGCTTGGTTTTCCAAACCCCCCCCCTGCTCAGAAAGTCTTTGAAAAAAAAAGAAGAAGATTTGTAGTTATTCTTTTCACTTATATTTGAAGATCAAATCTCATCACCCACAAAAAATTGAAAAAATGATTTACATATTTTTTTATTCAGCTCCCTCTTGTGCATGCTTTCTCATTTCCATAACGAACAAACGCTTCTTATTTCCCTCTATTTCCATCGATACCTCTTTTTTTCATTATGTTCCCACATTTCCTTTTATCTATCCACCTACCCTTCTTAGCAGACATTTTTTATTCCCTTGCAGTGAGACATCACCTGTGCTGAATAGTGGGCCACGGCTAAGCCAGACCAATAGACTGACTGCCAGAGCTCAGCGAGCTCGGGTCTGCCATTTGTCTTGTGGTTTTGAGTCTGGGATATTTGTCTAACGTGCTGTCCAACGTCAACATTAGCTCTAAATACCCTCACTGCTGCACGAAGTGGGCTTCCTTAGGGAGGATCAGGATTAATGTTTAGTTGGAGATGAAATAGGGGTAGAGGAGGAAGAGGAAAGAGGGCAGAGGAGGATGAGCGCAGAGATCACGGCAGGTACAGAATATATTGAGAAAAGGAGAAGAGAAGAAGATCGAGAAGAAGGAACCATTTTGTCTGGGATTTATTGAGATTTTATTCAGTAACACATCAGACTGCAGATTAAAATGTGTAAAAAAAACACAAAAAAAACGATCCCTTGTTGAACCAAAGTCCGTCTCTGTCTGTATTTTTTTTCCACTATCCAGCCACAGTGTGTACACAGGGGGTTAACCATTTTAAAGCAGTGACAGATCGTGTGTAAAAGATAGTCCCCGATCATTCAGAACCATTTCTAAACCTGTGACTAACCATAAATAACAAACAAAATCCAAGGCCTCCCACCAGCATTAATGCCGGCATCACCAGATGAGAAACTGTCAGCTGGATAGGAGATGACCTCAAGTTTACGGCCTAAAACCTGTTGATCCTGAGCGATTGATTGTCACCCGCAAGAGAGAGCCTCTACCTCTATCAATTCCCCACCACAGTCTCAGCAAGAACGAGATGGATTCTAGCAGCGATTCTGCCATGAGAAGCACATCAGTGGCCTGCGCCGCCTCTTTTACGAGGAGAATTCCATACACTGGGCCCAATATTCCTGGTTACTGGAGTCTGGTGATTAAAGTGTATAAAAAAGGGGGCAGCACCACTAAAAGGCAGTGATTTAGTGAGCTGTCACCCCAGTTCAGACGGGGCAACAAGTTCAAGTCCCCGCAGGAGGGTTGTAATGAAAATGAAACAAGCAACGAGACGGCGTTAGAGAGGAGAGGTTGGATGGCTCGAGGGCTGGAGGGTTAGAGGGTAGGAGGTGTTGGGAGGAGACATGAGGGTCATCTGGAGGGTGGTGATGATGGTGATGCATGTGTATACGGTTAACCTAAATAACTTTCAGAAACTAACACAAGGACTGAAGAACTGACTTGTGGTGTGATTTACTGGAACACGAACTCCAACAACTCAAGCATACATCGGTATCATATGACACTGGGCACTGTTCGTATAAAACAATATGTAATGCATGTGATTTGAGCAAAAAGTTGAAAAATGTCAAAGTTCAAACAGCCCCATTGTTTTAAAAAAGGAATATGCTGTTGCACAGTGATGTCGTGGTTAAATCGCCAGTTCAAGGCCAGAGTTTGCATGCTCTCCCTGTGCATACATGGGCTCTCAGTTTTCCCCTTACACTCGGATAACATATGTTTATGGTCATTGGGCGATGTACAATTGTCTGTTTCTCCATGTTTGTCCTGATGTAGTCTAGAAATTTATGAAAGATTGATGGACGCTTTATAGTTTTACAGGTGACGGGAAGCAGAATCGTGTTTAAACCACATTTGAAGCCGATATCAATTGCCATTACTAAATAATTTCAAACATTAGCTTGGATGTGCATTTCAACTTTGACAAACATATTTCTATGTTGTAGGAGGGCTTGGTCACAATTTACTTCTACTTCTACTAGTTGCCAAGATGATGATTAAAGTTGCCCATTCCTGGATAAATCTAATATTTTTTGCAGCATGAGACTTAAAACTGACATTGAACTTGTCTTGACAAGATAGCTACGGTAATTACAATAACTAATAATTATTATTTCAATTGTGTATGATATTTATTTTATTTCAAGTAGATCTCAACCAGCCTTTTTTTTTTCCAAAAAAAGTTTTTATTAATTTTTATAACATAACACACAACAAAACACACACACACACAAAAAAAAAAACACATCACACTGCCCGTTTAGAAAGAATTAACAAAGGTAAAGTAAACCATCACACTATTACTCATGCTCAAAGGTCTTTGACATACAACATGAAAGGCCCCAGACACTCTCAAAAACATTTTGTCTGCCCTTCAATACATAGGTGATCTTCTCCAATGGGAGTGTTGACAACATCTGCTGCCTCCACTGTTCCACAGAAGGTCCATGACTCTTTTTCCAAAACAGTGATATACATCTCTTAGCATTCAACAGGCTTATATTTATAAACATTTTTTCACTCCTTGTATATGTACATTCCTCTGGGTATAAACCAAATATGAATAGCTTTCGGTCCAATATAAATTTCCTAGAAATAATTTTTTCAATGACACCTCTTATTTGTTCCCAAAACATTATAATCTTCCTACAATACCACATACAATGAGCCAGTGTTCCCCTACAGTCGGTACATTTTGGACATAGATCAGGAATGTTACCATTATATCTATGAAGATCTACCGGTGTTACATATACTCGCATTAACCATTTAAACTGTATTAATCTGAGGCGTACGTTAATAGATGTGGTATGTGCCAAGTTACATGTAGCCCTCCACTCCTCCACAGTTAAATCCAATGACAAATCCTCGTTCCAAGCTTTGAGTCTGCCATATGAATCTTCAGGATCTCTTCCCATCATAAAATTATATATATGTGATATTATGCCTTTCTTTTGACTATCCTTTGTCATAATTTCCTCTAAGTCTGAGTGTGTCAACCAGCCTTTTTAAAACATTGTGTGTATTTTGGTTTATTGGAGTCAAGACCATTCCAATGTCCTACCCTGAATGGGGGGGGGGGGGGGGGGGTGGGATGGGGGGGCGGGGGTGGGGAAGGCGCTGCATTACTCAGTCCCTGACCCTTCACTAACCTCGTCCTGACCTTGTAAAAACCCTGACCCCATCATTTCCACCCTTACAGGATTCATCTGCTTTGCTGGACCGCCTGACTCTCATCTGTGGGAGTGACGTTTGATGCCTTCAAGTACCAGCCATCTATAAAAGACACATCCTGATGGGCCTTCCTCTGTTGTGTTTAATAGCAGTCTCTCTCCCCCTCCTCCCCCATCCTGACCTCCGCCACCACACCCACCCTCAGCCTCTGTTCTGGCCCTTGGCTAACCCCTCATATTCAGGGTTCAGGGTCAGGGCAGCAGACTCCCAGCCAATTGGGCAGTTGCCTGGAGGGGCCGATGTAGCCGTGAGCAGCAGGGGAGACGTAAGAGAGCCCGGGACCCCTCTGATGTTCCCGCGAGTTTCCAAAGAGGGAGAGGCTGCAGTGTGTTTACGACATCTTAAATTTAGGGGAGGAAGGAGTGCCACGCAGGCTTACACAAAGCATGACGAAAGAGCGGCGCGGTGTATAAATAAGTGTCACGTAAAAAGAAGTATGTGACTCTTTCACTGCAGTCAAACAGCTGAATGAAAGCAGAGAGAAGAATGACATGCACATTAATGCTTTCTTTGATCTACTTCAGTACATGTTGTTTTGTGCAGAAAATACAGTGATAGACACGTCAGTGACCTTTTCCCCCATTTGAGAGGCACAACTGAATTAAGAAAAAATTGTAAATATATAAAGGAAATATTTGTAAAATGTTACCGTGATAACAAACTTGTAAATGTCCCATGCTGAAAATGGATTCAAACGTGTGTTTCTTGTGGATAGCACACACACATAATATGTATATGTTCTTTTTGTGTAAAGGTTTGACGTCATCAGTTTATGGCTCCATTTCTTTTGTCTCCTATGAATATGAGATACAGTTCAGCTGGTGTTTGTACTTGTAGACCACTTATTCCCTAAGCAACTGTGATTGAATAGTAGACTAACATAACAGATGTAAATCTGTTAAGTACCACGTTCCACTGTAAGGACAATGACAACACAAACAATAACATCTACACAGGCTTTTTCCTGAAATGAAATCTTCAAAATAACAAATGCTGGCTGCTTATGGCTCTCTGATGGCTTCATTTTTCACTCGGCATAACTTGCTAATTTTTACTGCTCAATGTCCTCCACTCAGCCTGTGTCACTAAGTCATAAGCCTGCTGCTCCTGGCTGATATATGGGCGCACAAGATGATGTCAGCGAAAAACACTTTCAATAATTGCTATGATTAATATTCTCAACCTTCCAACACCTTCCCTTCTCCATCCAGCTACATATCTCCACCAAGGTTCATCTATCAGTCTGCTCTCAATCTGTTTAAGTCTTCTGAGTGATGCATGGCATCCTGAAAACCTGTGTTCCACTGCCACTCTATTTACATCACTGCAAATGATATGTCGATGAATGCAAAAAATCCTACAAAACACAGTGCTTACTATTTAATTGTTTTAACCCAATTCAGCAAGGAAGTGGTTGTTCCCAACCTTTTCAGCTAAACGTGCTCTTTTTTTTTAAGCTGCATTGGATGAACACACACGTACAGGGCATTTAGGCAACTTCTTACAGCTGGTTGCACAAGCGGGACTGTCTGTGGAAGTCTCACAGGACGGGTTTCCTCTTGGCCTCCTCGCTAATTGTTTAGGAGGAAAAAGGTGAAAGAGATACATGTAAACAGAGGAGGTCTTCCAGGGCCTGGGACAGTAGCTGACCTGTGATAAAATCACCGTGAAACACTGAGAGCCGGGTCTGACATACTCTGTCCAGTGGCGTCAGAATAAAATAAACTCTCACTTCCCCATTGTTGATGGAGAAATGCATAGCTAGCGAGGAAACTGCTATTGTAGACTGAGGGTGTGAATACAATTGCCTGTTTAGAAGACCAGAGATGAACAGATGAAACAGGCGGTAGTAAATTATCAGGACTTGTGCTAGAGATTATGACATTAATACAGTTTTTTGGAAGGAAAATATGCGATGTAAAACCCTGTGGAGCCACACTGTGATGTTGTGATTAGAATTCCCCATTGCGCAACCTTTGTTTATATAGAATACACTAAACATTGAAATCCATACGGTAGTGGCTACCGCTGTTGCCTCACAACAGGCTCAGCTTGGTTTTTATTTGTGGGGTCTGCATGTTCTTCCTGTGCATGCATAGATTTTTCTCTAGGCACTCTGGACAGTCCACAAACACGTGTTTGAGATTAATGGGCGACTCTAAAATTGGTTGTTTGCTTATCTCTGTTTGCCCTGGAAGGACTTTTGAACTGTCCAGGGTGTATCCTGCCTTTGTCATCTGTGGCTAGCTGCATTTCTGTTCTCAGTTGGGAGAAATAATATAAAACAGGGATGGTAAAAACCTACTTTCTTGTCAAATTCATTCAGTATGTAAACACCTAATTGAATATTTCTTGGTGAAAGGCACATTTAATGATCTTCCAAAAGAAAATGGACTTTATACAGAAAGAAAAGGTTAATATATTTAAATCCAAGATGAGAACCTCTACTTAAAAGACTTGAGCTCATCACATTCAAATCACTTGCCTTTTGTGAGAGAAATGCATAAAAACAATTGTTGTCTCATATCTGTTTCTCGTCAAATAATTTTGAAAATGTCCTAGTTAAGAAATCACCACTTTATATTTGTGCTGGTCATAATAAAGAAATATGATTATGGCTGGGACAATATCTGCTCTCCGCATGAATGGGAACTGTAGACAGTGATGTTCTGTGTAACAAATTGATAGGAGTCAATTAAGCATCTATTATTAACCTCCTATGGTTCACTGTCAATTATCTGTCCCATTAACTCAGTAATACTGTACGCAGTATGTGTTTAACACTGAGGAGATCCAGTATGGCTCATATCTAATCAGCACTGCTGAAAAAAGAGCCAGAAATGATGACTTTTAATGTCAATTCAATTTAATTAGATTTAATGAAATGGTTAAGGTCATTTATACCTCTGTTCCTTAGTTCTTAGATGATTTATAGCAATAATAAGGTACACTTATATAGATTAGTCATAAATTCCCCACTCTTGCTCTGCAGTCTTAGAGTCAAGCCTTAAAGTGATTAACATTTTAAAGATAATATTACTGCCCTCTTCTAAGATGACAGGAAACTACTTGTTTCTACTTAAAAATGAATGAAAATCTAGATTTCCGATAAACAGGCAATATTTTACAAGAATTTAAAACAGTTGCAAACACTTCTCTCTGGGATTAAAAAAGTAATTCTATTCTATTCTATTCTATTCTATTCTATTCATGATAAGCCGATGAAAATTGGTACATGTTAATCACCACCACATGGGAATAATGCGCATTTACCACGTAACATGTGCAAAAATGGTATTCAATTTCTTTCTTATTGTTTCCATATCTGTTACATGATGTCGGTTCCTGTCATGTTCTAGCAAACCGCTGTGCATTGAACAGGAAAACATTCTACTGTTGCACTGAATGAGTCCTATTTACACAAACTCCCACCAAACACTTAAGACAGGATATTTGATTGTGAGAAGCTTTTTCCATGTTATGTTCCCAGAGGTGGCCGTCACCATGGCTTATGACCCAAACACATGAAACACACAACTTCCAGCCCTCCTTACATGGTCGAAGAAATCATGATAAAGACCTGCTCGCAGTTAGTGACAGAATCGATTCGGTCCCTCTTTGTTTGATGCTATTGTTTTTGTCTCCAATGTACCGAGCCAGTCATGTGTTGTACTTTCTATGTTGAGACACATTGCATCAAGCAAATGAGATCAGGAAACAGAGCACATTGTAAACTATTTGCAGCAGTTAGAATACAGCACGAAACACAATGACATGCAGGGATATTATGTGAAAATTCAATTCTTCCGAGACCTGGGAAGGAAACCATTCCAGCCACAAAAATCCCAAATACCAGCTGGCTTGTTGCTGACATGAAACGTAGGGCTGCCAAGCCAGACATGCTGTCATCTGACCTCCGCGATTGGACTGCAACTGCATACGCTTGTGCCTGTATCTGGACATCCTCTCACTGGGAATAGAAAAGCAGTGTCCCCATGGCAAAGTCCCTGCCAGCTATTTTTCCTAATGGGTCTTCCCTGAGAGATTTATGACTCCAAGACACAGAACAATTAGAGAAAGGGAAACACAAAGGCCTGGATCTCCCATGACACAGATTTACAGTTATGGACATGCTATTTTTGAAATTGAAAGTCTGATTAGAAAGTGCTGATGGTCTGGGAGATGACACCGTTGCATGTGTAATGTCAAGTTCACTCAGGTATCACTTAAACAGGTGGCCTCATTACATCCCATTCTGTGGTCTTGTGTTGTGACTGACATGTCCTTTTTGTTTGTTCACAGTTGTGTATATGCCATTAACATGGGTAGACGTAGTAAATGAGTCACGGTGATATATGACATGATGGCAGAGCTCACTTGGCACAGACCATGTCCGCTGCACTCATTTCCCTTCCAGAGTAAAGAGGCGCTCAGTGCCTCTGAGCACCTCTTTACTCTGGAAGGGAAACGGGAACCACTTGTAGTCGTGTTCCAGGACTACAGGAACCTGGAGTCCTCACAGAGGGAGGAAGTAAGACAGTATAACGGGGAAACGAGCAGAGACATTCGGGGGGGATAAAATTGCATTCAGTGATTAAAAGTTCTTTACAAGTAACCATTATATAGGATATTTCGTGGCTCAGAAGTGAAAATTACGAATGGCCGAGAGTTTAAAGAAGTGGATTTTCGTGGGATCAGAGAGTTGCAGGTTTGAATCCCACAGTGGCAAGATCACCGCCGTGACCTCACAAGCTTCCTGGGCACTGCCCTGTGGTAGCTTATGCTCTTAGTATGTGTAGTTAAGTTTACTTTGAATAGAAAGGGTTAAATAAAGAGCAATAATTTCCTCAAGAGGAATCAATGAAGGAAACTTAACTTAATTTAATAAAATAGTGGTTGAAGTTAGGATGCCCCGTGTTTTCAAAAAATAATATATCACTGGAAATAAGTAATTTTTGTAGAGGATTACTACAGCAAGCTAGTGATACACCTGAAACATTTAATATATGTTCATTACATTAATATTTATGAAACTGTGTGGTCCATATCTTTTAATAAAATCATACAATTTTCTTTGTTTATAAAGTATTTTTGATGCTGAGAGCCACATGTTTGATGTTATGTGTGCAATCCTCAACAATGAAAAAACATTGCAGTGATTTGCACAACAATATTTTTTTAGTTAGCCTGTCTCTTACCTGTCTTCCTCTCCGAATTGCTCTGTGATTGTGTTCTTTGATTGTCCATGTTTAATGGCAGCCTCCATCTGCTAGCCTTGTGTGTCTGCAGGCTAGCGGCCCACGGAGCCCCACATTAGAGCCTCTTGGCTCGGGCCCCAGGCGCATTCCGCTTCTGGAAGTGTGATTATTGAGGCCTGATTACAATGTCTGCAACCACGATAACAAACCAACCCTCAGTGAGTGCTTGGCAATCTCATTGCAAAACAAAACGGCTGTAGAATTAATGACGCTTCAAACTCGGACAGGTTTTTTAGTGCTGATAATCTGGATCCAGGGTAATTTGCAGCAATTGGTGGCATATGGTCTGGTTTTACACTTGATGTCCAGCAACAGATATAAAATCTGTTAGACGGGGACTGTAGTGCTGCATAAACAGATCCATTTAAGTTAATTTAGAGTAAGTGGATGAACAAATACAACAACTGAATAAAAGAAAAACAGTCAATGAGGAAAGCCATTTCAAGTCAAAAAATAACTGATTGCAATAAGAAAAAGATTGAAAGACAGAAGAAAAACGTACAGAATCATGAAAAAAAACAGCAGTTCAGCTGTCTAGTTTGAATTTTATTAGGGTATTTGTGGTGTAGTTAAAACAAATCACTCAGTAGAGCAACTAAAGAACAGAGAACATGCTGCTTAGTGTTTCATGCACCTGAAAGCCTCCTTATTCTCCCTCTGTGGAAGTGCCTGTGGTGGTCTCCAACTGCCTACTAGTTTTTGAGGGGTACTCATTGCCTCATCCCTGCCTCCAGGCAAAGCTTCATCCCCTTCCCCTCCTGCTCTCCTTTCTGTTTTCTTATTCTCCTCCTCCCCTCACTCATCAGCTCCCTCTTTTGCTCAAACTACTCTCACTCTCTTCTTCTCTGTTTCCCCATCTCTTAAAACCCTCAGGGCAGCAGGTTCGGGTAGAAGTCTATTGCGGCGATCAGAGCTGATAACCTGTATTCTGGACAGGCGGGCCACATGGGGCCACACCTTGCCCGAGGATAGGTCCATCCATGCTGGGGGCAACAGAGACATAGGGGCCGGGGGGCTAAGGCCGGGGGCTAGGTCTAAGTCAGGGCTGAGAGCTTGAACTGTGGTGGGAGCAGGGGGGGATGCTGGGACATCAGCTGCCTGAGCCTGAAGGCCGGGGAGGCGGAAAAGAGTGCAGAGAGGGGTGAGGGGCAGAGCTGTGGAGCCAGGCCGAGAGGAAAGGGTCAGCGATAGTGACAGGGGTCTGCACGGTCCGACTGAGGCTCTACTGATCCATGCTCGAGTGGAGCTGACAGGTGAGAGAACAGCACCACCCCTAATGATGGCAGCCAAGGTAGGGGTTGCAGGAAGATGTTGGTGCTAGTCGGTGTGTGCTCCGCTGTGAGGTGCGTTTGATGGGGAAGTAGAGGGATGAGGTGAAAGGAGGGAAAGGGAGATGTGGACACAGAGCTGTGTGGAGTGATGCTTTATAGCCAATAGGCCTGCTGTGTGCAAAGCTTTTGTTTTTACAGACACTTCAAACCAGATCAATTCACAGCCATAGTGAAGATCTTGTGGGGTTTTTTTTTTTTAGTTAAAATAATTTTAAACCACACTTGTATTTAATAGTGCTCTTTGTAGCCATTCAGTTGGTTTGTATGACAACAAGCCACATGTCTTGTAACCTGTAATTCAGACTCTGTGACTCTGTTTCACTTCAATAAAATACCACAATGTGGGGTACCTGGTCAGGGGTGCTGTCGGAGGGTGTTGCCTACAATCACATTTTAGCATTTGCACACATCTTCAAGTGCATGCGCATGTACAGCAAAGGCATGACTCCGTATGCTTGGCTGCCTGGATCGCACAATTCATGCCGCCCCGGTTCCATCTCCTTCCCTGGGTTTGGTTGGTGGGGGCGGAGGGCCGACTGGAGGAAGGAATGGGGATGGTGGGGAGTGTACACAAAAAGTCACCCTGAATCTGCCAGCTGATTAATCAAGGGTGATTCAGCAGCAAGCGCAGCCTACCCGCTCCTTCCTGGCTAGTCCGTGTGTATTTATTTAGAGTAACCCGTGGCCAGTCACGCCTGACCTCAAACCATCAGGACCAGCCACAGTTGCACCCAAGCATAAACAAAAAATGCATAATGAAAGTAAGAAGACAGAGGACGGGGTGGTGGTGTGGTGTGGGGCACGCTGGGGTTAGAGGAGAGGGGAGGGCACTGGCGTTTTCTTCTCTCAAAGATAGGGATCTTGAGCGTCGCAGCAGAGCTCTTGGGTCCAGACATTGAGTTGAAATAGCTGCCTGGGTCCTGCTGTTTACTTCTCAGCTGACATGGGAAGGGAAATCATTGACCTCTGTCAGAGCAGCGAGGGTCCATCCATCTTACACACTCAAGGTTTCTTCTTGCAGGGTATCAAATAGCTGGTGGAAAGGGGGAAACCTTCCGTCTTGCATAAACAGTTAATTGCAACTTCTGGCAGCCCAACTAAATTCATTCACTTCATGGGAAGTGAAATTAATGTGGCTGCAGATATGATATACTCACATTTAGTATGTTTTTCTAAAATGTTGATGTGAAACTAACATGATTTTTTATGCTCACTTTTCTGAATTGCTCCGGTTCATATTCGGTTAAAAGCCTCAAGTTTGATCAATTTCATCATCTTAGCTGTGATGTAAGGATCAAGACAAGCAGGAGAAGAGAAACAAACAAACTCCAAAGATTGAGGCTCTATGGAGGATTATTGATTGAACATGAAGGTTAGCCAGAAGTCTGAGAAGGTTGGCTTTCAGAGGTCCCACGTGGCACGAGAGACCCAAATCTCTTAGTCTTTAAGAGCACAGCACACAGGAAAGAACAAATGCAGCGGATGGGTGAGAGGAAGAGGAGAACAAGCATAAAACTGTCTGAGGATGTATGTTTTTTTTATGAAACACATAAAGATGCGCTGTTGTAAACCAACATAAAAAAATAAATAAAAATTCACTTGAGTAAATTTTCTTTTGTAAACTCTGCCAGTGATTATATGTAAAGTCCTCAAAGTTACCCTAAAGACACAGTAGAGACACCAGTCAACTGTGACAAGGTCAGGTGTCAGATAGGATGCATGTTTACCAACCACCTTGTCCTCCACACGTCTGGCTCTTTGCCTTCCCTTGGTAAATAATCTGCATGGCACGTGATGATTCCCTTGGAGAGGCAGAATGGCATTTCCAGGTGAGCAGGTGGAGGCAGGCAACACACCACCTGGTGCTGGGCAAGAACAAATAAAGTGAGCGAAGCAAAAGAGTGCACAGCTTGTTGGGTTCTGACCCACCACAACCCCCAGTCTTTACAAACCCACCCACACTCCTTTTTTTTCCCCCCTCTGCCATCACATTCAGATCAGCCACACAGCACCTGGCTGACTGAAGCAGGAGGGGGCCTGTCTCCCGTAGAGGCAAACAGAGGATGGGAGGATGAAGGAAGGGCAGTAGAGAAGGAGCATAGTAGTAAACAACAGCACCTTTTGTCCTGCATCTGTCTGAGCCTGGCATCCTGCGGTGGGTGACAGTCAGAGATGTACGAGGTACATTCAGCAATCCCTGACACAGATACTGAGTCATCCCAGGTTGACATTACTTTTTCCTTCCACTGTCGCTCTTATACTGTGTATCATTGGGTTCAACACCTGGTGTCAGCAAGGGACAGCCACTCTGACATGACTTTGAAGAATGAACCTTTGAGTTGACCACTCAGTTACTGGCATTCGTATCCAGTCAGCTGATTCAATTAGGTTTTGTTTTCTCTTGATAAGAAATGAATGAGCATACCAGATATAATGAGTAATTAAGAGTTGAATTATCTTTCAAATTCAGCTGTCAAAACAGCAAATAAGACTTCTGCCTATCGTTTGACATAATGAATGCAATGCATAATATTGTATTTGTGTTTTCCAGTTATGGTTGCCATAATTGTTTGTTTTTTTTTGCCAAAACTTTACATAGAGATTGTCCGTATTTTATGACAAGGTGGTGTGATATTTAACAACCTGTACATTTCATATCAGACGGGACAATGGATGATGATTAACCCTCTCTAATAAAACTTCCAACCTAATTATGCACATGCCAACTATAAAGAAGCACCCGCCGTCAAAGTTAATACTCCTGACAGCTTCTCAGTTCTCGTTGACAAAACAAGGGAGAGGGGAAAAAAAGGAGAAAAAAAAAAGAAAATTCATAACCCTTTGACTTTCGACAGTTTGGATTTAGAAGTCAACTTGACAGATGCTACGCAGCTCTCTAGATCTTGAGAAGGGGAAAAATATGAAAATGCATTATTAATTTCACAATGTGGATAGCCAATATTCATAGAGTGCAAAGAAAGAACACGCAGGCAGGCAAGCTGGCGTCTGTGCCAGCCAGCGAATGAACGAGCAACTCTAACCTTGAGCTTTCACCATCACTGGTTGACATCTCTGAAAACATGTTCTTTTTTTTCCAAGTGTGGGTTGTCAGCAGCACTGTCACCATCATGGAGAGGCGACGTTAAGTAAAGAAGGACACATGTGGCTCTATGAGGAGGAGGAGGGGAGGGGGGGGGGGGGGGTCTCTCTGTAAAGTCACTCACAGAGCTCCTGTCATGGTTAAGTAGACAGGTGCTTACTGTTAACACCCCACTAATATCTTTATGCATATTTATGAATCCCCCTCCCTTATAATACGTTGCTCGTTAATGTCACAGCTGCCAAATATTGACTATGACTTTCTTTTAAAAAGCGCATAAATAAAACAGCTTTTAAAGATTCTGACCTGCTTAAATACATCACTTTTCCTGTCCCTTTGATCAGAAGGCTTTTCATTATTTAAGCCTCCATACTTCTTTATATTTTGCAACCTCATCTGCTGCAAATACGCAATGTATCTTCATTTAGAGTGCATACCTATCCCTTCATCTAATATGGGCTCATTTAATCCTCCTCTTCTTGTGTACAAGACTGGTCAGAGATGTCGAAGGGTTCTCATTATGGGAAAAGTTTGCAAGTAGGGCAAAAGTTGCTGCTGGGTCTCATCAGTGAGAAAGAAGGAAATGGCTTTATAGTCTCTAAGGATTTGTATGCTGATTGCTCCCTAATTTTGACTCCTGCTCCATAACTGAGCCTTTTTATTCCCATGAAAACGTGGCCAAGAATCGCAATGTGCTGCACAGAAGAGGCAGGCATGTACATATACGATGTATGATTATATACGAGGAAGGCTTCTACAATATATTAAGATCACTTTCTTTCAATTACTCTGTTTGGATGCATGACATAAACAACAATTGCATGGCAGAGGGGGGCTGTATGCCTTCATCAAGTGTCAAATTACAGGCAGCATTTATGTTTGTCCAGACTTACATTAACTGTAACCATGAAACGCACTGAAATGCATTGAATGCAGGCTTTCCTGAGCAATTCTATGACTGGACAAATATCACATCACGGTTATCTTGTGGGTAAATCACAACATTTTCTAATCATTCCATCTTTCGTTCAGAGTGAAAGGTTTTGCCAAATGTAAAGAAAAGTCTTGAGATAAAACCTTTCCAACAATGTGAGAGGTCATTGTGATTTCATACTTTGACATTTGAAGACCAAAATCTTATGAATATACTAAATGAATATATGAAGGAATTCTTTCAAGGATTTGAGAAGTATCAGGCTAATGAGAAATGGAGGAACATCCTAGAACTATAACTCTTATGAAAAATATTGCAATTATGAAGCAGCTTTATATTCTGATTGTTCAAGTTAAATGTTGGTGGATGTTCGTAAAATGTGGAGGGGTTTTTGTTGTGAGAGATATCAGCAATATCAAGTGTCTGTGGTCCGAAAAGTACCAACACTTATCTTGCTTATCAAAATGCCTCAAATTGAATGTTGAGTGCTCAACATCGCAGTGACACTGGCTTTGATCGTCATCATTTACATGCTTGATGCAACATCAAGTCCGTGGACTTGTCAAGACCAAAACCAGAGAGTCATGAGACCAAGACTTTAAGGGAGCTGAAACCAAGCCAAGACCAAGACGTTGAAATTGGGGTCTTGAGACCAAGACTGCTCTTGAGTAGCAACACTGTAATCAATCAGAAACTTGGCAATAGTAGCCCTAAATATGATATCTCCTTTTGCATTGGCATGAAATGTATTCATTAATTACACTTGTAGCATTACCAGTCAGGGAAAGGAACATATATTTAGATACAGACAGATGAGAGCAGTTGTCTCCCAATCAGAAGGTCGCAGGTTCAAATCCCATCTCCACCGTATTGCTGATGTGTCCTTGGGCAAGACACTGAACCTCCAACTGCTCCCACTGGAGTGACACCGCTTTAGACGGATGCAGCCTCCATTAGTGTGTGTGAATGTGATGAACAATGTAAAGCGCTTTGGGGCTGCTCATGCGGCTGTAAGGCGCGATATAAGTGAAATCTACTTACAATTTTACAGTATTATTCCACTTCAAGAACTTTGCTCAAAACCATACATGTTAACTGCTCTTCAAACAAGCTGTTCTTTGCTTCCCCAGTGGGTCATCAGTAGTTAATGGCGCCTGATCACAGTGTTTTTCAGGCCCTTTAGCATCCGTAAGAGGCAGTTAATAAACAAGGAATGAAGATGAAAATATAACCGGTGAGAAGCAGTGGATCATCACAACCAGCAGCATTGCCCTTTATAAGGGGCTTCCTTAAGCAGAGGAAAGTAGGTTGAATGGTCTCAAGGTCAGCTGAAGAAAGAAGGAGGAGAGATGCGTGGTTACACATTGTCCTTTAAACATCAATGTTGGGCCAACAACGAGAATGGATCAAGTGAGTTTTTAATGACTGACACAGATACTTGAAGGACCAAGGTTGAATTTCAGAATCTTTTACTGAAGAAACTACAGAATAAATGATTGGAAAAATCTCAGTATTTTGCATTCAAGAATAATTTTGGTCTGACTCTTCCTGTCTCCAAGAGTAAACAAATTAGCGCTGTTAAGCCACGGGTGGGGTCAAGGGTCAAGCCTGACATAGGAAGGCATGGTGTGACAGGCTTAGGCCACTTGGACTTCTTGTCCAAGGAACAGATGTTAGTGGCGGCAGTGTGATTATCACCACGGCGACCGAGGAACAGGAGCAACGGCCCTCGGATGGATGCTGGTAATTACCGAGGCTCCCCTGGGAAGGGGATGACACGTGCCCGCCACTCTTGGAGATCACAGGGGCGTAATTAAAGCCGCAGTAACAGTTGTTAATAGGGCAGCAAATAAAGGTAGCAGAGGATGAGGGGATACAGAAAAGCAAGAGGGAAGGAAATGTGGCGGAGCATAATGGGGGATCGTCTCTCCTTTGTCCTCTGTTGTGTTTGTTTTGCAAACTGTGAAGCTGTAAGGCAGCTTATTCAAATGTACAAGAAGAAGCACAAAAATAGGAACACTGTGCAATGAAATGTTTGGTAATCTATCAATAAACATTTGATTCTGTTCAAGGAAATGATAATGTGAAAAAAGCAATTTAGTCAACATTTAGAGCAGGGGTGTCCAAACTCGGGCCTGGAGGGCCGGTGTCCTGCATGTTTTAGTTCTGTCCCTGCTTCAGCATACCTGAATCTAATGATGTCATCACCAAGGTTGTCACAAAGCCCAATAACAAGACACCACAGCACATTTTCATTGCAATCAGGTACCCATGAAACCTTCATGATATATAATTCTTACTTTTTTTTTTTTTTTTACCTATTCTTTATCATTTTTTCCATAAAAAGTGTGCTGGGGGAAAAAAAAGATGGCATCTATTATCCCGAACTCCTTCCCATCTGTCAGAAACATTGCCTTGGTTCACTTATTCACCAATCGCACCTTGTAAACATGTGAGTACTGAATATTTGTTTACTACAATCTCCCACTTCATGGACCAAAATGACGAACTTGTCAAATTCGAGTCAACTCTGCAAATTCACTCTTTGTTCAGAGTAACAAAAACAAACTTCTTAGCGCACACAGAAGTGTAACTTCAATGTTCAGTCACAGAAAAGCGCTTTACTGTACAACACAAATGTCACAAAGTCACCCCAGGACCTCTGCCGGCATGTAGGAATCTCTTTAAGTGCAGCAGTAACGTTTGCAAGTGACAGGTATGTTTTTGTCTTGCTCTGCAGACTGTGATGCAGAGAGTGCCCACGCAGAGCTCTTAAAAGCACCATACAAGACCCCAAGTGTCAGAGCACATCACTGCAGCCTTTTAGAGCCACAAAACCCTCTGACAGCACCAAAATGGCTTCTCTTGCTTTTTTTGTGCTCCAGTCGGCTTCTTATAAATGACCACATTCAACCCCTGTATGGCTCTTGACAGGGCTATGAATTCTTCTTCCTGAAAGGCCCGATGTGAAAAAATACACATTGCTTTGTGAGGCGTGGGAGGGCATTCTGTAAGTGTGCTTAGACTTTGTATGAACGACTTAAGTGTTTTTCAGCTTGATGGTATGTTCTCTTTTAGATGTCAAAGAGACCTGAAAATGGTTAAATTGGAAATTGTGGAGGGTAAGTGAGAAGTTGCCAAAACATTATGGCATGCTGGATGATTAAGCCAACCGATGACGGTTAGAAGAGCTTCAGTGCTTACGCTGTATTGAAGTCCTTTAAGTAAAAAAAAAAAAAAAAAGAGTTTAGCTTTTGCAATGATGAACTTTTGCAAATGTTTACAAGGTCACATCTTTATTGTCATTTACACCCAACCTGCTGTTTTGGGGTAATTTGCACAAATAAATCTCTCCAGCAGAAGAATGACGGGAGCTGAAGAAAAGGAAGCAGCTCTGATGACTGTGGTGATAATGTGTGAGTTTGCCAGTCAGGTCTGTCTTCCATAACAGAGGGGAGTCCCAGAGAGAATTAGCCATGCTGGGCTTGACACAGAATACCCACCCAGATAAATGGTGAGGTTTCTGGCAGGACATATTTTAGGGATTAACTCACTGACCCAAAAAAGTGATGTCCGCAAAATGGGATCACCAGGGACAGCGGAAAGGAAGTAGCCATTTCGACAGCTGTTGGAGCCGATGTCAGCCACTGAACCTCGATCTTTCAATTACTGCCATTTACATCCCAAAGACAAAGCGCTCCACCAGGGATTATTTATCCAAAGAGATGCTGCCAATTCATACAAGTGACTAGCCAAGGAAAAGATATGGATTGAGCATCAATATTCAAGCAAAACTCGTCCGAGCTCTTATGAGGCACTATAAAGGAACAAAGTGGGGTCTGTTCAGAGTTTACACTGCTCAAATGGAATGACCATATCTTCTTCCCGAATTCTCTCTTTAGACCACCACTGATGTTACCCTCAAATCCTTTCATATGTTTCCACTTCCACTGTCTGTTTTTCCCCCTCTCCTTCGCACTTCTGCTCTGTGCAGTAACAATCAAACATCACACATTGCAAATGTCCACATGGTCTCTGTTTCTTTGAGTGCTGTGTTGTCAGTGTTTCATGACTTATTCACTCATTTTGTCCCACACAGGACATCAATATTTAATAGCCGTGGAAGCAAGTTTTCCCTCAGCTTAATAAAAGATATTGTGTGCATGTACAACACACACACACATGCACGCTTGATATGTGACTGCTTATGTGAGCGTGTTGTTGTTGTTTGCTGTGCTGCAGCCGCTTGTTTTTTTTTCTTGTCCTCCTGTGGTGAAGAACAAATATTGGCAGTGTAGTCTTCAGAGGGGAAGCTTCACTCAGCAGGCAAACAACACAAGGAACAATTATTACCACAAACAGTATACAGATTTTTTTTAATATATTTTGAATAGTACATATCTGGAAATGTTATGTAATTTGACATGAGTTTGCACCTTGTATCTCTAGTAGAAGTATTACCACAAGTGCCACTTACTACTTTTTGTTCATCGTTACTCCATTCCCGACATGTTAAAATATACAAAACAGATACATACAAAAATAAAAAATAATTTTTAAAAAAATGTATCTGTCTGTCTGCCTCTCTGTAAATACAGTATATGGTTGAACTACCTACTCTGAAAGTCGAGGATGTCACAATTCACAGCTGCTCACAATAAATATTTAAGGCGAAAAAAGGCTGAAATAAATATTTTAATATATAATTTACCCTCTTGTACTCTCAATTGGGAACTATCTGCATTTGCTCTAATGCTGGGGTTAGTCAGGTAGATCAATTGCTATAACCTCATGCATTTAAAGGGCAAGCATGACTACATTAACATACGGTGTGACTTGATTAGCTACCGATCGGTACAGTCCTACAGCTATATCAATTCCACAGTTAACACTCATCAAATCTAATCCTGGCTGGAAATCCCCACACAACCCTGCTGTCAAATCCCGTAGGCAGGTTGCATCTAAACTGATTTGGCAACCTTTTGTCTCCTCTAATCTGGTCAAATCAATGGAAACATTCGCCCTTGATCCAGCATGAGGGTGCTGGGATCAATATGAATATTGATCAATAAGTGGTACAGAATGCATTGGGAGGTCAACCAGTCCTAGTAGGGTCGAGGCTAATCAGTTTAAGTTGGCCACAGGCAGTAAAATGGAGGATAAGCGAAGTTTAAGTAGTGACCTGGCCTACCAAGAGAGTCCCAGGACCTTTCTGTGTTGTTGACTCTCATACAAAGATTGAAAAGAATGAAGAATAAATAAACTACCTAACATACACAATAATTACCAAACCATTATAATTAAGAGTTAGCGTAGATCTCTTTTGTATCTTTTCTGAAAACAGTACTTTTCAAAAAATGTAATCGTGGATATACATATTAAGTGACAGTATACAGAAAATGGATAATTAGGGACCACTCCCGTTACATTTTTGGAAGTGCATTCCAGTGTGTGTAAAAGTATCCATAAAAAAACCCATGAAAAATTCAAATGTTTTCCAAATTGTACTAAAGTATTTGTTAATTCTGATACCTTTAATTGTACCATAATAAGGAGGCATTTGATCTGATTTACTGCGAGAAAATATCTACATACAACATGCATTTTTACAGATAAAATATAACATACATGGAAGAAAAATACATGTTGGCAATAAATGAAAAGAATTAGATAGAAAGCAGGAGTTTTCTCTGTTAATACTGCTTATACTAATACTAATCAACAAGAAAAAGACCAAAACATAAAATGATTTATGAATCTTTCCAAGGTTTAAAAGTGTCAATGATTATTTAAATTGTGGGTGTATCCTATAGTGAACTACGTTTATTTTAAGTACTGAAGTCGCTTAATAGTGTGATTTGTAAAAGTTGACAAAAATACTCAATATAAATACCCCAAAATGCAAATGTTTTCACAGTAATGTGAGTATTTGTGAGTCATGACTTATGCCCCTCTGTCACAGCTCTATAGTAGTGTAGTGATTAATATGCTCACCCTGCTGCAAGTATATCCCTGATTCAAATATGGATATCAAATGTGCTTTTTTAACATATGAGCCCTTAAACCACTTTTGAAAAGCAGAACATTGTACTAAGTTGTGTTGTTTTTCTTGAAGAGCAGTTTCTTTGAGGGGTAGCTTTTTATATGTGGAGGAATGTGGTGTGGGGTCTGATGTACATAGCAGAGATTGCACACAGTTAAAGCAAACAGATTAGACATGGCACTGACAAATGAGAAATGGCCATGGTGTCGACACACAGAAAGGCACACACAAGCCTTTAGGGGGTAATTAACGCAATGCTGGTGTATCTAACACTAAAACCTGTTCCTTGCCCAACATAATTTAGCAAATTTGCTGAGTTTATTTGTCACATTTTGGTTGAACGTTGGCTTTTACACACTCTTGCTCTCACTCTCGCTCTCTCTCTCTCTCTCTCTCTCTCTCTTGTGGTTTCCATCTTTTTTTTCTCTCTCTGTTTTTCTCACATCAGAATGTACTGTAGGTCCTGAAGCCTGACCAAGGTCAAGGATACGCATAAAAGAGGAGGATGAAGGAGCCCTCCACGGGTCACATGACATGAATGATAACGCAACATATTCTGTATTGTTAAAACAGAAAGACCTTAAAAACGAGGGGTGGGGGGTGGGGGGTGGGGGGTGGGGGGGGGGGGGGTAAAGGAGCAGGACACAGACAGAGAGGTATTAGAAAGGAGGAAAACAAGAGCATGGTGAGTCGTGGTGAAGTCAGGGCAATGGATGACCTTTTCGGAGAAAGCCCCTTACGCAGTCTTGGGCCAAGGTACACTCTTATTTATAGAAGGTATTTATAGAAGCGATTTTCCCGAGGTTATCCTGAGCAAAATGCCAGTTCTCATTACCAGCCGGGTCCTGCCTGTGCCTCATTTTACGGCTGGATGAGCCCAGGCAGCAGGAGACCCAGCATGCAGCCCAGGGTCACCTATTAAATCCTCATGTCCAGGAGAGCACCGTCATGCACTTCTTGTTCTACACTGGGTGGGGCTGTGGAGCAGCAAGAATGGAGTGGGTAAACGGGCTGCCAGGTGTGTGTACCCAGGTGTGTGCTTGGTATTGTGTGGAGAGTGATTTATTAAGGGTGTATGCCATTAGTTTGCCACTTTGTATCTGTTGTATGTTTTCAGGCTGATGATTATATTTTGAAATTGAAAGCGTTTTCCATTTGTAAAAAAAAATAAATTATTGTTTTCAGTACTGGAAACATACCAGTCGGGTTGAAATTGCAGTTGTTGGCGAAATGCATCATGAAAACCTGACATAGTGGTAGAATAAAAACATTTCCGCTGCACAAGCGGCATTGATTTAGTTTTCTGGACTGGCTCTACATGAGAGCACATGCATGTGTCTGTGTGAATGAATGCGTCTCTCATCAGAGCAGCTATAAGTCACCCTGGTGAAGCACCTCAGGCCCTTCTGGTGGGCCTGGGAGCTTCAGCATGGGGTCACCACAGCTCAGGGACATGCAGTCAGCATGGAATGTCATCTCAAAGACATAACCAGACGTATACAGGATCCAGAAAACTTGTTTTGGCAAAGAACAACAGAATACTCAATTAGTGCGAGCATGCATTTTCAAAAATATTACACATTGGATGACATTATTACTATTATGGATGATGCTGCCAAAGTAACACATTTTATGAATCTCAATGTGCCCCGTTTTCTAGTCTGAAACCAGGAAAATAGATGATGAGGCAAAAAAGAAAATCCAACACAGCTGCACATTTTTCTACTCATCCGTCTCTGAACAAGAGCAAGGGAACCGACTGGACACATACGGTATGGTACAGGGACAATACAAACCCTGGGGAATTGCACCCTAGTCACAAAGCGCAGCGTCAAAAGAATTTCCTCTTCCCACATTTTAGTCTTGAGGGAGTCCAAGAATTTAATGTTGCCAGCAGGTGTAATAAGCAAATTACTTCAGAATTCAGAAAGCGAGATGACCTGCTTACCATTTTCTTTGATACTTGCTGTATTTGCACAACACTGCTTTTTTCACTCAACTGCAAACAATTGAAGACATTATTGTCATTATCTACTGTATCATCTCCAAAATAATATCTGTATCCATTATTAAACTGTATGGATTCCCTCTTTTCAAAACTCGAGAAGTCTTCTGCAGGCTTCTACACCTGTACTGCATGTTTGGTGCAGGGTTGTGAGGCTGTCAGGTGAGACCCCATTAGGCTGGGTCCTGACAGGCTGCGGTAATGAAGGCCCGCATCGACGGAGCATTTCTGCACAGAATTACACACAGACACACAGTGTGTGCGTGTGATTGTTGGTCCTCACAAGGTAGACTGAATCCCACAAGTGAAGTAGGTTCATAGATCTCTGAGTGAAACAACTGGATGCACACACATGCAAACACCCAACAGATTCAGAGGCTTGAATATACAAGGGTCAGTTAGTTACAGACTTAGTTACAGACCCGACTCCACTATAATAACTCCTCTGGTCATTTTCCTTGTGCATGGCTGTGATGCGACGACAGAGAGACAGAAGGAAAGAATATGGCCTGCAGCCGACCTATATTTCAAAGCTTTATACAGATTACAGTAGAAGATGTCTTGTCTGTCGGTTGCCATTTCCTCCCACTGAGGAAGAAATTTGCGAGAATCAATCAGTTTTTTTCTCATCCTTTTTTTTTTCTGTTCTCCCATTTTGGAGAGGGGATTCTAACACTAGTTTGACATAATCTTTATCTCACTTTTTGGCCCCATCTTCCCAGAAGCAGGACAAGATTGGTGCTTGTCAGAGCTTGGCTGTTTTCCAGTACCCCTGTAACAATCCCCCAATGTCTGATTGGCTTATGGGCTCCACTATAGGGCTGTAATTCTTTCCATCCCAAAAGGCTCAGAAACACTTAGCAAAAATGGAGCAGTTCCAAAGTAAAGATACTTCATGTGAACTTGGCACGGCTGAGTTTTGTTACTAACAGGCAACTTTAGCAATCCCATATTGTTTTGTGTGTGAAAAGGAAGCAAGAACATACTCTGAAATGCTGGGGAGAGACACCTCTGGTACAAAATGAACTTTTGTTTTCTTTTTCACTTCTGGATTAGTTTCGATAAGTTAACAGCTAATGTTGCTTTGTGACATTCGAAAAATGAATTCATTCATTTTGAATAATTTCTGCTAACTTTAATTTGACCTGAACTATGTTTTTGCAATTGTTTGGTTGTATAATTATTTATTTGATTTAATGGTCTTGTGTGAATACCATTATTATTACATCCACTATTGGAAATGATGGTTATGTAATATTAAACAAAACAATGCAAATTTTACCTGAACAAGACTATAAGGCCCGTTTTTGAGTGAAAAAGCTAAACATTAGTAGCTCTTTGGGTGTTTACATGGGAATTGTGCCCAGAGCTGCTAAACATACAACTTCTTTGAAAACGCTCCAACTCTGTCTCCATATAGACTGTGAAAATGTTGCGACGTCACATGTGCGCCACAGCCAGAGAAAATAATTCTTCTTCACACGCTTGAGTTGAAGGACAATAACAACAATGTTTCCTTCCAGAATGTCATGACTCCTTGTCCATATTCTCTTCGGAATTGGTAGTTTTATAGTTGACAGTCACCAAGAATAACGATCCAACTTGGTCTTGACTATGATTTTGGTGTTAAACATGAAGACGTTTTTTTAATAGAGGTGCTGCTTCTAATCTTTCCACTGGGGGTCAAACTGCTTTATTGAGAGCAGATGACATAATCTCACACTGTGACCTGGAATTGAGCAGCATTATTATTATATTATTGCTGATGAAATAGAATTAGCATCAAAGCATGAGTTGAAACAAGACTGGAGAAAAACACTGTGGTACAAAGGAATTCAAATAGCGCCTTTTTTTATTACAATGTTCACATAGTTGATGTATGTAGAAGAAGGTGCATTGAATGTAAACATTTTCGCCTAAACTTTTATTTTGTTGAACCACAATTAAGGGAAAATGTTGGTTTCGTCTGTATTTCTAGGTTATTATGCTAGCAATTTACTGCTTTGGTCCACTTGAGTTCCAACTGGGCTGTCCGTGGCTCCTGAACTAAAATGAGTTTGACCCCATTGATCTAAAGCTTTAAATTTGGTGGCAGTTAAAACCTTCACATACAAGCCAACCAAAGGCTTTAATAGTTGGTTTGATCCAAGACTGATATTATCTAACTTTATTGGATATCCACACTCTAATCCACATCCATGCAATGTGTTGCAAACTTAAACTATCCATTCAATCTGCGGTGCTAGAATGGCAGTTGGTCGAGCTTGTTTTCCACAAAGTGGTACAAAAACACAGAGGAGAAATAGCTATACAGAACAAATTTAATCACACACACATGGTCTGAAAGCCTGTCTGCTCTGTTCCCACAATGCACTGCTTTGGCAAGGCATGACATCTTGATTCAAATGATCCTCCCCAATGAGTCGCGCCGAATTAACTAAAATCTCATCAACCATCCACATCACATATAGTTTTGACCATCGAGCGTAGACCCGAAAGGTGAGACCCCCCACCTTTCCGCCTGTGCAGCCAGCTACCTTTCCAAAGCCACATAATTCCTGGCGTTCCAGTGTTTGGAAGTGAGGGGAGCAAGGTCTGTCCCCCAGGGCTGTTTGCCTGCCTGTCTGACATCATAGACTGCGGCATCTTCTGATCCGCCGGCACAGAGAGACGATCTGACAGGCTTAATTTACAATGTCAGGCCTTTCAAAACCATTTCCCCCTCATGCTGACAGCAATCCTGCATTTATAAATTAGCAGAAACATTAACCTTTAGACTGATTATAACGTGTGCTGAGGGAGGCAAATTAACTTCCATTTGTTAATGTCAGATTTTGGGTTCAAATGGTACCAAAGAAAATGAAGTAAGGAGATTGAGAAGATAATGTGATGTATCGCGTGTCCTAAAAGGAAATGTTTTGGCAGCTTTTGATGATGAATATGATATTGTTTTTGAGGTAATGTGAATAGTTCTGCACAGCAGGTGAAGCTGGGTAATTGCAGTCATGCTCTCATCAGATGCAGCACAAAGGTCTTATTGTTTTGAGAAAAACATGATAATGTGTACTGGCTTTTTTCAATTCATGATATCCAACCTTTTTAAACCACAAACTGAAAATACAGGAAAATTAAAGAATACACAGATTAAATTACTGATACATTTAAATAAACTGATAAATTACAGGACGGTGGCCGTGATTTACTTCGTGGGAAAAATGCCAAATGAGACAAATATTACGCCTCATGTATGTTATTAAAATGCAGCATTGCTGTTCAGTTACATCAGTGTAATTGCTAACTTGTGCCTATCAAACCCAGAAACGTCTTCACACATTGGCACGTAACAGCTTGTCATGAGGAACTGTTGCCGTAATATTTGTGGCTATTACCCTAATTAGAGGAAAGCACCCAGATGGTGTTGTTTCACAAACGCACAGACTGAAAATCAAAATGTCATCACTGCCAAAGTTAGTGATGGTCTGAGAAAATAATAATAATACAAAAAATGCATCACTCTTCTCACACAGACCAGTTTTCATTTCCCAAACTTTCTTTCTTCTCACCAAGTGGAGCTGACATTAAATGGCCTTTCTTCCATGATGAAAAAACAGGGTCTTTAGCGGTGAAACAATGGTACTTGGGTACCATATGCTGCATTTAAACGCTGTAAGACAGCTGTGAAGCCTGAGTGTTCCTGGATTTGGGCCAGCTCCCAGACGAAGCCTTCCACTGGTTGGAAAATGTTTCCAGTGAGAGCAGGAAGAAGCCACTTTTCATGGAGCAACTTCCAGATGCAAGACACCAAAGATGAGAGGAGTGAAACTGTGTGTTCGAGCATATGTGAGTGTATTTTTCCATGTGTATGCCATTACTGTACCACACTGTAGTCAAGCACAATCTGCGTCGCTATCTCTAATGAAGCACGTAAAAAGGTGAGATTTTCTGCAGATGGACATTATGATTGGTTCACGTTTACAACTTCAAATAATTTATTTCTTTTGGCTGCAATTTGTGATGAGTGCTGTCTCTTTAAAAGTTATTCTACTTTTCCTGCGCGTGTATATCAATCACTTTTTCCACAAAGTTTTTATCAAAAAAAGGTGCATTTTCAACCTTAAAGACACAACTGAAAAAGAATATCTTGTATTTTGGTTCAGCCACACAGGAGGTGAAAGGTAGATGTGCTGCTCCACTGTTTCTGACTCTGACTTTATTACTTACCCCCATAGAAACTGTCTGTCAATCAAATCATGCTGCTTCACAGACTAGCCCAAGGGTAGAGTGCTAGTGCACCTTCACAACAATGTTACATTGTTCGCTACATATAGCATATCTACCACAGAGAAGCAGAGGATTCAATAAGGAGACCATAAGGTAAGACGATCCCCTTTGTTGGGGAGAATGCTGAGGATTTTATATTGCTGAGGTGCGCTTTTATGTGAATCTTGAACATGGTTATGATGAGGTGAGAAGTTTCCAATAACTGTATTTCGCCTTCAGCAGGGATTAAACGGAATCTATGCCCAATGCTGGAATCTCGGATTACAAATCTGGATCCTGCCAAAGGGCTGTTTAACTCATCCATGTCATTCATGAATAATCTCCTAAACTAAAACCTGTTTTGCTTTGATTTTTGTGTCTTAAACATGAATTTGACAATTATTTTACACAACATATCATGGAAACATACTTGATTATTTGACAAAAAATATGTGAACTTTGTGTGGAATCTCATCTAGTTGTTACGGATCCTTTTATTCTGTTTGGGAGGTGTTTGTTTGTTAGATCACAAAAGAGAGGGATGAGGCATTGCGACCACCAATGAACAGAAAGCCTAAGGTCAAACTGATGTTTCAGGTAGACAATGGGAGCAAGACAGAGGTAGAGATAGAGAGGAAAATGCTTGAAAGAAAGAGAATGAGATATTTTCATTGGGAAGCAGGTCGGCATCAGAGTCACTCCTTGGAGCTTTAATAAAACGTGCTCAGTTAGCCCCTACTCATTACTATACTACAAGTATTGACTTTGGCCTAGAGTCATGACCAGATAAAATGGTGTAAGGGCTTGTCCTAAGTGATTACCCCGAATTACAAATCTGTCTGCATGTAACCCAATACAGCCTGTCTGCTCAGCACTTCAATTCACTAAAAACACCTCCACACACCTTCCACACATAGATAAGCACTCACAATTTGAACCCATTAATGAGGGACAGATTTTTAAAAACAAGCGTGGACACGAGGGTCTCGTGTCCACCTTTTGACCTTTTGGTGATACACACATATACTGTATACAAACACACGCAAGGAACCAAGCAGAACCAAGTGTTTCCATTAGCAAATGATAGCAAGAGCCCATGAGCATCACTGACACACACACACACACACACACACACACACACACACACACACACACACACACACACACACACACACACACACACACACACACACACACACACACACACACACACACACACACACACACACACACACACACACACACACACACTCCCTCCGCTATCTCACAGTCACACTCAGTCACCCAGTGTTGGTATAGTGTCTGGTCCTGACAGCTGAGTTTTAATTGGCCAGGGTGGTGCAGCATGGGCCGCTGTCATGTGGCTGGCAGTTTGAGGGGTTGCGGGACAGGCCCCACTGTGGGGGCTGTCAAACGACCCACGGTCTCCACGGGAACCCCCACCGTGGGTGTCCCGCCTCATTTAGGCGCGCACAGACAAAGCGCCAATTAAGAAGGGCTTTAAACAATCAAACAGAGTTCCTCAGGGCCCACAGACACTCCACAGGGCACTAAGAAAGACAGACAGAGACACACACACACACACACACACACACACACACACACACACACACACACACACACACACACACACACACACACACACACACACACACACACACACACACACACACACACAGCTTCACGGCTAATAGTACAGATGCACACAGACAAGCACATATGCACATACACAAAGATAGAAAGGTAAAAATAGACTGATCATGACTTGATCTGAGGACATAATTAAGGCTTGTTCACAGGACTGCATGGGTGAACCTGTCTGCAGTCATTCCTCTAAATTACACTGGAAATTATATGTGACAACACCACACAGGAATTAATGGAATCAAAATAGAATATCAGAATAAAACATTCCATTAGCTATATTCTGCTGGAGCTCTTTGATATGTGGTCTTTCTTCACATATAAATTCCCTATCTTTCCTATTAAGTGCAAACCATTTCTGAGGCCATAATTTAAAAAAGCAATAGGAGACGAAACTTGCTACAATCCACAATGGCGCTACCTCCTGCATCTGCCCGTGTTTGTCTGCCTCCAGTCCCACGGAAGGAAGCACCACTGACGGATATTCCCCACTAAACTGATGAACCTTGCATTTTTAAGAGCAAAGCGGTGTCTTTAATGTATATCTCTGTCACTCCCCTCCTTTTGCCCCATCTTCTACTATGAGCTTCCATATGCCACTTCCATATGGCCCTGCACCCTCTCCTGACAAGCCCATGGCTAAAGCCCATCCATCATTCTGGGGAGTGCACTCACTTGTTATCAGCTCAGGCTGGCGCTGGGGAGTAAGGAAGGCAGATGAGAATGGGGCTGGGAATATCAGAATTCAGGCAAATTGCCCAGGTCCCTCCTACAACTATTTTGTCACTGAAAAGAGCATTTGACTGGATATTTTATTTTGGACCCCCCCCCCCCCCCCACACACACACACACACACACACCCCACACCCCACCCCCATCCCCACTCTCTGGTGATTTAAATGACAGATTTCAGAATTTGAGGATGAAGATGGAGATGTGACTCGCCAACTGCTGCCTTGTGAAGCCTCAGTGCTGAGGGAGAATGGGACCATAATGCAGGTTGTCCTGGAGGGGGAGATACAGGCATGCAGTCGAGCTGGAGCACCAGAGAACCCTACACCATGCTATGGTGGAAGGACGAACAGAGACACGTTCTACACTCTGACACTAAAAACGAAGATCATACATGCATACTCTTGTAGAAACACGGACACACACGCAAAGCTTGTTTCAAAGAATGTATATGAAAAGGGAAGTGGAATGCGCGACAAAATACAGAAATACTTCAACAAAGACAAAGGACTATAAATATGTACCTTCTCTTTTTCACAGTAGAAAAATAAACACTGTCCTTAAGACCAGATGCTGCCTGAATTCATAATGTTTATCAATGTTAGTATAAACATGGACCACAGACAGTTTACATTTCTATTAGAGAGCATGTTCTGTGCTCTCTCAGTATTAAAAGAAAAATATATTTTCAAGTGTTACTGGGCGGAAATTGAATAGTGTGCTTGCATTAAATTTCAATTGCGAAATCATTTCTATAAAAGTCATAACAGCTTCTACAAGAGTGGTGCGTCTTCAAAAAGCACACAGTCAACAGACAGCATAATTCTATATCTTTTACACGTCTGGGCTGTATTTCCTTACATGAGTCAAGTAGGGCTATCAGTCTGCTAAACGCACTTGTTGGGACTGAGGGAAATCAATTCAGAAATGAGATAAACAAAATACACCTCCAGAATGATAGCCTCGGTGGCCGCAGGTGCAATGACATTCAAACACAGATAAAAAATCAGTAAACACTCAGGAGCATAACAATGGAAAGCGGCTTCATGTGCATTCAAACAGTGGAGGTAATAATAAAAACCCTCCGTTGTTCGATCCCACGGTGAAAAACATCCACCTTCACATGAGAAAAAAAAAAGGTCTGGGGGAAAAAACATCCACCTTGAAATGAAGGTAAAGGTGAGAAAGAAAATGAGTATGGCGATAAAAAGAAAATGACAAGAGTGAAGAAGATATGGAAGTATTGTGGCTATTTTGCGGTGTCAGTGTTGCCAGACATCCTATCTGCAGGTCCATGTCGCCTCTGTGTGCTTCTATGCCACGGTGGTCACACTAGCAGTCGGCTGGGTAGCAGAGAATGAGTAATTCTAAACCCCATTAACAATCACCACATTTATTTATGAGGCTGAGGTTGGCCTTGGTATGTATTGTACCCACACTTCCTTACTTACGCTGAGTTCAGAGGACAGACGATCCTTGTCTGATTCTTCCTGGGAGGAGGAGGACTCTCACTTCCTTGTAGACTCTGGGATAGCATGAATTATTGAGAAGGTGTAAGGAAAAGAAGCAACTCAAATGTAATGTGTGGCCATGTTATTGGGTGACACCTCTTGCAACCTTTTAGCTTTAATTAACATCATGGGAATGACGTGGGGGCTACTTGGCAAGTATGCACAAAGTCAACATGAACGATGCATCTACAGTACGCAGATGTCCCCGAGGTCTAATTGTGCTTTTTGTGCACTTGCATTTATGAGAAAGTTCCTGTCAATAATCACCCATCTGGGAACACATTTGCCATATTTCTTGGACATTACCATCACCACTCATTATCATTATTGTACTCATTGAGAGTTTGGATTAGTGCTCATCTTTATGACAGACAGAGGATGTTTCTGATTGAAAACACTTTGGATTTAAATGCTTCTGAGCCACGCTTCAGTTCATCCCAGTTTAAAAACCACAATGTAGCAGCACGCTCATCCTATTCCTGCCGTTTAGTTTGAAGACCCTCCCGGTTCAAACACTCCGTGTCTAATTCTGCCCATGTGTCTCCAACAACAAGTGCTGCCAATATGGCCGCCTGTCTTCGTGCTCCCTGGGCGGGACGCTATACCGTTGCTTCCCCTGATGACTTCAAAGAGACTCAAAGTGCTGCACACAACTGACAGGCGAGGAGGCTGCCCGATGTAAATAAACACTCAGGCATTTTACCATCAAAGAGCTGGAACCATTGTTGTGGTCAGTGTTGTCTCACGTGTCATGTTGGATGATGTGGCGGGGAGTGTGTTGGCTGTTTTGATGTACAGTGGGGCTTTTCATGACCTCTTATAGGGTTTGTGGGGAAGGGGGCGTGTGTTTAACCACAACGCTGAAACTCAATCGATCAAAGTCGAGTGTCAAAACAGACAATTGAAGTGAGATGGTGTCAGAAGAGTTTTTCTCTCTAAAACAATGGATAAAAAGCTAGAAATGCTCCTGGCTTTTGTATGAAATATACAAAAGCACACTTGGTACAAATATGTTGTACTTATTTACAGAAAAACAGAGATGAAGCTTGCATTATAAAGTATTAAAAACACAAGATAAAAGACACTAAGAAGAAAGATACATTCACTTAGATCTTGAAGTAGAGTAACTATTAGAGAAACACAAAAAGGATTCTTCTGTATTCAGGCACTAAAAACAAGGCTTATGTTTCATGCTTTAGCTCTCCCGGCTGTCATTCAAAGAGTTGGTATCGTAAGCAATTTTTCTTTTGGCCTCTTTCACTTTTGTTTGTGTGCCACTGGCGACCATCATATGAAAACATTTTTTTTTTTTTTTTTTATGTTTTCTCTCCAAAAACTCCCTTTTCTCCTTTTAGCCCCATTTCTTCAAAAGATGTGTTATCTTTTTACATGATGGATCTGGACCTGCAGGAGAGCCCTCCATGTCCAGCTGTTTTGTAAAGTCTGAGTGATGGGGGGGTCAGTATGGGGGAGAGGGGAAGGAAGACTTCTTCACATCCTTGCTCTATGTTAACCATACAGATATATATCCATACAGATATATATCTGTGTGTGTGTGTGTGTGTGTGTGTGTGTGTGTGTGTGTGTGTGTGTGTGTGTGTGTGTGTGTGTGTGTGTGTGTGTGTGTGTGTGTCAGAGACACACAGAAAGTGAGAAAAAGATTTGGGGTCTGACTATTTCCAACAGGCCCTCACTGCAAAGGCATTTCCATAGCAGGTGGTCTGGCTCAACCACCATCTGGAGGCCTCGATGGCCAGATAACCTTCGCTATTTACAAACCCCAAACTTTGTTTAGACAAACCCTCTAAAAGCCATGTGATGGCCAAAAGAAACTGCAGGCTCACTTTTGTTTCTTCACCATTTAGACCTGGGAAAGAGAGAAAGTCACGCTGAATTTCCCCAAAACCACAAAGAGCTGGGAATACGTAAATAAATAGTGAATTAGAATAAGACTGAGCACTTATGTCTCAGACATCTTGCATACCAGAAATGAAAGTGCATGAAGTGGAAATTCATGAGGTTACATATGAATTAGTTTCTGATTATATTCTTCCCAAAAAGTAAATATATTCCTCCCATGTATAGACCCTGTACATGCAAATATAAATATATATAAATATATATATATAAACGCTATTATCATCCTCATCATACACAAAATGGTATTATAGGCTACAGCAGGTGAGGAGCTGCTTCAGGAGTTTTGTTTAAAACTAGGTCATCTGCATTGGAAATAAACCTCAGTTCAACACTCTTTGAATGTAGTTGGAACATCCTTTTTCCCTATGCAGATCTCCTTCCTCTCTGATTGGGAGTGTAATACAGGCCGACTGCATTAAAGCCATTTCCGCTAAGTGAAATATGTGTCCCGTCAGTGCGGCTCATTCATTATTTATCCGTTTGCTCACATCTGAAACAAACCTGAAAAAAACAACGCTGTTTATGGCCCTTTGGGTTGGAGGAACACTCGCTGATGTCATTCAGGGGATGTGCTGCATGCTGATTTATTTTGAATGTTATTAACCTCTCCCTCCCCGGAAGGCTCCGCTCACCTCCGAGTGAGAGCGAAAGGTGGTGATGTTGGGGGGGATGATTGAGGGGGGAAAAGTGTATCAAGTATTGGGTTGCTTCACGTTTGTTCAGGTCAATCTGGGCAAAACCTTGTTTCCCCAAGTTCAAAGCAGATAGCATGTGGTTTTTCACTGTCCTGTGAGTAATTATGAATGGTAACATAAAGTAACTATGATATTGCCATAACTGAGCAAGCTCACTCTGGATGATTTCCAGATGTCCCTGACGTACTAATGCATTTGCTACAGCAATAAAAATACTTTTGATTATATTTTCATTTCAAGAATAGCTGGAGCTATCATTGCAACTGGAACAAAAGCACATGAAACGGCAAGGGAAGATCACAGGCACATGATGAGAGGTCTGGATTCCTAGAAAATGGCATTACTGATAGAATTTTACTATGGGTGGGAGAAAGAAGGGCGGGGGGCAGCTTGAGAGGAGATGGACTACAGCTCTCAGTATGCAAGCAGCACAAAATTTATCACCTCGTTGCAGGAGCAAGCAAGGAAATTAAGCGATAAGAAAATCAATTGAATACTCCTGGATCCATATAAATGTTGCTAATGTTTAAAATTCCCAGTAAATGTGCACAGAATGCAGCAAGGAGGGGAGCGTAGGAGGGTGAAGTAAAGGGTTGCAAGAGAGGACGAGGGGTGGGTGCAGGGGGGGGGTCGAGGGGCGTGGAAGAGAGGGTCATCAATCACATCTCGGTGACACACAATGAAATCTGACCGCAGCCCAAGATGTTTTAATACGGCATCCATTAGAGCCCTCAAATAAATTGCAATTTGGAAAACAGAACATAATACCAGCCAAGTTTTCCTCATCCATCTTGCAGTGTGTCATGTAATGTAATTGCGTTGTTAATTTATCCAAGAATTTCCTTGGTACACCATTTCATCCGCATTGGTTAATTTCCCTGTAGAGTATATTTTCTCCCTTTCCCTCAGTCAGCCCTCCCCTCCTCTAGCGGTATAGCTAGCGGGGGCAGAGTAATGTTTCTGCTTAGCATGGCATTAGTCGAAGGGCTAATCAAAGCACTGAAGTCTGTGACACTTTATCAATGCCTGGCTGTGCGCCGGCCAACCTCGCTGTACTGCAGCTCCAATCAGGCCTTCACTGCCTGTCATTATGTCTCTGTGACAGCAGGATCGCTCAAAAATGCCTGTGGATTACATCAATATTATTGACAGAGTTTCGGGGCATTTAAAGTTGGGCAGCAGCGCCAAATGCACAGCAGAGGACCTTCCTGTGCTTGGATCGAGGTGCGACAGCGAGCCTGGAGAAGATGAGAGTGGGATAGATGTATAGTCACGACTGGAGTAAATATCAATATGTCGTCTGGACTATAACAAAGAAACAGAGTGGGATTGAGTTGGTTTTTTTTTGTTTTATTTGTTTTGCCATGTTCAGATTCATAAACAGTTTAAAATTCACGAATGCTTGGAAATGTTTAGGTGAAATATTGCGATATCAATGACTTGCACCTGGGTGGTTTAGCTGTCACTAGTAATAGGCTAAGGACTTGCAAACACCCCACTAAACCCCTTGAAATTTTCCTCATTCTTAAAATGGCTGAACCTTGATGGGGGGATTGGCACGTTTTGACATCCCGCTACAGCTGCATGGCGTGATATCCACAGGTGCTGACCCCAGCCTTAGCTGGAAGAATACCACTGACAGTGCATGGAGGGAGACTAATACGGGGCCCTGTTGGAGAAGTCTTCTCTTGTGTCTGGGAAGATCCAGAAGTGTTTTCTTACCTGCTGTCACCCGATTGGGGGGGGGGGGGGGGGAGGGGGGGGGGGGGCTCTTGAGCAGGAGGGGGCTGGGAGGGGAGGCTAGGAATGGCACCCCGGGGGGGAAATGGACAGGGTGAGTGGGAAACTTTTGTCTCTCACTTGGCACAGTCCTGAATGCGTCGTCTCTCCCATCAGACCCATGAGGCAAGACAGAGAGTTAGAAACAGAGCAAGAAACCTGACATGATCAAAGGATGACAGGAGAGCTAGAGGAGGAGAGTCGACCAAAACAAAAGCTCATTCTAAAGTTCCCTGGTGCGGGGTTCCTTACCATTTGACAGAAAGAGAGAGACATGGACTCCACCCCTCAGGCAGCTCTCATTTCTATCAGTGGACACATCACAGGCAACAAACGACCCCCTGATATTTGATTCATCTGTATATTTTACATACATCAGAACCAATGCATGCGTTTGCCTGTTGGATGCTTTCATTGATAAAGCTAGGCATTTGTTAATTTTTTTTCAACATCATACCACTATTTAGGAATACTCTGATTCCTTGCTGAAGTACAAGTAGCAACCATGTATAAGAACCCTCTTATCAGTGAAGATGATTGGTGTAAAGTAGATTAACATTATTTTGCAAATGTTTGAAAAGGAACAATGCAATTAATTTGTTATTTTACAATATAGCCCAATAATAACCCCCCCAAAAATCTGAGAAAGTACTATATCAGCATTAGGAAAATATATTTGTATCATTCCACAGAAAGAGGCGGATCTACTGATGTTGGCAAGATAGCAGCTGTAAATGGAAATTTGAACTTATAAAATGCATCTTTACAGCTTCAGAAGTCCTCAAAGTGCTCTACATTGTTCCTCACATTCACCCATTCACACAAACACTCATGCACCATGGTGACAGCTGCCATCCAGGGCCCTCAATCCATCTATCAGGAGAAATTTGGGTGTTCAGTATCTTTGCTCAGTGACACTTCGACATATGGATGGGGAGATGAGGGTCAAATGTTTAATTTTGAAAATGAAAGATTATACACTTTACCAACTGAGCCACACGAAGCCCTGGAAAATAATTGTTCTTTAGTTCCATTTTGTACCACATAATACTGTTGAAAAAAAGTCTTACTTAAAAATAACACATTTTAACTATGTGTAAAGCCATTTTAAGCAATTTCAACAACAACAAAATGTATTGGATTATTCTCCAGGAATTCACATTATTGTATCTGTTTTCATAATTATCTATTTATTTGACGGGGACAATGCAGACAGACATAGTTACAAAAACACAGTTTGCAGCTGATGTGATGCACAAAAAGTGTATAGCTATTGCTAATTCACAACTTCAGTCCCTGGTTGGGCCTTTCTACACAACTAATTAAAATTAATTAGAAACCTAGACTCATTCACCATTACGCAAACATTTCTAAAACTTTCTCACACATTCAACATCATACACGCCTAGTATTTACATTATCTAAAAAAACAATATAATTTACTCACTCACTCACTCACTCACTCACTCACTCACTCACTCACTCACTTGATAACACATTGGGTGGCTGTGGCTCAGGAGATAGAGTGGGTTATTTTCCAATCCCAAGATGGCTCAGTGGTGGCTCACACATCCATACGTCAAAGTGTCCTTGGTCAAGACACTGAAGCCCAAATTGCTCCCTATGGAGGGAAATCACCTTGTATAGCAGCCATTGCCATTTGTATATGAATGTGTTTGTGAATGGATGAATGTGGCAGCCACTGTAAATTGCTGCTGAATGGCTGCTGAAGCGGCAAAATAAAAGTAAAGTCCATTTACCTGCAGAGTAATTACTGACTAATGGAATACATGCAGAGTAGAAACAGGGAGAAAGTACAATGCTCCCTCTGTAATATCAGTGATTCCAGACATAAAATAACCCTAAAAGACCAACATCCAAACAGACTTCATAGGAAGGAGATCCTGTGATGCTGTTGTCAATTTTACTTAAAAATTAGAAGTCTTTCTCGTAGTATACCACACTGCTTGAGCTGAGCTGTCTTCTCCATGTTCTACAAATCCATCATTAAAACTTTAGTGGTTTACACAGAGAAAGTCTTGCTACTTCCAGATAAATCAGTGAAATAAAGACAAAACCTTTGATGCACATCCAGAAAGCAGCGGCCTTCCAACCTCACAAACCTCAAAGCCCGGGCTGCTGAAAGACATATTTATTTTCATGGTTTTGAGAGGTATAATCTGATGTCATTATGTGGAATTGGCAAAGCAGAACATCTACGTTGGAGAGGGATGGTTGTAGGTTTGAAATCAGCAAAGAAAAAAGATAGATGTACGGTTTTCTTAAAAGGCCCATGTACATGTCAGCACTTGAAATGTTTAGGTGATAATCACATATTTCAGGTTATGTTTTGCATTGAACAAATTTGTTCTGAGAATAGATTCTTCATGTTTCAGGAGGCCCTATGCATCTTTCTGAAGGATGGGAAAGATCTGGCGGATCAACAAAAATCAGTCTACATCCTCTCCAGAACATTTTTTAAGAAGATTTGTTTTCAGAGTGATGCTGGTTTAAATTTTCAGTTTCGATGACTGAAATGGAGGCCACATGATAGTGTAGTGGTTTGCATTTTTGTTTCACAAAGAGAATATCCACTGTATGTCCTAGCTTGGGAACTTTTTCTGTGTTTAGCTTGCATGCTCCCCTTGAGTTTTCTCTCTTTTCTTCCCACAGTACAAAAACATGCATTTGAGGTTAGTTTGTGTCAAAATGCCTTGTCAAATGTAGATGCAATTCTAAAGCTGTTAATATTCATTTAGATTGTGGCTGTATTCAGTAGCAACCAATGATTTCGTGACGTAGATTAAGTTTATTATGTGGCAGGAATTTAAGCATGGATGACAGTGCATGACTAAAAAAAAGTACTCATTGGGAAAGTAACTGTATTTATTTGTATTTATCTCTCCACATTTGACCTGTGATCGACTGGAAACTTGTTCGGAGTGGAACCTTCCTTCTCATATAGTCAGCTGGGATCGGCACCAGGGTCTCTCAACCTTCAGTTGGATCAAGCAGCATCGAGGATGGATGGATGGATGGATGGATGGATGACTGACTGACTGAAAACTGAACAACTCACCTCTCGTCACATGTTCACCTTCACCCTTCACTTTCTCTCCCCTTCTCCATTATAGGAGTAAATGACATCTCAGGAGGAAGACGATGTGGAAGAAGAACCCGCTTCCTCAAATCCCACAATCTCACAAAAGCATGAAGACGTGGGGTGGGGGATCCTTAAAATCTGCTCTCTATCTATTTCCTCCACATAGGCTGTCACGGCTAATGCAGCTGAAGACGACAGAAGGGCAAACAAGCACTTGTATGTCAGTTACTGTTCTGACAGGTGAAATAAAAGGTTGACAGAACTGAAATCCAGCTTGGCCCCCCAAGATACAGCCTTCCCAGCTTGTAGACCAGAGCAGGGTAAGGTGAGAAATAAATTAGTAATAATGCTTTGTCTGTCAACAATGCAGGCACTCTTGGCAGCCAGTACATTGGTGTGTTCACTGAGTGCAACTCAAACACTTTTACCCTAAAGTCTAAAAGTTACTGCACTTAGGAAGGTTGAATGGGAAATGAATCAATACTGTTTCTCTCTCGCTCATTAGCAACTTCTTGAGTGTCCTTCTACACGGCCCCAAGGTCAGTGGTAAAATGTCTATATATGTTTCACCTCATCGGCACTCAGTGACAACAGGAGCCTAGATAAGCAATGTTCCTGAGGCAACTTATTTTCAAAATGTGGTCAAATTAATAGAAAAAAATAGAACGTTAACACATGGAAAGATGCACAACAAATAGAATCTAACGCTCCTGTACCATATGTATTGTATAAAAAGCTGTACAAAAAAAGAGAAGTCCATTTTCATTTGACCCAATTCTCAAGAAAATTGTGTGTCATATATTTACAAAGCACTGAATTTACCAAAGCAATTTCTCAAGACCTACTTGAGTTAGTGTCCGGCATAAGGCAAAAGGTGAGGTGAACCCTGGAAAGTTTGCCAATCCATTATGGTGCTGATGCAAATATTCAGGTAGTATGGCCCCATGCACATTCATTCACATCCTCAGCCAATTTCGTCCATCCATCCATCCATCCACCCATCCATCCATCCAGTCTCTCACAATCACATTTACGAATATGGGCAATTTAGAATCACCACTTCACCTTAAACATGTTTGGAGGAAACCGAGAGAAAACCCATATGCGCACAACAGACTTAAACAAGAGACATTGTCCATTTGGCATGCTTACGACTGACTACAACCAATTACAAAATATCAACTTTGGTATTAGGTGATGAGTCAAGCACCATGAGAAAACTCACACACAAATACCACGTGGTGCAAAACCACTGCTTCATTGTGTCTCACCCTTCGCAGTCACAGCAAAGACATTTGATTAATTGTATTGTTTTCTTGTTCTTATATTTTCAGTTTCAGTAAGCAAGCGTTCCTTGAAATATGAGCCAATAACCACATTTTAAATGGGTGTAAAATCTACACCTTTCTATGAAAAAGGCGCCTTTTAATTTGATTTCAAAGCCGACAGATTTGAACCGCATTATAACAGGAGTGCTTTGTATTGCTGCATTCTTGGTACATTTTGCTGGCCTTTGCAGCCTTCATTTTTAACCATCAGGCTTTCACGACCCCTTAAATCTTTCTGTGGAATTCTACAGGCTGGTAAAATGGTTATGACCTCTTTATCTGTTTTATGGACTCCCCGGCCATTTCAGATGGGTAAAAATCAATGTCATTTTTGACCGAAATCAATCGAATTTACTGGTGGTAATTTGAACATGCAGCCGTGCAACAGTAAAGCAGACTTGTGGGCTGAAAACCACTAACAGCAAGATTTCAGCATGTCAATAAATGCTATGACTGAACTTGAGAATCTAAAATATGGCTGGCAAACAAGGCAAATTTAACCTGATCTTTGAAAACCATTCAAATAGACACACACACATATATATATATATATATTTAGCATATGTTTTCCTTATAATACCTCAATACACTTTGCAATTTCCTGTGTTGAAAAAAAAAGAGTTAATTTTAAAGCAGTGCTCCCAAGAAGAAGCGATACAACATCTTTAATATGACAAGGCATCATTGATCATTTTGTTGTGAAATTCACATCTTGGTAATCCTTCTCTTCCTCTCGCTGTTACTGCACTATCTAATGATGCACAGATTGACAGTGCAGCCCCTCCTCCCCTTATTTTTCTTTCCTTTGCCCATCTGCATGAAGGATCCCCGCACACAGTACTGCTTCTATGTTCGCCTAAATGTGCCTCCCGGCCTGGGAGAAGAAGGGATTAATGAGATAGATTTATCTTTTCTGGTATTACACTCGCCATTGTTTTCTTCATGCATGTCCTAAATGCATCCCAGAGTGCTTTGGAAGAGGGCTCATATTGAGATCCATAGATCAGTGGTGAGGCGTGTTATTCTATAGTCTCATTCCTGTTAAAAAATAATAAAGTTGGATGGGTGGGTGCATGCACATAATACACAATTCAAAAAGATATATATATATATATATATATATATATATATATATATATATATATATATATATATATATATATATATAACAATCTATACCAATACAATACAAAAATTGTCATTTAAATTATTGAGGCTACATACAAGAACTCATCATCAAAGTGCAATCTGTAACAACCTGCAGCTATATCCACTGGTGGACAATTATAATGTCCTTAGGAGAGTAGTTAAAAAAGGCTAAGAGTCAATAATGACTTACATGTTCTTATTTGCTTTTGTTAAAGCTTTTGCTCTCACTTGCAAATTGTTTTGCTGCACTGCCTCGAGGTTGATGTAAATTAACCAAGATTTTTACATTACTGCCATGGAGATGAATATGTGATAGCTTGATCTTCGAGGACAATTACACCATTTATGTAGCTTGTCAGCGCAGTGTCCCTTTATACATAGATTAATTGTCTCTTGCCTGAATTAAAAATCTATTGTTGATGGAAATGAATATTATCTTTACAAGTATTGTTTATGGTAAAATGCAAAGCTTGTTTTTGAGATGTGTAGGCTGCTGCTAAATTACAGAAACACCCAAAATTCTTGTTAGGGCACATCTCCCAAGCATCTGTCTGAATAGTCAGCTGCTTATAATAAGAGGACATACTGTACACTGTAATTATAAAGGCATGAATCACACACACTATGCTTCCCCTGAAATGCATTTCATCCTGGGTGGCAAACCAGAGGAAAAATACACAATGACCCCAGAGACCAGTGGGTGATCTGCTAACAGGTGATGACCAAGCTTTCAGCACGCCATGGATCAAGTTTCTGAAGAAACCTGGGAGGAGAACGAGGACATAGATGACTGTTAAAGTCCCACGTTCAAAGTGTTCAGAGTGTTTTTCCTCCCGTCGTAGTGGCTCAGAGTAAATCAACCACACAGTAACCCCAGAGTCCCTGACCTCCCAGAGTAAATGGCAAGTGTTTGGGAAACTTACAGGGGAGTGATTAGCTCATATTTAAATGCGACTTAACAGCCAACTTCCTGAACATTTCTTAGCAGTGAAGTAGTTGCTGGTATTTAGCCATTCCCAGTGGTCACATGTCTTCCTGAGTGACTAAAGGCTTCCATAATTATGATTTAGAACATTTTTCTTGGCCTTTGTGTGCAAAATTTCTGTGAAATGAATGAAATCGTATCTAAATATATATGCAATCAATACTTACTTAGAACTTGAAATGTTGGCACGCACTTTAACATTCCAACACTTCAGACTTGCAGTGGTTTAAGAATTATAAATATGATGTACATTTGATACATTTTACATCTACCGTTCTCAAGCAATATGCCTGGTGTTGAGAGAAAGCCGTGCTCGTGCGCAAACCAGTTTCTTACGTTTGAAGGTGAGGAGAGAAGACAAAGTCAAACCTGCAGAACCAGCAGCTTCCACAGAAACAAATGAGTGATCGCTCCGCTGGAAGACTTCAGCCCCAGTGTCACAGTAATGTGCGTCGCTGTCTTAACTTGAAATGGCGAGGCAACTGAAGAGGGCTTCCTCCCGTGAATCCCTCGCTCCTCTCCACACACGCACAGCCATCAGCAGGTTAATTAACTGTGAAAGCTGCTCACTTGAAACCTTAAATCACTCATTCAGCGTTCTGTCATGAGCCACCAGCTTAACCGCGCTGACGAGGGTTCCGCCTTGTTTACCCAACACAGGAGGGAGCGTTGCGGAGGTATGGGGGGGGGGGGGTGGAGATTTAGGTTGTGTGGTGAGGTGCTGCATGAGGGGCATCGAATTTGGACGGCGACGATGGAAGTAAAATGCCAGCGAGGGGATCTGAAACCACACATGGAATTACACCCCTGGGTACCACAAAAAAAAACGCGTGCCTGCTCACTCCCATATCTCTGTGATTGCAGACTGCCCTTCTTTGTGCTCTGAGAAATGGATTCTTTTGATTCAGACTGTGAATGAGAGCAGGTGGATTGAAGATGAGAGGGGCTGATATTTTGGAGGTGAACCAAGCCCACCTACTCCACCAATATCTTCCCAAAACATACATCCCTCCCATAGGCAGGGTACACCTTGGATAGGTGAAAAGTCAGTCATGTTGCAAACACATGGAGTCAAATGGGCCACACAGACACTCAATGCACATAATATGCATGTTTGTAAACTGCAGTTCCTGGAGACAACTCACAGGGGGAACATGATGCTAAAGAATTTCCAGAATCCCTCAGTGGATATGGCAAGGACTCTTTCAGCAACATCTGTATGTAAGCTCTTGAAGACTATACAGGACTTGAGGTGGTCTTGAGGTTAGAGAAATTGGCTTTTGTGTGGAGGTTTGCAGGTTTCAATTCCATCGCAGATAGGTTAACACTGTGGCTCCCTGAGCAAGGCCCTTGACCCCTAGCAGCTCCCTGGGTACTGCTCCAAATGTGAAGTTGATGTTAAATATGAATATTGGGTGAATTGGGATCAAATAAAAATGATGCTTTATTATTATGGGTTTCAAGATTTCATCCATTCACCTAACTTCGGGTTGCATGATGCTGGAGCCTGTCGGGTCTCCTTATATGTCCTCGTAAAGTCTGAGTGACTTACCTGTTTTGCCCCTTCCAGTTTTATTTTGATATTCACCTGTCTCCTCTCTGTTGCTGTGCACTTAACTTCCTGCCTTCCCTCCCTCTGTGCATGCCATCCTCTTTTCACTCTCTCTCTCTCCCTGCAAGATCTCCCTACAGTGGAAAGTTTGTGGTCTGAGCCTCGTGTACCCATTTGTCTGCAGCACATGGATCTCTGTCTGCTAAATTGAATGGAGTATCCCTATTCCCTTACCTGAAGCCAGATTTGAATCCCTACCTACAATCCGTCTGTCTGTCCTATCTTTTTATCTCATTCTATCCCCTAACCCTAAATAGAATTGAGCCTGGTTCTTCAAACATTTCTTCTGGTTAAGAGGGAGTTTTTCCTTTCCACTGTCACCGATGTTTGCTCTTGTGCAACTGTTGGATCTTTCTCTGCACAAGTGCCTTGAAATAACTGTGTTGTATTTGGCACTATACAAATTAATAAAGCTAAAATTGAAATTGAAATACATAATGGCTCAAAATCATGCTGGCAACAGTACTAACAACTGCATGCAGACCTGAGAATATATTCTACACTCAAGTATTTGCGCAGGTTCTACTCTTGCAGTTTTATCATATGAGATACAGTACATCCTGATCGTAAAGAATTCCCAGAATTCCTCAGTGAATACAGCATGGACTCTTTCGGTGAGATCTGTCTGCAAGGCAGCAAGCCTCGAGCAGAGCTCTTTCACACCCTTCAGGGCTTGTATTATTTCTGCTTCCATAGGTCATCCATAATATCCAAATGTGTTTGCTTAGGAAGAAACTGTGACGTTTGCCTATTTTTCCTCATTAGTCAAAAGGCTGCGGTGGGATAGGCCTCTCTTTCAGAGCAAGACCCAACAGAGAGGTTGTGTTCGTGTCTGCTCATTTCTCCTTTTAACAGGTTGGACATCTCAGAGGCACGGGTTCATTTTGTTCTCACTGCAGGGGTATTGAACTGTAATGGCACCCCGGGGAGAGCTGGACTAATATGTAAGAGCTTTCAACAAGAGCAAATATCTGGGACACAGATTCACTGATGTCATGAAAGAATCCATTCATTAAAAACAAGAATAAGATGAAAACCATGTTAAATTGTGAAATGTGGCTTTTGATGTAATGATTTCCCTCTGACTGTTAGAGTGTTGACAGTACTGAGTGTAAACAAAATGACTGGCTCGAGTGTGGAAATGCTTTCCCCCCATGCCTGTGCCTAAGTGTGCCTTTATAAACCTTTCTTTGAAACATTACCAGTGAATATGCCATCCATAAATAACCCTCCATACAAATAATCTCATAAACTTTTTTTTACAGTGTAATACGTGCTCATCAGCATTCTTTGTTTAACATTTATGTTTATTGATAAATGAAGATACGTTTAAATAATTCAAACCAAACATTAGCTGTGAGCAGGGAGATTAATAATTGATGGGGCGTGTGAAGGGCTGGGCCACTCTGGGAATAGATAATATTAGCTTAATGCAGGGCTGTGTGAACAGGGGAAGTGTAATGGACCCGCCGCCTTTAACTGATGATGGTTATTGTGGCCTGAAAGTTGTTACAAAAGGAGGAAAAAGGGTCTGACTTGTACAGAGGGGGCAGGGTTGTAGTAATGTCATAGATTTGGCTCATAGGAGCTGACAGTGCAAATTGTGGTTTTAATAGCAGGAGGTTTACACATTCTACCGAGAGGCCCTAATGGCCAGGCTTGTGCTTAGTGTAAAGGGAGAAAAATGGCCCTGCACTATTAAAATGAAACTTGAGAAGGTCCTTTCTCTTAGTTTGATGTTTTCCTTTTTTTTTTCCCCCCAGTCAGACTCTGTCTCTCCATCACTCATTCCGATCCCCTCCTGTCCATTTCCTGCTCACAGGTCTCGCTTAAGTTTGCCCACAAAGCTTCAACCGAAGCAGCTCGCAAAGTGATCCAATGCAATGACCCCGTGTGTGGCAGGCAGGCTCGTTTTACACGGAAAGATGAGGACATGACCAGGTCACTCACCAGAGCCTGAGCAGCAGATAATGTTCTGAGAATAATCATAGGATTACATTAAATATGAATACACAAAGACAGCGAAACCTGCATTGAAAACATTCTCTGACCACCTAAGGACACCCGAGAAAAAAAGGGTACAATACTGTACATACAACAAAGCCATATTATAAAGGCATTGTTATTTATTATAGGCAAAAGAAGATAGCAGCAATGTTAGATATTACCCATATGCTTATGTTAATGACTGCTTGGTGCCTGCAGGTCAGCCTGCAACAAAAGGGCTTCATTTACTCTCCAAGGGATACTATTCTTGTTGTGTCAGGCGAGTAAAAAAAAAAAATTTAAAGTGGGATAATGTGTATCAAAGGCAAAGGAGGACCCCTTCATTCTATATTGCTATCACAGCAGCATATTAGCATCTAAACAAAGGAAGCTGAATCCCCTGCAGCGCAGCAGTGTTTCATGTGGTCACTCACTGCCGTTATTTATTTCTCAATCCAACACATTTTATGCTGAGTAGCAGAATTCACCATACTACCCCCCCCCCCCCCAACCCCACCCGCCTCCCAAAAAAAAAAAATGTTCTTCTATCTTCAGCACAAAAGTGTTGAAGTTGCTGCTTCTTCCCTTTTTCTCATCTCCTTTCTCTCTGCTCTCTCCCTCTCTTTTGTTTGACTTTAATACGGAGCTATGACAGCTGTCATCACTGCTCAGCAGGCCTCAGATCTGCATTTCAAGGTTTGCAGGTTCACAGGTTCACCAGGTTCTGCTTGGGCAGACAACACAGGCAGCTCGTCTGAAATCCGTCTTCTGATGAGTCCCACTCATAGGTCACACTTAAACACACAGCAACAGTAAAAAAAAAAAAAACAACAACACAAAAACAAGTCAAATATATCATTATTTTACCATGTTTAGATCTGACTGTATATTATAGCATGTGTATTATATTCATCACAGTTTATGACTTTTATTGTCATGGCATGGCAAAAGAAACATGTGAATGAGAATTAATAAAAAATGATATGAAGCGACTTGATAAAGAGCGATTGAAAAGGGCTTGCTAATGCTAATAACCTGCACTGACAATATTTGATACAGTAAAAATGCGGATTTGATGACAGGATCAATGCCACACGTACGTATGTAAACATTACACATAATTCAGAATCAAAAATCAAGAATCAAGAATGTGGGGCAACCATGTGTCTTTGGTGGATTATTTTTTCTCAGTTTTACTGCCAAATTTTTATGTTTGCTTATCGACTTTATAGATCAAAAAGTCTTACATCTGCTATTACCTCTGAGGTACAATCACTGTTTCAACACTTTAGCTTTATCTAATCTAAATTCCCAATTTGGCACAGTCAAACATCAGTAAACAGCATTCCAATGTATAAAAAACCGTATATACTGTATATTGACTAAAACTGTGGACAGAGGAATTACTCCAGTTGCATTTAAAACAATTCACTATCGTGGAAATATTCATTTTTGATGCATTGTTGTTGCACCTGTACCGCCCAGTGCAAAATTACCTCTTAGACATGACTATTACTCTTTAATGTCACTTGCTGTTCTCCTGTGGTGGACTGCAAGGCTGCGGCTCGTTCGACCACACTAACTTAACTATATTTCTATTCAAACTTACAGTAGCGACTACTTTAACAACTGACACTTCTGGGTTTTTGAGGAATCACTCAGAGGAAGACGAGGCTCCGGCCTCTTGTTACCATCCTGACAGACACAGACGTTCATTTTTGACCCCAGTTGCACTTGTCGAATGCTGTCGCTGTCAAAAATTGAAATGCCCTTTAAGACAGATGCTTGACTGGTCAGCTGGTGACCGACCTTGCCATACCTGGATAGATGGACAACACGCTGACACCAAGTCTGCAAATTGCCAGATCTAACTTTGACAGCACATTGAAAAAGGATCAATAATAACTTGTCAGGAAGAGGCAGCCATTCCTTCTCATTTAGTGATAAAGGTGAGTTTGTTTGACAAGCTGCAAAGAAATGATGGAAAAAAGTAAGAAAACGTGGAAGCTGAAGAATTTCCCCCGATGTTGGCATAAAAGCAACAAAAAAATAGATGAATAAATCAAAACATGCATTTTGGTTAGGTTGGTGCTAATTCTGTTGTCCGAGCCAAAGAACAGCATGTCTGAGTGATGTCACCATCGTCTTTAGGTTGGTGTGAGACCTCTGGGGATGACGAGGACTGTGCATATGTAACCAGGCTAATTTAGACAATGCTCAGAGCAAGCCTACATAATTCACAGGGTTGGTTTGTTTGAACCCCCTTTTCTCCCCATCAGACAACACTAGGTCGACAGCGCACACTACTTCAGCTCCCCCAGCTCATCTGGATAGCTGGAGGCCGACTCGGAGACAGATAATAGACCAAAGGTACAAAGGCGCACATATCTCAATACATGCATGGGAGGAAAGTGCCGGGTCGTTATGGTAGTCGGGATGGCCCCAGTCCCATCACTTTCTCTGATGTGTGTGTACAAGGGTGACATGTCATTGTCCTTATGCTCGGCCTAAAGCAAAACTCCTTTGTTATCATCTCTGGATGCATAAACCTTTCTTGTCTGGACCTCAAAACAGAGGACAGGGCAATTATTCACAAAACACTATGATCCCTATTTGAAAGATTTTTTTTTTTTTTCTTGAAAGATTTCTCCAAGATGACTTTGAATTGCTTCATGGAGCCAAACGTACTGATATAAGCTTTTGTGCTGTAATTGGTATTCAAATAACATCTAAAATCAAACAAAATTCAAAATTAAACAACACATAGACTTTAAGGTGACTGCACCAATGAAAACGTTGGCGCAAAACAAGCGCCACACATCAAAAGTATCCACTCGCTCTCTCAGCTACAAATGGGACAGTAAAAATGGAGAAGATCTTGACACGATATTGCAGACTAAAAGCAAAACTCAAATTTCAGATCACTTTAGCGAGCCTTCAAAACAAACGTCACTGCCGCCAAACCTCAGACACGCTTCCACGGTTCCTCTGTTCCTCTGTGAGCGTGATGACGAGCCGTTCTCCCAGTTCAGAGCCCTAATGGTGTCTGTGGAAAGCGTGCGGCACCGAGTTCCAGGCTGGCAGGGACGTGCTTGGAGTCGTACAGTTGTCACAGCCCATGATATGAGTGCTCCTCTGAACTGCAGCCGTGAATAATTTCTTCAAGATCCAAAAGTCTTTTTTTTTTTTTTCACCCTTATATTCTTCAGTCTATCTTTACAGAACCAGCCACCAAGTCCTTGTAACTATTTCAACACTTGCAGTGGAGAAAGCAAAGATGGAATACAGTAGTAGTCTCTCTTTGTTTAACTGAAGAAAGTTTGCAAAACTGGGCTCAGAACTTGACATTAAAAGAAAAGCTTATGTGAGCAGTGAGGCAGATACAAAGTCAGGGTGGCAGGCTCAGAAAGGGATTCCGGGACGGAGTTGGCTTATCTAATTGTAAACGAGCACGGGTGTGCGGACACTCATCATACACTTGTCAAAACATGGGTCCCTGTGATTTTCCTCTGCCTCTGCTGTGCTTCTGCTGAGTTTGTTTTCATCCATACTGGCCTTTTTTTTATAATACCAGTACAATTGCAGCAATTATTCCCAGATAGGTGCTGTACAGCAAGATAAACAACAATGAAAGGATTCATCACAAGCAACACTTACAAATATTACACCATCCATGAGCTTTTTTTTTTTCAGACTTTGTGCATCATTTTTGAACAAAGGTTTCCAGAAATGCACTTTTTATGGGGCAGTTTCAACTGTAAATGTTTTTTTAATTGTTGATTTGTTTTTAAGGTTTCGTTTGTTTTGTGAACACTGTTCCAAATGAAGTGTCATTTATGTCATAGAAGGAATGCATTTGGATTGAACAAAGTTAAAGTCCAAGATTAGAGTAGTTGTGCATGAGTGCAAGTTACTCAATTGGCTTATGGGAACTTTAAGGTCAAAATCTATCTCATTAGGTGGCTGCAGTATGATTCAGTTTGTACTTTGCATGTTTATCCTGTGTATGCATGCATTTTGGTAAAAACAGTGTCTGTTTCTCAGTGGGGTTTCTTTTCCTGTGATAATCTAGTGATCTGTCCTGGGTGTAACCTGCTTTCACCCAGAGTCAGTAATCAAAAAACTGTGAATGCTGATCAAATTAAAAAACAAAAGTGACGCAGTCTGAAAACACTCATCTTGAGTCTCAAATCATTTACTTTCAATGATATTGGCACGTGGCATACCACAAGATCAAAATATTTGCCAAATTTCTTTGCTAAATCTAAGTTTAAAAAGCTGTTATTTATCTATAACTTGTGGAAATGATTTCACATTTGGTGTATTTTTCATTTGTGCGAGATGTTGCGTGCTATATCCAGTTTCTCTACAAGACACAGGAGGCCTTTGATACGTTTGTCTTCCATTATTTTTATGATTGTTATGAAAAATCTATTTGTGATAAGTTATTCGTGGCTGTAAACACCCTAAGGAACACCACCCAATGTTAACAAAAACTTTGCAGCAGCTGTAATACTCTTAACCAAAAAGTGCTGATTAAAAGCCACAGAATGTAACAATTCCTTCAATGGAAAGTGAACAAACTGAACCAAAGATTACAGAGTGCTATCCTCATTGTGTTGGTAACTGGAGGAAATGTCAATGACTCCAGCTATAATTCAGGAAGGAGGCAGTACAGATAGTTTTAGATCAATCTGTCCTCAGTCAAACATACAGCTCAGCTACTGTAGGATTGTACCATGATGTGAAACATCCCTGAGCATGGATAGAATTTGTTTTTTTACTTTGGGGACACAAAAGAAATAATAAAAAAAGAATGAATCCACAGAGTGGAAGATGACAGCCGACAGAGAAGGTTGGTCTAGATTTCACACCAGTTGCGGAAACGAAGGAAAAGCCTCCTGACACAGATGTTCATGAGCAGCTGTCACGAGAACATCAACATCCCTTCTTGAAAAAGACATTTGGCTCGCCACAGAATTCCTGGCAGTGGTTTTCCAAACACGCAGCTCATTTGAAGGAGAGACGTGCTTTCACACTCACTGGAACATCCTCAGTCACCAGGTGTCACTCGCTGCATAGGGGTCAGAGGTGAAGGAAGGAAGAGGCCATTTTGTTTTGTGCCGCGGACCCGAAACTGCTGATGGATGCACTTCCGAAGTCTTCACGTTCACACTGGAACAAATGGTGTGACTGTATGCTAATGCTCTCGCTTGTGGCCATGCATTATCTGCTCAACAGAGCAAAAGATTAAAAACAACCTCAGATCACTTGAAGAAAAAAAATATTTGTTCGACAGCATTTTGCACTTCTCTGTAAATGCCACAAGGCATTAATGTCAAGTAATGAGTCAGATTAATCCCTCATTGGTTTCTGTGGCTTTGAGCATTAAAACTTGATGCGTCTCCTCACTTGGCTGTAAATGCCTTAGGACCTCTTAATGTACGAGCCAAGTGCCCTGCTGGGTTGGATTGACCGTAATGGATTTGGTCCAATGACAGATATCCAGCTCTCATAAATTGATTTGATCTCTGAGGACACAGAAAGAGATATGATTCCTACAATTGAGACATCAATGAAACAAAGACCACAACTGAGGAGCAGGGGAAAGTCAATCCATGCACTAAATTGGCAGTGGAAGAATCAAACATGTTGTCAAGTGAAATTATGTTAATACCTCCGAGTTGCTTTGTAATGTTGGACAAAAATCATGTGCACATTGAACGAGTTTAACTACCACATCTCTGTTTATTTTCCTATAAATACTACGTTTATTTAAGATATTGTAGACAGATTAAAGTTAAAACTATTATTAGCATAATTCAGTGCAGAAGGTCTGCAATCTATCACGGCATCTATTTTTAAAATCAATCACTCAGAACAGGCGGGGTCCGATTGCTCATAAATTCAGCATCGAATAAAGTGATCAGATTACGTTTAATGCATTTTTTTGTATCCGTGGGCCTCTGCCATAAATTAAAACCATCTGAAAGCGTCTGGAGTGCATTTCATTTTGCCTTGATTCATGTGCTGTAATATAACCCCTCTCCGATTCCCTGTGTGGCACAGGACAGCAGGACGAGTGAGCTGAGTGCGTCGGGAGATTAAAACCTAACCGCGAGATTGGACTCAGGATGTAGGCATCAGATAATATACTAGCGATATAATGAAAGTGTAAACAAAAACCTGGCACAAGAGAGAAAATGCCTGCTCATAAAATCTCCTCTCTCACATATTGTTTCTCCAACAAAGGAGATTCCAAAAGGCCTGGCGCCCGGCAAGTTATTAACACTTGACTGGATTACATACTTCAGAAATCTGAGTGACTTGGGTTTTGCCCGAGCTTTGCCATTCCCAGGTAGCATTAGTCGATGTCCTTACAAGGGCTGAGTGAACATTTAGCACCGTGTACAGAGGTAATGAATGTGCTGTTGGGAATTCATCCAATAATCACAATGTATTAAAAGAGCATTCCAGTTTATTCAATTATTGTCTAAGTTCTGTGCGCTAGACCAACCAATTAGTTAATTTTACCATGTGCATGCCTATGAGGGAGGATTAAACTCTGTCAGTGCATTAGTGCTTTTCCTCTGCAGGCTGGGTTTACACCTTTGTGTCCTTGTGTGCCCGGCTGGTGTAGTGATAGATTGGTCGTCGCCTTCGCAATGGGAACAGAACTGAATGAGACGCCTGCCGGACAGCTGTGCTGGCACACACTGCGAGTCTTGTTGCCAAGTCGCAGAGCCTTTTTACCCCCGCCGCTCCCTGAGCACTGCTCAGTGCTTGCCGTGAGCCTCTTCCCTGTCGTGCTTCAATGACAAAACACACGTCAGGCTTTAACAGCTCACTTTGCACTGGCTTAGCGGGTCCTGTCCGACTTTCCTTTCATTGGCAGGATCTCAGTCTGAGGTGTGTGCGGGGGCCAGCTGAGCATACAAGGTTAAATATGGTCTCTGCTGATCATTTTAATATAGTACGCGATTCAGATGATCAGTGCAGAAATGCATCGACTGCACTTTCTCAGACTACTGGGGGCTGTTATCGTGCTATTCAAACTCACGTTAAAGAGCAGCCAAGGAGAGGCATCAGACTTCCATCAGGTTTTGGAGACCTTGAATTGAGTCGTACTTTTAGTTACAGTAATAGGAGCAGTTAACAGCAGTTAACATGAAGTATGTAGAGATGTGTAATATACTGTGTGATTAGCATTATGCTGTGGCACCAGACTGCATTAATAAGAGATGATGAAAAATCAATGGCGGTCATTACACCACTACTGTACAGGATAAAATATTAACTACTTTGGAAACTGACCTGAGGAGGTTTCTTTTCCACCGGTATGAAGGCTTGATGTGGTTATTGGTAATAAACACCTACAGGGGTGCAAATACTAGCAAGGGAAATATCATATTTACCAAAGAGAGGGAAGATGAGCAGTTAACCTTCGGTATAATTAGACCAACCTGCTTCCCTGTCTAGTATGCTGTCCCGGATTGGCTGTACGAAGCGGGGAACACAGGTCTTGCATTTGTAAGCTGTTACTGACCCATGACATCAGAATACACATCGAAAAATATATTACGGCTTGGTGCAAACATCTGTCATTGTCAGTCATATGGTTCCACACGAATGAAGTTACTTTGATCACTTCAGGCTACTTCATGTGTGAATGCAAAATCTGTTTCTATGGCATGTTATGATTGTCTGTATGAAAAGCACAAGTCTAAAACAGGAAGCAGATGATGTCATTAACCAGATTCTCCATACATTGTTCCCATTTTCCCTGTAGTTTTCCGTCTAGCCAACTTCTCCTCTCCCTCTATCTTTTGTTGAATGCATTCCCAGTGGAAGGATCGACATGGATTTCACAAACAATTTATCCCAAATTGCAGGAAAATTGGCTGCAGATCTTAAGGAGAGGACGAGGGGAAAAAAATGTAGAGCGAGGTTAAGATGATCCACGGGGTATTTATTCACTAAGGCTCTCATGGCCGTTCCACAGGGTTCTCCCCTTTCAAAATATATTCCCCCCATCAACACGCACGCACACACACACACACACACCCTTCCCACCTCCTCCACCATCCCTCCCTTCATTCGCCGTTTCAAATGTATTAATGGGCCGGAACCTTCCAGGATGATCTTGGCCCTCTCCCTAATGAAAACGCGCTGTGGTTGGATCCCAGTGCAGTAATCAGGCTCTGGCCGGCAGAGCACTGGGGCATGCAGCATGCAGAGCAGGAAAAGCCCCAGTGTGACCCCACACTGTGTCCTTCGGTCACCCCATGTTGCCCTACGCCCTCTCTGGCATGGGCCTCTTCCCTTTTTAGAGCCCTCAATGCTAGAGGCCACAAGTCTGGACCTCTGCAAAGTGAGAAGGAAAAATCGGGTGGTTTCATGGACGAGACACACCACCCTGCTTTATTTATGTTCCACTTCAGTGATGTATAATGATTATATTCATTTAAATAAAAGGCAGAAATACAGTATGTTTTTATATGCAATTATCCTGCTATAAATCTTGCTTTGTTTTTTTTATTCCCGGTTTCTAGACAAAATGTCAAAAACATTTACTATATTCAATACATTCAAATAGATTTAACTCGGAGAAAGTCGCATGTTTCAGAATATTACATCATCCTTGACTGTGAAAGCTGTGCATATTTTACACTCCCCTTTGGCTATCTCCAATGCGTCATCAAAACCCTGGAGCTACTGTAAACAGAATCTAGCCACATATTGTAAACAGTAAAATAAAAGCTATCCACTTCCCAGTGAGGTGTCATTTTTAAAATCTGATGGGGACAGAACAGAAGCAGAAACCATGTCCTGGGCGTTTGGCCTGTCGGTAGCCAGCAAACCTTTTGTTTGGTCTGTTCTGACAGGTCTCCTTTGGTCTCTGCTCTCTGTCCCCCCAGGCCCCAGCCTTCAGCCTGGAGGTAAGCCCAGCCAGATGTGGCGACCCAGGGTTCTTTACAGCTGCTTGTGTAGCAGGGCACTTAAATGATGGGGCAGTCACTGGGACGTTCATCATCTGTTTTAACTTGTCTGTCTTCTCTGACAGACCCACTGAGTGCTGTTTTCATTCCCCTTGGATAATATCTTTTACAGTTTTGCAAAAGTGTCAGCGAACCTAAAGCACCAAGCCCCACCTGTCTGTACTGTTGCCCATCACCCCTAATGACAACCAGACAACCTTAAAGCCAAGGCACGAAGGTGCTAACTACCCCACAGAGCTATCTCGCGTGCACATTTGCTTGCTCACGTTCCCCATTTTAGATAGTTACACACACTGCATCATAAAGCGGCTATCAGATAAGTGTGACACTCTGGATGTTCTTTTTCTGACTTGTAAACACGCACCACTTTCTTTACTGAGCGGATAAAAACCACCTTTCGAGCCCATTTCTAGAAAACACAGCACATCTTAGACGTGCAATAATCTAATCGAGGGGTGATGTCACTCAAACTCAACGACATAAGATAAACTCTGAGGGCCATTTTCGCAAATCATGAAAAATGCCCCTCTTACTTCAGTTTATGCGAGAGACATTTATGTGTGAGCACTTCTTCAGGGCAATTTATTTGAGAATAAAAGAGGAGCCAGCCTTCACATGTGTTAGTGGAGCGTGTGACAACTACACTATGGTCTGCATTTGTTTTTCTTGGGCACTTCTATTCTCTCTCTCTGACCTTGGGGGGGAACAAGGACCGGCGGGCAATTGTCTGGTGTCTCGAACAGTTAAGTCAGACATTTCGCGGCTCTACAAAGTGCCGCAGCCCCTCTAACCACTGAAGAAATTATGGAGGAAAGATAATGAAAGAAAATCTGTCAGATATGAAGAAGTCTCTGCTTTTTAGAGTCAGTGCTCAGCCAGGCATAAAATGCTCCATTTAGACCGCTTTCCAGAAACAAAGCTTTCTGGCACAGCCTCACAGGTAGTGATTGTCTGAGAATGTAGAGAAAGATTTCCATTTCTTCCAAGCCCCTCCTTTCTCCCACACATCCAGTCTCTCTCTCTCTCTCTTTCTCTCTCTCTTTCTCTCTCTCTCTCCTCATATGAGATTGTACTCTTCAGCACCTCAGCCAGGAGTTGTGAAGCGAACTTGGTGAAAAGCAGCAGGAGATGAATCTCTTTAAGTCCCCTTGAACAACATAAAACAGTCCGGGCTTCCATTATTCAGGGGCCTGTGCTGCTTGTTTACAGTGGAGTGGGCCCGCTGCACCTGCACTCTGGATGGCCTGACAGCTTGATGGGCCCTTTAATGGTGATTCACTGGCCAGATCTATGTGGATAAAAATGGAATTCTGGGAGAGCAATCTAATAAGAAAATAAAGCGCTGAATGGTTGCCATGGCTGTTGGATGGGCTTGTTGGGCCCTGCTCACCAGACCATGCTGGCTGGAAATCAAATCCAAACTTTGATCTTAGGCTTTTACTGCGCGCTATCGCCTCAGCCGATGGGTCCTTTCAAACGGGGTGTCACAGGGTCAAGTAGACGGTACTTCAGTTTTACCTTTTAAAACTTGGGCTTTTAGCCTTGATGCTCTGTAAACAGGAATTCAATCCCAGCGTTGAAGACTATTTGGATGTGGCTGGCAGTGTGCCTGCAGTGAACTGTATATACAGAAAAGAAATAAAATATTGAACTGCTACAGAGCCATACCAACAATATTTCTCAACTACAAATCCCACTGTAAACACAGTTCGCTCGATACACTGGACGATATTGCACGTATTGCACTGAATAACAAAATAACTAACACTAGAGACTACATGTTATAGCTTTTATCTGCAGTAAAGCCAAATGTTTTTTTTTCTGTATTTTCAGAAAAGCTGAAGAGAATAACAATAGTTCTTCAGCTAAAAAAACATAAACCTATATAATGAGCAGAAAAATGCATTTTCAGAAGTAAATCTTTCAAATAACATTAATATACACATTTTATCTGCATTATGCAGTTACTGTTTTTCAATTAAAAACAGTTACAGAAAATATAAAATTAAATTGTTGTATTTATATGAAGTAATAGAACTAAAAATAATTGTTAATGTGAACTACCTTTATTAAAAGATATATCTGGACACTGACAACTTTTATTTGAAAAAATGATTATATGTGCAATTATTTAAAAAAACATTATAACGAAAATTAGAATGCAATGAAAAATGTGATTGTTGCCTTAGCTTAAATCAAATACTAAAATCAATTTCAAACCATTTTTTGAGTTGTTATTGAAGATTTGCTTCTAAGTCATGAAAATCAAAACTGTTATATTTTTCATTATTACAAAATAAAATGTCAACAAATATATTTGAGCTCTTCTACTGTGAGTTGTAAGTGTGGAAATAACCTTTCAATGATATTCCTATTTTTTAGATGCACTTACACGCATAACATTTCGGTGGAACTCCTTTAATTGGCTTCTTTGACCTCTGGAGGCATTCGACCCGCTATTTGCAGCCTCTCCTCCATGAGGTGTAAGGTATCCAGAGACAGTCCAGTCTCTATGATGTTCAACAGCATGTACCCATTAAAAGCAGTGTATGGAGTGGTGTGCACGCACGCACACATGCACGCACGCACGCACACACACACACACACACACACACACACACACACACACACACACACACACACACACACACACACACACACACACACACACACACACACACACACACACACACACACACACGCACACGCACACGGACCCAAGGCTCTAACTTGCAGTCTGCATTGATCTCCCTTGTCATATATCATTAATGAGGGTATTAAATCCGTGTTTAGGAAGCAGAATGCCGACTTTGAGCGAGGTTTGGTGAAGCAGCTCATAATGCGAAAGACCCTCTCTGAAATTTCCCCCAAGGAAGGGCCACTCTCGAGCTCTCTTTGGCTGAGCAGGACATTAATGGAGTGATGTCATGGTGGCTCATATGACTGCTTCTGTCCAGGGACAGAGAGAAAATTCAGATCTGTGACCCATAAAGTGACCCTGAACCTGCATGCAATGTTGGAGAAACATCACCTAAATCACATCTAGATATTAGGTCTGGATACCAATAGAAATGTTATTTATGTGTTGCTCCTATCTGTTTGTAAGGGGGATGTTTGAATGTGCGATGATGTACATAACAAATAGCTCAAGTATGGTGCATCCTTGTAGAAAACCTTGTCATACTGTACACTAGCTGTATTGATCAGGCTAAAATTCTTCCCTGTGCGGCTCACCCCCGGGTTATCATCGCATCATTACCATCCGGAGTTTAGAGAGACGCTACAGTATGATATGGCAAATGGACTTACTATTGATTTTGTCAGGGACAGAGAGAATGGCAGATGGGAGAGGAAGTCAAAAGAGAACATCTGGAAGGGGACAAGGAGAAAGGGTGTGTGAAGGGCCTCAGATGATAGATGATACAGAAGGATAGTGCTCCATGTAATACTCTTGAAATCTACGACTGTCAGAAAAGCAGAAAACGTTCTCCTTGAGAAATCTGTGCAGGCCTGAAAATAAGCAGAATCCGTAATTTTGAAGTGCTTTATTCTCCTTATAAATATGATCAAAAACAACGAAATGCTCATTTTTATCTTTCATACAAGTAGGCAAAGGCTGGAGCACATTAGAAAATGGCAACTTCACTCTGACTAATCCCATTATGAGAGAGTCTTTGCTTTGGTATGAAGCTGAGGTGTTAATGTGATGAGCAGCGTGAGAGTTGGAAAAAAAAATAAAATGGGGCAATCCTTCCTTTTGGGAAAAGGATATCCTGAGGCACGGTTATATAGACCTTAAGTGCTGACAAAGAAGATATTGTATTTTTCCAGTAATCCTTTTAAACACCACAGGGCACAAGCACACAGTTCATTTCACAGTAATGCTGTTAAATTTCATTGAAGAAAGGCTACTATTGTGATTTTATCAATCATTTATTACAAGCCTGGCAGAATAAGGTGAATATTTATATGCCTTCATGCTTCTCATGCATCTGTAAAAACAAATTTTCAAAAAGTGAAATTATGGTCACATTTCTTCAAAAATCAGATCATCCAAGCTCATCTGAAAGGCCAGTCTGTTTTTTTTTCTCCCCCTTTTTCTTCCGACTGGCTCGGTTTGTTTTGTTCTGCTTGATTAACCAAGAATGCTGGAAACTGTATGTATTGTTTCCGCACCGCGAGCGGTGTCTAAAATATTTGCTGTGCATTAAATACTTTAGCAGACAATCAAAATCCTTTCAGCACTCTCCATTACTGTGAATAGGCTTAAGGGAAAATAATGTGCTGGGCATGCTGGTTTTGGAAAACATGTCAACAATTCATCGTCGATGGAGTTTCTCGCTGTCAGGTGGAGCTTACTAGGGGCTACGATTAGTGTGGATTTGTGTGATGCACCATAACCTTGACACTGAACTGTGAAACGGCTTCACGCAACGTTCCAAAGCATCTGTCAATCAACTCACACCTACAAGGATAAATATCCATCCGCAAGGGCCGCGCTTTAAAGGATGTGTTACAGAGAGAGGTGTGTGGTTTTTTTAGTCACACCAGGAATACGCTTTCAAATATATTATCGGGTCTATTTCTGCACGTGCCTCACAACTGACACAGTGATGTGCAAAAGTCAACAATAACTTCACGCTGTCAGACTGAGATGGAGGATTGTGGTCGACTTTAACAAGGTCCAGTTGTAAAAATCTCTGCGTGTAATTATTGTCATTATAAGCAGATATAAAATGTAAGATGTTTCTGGATCACCTCCAACATTTAATGGAATCTTCCATGACCTACTATCTATCTGTGGTGAACCTTTCTACAAAATCTGTGCAGTAGTATTGACATAATTTTGCTAACAAACATTTAGACAAGCAAACAAATATATACCAATGATTTTATTACGCTCTTGGCAGACGTAATAAAGCACATCAAAAGTGAAATATATATATATATAAAATTTTATTTATTTTTTTTTCCCTTTTTCGTACAGCTCGATTTCATCTCGAGTGGGACATACCAGTATAATAGAGCCATATTAACCTTTAAATTCAAACTTTATACTGCAGAGTATACATGATGGAAATGCTTATATTTTCCAAAAATCAAACAACCAAACATCCAAAATCACTATCTCAACATGAAGCCAGTTTTAATACTACTTCCTATTGGAAAATACAGTGAAATGTCCAAAGTTCTCTTATAGCTGTTATATACTGCAGCATTATGTGTGTTTCTACAAACTCATCGGGAGAGTGTGGCTTTGACCAATGAGGTGGCTATCTTTCATCCCAGCATCACCGATATCTGAGCCTTGGTCTCAGTTTTGTGTTATGTCTGCTACTCTTTGGACATTTGTAAGAAAAGTCCATTATTTTCCTTAAAATTTTACAATTTGCTTGGTGGAGGAAGTTTTACACCATCCATTACTCTATTATCTGATGTCCTTCCATCCCACCTGTACCTCTTTGAAAACATACCCTCCTTTGCTTTTATCACAAATCGCACTCTGATTAATGACGAAAGAATTCAAACCTATTTTCCACTTTCATTATGGACCTTGAAAGGGTCCAGCCAGCTGCATCCTACTTTGGTACTTCTCTCTCTTCTGTACAAGACTTTCTGACCAGATCGCCTTTATATTGCCACCAGTGCAGGTGGACGCCACGCACGAGTCTGTTCTGGAGTTTGTTCAGGCCCTGGTCACAAAGAGCGGACCATTAACAGTAGAGGTTATGTGAAATGTGAAGTAGAGGGGAAACACATTTTTCAATACATTAATTATGAGGAAGCATCTTTCACAAATGTCTCCGCTATTAGCTGACCTATCGGGGAAGCAGTTGAATTTCATCCAGAGTCCAAGGAAGGATAGGAGCTTTTAGGAAGGGCATAGGTCAGGGAGCATTCAGTTTCATAAAACTGTCTTTAATCACTCCATTGCCAGTGATTTGCGACTTGATCTATGTATGTGTGTTTGGACCCAACTTTACCAAATCTACCTACCTCACTAGTATTTTTGCTCATTTCCAACATATGACAAAGATGTAAAATCACTCTGACCACAGAAGCCAGAAGGGAAACCAAAAGGATATAAATCAATTAACAGAAAGACCGGGTTTCTTTTTTTTCATCTGACCTTTTTTCTTTCCTGCACATACTTTATTTAATATTTTATGGCTGAGAAATACAGGAAGTCTGGCTGCTTTACCAGGGGAAGCAGGAGGTGTTGTAGGGGCACCCCACTGAGAGGAAAGATGGGCCAAGGTGTGGTGGAGTGGTCAGGGCACCTCACAGGAGACCAAAAAGGATTTCACACCAGTTGTGTCCAATTGTTTAGGCTTAGCCTAGAATTTATCTCAGGTTATTCACAACTCCACCTCACTGGCAGGACTATGAACACAGGAAAGTTACAGTCCACCATTGCACAGTATAACATTAAAATCAAGTAAATATTGTAGCATTCACTTGAAAGAAGCTTTTGTAGAAATAATAAAAAGCACTTGTGTTGTCACAGGGTTAACACTCCGAAGATTAATACACTGGCCTCTCCTCCCACCATTCCTCATGGATTAAGGCTCCGGCAGGGCGGTGAAGCTGTCAGTCACCGACATGTCCGGACTCATCATCCACTAATCATCAGAGTTTAGAAGAGTCTCTCACCTCTGACAGGTTAGGATGACTGATACTTCACATCAACAGGCGCCGCTGCCTCAACATGCACATGATTGCACACAAAACCTCTCAGAATCAAAACAGGATGAAATAGCCACATTGCAATCACTTGTTTAGGAGAGAAGTTCCTTTTGGGAAGATGAAAGAGTGCTTTTTGTGGTTTGTGCCTTCACAGGATTCAACATACCATTGACAAAGGCTGGCATTCTCTTTGACATCCCCCTCATTTGGTGCTCTGTGCCACCGGGGCTTTGGAGGGTGGGAGATGAGTGGCATGGCGAGGTACACATTTGCCTGCTGGTGTGACGCAAGGGCAGTGTTTATGCGACATCATAAATATGCATGTTGCTTTGTGCTGTACGGGGGCATTTATGACAGTGGAGTGACAGTATTTGCACTTTCAGAGGTCATTTACCTGTCATCCACTGTGACAGTGAGGATGAACAAGACAGAGGACAACTACACATCACATCATGACAGGGCAGTTTAAAGGCTTGTCCTGGCTGAGAGGACTTTACAAATTTAAGTTAGTGATTTGATGTTTACCCATGAATTGGGATCATCTTAAATTATTATTTTAATGAGGCTGTGTGATAGAAATCAAAAAAGCAGTGCGGTAGATTCAAAAGTTTTAACTGTAACTCAAAAGCAAGACAAAAAATAGAAAACCTCCATCACATTGTCTATATCCTGATTGGGGTTAATGTGCTGGACAATAGTGCAGCACTACACTTCTGTTCCATATTATGCTCCTTTTTTGGGACAGCATGGTGCTACTTTGGGGGATACATGAGCCCTCACCTCAAAATAATATTTCCCAGACCTAAACACCAGCCACAACATGTGGGATCACTTTAATGGAAGAGCTGGAAGAGCAGCAAAGCTGATATCATTGGGCCTTGTGACCTGATGGTTGTCCTATGGAGGTCCTTATGAAGACGCCTTGTGCTGTGATGGTGCACCATCCCAGAATCCGACAAATGAAATGATAGATAAACGGTGGATGCATCAGCTACAATGGAGTTTTTAATTAACATTGGCGTGCTAATTTACAAGAAAATTCTAGTGAATTATATAGATCTGAAAAAATGTCATTTTTAATTTGAGCATTTGTGAAGACATATAAAACTCAAAGACTTGCATGTAAAGGTGCTGGCAGTAATGAACAGGTAATTGCAGAGGCGAAATTGAACAAATGGAGGGAATGATATCATCTCTGAACTAAGTGCAGACAGAGATGGATGAGTGTTTTCCTGGGTCGACACAGGGTCACTCAGAGGAGGTGCTGATCAGCCGGGATGAGCTCTGGATATCTGTGCCCTTGCACTCGCCTCAGACAGATCATGTGATGTGCCGAGCTATGTCCAAATGAACACAGGTGCTCTGATTCGTCCTGCGTGTTCCAGCACAAATCCAGGCATCCAGGGAACTGTGCTACCCCTCCCCGAAGACCATCTGCCCTGGGGGATCTAATGTCAACACCGAGGGGATGTTTGGGAGCTATGATGGAATCTAAAGTACTGAGTCAGACGTTTGGGTGTGTGAGCAAAAGAAGGCAAGGAAAGGACACACTTGACTTGGAGAGGTATACTTTTATATCACTGAAAAGGTATTTCACCCTTTATTTCACTAAGGAAAACAGCTCTCTTCTGAAAAACAGTGCAAGCTAACTGATACTGAAAGCTTCACAGCCATTTTCTCTGAAGGTGTATTTAAGCTGTATCTGAAGCTCCAATGTAATATGTGAAATAATGGGTGAGGGAGCAGAAAACCGGCATGAAGGTTTACCCAGACTACCAATCACATGTGTCAGTAAGTTGAGAAACTGATAAAGAACACCAAAAACCAAACCCTGCTGTGCTGAGACTCACAATTGCTCACTGTTTTCCCTTCTTGGATACAAGTCTCAACAATCCCCTCTCACTGGGTCAAAGTGTTACATGGCACAAGTCCAAACACAGGCCTCCAGTAAATAAGAGAGTGCTTAAGAGTGCTCAGAGCCGTGCTGCAGAGGGACACTGTTTGGATAGGCCCTGTGTCTCATCCACAAGGACCCAAATGTTGAATTAATGAGCTCACATGCTGCACGTTAGATTTATGTATCTCAGTGTGCTGCTCAGTCTTCTGCAGCCCTGTGCTCTCTGTGCATACCACAAGTCTCTCGCCAACCTACAGCCTCTCTCGGATAACTTTGAAGCAAACATGGCACTTAGAACTTGACTCCATGACAAGCGGAAACATTTATATGATGTTTTCTCTTTTTTATATTTACTGAGCTAGGTGGTAGGAAGCGGTAGCCTCAGGCTTTTGCTCAGAGTTTGTCCATTGCGAGTGTGTTAAGACCTAACAGGATTAGTCATGTGTGTGTATGTGCATGTGTTGGAGTATGTAAGAGTAAACTGTTTTTGAAAAAAAAAAAAATCAAGTTGTGACAATGCCTACAGGGAGAAGGGGTATTTACTGTGAAGCAAAATTGGACGGGGTGGAGGTGGGTGCCGAAAAACAATTTCCCCCATTGCCTGTAGCTGAGGCCTATCCGGCGCTGGCATGGGGCCCCAAGCACTGACAGTGGAGATGCACTCCCTTAAATTATCGGCCTGGATAATAAATACAAGTCTATCATCGCTCAGCTGAAAGACTCATTAGGGCTGGAAGGACAGAGGAAAGACGGGGGAGTCAGAGGATGGTGCAAGTTTGTTTGGGTATGAGAGTGTGTTCGGGCAGAAATGGAGAGAGTGTGATCAAAAGCGAGGGGGAGGCAGGAAATGATGCAACGCTGTAACAAGACAAACTGCTGCTGATGCTTATTTTCACTACACTTAACCCTAAAAATGGACTGAGGTCTGAGGCCCTGAAAGGTTGGGGCTGATGCCTCGGAAGTGACCCCACGCTACAAATAGCCCCCCTGCCCCTGTCTAAATGTCATTGTTTGAGTTCCGCATAGAATATAGATAGTTCCTCTGGGGTCAGGATCCCAGGAGATGGATACTTCCCTCGTGTCCATATCTACAGAGGAAAGGAAATATTAAAAAACTCCACTACACATTGAAGTTTCTGCCTACCCCTGTATAAACCGTTATCTGACTGAAATCTCACAAATCCAGGAAACACACTCAGTTCAGAGCATGATCTACTGAACTTATCTCTAGAGTCTATAATTAAACAGACAAAAAAATGAAAAACAAAATGTGGAAAGAAGGAAGACTGGGTAAGAGGGAAAGAGTTAAACAAATAAAGACCGACACTCCAAACACTCTCAGACAGGAAGGTATGGAGCAACTAACAGACATCAAACTGTCAGTGTTAGTCCATATGCAGCATCTCTATAAACTGCTGGATGCAGACGGGCTCAGCATGAGGCCAGGGCCTTCATTCTGCAGAGCGTTCCACTATAGTGAGCCCAGGGGAGTCCCCGGCCAAGAAAAGTACTATCCCAGCCGCAGCTCTGTCTTCGGCAACTAGAATCACAGCCCATCTAACGAAGGAGACAGAGCACTTCCACCACTGTCTCTTGGAGTCATTAACAACCTTCACTCACAGAGATTTATAACCTCATGATAAATGCATGTGTGACTAAGTACAATAAAGACACTTCCAAGGATAACAGTTTATTTTTGTTAACATAGTGGCCGACTGTGCTTTACTCAAAGAAACATCAAGTAAAAACCTTCAAATGAAATACAATTTTTTTTATGTTAAACAATAAAAAGATGCTATGTAATGACAAAAAAAGATTTAAAAAAATTGCTTCCATGCTGATCTTTTTTAAAAATCCATCTACCACGTGTAATGGAAACACATCAAATGCATGGTGTGCAGCACCCGTGTGCAGCTTTAAATAATCTGATAATGACATCAGATACAACAAACCGGCGGTAAACTTACAGTGAGCACAGATACACGCAATTGCACACAAGCACAAGCACACAGCTCTATCTGGCAGAGCCCACAGCAGGTAATCTGAAGCAGTTCCAGGACTTTGTGCTGCTTAGATGGCTCCATGCCTTCAGGGCCTGCTAAACTCTACTCCCTTGGCTAAAGCCCCGGCGAGTAAGAATGAAGGAGAAATCAGAGGCTGAGCTCATCCAGGCCTCCAGCGCAGAGCTAATAGTAAAAGCTAACCCTCACCTGTCCACAAACACCCCCTCTGCCATGTGGGCAGTGTGTGCTGCTCATGCGATGTGTGTTATGGGGAGTTGAGGAGTGTGTGTGTGTGTGTGTGTGTGTGTGTGTGTGTGTGTGTGTGTGTGTGTGTGTGTGTGTGTGTGTGTGTGTGTGTGTGTGTGTGTGTGTGTGTGTGTGTGTGTGTGTGTGTGTGTGTGTGTGTGTGTGTGTGTGTGTGTGTGTGTGTGTGTGCCAGGAAAGTCCTTGCCAAAAGCGCAGCTGCTTTCATTGTGACGCATGGTTCCATTTCATCTGATCTATCTATCCAGAAAATGAACAACCCAACCCCCCTACTTTTTTTCCTGTGGTGTCTTTCTCTGACACAACCCCTCCTTCTCTCCTGCCCCTCTTTCAATTCTGGCTCTTTATCTCATAATTTCTTCCAGTCGTGCTGTCCGAGTCTTCCCTCCAGATTCATACTGTGGGACACAATCTGAAGCCCCAGGTTTCCTCTTGGAATGCCACTAATCCACACATTCCCAGATCTGTCTAAAGTTGATTAGATCCATTTACTTACTGTGGAGTTAGGACAGATATTTCGTTGAAGACACCCTATTGCCTGTTCCTCCTTTGTCCCTCTGCACTATGCTGCCAGTTTATAAACCAGAGTCAAGATAGGTGAAATGCAAGAAAGAGAAGGTGCTGGCTTCCCCAACACTTTTTTCTTAATACAAGCAGATAGTAACTGGTAAATGGACTTTATCAACAGAATATCATACAATTCACCACGAGAGCCACTTCAACTCATTGAAGATAATAAATTGGCTTGCAGATTCAAATACATTCATTCATAAAATGCAAAAGCTGCCATGGAAGATGCTCGCACTCCATTGGGACATACTTGGGGTTCAGCGTCGTGCACAAGGGCCGAGTGAGATGGGTCACTAAACCACCCAACTTGAGACTGAAGGAGAACTTGCTCAATCAACTGAGTAACGGCCTAGTGCAGACTAAATAACCTCTGACATTCACTGCAAACTGTGCAATCTGATGGAATATGAAGACTGCACAGAGGTCTCGTGTAGTGGTTAGTACTCTCGCTTTAATAGTGTTGGTTTCGGGATGGTGGACATTTCCCTGTGTTTACATGTTTTCCCTTTATATTTGTGGATTTCATCCAGGTACTGCAGTTTCTCAGCTTGTTTGTCAGTGTTTCCTGTGTCCGCTACTCTTCGAAAAAAAAAAAAAAAAATGCTTCATATTTTCTGTGAAAGTTGCTTGGTGGTTTAGCAGTTTGGATTGAAGCCTTTTGCTGGTGGGTTTTGGCCCTCAGGCCTTATTTTTGACACCCCTGATCTAAATAATACAAATATGAATGTGAGTGTGTGTATGATTGTCTGTCTCGCTGTATTTGTTTATGCACTATTGACAGGTCCATGTTGTGCCTTTCTTGGATGGAGCAAAAAGCACAAAAGACGCTAATTGTGGGAAAAAAACACATAAAAACTACTTTTGGAACATTCCACTGAGTTGATCAAAAGCTCAGCCATTATTGGCTCTGGAAAGATGAAACAATAACATGATCGAGGTCTGTTATTGTTTTTCGATCAGCTTTGCGAATCAATTAGAAACAGTGCATAAGGGTGAACAACCACAGAACTTGTAACGGTCAGATTGCTTCAACTCCCACAGGGAAACCAAGGGCAATACAGTGTAGCATTAGTGTCTGATAGATCAGACTCCCTGCTTATTGATGAGAGCATGGGAAGAGCAAATGATCAAGGGGAGGAGGCAAAGGCCTGCAGCTCGATAGCTGGAGACCTGAAGGAACTTCTCTACCGTGTAAATGAACTTCTAAAATTTGGGTCGAGCTCAGTGTTTAGTTGCCACTGTTATTTTTGGTCAAGCAGTGTGGCTTCTTCGAAATTCCAAATTGTTAAACATTACTTTTACTTCCCAAACCCAGACTGTCTTTGTATCTGATCATATCGAAATTAAACGCCGCTTTCACTGAATGAGTTCAATCAAACTAAACAGTGTTCATACTTTGTGACTGAAGGCTATCATGCAATCAGATCCAGGCCAGATGAACAAATAAAAGCCTTTAACAGAACACCGTGACTCAATTAGGCCTTTTAACTGAACCACAGCAAACAAATCACTTTGTTGATCAATGTCTTCAATAATTAAATGCTGGGCAATAGCTTTTCTGTTTGGCTGCTGTCAATAGTGCTGAAATTTATTTCTCTCTGCCTGTACAGGAAGTCAATTTTTACAACCTTTCGATTTTTGACTGTGAAAGCAAATAATTTGAATGCAGCAGCGAGGGGGGAATTAAACAGTCTGCTGTGCAGCTGGAGACGATGATGTCTTTACAGGTTTTTGTTTTTTCTGCTGCAACATTAATCAATAGCTGAATTTAGATATGCCCTGCAGTCCTAAACCCCATGCACCACAAAGTCAAGGAATGTTGGTGCACAATGCCCAAGATATGCAGGATATGAATATGATATAACCATCCAGCAGAAGTACTATCCACAGTAGTAATCTAACATGATGAAATACATCCTCTGAAAGCATTTCAGAAAGTTTTCTGCAAGGGTTTGATTGTGTCTCATGCTGTAGTTTCCCTCTGGATAAGACTGTATATCATTATTTTCTCCTAACCTCGGGCTATTTACTACACTTTAGACTGACGAAATAACTTACTTTCAATTGGCAACCCTTGCCCTCTTTGTAAGGTAATTTCCCTTGCTGAGAATGGAGCAACCAGAGGAGGAAGCAAAGGGACAAATTATCCTCAGTGTCTAGACGGGTACACGGGCAACAACAAAGGCTAACCTCTGCAGAGAACAGATCTGAAGAGGAGACAGGCACACAGTCAAATCTCCAGGCTTCAACCCAAGGTTTACAGAAGGGCTGCAAAATATACAGTATTTGTAACTGCACTAAAGCAAATAATCACAACAAGCAGGAATAAATAATAAGCTTGCCAGGCAATGCAAGGAAGAGTGCGTGGGGAACATAAATCACACAAATATCACAATGCAGAGCCTCCTTCAACACGGTTCCCAAGGGACGCGGTCCAGGCAGGCTCAGATCCTGGACTCTCTCACAGCTATGTAAATCATACCTGGTGTATTAGGCCCTCCACTAGACCCCAAACCCCCCCCACTCCAGACACCAGCCACAGCTCTCCTGCTCAACTGTTAATTCAACCCAGAAATCACTGCAGCCGCTGAGCCCCCTGCTCCCATCTAAGTCTCAGAGGAAGCGCTCTAACCCTAGCCACGAAACTCCAGAACTCTAACCTCAGTTCCTCCACTGAGCCCTTAGCTTGAGCCACATTTGTGATGCGGTAGCGGCGGGGTGTTAAAGGTCTAACTTAAAATCTCACCCTGATCAGATTGTAAGTCCAACATCCAGTTTATGTTTCTTTTCAGTGGTAAAAGCCATGTGTGAGGAGGTAATGCCGTCGTATTAACTTTACTCGTGGTACTCAAAAGGAGGAGAACGATCACATGTGTTGGATGGAAAAAAAAAACAAAAAAGCTGGGTTGTTCGTTAAGTGAGGAAAGCAAGAGAAGAGTTAAGAGTTTGCTTCAGAGGCCATATTTGATCCCTCCAGACACTTCATTGGGAGCCCAGCAGGAGGAAAAAAAGAGCTGTTGATGGAATGCAGCCATTTGTTTGACCCTGTGGCCGTCTCGGGGAGGAAGGCCGGAGACAGGTAGATATATGGCCAGTTTGTTATTGTGAATTCCAGATCCTGTGATTATCTCTGACTCTCAACCTTCTGGAGTTTTTTAATCTGGGGATTCCTGAGACAGTTCACTCGCAGTCGCTGACGTCGCTCTGTACTCACCTTTCACTGACCCCCCCCCCCCCCCCCCCCCCCCCCCGACTACACACACACACACACACACACACACACACACACACACACACACACACACACACACACACACACACACACACACACACACACACACACTCGAGCAAGTTGCACAAACCCACAAGCTGCAGGATTCCCTGTTTAGGAACAAAAAAAAAAAGAGAGAAGAAGGAGGGGGGGGGGATACCGTACCTTACAGATTCCAGGGCCAGGGTCAGGTTTCGTTTTAATGTCCGTTTGCATGTGGACGGGGGGCTGTGGGAGTCGGCGGCTGGGGAAAAACTAGTGTTTAGTGTTCAAGGGTGTGGGGTTAGCGGGAGTTCCCTGTAGCAGCCGTCTATTCTGCACATAGAGACTTGCTGATGTCACACACTGCTACTTGCAAGCTGGATGACAAGAAGCAGCCACTTCAATCGCTCCTCTCACTGCTGATGGAGAACTGCAAAATACCGTTAGCTGTAAAAGACAGTGATAGACAAGACAAACATGAGACCTTTGATAGCAGGGACTTCTAGACAAAAGGAATCAAGTTTCTGCACCTCTCTCCAAATGAGAGGTGGCTGATTGAAACCAGATAAGGTTCAAATGGAACTGTTAGGCCCAGTAATGAGATTCCCCAAGTGTATGTTTGGATTAGGTGATTACAGACCTCGCCTTCCTCCTCGCAGTCACTCAGACATGCACGCTGACGCACACTGTATGGGCAGACTTCTCACGTGCACACATCAGACGCGCACGCCAACAGTCGAGCGATCACAAGGGTAAGAGTTCAGGAAAATGTTGAAATACAACTCTTGTCTTCCTGACTCTGTACTTTTATACGGAGGTGTAGCAGAACAAAAGGAAAATGGGTTATGAAAATAGACACAGCTGGCAAAGCCTAAATCAATGGACCAGCTGGGGTTTTTTTTCAAAGTAATGATCCTCGCGGCTTCTCACAAAAGTGACAGGGTCTGCAGAGTGGCCAATAAAAGTACTGCTGCGATTAAAAGACAAGCAGAATTCAGCAACATAACATGGCACCTGCTTACGTAGAAGTTACCGTAAGGCTCAGACACAACTTTAAGGTTAAAATAATACTATTTACCCCAATTTTTGATCACCCATTGAAATATTGCATTGAACTTATTTTCTTGAATCAAATCTTTCATGTCGCAAATATATGTAATTCATTCATTCCACCATGTGCCTGTGGTAGTAGAGCACACTGCAAAGTATATTGACATACATTGGAAGTTTGTAGGCTTAACTACTCAGAGAAAAAAAAAACATGGCGTGCATAATTAGGTGATGTTTCCATTTTTTAACTGCTGGGACAACACTGTCAGACAGGCTTGCAGCAGCTCACTTCAATAACGGTGTGTGTGTGTGCATTGTTCTTTTGAAAAGTTTGTCACACTGACAGCGTCACCGGGGTTTTTGACATCGCCTGTCATGCTGAAGATCTCTGCTGCCTCTGTTGCTGTCACTCCTTATCAGCACTCATTTCTTAAGTTTATGCTTGCAAATATTCAAAAACCATATTACCATACCTACTGCTGCCAGGGGGGCAGAAATGAAAGGAGGCAATAATCTCTCTCTTTCTTTATCTGCGAGCTATCCTTCAGCAAAGTATTCTGAGCTAAGAATTTTCAGCAGGCTTATATGAGTGAGAAGGATATTAATGTTTTGATTGTCATCTTTTTTTTTTTTCTAAAACGATCCAGCTTGTGTTCTCAATGGCACACACTCTAAAGTTATTCTTTTAATACTCCTCTAAATTATTCTATTTTACCTCAGGTTAAATGGCAATGTCACAAAAGAGCGTATATAAAATTATTAAATACAGCACACAATAGTTTGGGGAGTGTGGGGGTGGCTTACATGCACATTTAATTGCATTACAAGACAAACACTTAGCACCATAATGCAAAATCACAGCAGTACAATTTCACAGTGCTTCCGCACAAAAACATGCTGCCTGGCATGCATTTTGGCATATCCATCACAATGCTCCTATCTGCAAGGTGCAGGGTAACCTGATTTAAGGGCAACTTATTGGATTTGTGGGAGGGACTGAGAGGGGTGGAAGGGAGAAAAGAAAAACAAAAGGGAAGGATTAATCACGATGCAGTGGCATGACAGTGCCTACAAAGGCGGCCATGAAACAGTTGCTTGACGAGAGAATGATTGCAGGATCTGCAAGTAACCGGCTGCCACTGGCGATGTTCTTCCTCCAACTCAACTTGTCAGGTGTAATCATTTTGTTAAGCTTAATGTTTTATGCAAATGCACTTGGGGAGAGTTTTGTCAGGGGGGTGGTTGTTTTCTCTCTCTCTTTCTCTCCCTCCCTCTCCCCCCCCCCCCCTCTGTTGTGTGATGTTCGTGTGGGTATGCATTGTGGTTAAAAGTGTGTGTGATCTTGTGTGTTTGTGAGGATGGGGAGTGGGGTGGAGGTGGTCCGCATTTGGCAGTGTGCACGTGTGTGTGTGTGTGTGTGTGCGAGCGAGTGTGTGTGGTATTGTTTTTTAAGCACTCTGAAAATATTTGCATTCCTCTGAACCCTGCCTGTGTTGCCCTGATTATTTCCTGTACGCATCAGGGTTTTCTCTCATGGAGATCACACAGCTCAAGTCACATCACAGGCTGCCTGAAGAGGAGGGAGCCAGTGCTCGCTCGAGCCTGCCTCATCCAGTCTGCACTCCTTCAATCGGGAGGATGGGATAGAAGAATCAATGAGGAGCAGAGAGGAGAGATAGATTCTAGCATTTCCTTGATTACAGATTTTCCTCAAACTACCAATACAAAGTTCAATATATTGGCATGGTCTCATTATGATACATAGAGGCACGTGAGACATTTTGGACTTTGGCTGGACCCAAATAAAAACTCTCAAGGTGACCAAGAATACTCAACCAACAATTGCCTCATTTGTCCTTTCAATGACTATCAATATCAGTCAATTTTCCAATTCTGTCACTAGTGATATATGAAAGTTGTGTTTTCTTTCTCCAGTGCCACATATGATAAAATGTAGTGCATTATTCCTGTGTGTAACAGATTAAATATCTGCTAGTGGGGAAAAAAAAAAGGAAAGCTGCAGCCTTACAACATCCAGCCACAGTCTTTCAAATAAAAAAAATGTTTCATCCATAAATATCCAAGGTAATCATCTCTAAAAGCCAGCAGAGGGAAAAGAAATGCATTGGCATGGACCAAACCTAACATGGCCCTCAGGTCCTCTTTATGAACTCGCGCCTTTTTGTACTTTTATTGAGCTATATCATTTTTTATGGTTCATCATCATCATCAGAGGATCTCATGTGAGAATCAAAGTCTAATGTCAGTGTTGAAGCAGGAAAAAAAAAAGTCAGAGTGAATGCAGTCTTAGCCCCAGGTTTCATTTTCAATCGTCCTTTTTTCCCCCCCAACACGTGCCTTAATTCCCTGCCAGATGTAATAAAACGGATGTAGCCTGTGGAAAGCGAGGTGGCTGTCTTATCTACAAGATGATATTCACTGCCGAGCTTTTTTTTATCACCTTTAAAACCTGTTCATTCTTTTACACAGCTGCCTGAATCGTATGCAGCAGGTTCACTCTCCTATTTCACTCATTCAAAGACTGAGGAGACAGATTGAAATTTATCTCCACATTAAAACACTTCACGGCTTTGGATGAAATTTGACAAATTGCTCATTATAATTCCCCAAAGAGTATATGCCCCTAAGCTTTCACAGAACAAGTTTAGGTTACATCTGTTTCATCATTGTCTCGACCTGAAATAGTTTTGAATGAGAAGTTGAATGCTGATGATTTGTGACTTTGAAAATTACTTTTGTGTCCAAAAAGAAAAAGAGAAAAAAAAAGGTGTGCGACTCATAACTTCTTGATCTGTACAGCATCTCTGATGTGCATACAAATCGCACTGAAAATATTTGCGGCTCTTGTTTAAATTGACGTGACCTACAAAGAGGGTGAAACAGAGCTGACAGGGGAGAGGGAAGGGAGAACCCATAGTACAAACTATTTAAAAAAAAATAATTAGTGGTTGTTTTATTTTTTATTGACTTATTTATTTCTATATACTTATTTTTTATTTTGAACATAAACTTAGTCATAAATACACACATACATTGAGTTGACTTACCATGCCACAATGTTTAAACCGGTCACATTGTTTGTTGCAAGATTGGGGACTAATTCAGAAATGATCCCATTCCGCAGTAATGTGCAGATTAACAGCTACTGTAAGAGTACTGCAGGTGGGCGCAGCTCTGTTTCTCAGTTTAAAGCTAATGTGAAGGTTTTTGAGGGAGGAAAAGAAAACCAGAAATCACAGATGGTCTGCACGTGGCCTGTGTGTTCATTTGTCTTGTCGGCATGGTTCTGCGAGATGGCTTTTCAGAGAGTGGACTCTAGGGAAACCATCAAGCAAGAGGAAATGAGACTCAGGGCTGGACATATTGGATGTCCTCTTATTCGCTGTGCTCCTTGTACAACTTCTGATTCTTTTTTCCCCCTTAATTTTACATAATAAATATGTTTATGGACAGAAGAGAGAGAAGTGTATTATCTATTATGCCAAAAGATGAAGAAGATGAAATAGAAGAAGGAGAAATATGTTCATGGAGCTTGAAAAGCAGTAATGCAAATGTGAAAGACGTTGCATGAAGACCAAATGATACAATGTAAAATAGAGTAAATCATCAATGTCATGTGACTGACTGTCACCTGAATAACTGTCAATTAAGGGTGAAGACACAGAATGAGGTTCAATGGAAAATTAGTCGGTTTTTTTTCCTTTTCATATCAAATACAGGAATCTGAATGTAGAGGGTTTTTTTTAATATAATAAACACATGTAGAAAAAACATTATTGGGAAAAAAAAATCTGTATAAAAAGACATGTTATTGCAAAGGCAGGCAAAAGTTTCTACTATTCTAAGAAATAGCTTGAAATTTGGACAGGAAACAGCCTCAGGCTCAAAGCGTTATTTTTTTTCCTGGACATGCACATGCACTCATGCAAACTCAAAATCAACACATGCACAGCTAAACACAACCAACACAGGCACAAGTGCATGCAAACATTCCCTCTGTCCTTGCTCTGCCACACTGCAGCACTGGGCTTTAATATTCATTCCTTTTGCGAGGTGATTCTGATGTCCCTCCACCCATAAGTAAGCAATGAATAAACTGTAGTTTCCAATAAACATTAGATAGTGCGGGAAGTGGATCTGAAATATGATAATGAGGGTGCGTACATGCTTGCATGTGTGCAACTGAGCCCCAGTTTGACTAGCAGGCCTGACCATAAAGGGCAAGCAATGTTGCAAATGACAACAAAGGACTTCAATACTTCCACACAGGCAACAATAAAGTGGCATCCATGGGTGCAATTACAGAATTACTAGAGTGTTGTAGTGGCTTTTTCTCATTAGAATATTACCTCTGGCTCCCAAAAGCAAGTTGAACCCCATTAAGATGACCTTCACTGGTACAGTGCTCATTAAAGAATGCTGAAATGCTCTTTTTCATCTGTGGCCGTAATGAGGGGACCAGTGTACATATCAATATTGAATTTTATCAAGAAGGACCCAGGCAGCAATTATAAGGACCCTTTTGAAAAGTTCACTTCTATTACGCCCCTCTACCACTAGTAATGACATTGTGGCCATAATCGCTCCCCCATGTAGTTAATATCAAATATGAAACCAGATATCAATGGCCCCAGAGACTGTGTGTGTGTGTGTGTGTGTGTGTGTGTGTGTGTGTGTGTGTGTGTGTGTGTGTGTGTGTGTGTGTGTGTGTGTGTGTGTGTGTGTGTGCCTGCATGTAAGCACTATCACAGAGTAAGCAGGCGCGTCCTTCATTGCATTGTGTCTCTAATCTTTTGATATTACAAGCCATTCATCATTTCATCCTGACACCTTCATAAAATAAAACATACAGTAATTAATTTTGTTAGATGCAGTGAGAGAAGGAAGAGAAAAAGTGGGGGCAGAAGAGGAAAGGATGATGAGAAGATGAGGATAGGTTATGGAGACATAGTTTGTGAGACGAAAATTAAGATTCCATTTGTGATATTTTATTTGTCACATCTAGTACAGAAGGCATTTTTAAATGTCAAATTAAAAGACGAGCAATAAAGCTGGTGGAGTTTAACACGAATATAATCTTCTGTTTCACATAGGATTCCCAAAAACAGGAGATATCTCACTCACCAGTAGTAATGCATAATGTCATATGACTCCCAGATACAAGTACTGATAAATGACATTTCAGAATGGAGACAATACACTATAATAGCCACTAAATTACTGCATACCATGTACATATAGGGGAGCGATTCAAGGAGAGCCCAGTAGCAATATAAATGTGTGTGTGTGTGTGCGTGTGTGTGTGTGTGTGTGTGGGGGGGGGGGGGGGTGTTTCCCAACATGATTGTTTTGTTTTTTTAATTCAATTGAAAATATCCTGATATAAGGAAGTAGAACTACTATGTATTTTAGCATAATACACAGTGTACATTTATCTACCTGTGCTGCTTCTCTCATTTATATAAAATTTTAATTGCTTAGTTAACTGAATGTCTTTTTTTCCTATATTTTCATAACTTTTTTAAATTTCCATTATGATAGTAACTGTAAATTATTGTCAGTATTAGGGGATCTAATAGATAAAATCTATCTATCTGTCTATCTATCTATCTATCTATCTATCTTAAATTAGTTTATTGTAAGTGTAATAAAGCAAAATCAAAATGCGAATAAAGCTTACATTATTACAGTTGGACACCATAAAGTCTTATGAGATTCATTATGATTCCTATGAGTCTCATAATGTGGAAAACATTTGATCGTGTGTGTGTGTGTGTGTGTGTGTGTGTGTGTGTGTGTGTGTGTGTGTGTGTGTGTGTGTGTGTGTGTGGTGTGTGTTTCTTTGTCATGATTGCTTTATCGTGATAACTATTCAACATGGCATATATCTGAATATTTAAATGAAATGCCACAAATACTCAGCAATCCTTTACAGTTTGATCATTGACACACAAGTGTGCATTTCACTGTAAATATAGGAAACCACTGGCAACAAAATACACAGCAGGCATACAGTATACAGCAGATTTTTATTTTTTTTTCCCAGAGATCATTACTCCATTGCAACTTGAAACCTGTCAGTTTGCGGGCTACACATCAGCCTGTTTCACACACCACTATGCTCTGAAGCCTCTAAAGCTGCTGCAGACAGCGGAGATGGATGCTTGCACGGTGGAAAGTATGAAATTAAAAGGAAGAGTCTGATAAATTGACAGCAGGCACCTCAGGATAGAGAAGCAGGAGATAGAATGATCAACCTGACTTGAGGGTGGAGCAGTGGTGCCGCTGAGTAGAGCCTGATGGATATATAGCTGGGTAAGATGTTTGGCTATAAAAATGTTGCTGTGGTGTGTGTTCTTTGTTTCATTTGGGATTTGCATGTTTACACTGTATGCACTTTTTTTTCTTTGCGGGGAGGTATTATTCAAAAATCAATAAAACTGACATGTGAATCACCTTGGTACCTGGTACAGTTTATATATTTTTTGTTACTGGAGAGATATTAATTAATGAAAGGTACATTGATACATGATTCTATGAGTACTTCAATGCCGACACTTTTTTATCGTGCTTTAATTCAATGATAATTGTAAGATCTTCTCAGTTTCATGTGGAGAAAATAGAAAGATGATTTTTAATACATGGCCAATGAAATCTGTTTGTTTCCATCAGAATATTTGAAATACCGCCACAGGCTTAAATATGTGAAATGTACTATAGTTTCTTTAATGACCCCTAAAATCTAAAAGTCCAAAAATCATATTTTAAATTGTATAAACCATCCAAGACTATATTCCACAGAGGCAAATCTTTTTATAAAAAAAACAAAAAGTGCTTTCCACAAAAATCCCACAGAGGTCAAACCCCCCCCCTCCCCAACCCACACACACACACACACACACACACACACACACACACACACACACCCAAGAGAGATACAAGACTGCAATTTATAGCAGAAAATAAAAACAGTATTAAGAGTATAAAAGTAGAAAATGTACTTTGTTGGGTTTTTTTTTTTCTTCTTCAACTATCAGTGCATTTCCTACTTCAAATATAACCAAAGCTATAATTCTAATAATTTTAACTAACAACTGTGAACACCTGAGGTTTAAGCTTCACTGCCAGCATGTGTGGTAAAAAAAAAAAGAAGGTTCAGCAACCAAGACATTACTGTAGCTAATTTCCTTAGACCTCCGCTTCTCAGCAGCAAATGTTGAGGATGTACTGCCCTTTCGAACTGGCTTTATATGTCCCTCTTGTCTTCCCTTCCTCTCCTAACAGTGGTAAAGCCCTCGCCCCCCCACCCCCACCCCCCTCGCCCTGTGCTGCCCGGCTGCTCACCCCAGCACAGGTGTTTCCCATTGCCAGTCACAGTCTCTCGCCCCAACACCAACATTGTTTTAAGGCAGCGAACTCTGGGCTCCTTCCAGAAGAGGCTGACAAGCCATCAGGCCCATGTTTATCTGCACGCATAAAACTGCATGCATCACAGTGTCTACTCGCTCAGCCTCTGGGGACAACACATGGTTTCGACATTAGTTCATCTCTCTGAATGAAGTACAAGAGAATCCGCGAGGCCTTCAGCCATTGTGGAATAAAGCTGAGATGTGTGAGAGAGGATGAAAAAAGAAACAGATTTAAGTGTTGGCATCATGACTGTATACAGTAGATGTTACACAAATAGTATATGGAACAGGGTGATCAGGCTGTTACCATACCTGTGTTAATGGGAGCGGCATGCATGCAGTCATCTTGATAATTTAATTTGAGTGTACCCTGAGGTGGAGCAATCTTTATTTCATCAGCTCAAAGCAGTTTATTCATTGAAATGTCGTCTTGTCCATCAGAATGAACCTGTTCCTTTTGAGATAAGCCGGTGGAGTTCATCATAATTGCAAATGTTTGCCCATAATGTAAAGACCTTGTGGGGTCTGGTATTCTTTTCGATGGAAAAGGTTGCCATGCATGCAAATCAGAAGGAGTGACAGTAATTCCCACCTAGAATTTTGATTGGTGGAAATTTGTACAAAAGTGTCAAAGTTTGCTCCTATCTGCAGGGCTTTATAATTTCTTTCAAATCTGTGTTCATTAAAAAAAAAAAAACTTTTTTGTGTAATTAGTTCAAAGTAATAAAAATTTTACCGGACTTCAGTTACTTAGACGTCAAACATGATCCGATCCAGGCACTATCTTTCTTTTCGGTTTCAGACTTTCAGGTCTCCCACACATTTACAGTATGCACATTAACGGAGGATCACACGTGTATGCACACACTCGGCTACCTCCCTCCCACACACATCTCATGGCATAGCGGCTGAGAAGGGGCAAACTGACAGAGATTGCTGGGTAATTCAAGCCAACATGATTGACTTTATGATCACTTTAAAGTCTCAACTGGTCTTTATGCCTTCAAGAAATGCCAAAAGTTTCCAGTGCGATAGTGGCAGGGAATCAGGCATGAAGGGAACAAGAGGTAGAGAAACCCTACTACTGCTTTCACTCCAGAGCCCACCTCCCTCACTCCTTCTCCCTTCACTCTTTCCCCCCTTGGCACTTTTAATGGCATAAAATTATGGGCCTGCAAGAGCGACAACAACTGTCTCGGTTTAAAGCATAATACGTTGACAGGAGTGACATGGCCATTTTCTCCTCCTCCATTAGCGTTGAGACGTGGCCACCTCCCTTTGCTCTTAAAGAACCAACCACAGTGGCAGGCTATAGTTGTCAGACGTCACTTCCTCTGTCATTACCCGCTGACACACTGACTGCTGCTGCTTTCATAGTAACAAAAAGAAGAGAAAAAAAAAACAGTCTAAAAGTCTAAAAGTATTTCAAGAGTGGTCGCTCCTCATTGTTACATTAATGCACACTAATCACTAGGTGGACAGGAGTGCTTGGAAAAAATCCGTCTGGAAATACTTGGTGTGCAGGAAGAGCATTTTTATGTTCAACACAAAGACAAACTAGGTCAGCCTTTAGATGCTCTGTTGTAGAATAGGTGACTTCATTACTCGCGTATTTTTGGGGATGTGCATTTTTTTCTACAAGGATCCGATAGGTGTGAAGTCTACAAAAATTCAGCGACTAAAATTGCTATATCTGATCCTCCGGAGATTGCTTCTACAAAAGCCCAGAGACAGTAGTTCAATGCAAAGATGACAGACTTTCTTTCACATGTACACGAGTACAGAATTACAATTACCTCCTCCTATGGCTGCAGGATGCGAGGCCCAGTCCAAATCTTGTCCCGACTCTGATGCGGTCATGATCCGGAGTATGAAATCCTTCCAACAGCACAAGGATCTCAGCTTCTGAAACTGTAGCTCTTTTAACTAAACATGGCAACCACACTTTGCCTCAGAAGTCTAAAAAGAGAGAAAGAGAAAAGGAGAGGATGAAGAATCTGTAATTGAAATAAACAGGAAAGGGATTATCACTCATAAGCTGGTGGAGAATTTCAGATGAAAATATGAGGTTTGCTGGGACCATAAATAAACAACATTTCTCCAAAGAGAAGAGAACAATCTTTTTCTTCCCCCCCCCCCCCCCCCCCTGATGTTAGCGCGTCCCATTTCAATAGGTCTGTTTTTGTTCTTCTGGCCACATGGTGGTATAGTGGTTAGCACTCTCGCCTCGAAGCGAGAACTTCCCCGCTCTGAGTACAGATTTGGGGCTTTTCTGTGTGGGATTTTCATGTTCTCCCTGTGCATGTCTGCATTTTCTTTTGAGGTTAACTGGTGCAGGTGTAAATGCGATTGTATGTTAACCTGGCTGTGTTTGTGCTGTGGTGGGCCGGTGGACCTGGAAGTGTACCCAGCCCTCACCCACTGCCAGCTGGAGCCGACTCCTCACTGCAATCCCGAGATGGATAAATCAGTCCTAAAGTATCCGAGGCACTAATGTCCTGTGGAGATTTGTTACTCGTCTAAATTGACTCAATAGCGGCACTCAAAACAGTTGTCATGTTACCAATAGTGTTACATCCAGTGGTGAAGTTAAATGGAACCTTAAACTAGAACTGTAATTTACACACATACATGAGCACATCGAAAGTATTCAGACATGCAAACAAAGCGCACGCACACACGCACGAACGCACACACACAAACATCTTCCCGATCTTCGCTCATATCATCTTCCTGTGGGGTTTTAGGTGGTTATCATCACATACATATCATTGCATAGAAAATAGGACTGAGTAGGCCAAGAAGCCTCCACTGACTTGTCTATATGTCGCCTCATTAGGGACATTGATGGATGGGCTATTGCCACCACTGGGCTCGCCCATGAAAAGCTCTGGGTATTATTAGTGTTTGTGTCTTTCATAAACTGACACTTAATTACAGGTGCAGAATCATACCGCATACATTAACGAGTTCCGGCCCATTGGGTTTAATGCAGCCTGGATATTTAAGTGAAAGGAGAAGTGGAATGTGACCTCAAATTGGTCAACGCTTGATGATTTTATAATGTTGTGACATATCAAGGGGCATAAATAATGAGCTTGGAGAATTTAGAAAAACCTATATATCACATTATGCATTAGGATTTATTACTTTTGAAGCAACCGTAATTAATCTAAAAGTATTGTTAATTGGCAAATAAGTAGAATTACACTTGTTGAATACTAACAACAGGGCATTTGCATGACGTGGTTTTTACGTTTTCGATGTGTTCTCGTTTGTTATTTTAAAATAGCAGTAAGGTGATAGAATCTCTTGTTTCATATCAAAACACAGCATTAAAACAACTGTACATATGCAACGAGAACCGCTTCTGAAAAACACAACCAATACAAAGAAAAATTATTTGGAACACTTGAATTTCAAAATCAAGAAACATAAGAATTATTAATTCAACAGTAAACCTGTATGCCAGAAAAAGCTCGCTTCTCTTCGACCTCACACAACTGTAGTTGTGTATCAGATTTACAGCTGATAGTTTACTTTTATACCAGAGGAGGTCATATGATATGATATTTTCTGTTTCCCAAAATGGCTTCAGCCAAGAGCCCAGACATATAAAACACACTCCTGACAGCGATACATTTCACGTGATGACACTACTCTGAAACAATCTCGATATTGCCTTTCCCCGTCATAAACAAAACCTGACCACAGCTCTGTTCACTGGTGTGTGTGTGTTAGAGTGTGTGTCCGTGTGTGTGTGTGTGTGTTGCTGTCGATTTGTCTATCCAGCATGTGTGCAGAGGGGGAAGAAAGGAGGAAGAATGGCAGAGGGACACGGAGACGAAAACTCTTATTCTCGGAGGCAGACAGAGTAAGTGGACGGGTTCACTCTGGGGAGCGCGGGAGGAACTGTTGTAAAATGCCCAACTCCATGGTAACTGAAGGAGAGGCGGCTCTGCTGAGAAGAGAAACAAAGCGAGGTAAAGGTTGGGAGACAGGAAGAAGCAGAGCAAGGCTAAGAAAGAATAGAAGAGGGAAGACGGCAGGAGGATGGAGCAGACATGGGAGAACTCTGGCAGGTGCTTCATCATCTGCTGAGGCATTGTCAGGCCGCCCGTAAACAGTCATTGGGCTTCTCGAGGGAGCAACCTTCTCCATAACTAGCACAGGTATAAATCTGCTTCTTAGCCACTAAATTAGACACATTCTTGAGAGAGTTTCACTCTGCAAGTGCTGCACAAACCTGAGGGGAGAGAGGAAGACAGAAAATTAAGCTAATCCACCGAGAGCAGTAAACGAGGTGCATGCATAAGGTATAGCCTGTGTGAATCTAACCAGATGGCCACTTTGATCCATATGTAAAATTGTTAATGTTTTCTCAAGCGAAGCCGTTATGAATAGTTTCTTTACGTTGAGCAAGAATTAATCCCCCCCCCCCATCTCAAAGAGCTGTCACTGCATGGTGTGTAAGTATCTGCTGTGGCTCAAAGCTGAGCGCCAAGTCCAGGGTCTGCTCTCTGTCACCTCGTCACTGTGTTTATTCTTCATTATAACTCCCAAAACAGTAACACACCTAAGATTTTTCTAATAGAACTTTTTTTTTTTTTAACCCAGAATGTGGTGACACTATGGAACAACACAAGTCCTGGATGTCATTTTAACACTTGCAGGAGGAGGCAATTAGAGGAAACCAGTGCACGAAATATACCAAATAGGGAAATTCAGAGCACTGACCATATAAAGGTTTACTTTGTGTATAATGCGATTTTTTTTCAAAGGAAGATATCCACTAAATGACCTTAATAAATAGGCCTAAATACAGTAATTTTAAGATGCATATTTTTACATAGCGTTTAATGCATGTGTCAACTAAATAAAACACCCAGATATCATTTACATTGTGTATATTTACACACCAGATCTGCTCCCCTGAATGCAATCTGCTGCTTTGAGCAACTTCTCTAAAGTCGCAGGTCAAGTTTGCAAATGAAAAGCCTGGCAAACAAGAAACTGAAGTGCACGGCTGTGTGTTGTAACAGGATGCTAATCTCCAAAACACTCCATCTGTATTTGCTAAAACATCGCCTCGCTTGCATGAATAGCACTTCACAGGGTCAGGTTTTCAAAAGGTAATCAGTGGGTCAAAAGATGGAGAAAAAAAAGGAGGTAATGGTTCCAGCATTTCAACATCAAACTATAATTACAAAAGACACAATTTGTTTGATATGCTTTGTGAAAAAAAAAAAAACGTTTTATTATAATCATAATTCTCTTTATGAATCAAATAATTTTTTTTAATAGTTGACAACTTCCTTTATAATTGATTAACCTAACTTCTGAAAGTCATGCACACAAAAAATGAACTAGTTCGTACTTGTAGTCCCGGCCAAAGCATTGTCAGTCCTTCGAACTATTTTACTGGTTCCCCCTTTCACAGAGTTTCTCTAAAAAATCCCCACAGGACTTTTTAACATTGTAATAAAAGGATTTTACAGAGTGTGAGTGTGAATTTTGGGGCATGATACCATGGAAAAATGGACGAAGAGCTGAGCGTATGGTTGGGGAGGGATAAAGTCAAGGTGTTGAGCCTATTCTACTCATAAATCACGAATATGTTATACTGTGCGTTAAGCTGAATCACATTGAATAATAAGGAATTATATGAGGAGAATGGACATTCACAAGCATCACTTTGTAATCACAAAGTTTTATCAATTTAAAACTTTACAAATAACTCAGATGAATGTCTACCAAATTGTAAAGTAAGCAAAGTCACATTAAAAGTCCAAAATCAAATTGATATAATTACTAATCACACAAATAATAGTGCATCCTAAATCAACCAAGACATAATCAACCTCTGATACAATAAGCCTGGTGCTGACAGAAATAATCCACTGGCCACCTTCTCAATGAATAATTGATGCACATCTTAACAGACTAATGAATGAATGTGGTTTGGGTTTGAGTGATAGCCCTCTCATTGGAAAGCTATCCCAGGAGGGAAGGGGCACTGGAGACGGAGGTGCCATCCCTTATAACCTGTATAATTGGTCATTTGACATGAGTGACTTGTGTGTGTGTGTGTGTGTGTGTGTGTGTGTGTGTGTGTGTGTGTGTGTGTGTGTGTGTGTGTGTGTGTGTGTGTGTGTGTGTGTGTGTGTGTGTGTGTGTGTGTGTGTGTGTGTGTGTGTGTGTGTGTGTGTGTCTGACCCTTTTACCCTATTGTTTATTGGCACTGTTTCGGGTTATCACACCAATTAGAGCAAGAACAACAGTGATCAGGAAAAAGAAAACCAAAAGTGTAAAGATGTTACCTGTGGGAAAGGTGCTCAGTCATGTTAACATGAAGAAAGAATCACTTCGGCGTCACTAAAAATACAATTTAACAGAATACGTGATCAATAAGTAAAACCTGAACAGAGTGAAATAAGAATTTGTGAGCCTTGAATAAACAGTGTGGAGTTGTGACAGAGCTCCGAGGCTGTTCCCTGTGTGCACTTGTGTCGAGCTTGTCCAAACAATCATACTTACATTTTAGCACTATTATACACACACCCAATTTCCACAGGTCTGATAACATTCTTGCCGCAGTTTCGGTGTGCTACTCTGACTAAACAATCCCTTATTGACACGGGCTCCGGCCTCACAATGGCCACAAAACATCAGGGTTCCTGTTTTTGTTGACACTGTTTGAGCCCTCCATTGAAAGCAAAGTCACTGTGGACACAGCGATGCATAATTGGAGCCCTCTGTCATACAATACAACAAATCAAGCCTTTAAATGTTTGAGCATGATAAGGCAGTGAGGAGGTGCACAGAGGGGGGGGGAGTAGGACAAAGACAAGAGGAAGTCAGGTGAATGGAAGTGTGGAAAGTTGATGGAAAAGGATAGTTGGGAGGTTATGGAGTGAAGCACCACTAGGGGACAGTAGTAAGTCATGGACAGCAGGAAGAGTGTGCGTGTATATGGTTGTGTATGCATGTTAGTGTGTGTGTGCGGCAAACACTGAACAAAAGACTTTCTTTGTTGCACTCTCAGATAATAAAAGAATTTAGAAATAGCTACTTGACTGCTTTAGAAAAGATCTTGACAATGCGTTGGCCCATAATGCACAGGAACAGCTCCAGATTTACATAATCATATGTAATGTAAACCACTACCAGGCTCCACAGCCAACAAACAAACTGACTGGGGAGAGGGTGACAGCAGGAGAGGGATCCGCTTTCCCCTATGGACTTTATATACTTACTGAAAGTACATTTTGTTTCATCTTCTCACAACAATTGGACAGCGTTTGCAAATTTTGCAGAGTTGTGTGCCGGTGACAACAGAAAATAAGACTCTCAGTCCCACACCTAAATACACTCATAGCACAGAGAGAGATTCACCGATTTTCAGCAGCATTTCTTATTTAGTTAAAATGATTTATTGGTTTAATTATTGCAGTTTGCAAAAGAAAGAAGGACACAGTATAATGCTGATTCCACTAAGACAACAGTTAAAATGGCCCCAAAAAAAGGTATTTCGTTTGGAAAACGTGTGCATTAATGGCACACAAATACAAACACTCAGGCCCTGTTTCTCTGACCACAGATCAGATGGCCAGAGGATTTGTTACTTGAGCCATAATCTGTTCTCCATGTAAGTTTAAAAGGGTAATTTGTTTAGTAACTGCTTTAAAGTAAAGAAGTTAACACCTCTACGTACCTCTGACGTTAGATATAATCGTCAGAAGGCAGCCAATGTTTCTTTTTTTGCTATAGTAACCAAAGACGCATATTCAAAACATGCCTCCTCCTCCTCCTCCTCCTTTTCCTTCTTCAGCAATTAAAAGCAGAACAATAACAATATTCACCAATGACAGTAGCGTCTGTACAGTAGTTATGCCCTTCGTTAGTTTCACAATGTTCCTCATGAATTAGTTAAGTCTGTTAATTGCACATTTATTGCACTCAAGGCCACAGAGAGATACACTAAATGGCTGTGGAATAAAATACCACTTGGAGATGTATACGAATCATGAAAAATGTATTAAGCTTTTCGATTAGGCTTTAAGATTGTGCTACAAAAATAAGTCATAAGTGTTTTTTGTTTTTTTTAAGAATTATGAGATTAAGATTCACAATGACAAATTTTTACCTAAATTACCAACAATTTTTCGAGAATGCGAGCATGAACAATTCATGCACGATTAAAGGAATTAAAATGTGGCGACTTTATTCAGCGAAAAAAATAAAACAGGCCTAATTATTCTGCTGCCTGGATTTCTACTATAACGATCGTATTTATGCACGGAAATATCAAAATCATCTGGCAACATAATCTCTTTGTGTTTACACTTTATCATCACTTTTTCTGATCTCTGGCGTGTTTCATTATGGAGTGATGTTTGAGTGACACCGCGCCGACTGTCACAGCCATGTGCTGAGGTTCCCTCTCATTTCCAGCAGCAGCAACAATAATAATGACTATTCTAGTGCTAGACCCACTGTTTGTGTTATTGTTGTGGGGTGTCAGACGCAGGGCCCTGACGTTTGCTATGCTATCAGCAGGAGTGTACACATACAAACACATTTGCCTGAGTTATTGACCTTTATCTCCCCACTTTCTTGACAGCCTTCTCCAGTTATTGACAATACAAACACACGGGACGACACATAACCTTTCATTTACAGAGCACTTTCTCTCTCTTTTTGTCTCTCTCTGTCTCCCTCGTTCGCTCTTTCCCTCACTCTGCGTCTCCCTGCTCTTGCAATTTGTTTAAATAAAATGGGGCAGACAATGGTACTGCTCATTTCTGCCATTTATCTTTCACTCCAAATTTCAGAGGATAATATCATTAGACTGATACAATGGCTCCTATTCAGCCTTAGATACACAGATATTTCAAGTATTCAATATAGTTTTGACATGCTGACATTAGGGGAGAGCGTTGTTTCTCTATTTGTTTGCTTACAATGTTGATTCCATCATAAATCTTGAATTCCTAAGGCAAAAAGTTTGTCTTCATAGTGTTCAAATTACCAAATACATACATGGTCATGTTGTGATGCACAGACAAAAAAAAAAAGGAAAAAAATGAAGCATCATTGAAAATAAATATTTAGCAAACATAGCTAACATTTTGCTTTGAGCACATACAAGAATATATGGAGAGTGGTTTTATTAATGTGAAATGAAGAACAACATAATTATTCAGAAAATTGGACTGAATCCATAAAGCCATAATAAACAGAATAATTTATTGCATCTCAATACAGCATTGAATAACAATGGTCATAAAAAGCACTAGTATTCCACTAATGATTCTCCTCCAGGATTTATAGTGTTTTTCAATGTGTGTCCTCTTGCATTTCAGCGTGAAAAATAGCATACATAAAATACGCGTGTCCCCACCAGTCAGCCACTCTGCAGGTACTTCAGAGCCCCAAAATTAAATTTTAAACAATCCAGACCAGTGTTTGGTGACCATGGTTAATCATCAAGAAACAAAGACATCAAACAATATTTGATAATGAGAAAAATGCCTCCAGGATATTAGGGGATGGTGGTGGGGGGAGCACAGCGTGAGGCTCGGCAGCAGAGCTAGGTAGAGGGGCCAGACCAGACACAAGCCGCATTCACATGTCTGTGTGTGGTGATGGTGGGTGTCTCTGTGTGTGTGTGTGTGTGTGTGTGTGTGTGTGTGTGTGTGTGTGTGTGTGTGTGTGTGTGTGTGTGTGTGTGTGTGTGTGTGTGTGTGTGTGTGTGTGTCTGACACACATGGAAGAAAACAGCCACACAAGCATGCACATATCCACTCGACTCTCAGGCTCATAAACACACACATGCACGTACACACACATTTATTTTTATTTTAAATTAAAAATGGTCTCTTTCTTTTCTTTTTTTTTTTTTTCTTTTAAAGTTCATGATGAGATAATTAGAATTCAGTGTATGGAGCCAGTGGAGAGATTACAGCTTTGTGAAATTGTGCTTCATTTTGAAGTTCACTGCATCACGCCTCAACCCAATTATCTCCAGTTAAAATGGCTTAGTGAGGCTCCAAACTGTGACTGACAAAAATACAGACGCACCGGAAAAGTTTCCCTGATAGATAAAAGTTACTTTTGCTAAAATAAGATAAAGGGCTATAGGGATCTGTCTGATACAAAAAGAAATACATGTACCATTCAAATCAAATACAACTGCATTTAGCGCATTTGTATACTTGAAAAGTGCATTAATGTGCCAGGAAGAGAAATACTTAAAACAGCCAAGTTTTTTGAAGGTGCATCATTCTTTTTTAAATAGTCCTGAATATATAGTTACGGTAATAAATAAACAGAATGACTTCAGTTTTCATCAGGCCAGTATAATTAGTCTTGACTAAAATAAGATTTTGGGCAGACAGGGAGAGGGAGGGCAGGGAAGGAGTGCTGGGTAATGAGAAGAAAATGTTTTTTCCCCCCTCTTCTTCTGTCATACCGTTATTGGGTTATCCTTGATTGACGCAGCGTTAACAGCCTGGCCAAATCGAGGCAGATCCAGCAACCTAGGCCGAACGGCAGCATGTGCAGCCACCTCGGTCATGCAAATTGCACCCGGGCAGCCCGTTGACTATGATTAATGAGCTTGGGCTGCAGCCTTTGTTTCCGCATGCAGCCGTTTAAAGTGAAATACAATCCCAAAATATTATCAATCCCCTATTAATCCAGTAAATTTGCTCACATTGCACATGTTGTTTTGAGCAATTTACAGCCCAATGTGCACGTTTTGTTTAGGGTTTTTTTTCACATGCATGTGTGTGTATGTGTGGAAAAGGGGGTGAGCACAATTGCATTTAATTACATGTCCTCTAATTAAATTCATTAAAGGATAATAAAATAAATGGAAGAAACAGCTTTGAAAGCTGGGGAGAAACACATGTGTCTTGTCTTCTGTGATGTAAAATATGGATGTGGGATTTTCAGGGGCAGTCATGCTGTACAGGGGGGATGTATGAATCCGATACCTTGCTAATACTACAGGCATTTCCTGGTTATGGTTTGCCTCATGTTTAAAATGTGATTTTTAGAGCTGAGATCTCAGACTCCCTGAAGATTGGAGAGTAATTTTGCGATGCCAAAGACTGAAGTCACTCACCTCACAAATGTGGGAGAAAAGAGAACAATAATGACACTAATGCTGACAATTTAGTGTAACAAAATGACCTCTTTATATAGTGAGTAATATCAGTTAAAGGGGGGAATTTTCCAAAACTGTGTTGAGTAAAGAAAATGGCACAGGTTTACAAATCTTAAATTCGTGAAATATTTATATATATGTTTTCTTAATAAAAAAAACTATTACACACACACACACACACACACACACACACACACACACACACACACACACACACACACACACACACACACACACACACACACACACACACACACACACACACACACACACACTTTTTCCCTTCCAGAGCCACACACTTTGCCACTGCTGCGAGCAAAATGCAAATGTTTTCCAGGCATTAAGGTATATAAGTGCCATTAGTGGCACAGTGCTTAGCACTACAATGGTGTGCCGAGAGCAGTGGAGCAGAGATCAGTGCAGCATCTCCCGGATATCAGAGGGAGACATCCTTTGTAAATTCATCTCCTACTGTGAGCAGGCTTCACAGCTGGTTAACGGCACTGGGTGTACCACTGCCCTGTTTACACACAGACTCGAAAGCACTCATAGTTCCCCCTGCATCCCCTCCATCGTTTTTCTCTCCCCTTCAGCTCTCATCACATCCCACCGAGGCTCTCGTAGCCATCAAAGATGCACGTGGACACAAACTTATTCAATGCGCACACACGCAGAGGTACATCTGCGCACATGAGCAGACAACCACACAAAGCCGAGCCTCTGATCCCCTCGCTTTGGAGTCATTACAGTACGCAGCCTTCCAACCCCTTCTCTGATTTTTATCTTTTTATACCATCACATTACACTGATCCTTTTATACCTATTACACACGCGGCTCCCCACCAAAACCCCTGATCCTCTGATACCTAGATGAGTAAACTGCTCCTCCTGCCCCTGACCTCAGCCCTTTGTAGCAATCAGACTAGACTTCCTCAGAGGCCCTGATCTTATCTGGCCATACCAATCCCACTACACAGCTCCCTTTTGTAGCAACCACAGAGCACTGAGCCCTTTCAGACCCATGGACTATGCTGGCGAACACACAGCCCGAGACCTCAGCTCATCTCAGACATCATACTACACTGCCCAACAACAATGAGCTCTATTTTCTGACACAGTACAGGTCAGATAGAGCCTTTCTGCTCACCGATGCATTGTTCACTCACCAAAAGAATGTTTGATTCTACCATACAATTATTTGATATAATCATAAAGGTTTGTGAACAAAAATGCTATTTTAGCAGTTCTGTGATGATTCAGTTTTCTTTTTTACAATAATGAAAAAGAAAGAATATAGAAAAAAGCACTTACTTTAGTAGATATCAAATGTTGAAGAAATAATCTATTATGGAATGAGGTTTAGCACTGCTCAGAGGCTAATTATACAATAATGTCATAGTAAAATTATATTGATCTCACGGGATGTGTTTGACAAATTGGGTCTTAACAAATTAGTCCTATTTCACTCCAGCCAAAGGAAACTGGATGATTCAGAGGTAAATAAATACAACAATAATAGTAATTTCTATTGAAAGCTAAGCGGCTTGGAGTTATTAATATCACAGCTGTGGGGGAGCAGATGCCTCTTCAATAAATTTAACATCAGTCTCGAATGTGTGAAAAATTATCGGTGTTTTCTGTTGTTGTATTCTCGTGTATCGATATAAGTTCTGACCATTGGCAGTTACAGCTCTATACCTCACAAGTCCAAGGTATGATTTAGGATGCCCATAAGTGGGAACAATCTAAAACTTTTCCTGTAGGTTTTTGAAAATAATTAAGGATAGGCTGAAGATCAGCAATCACTTCATAAAACATGGTATTTATGGAGGTGGAATACTTAAAAATGTAATTAAAATGTTTAGTTACAAGTCATTTTCTGAACAATCTGTGCCCAATATGCATGAACCATCACTTTGTTTTATGCCTTCAATTTAATATTGAATTTGATTATTGTTGTTGAATTTGAAGGGATCTATAAATCTTGTTTTGGATTAAAGATTATTTGAATTTTGGTTAGTTTGTCTGTGCCACCACATTTTTAGAAGATTAATAAAAGTAAAAAGGTTGATCAAAAACCTGAGACCCTTTGCCACCAGTTTAGAATAGAATAGAATAGAAATAATTAATCCCAGGATTTTTTTTAAATGTTGCCCCACACAGAATAGAACACACATAACAAATAGAAGACAATTACAACTCAAATAATAGGAATATAATTGACACATAGCATTAAAATAAATAAGTAGTAATATCAAATATGAATATGTACAGGCTTCATCAAACACTATTTACAGGCATGGGTTACTGAGTCTTATGGCCCCAGGAATGAAAGATCTCTGACTGTTGTGCACTTTAGTTGTATGAGTATGTTACTGAAGGTGACCCTGCTGAGACATTGATTGCTCCGAATAACAAATAATTAAAACACTTACAATTCTTTCAGCATTTGATCCCCCCCCCCCCCCCCCCCCCCTTTTTTTTAAATTTATTTATTCTTTTTTTGTTAAATTTAGACGTGAATAAATGTGGCATGGCACTTCTTTAATACTTATGGATATGGAATTTGTTAGAAATTTCTTTCTAAATCTTTGGACAGCGTCAGCACCAAATCCTACAGGGATTACACTGGCAGGGTTAAAATATTTTCAGGGCTTTAAACAACATATTTTTTTCTGCTTTCTTCAGTCTGTCACATCCAAATGGTGCAACACATATGCAACACATATGCTCAGAAACCTTGACCTCATATGTTTGCAAAAAAAAACAAAAAAAACTTCAATAACTAACCCTGATTTCTTTCATTCACTTCTATCAGCACAAGCGTTTGCTTTACCTTGTTTTGTGATTAATAGTGCCTGCTTTCTGCAGACGTCGCCCACAGCAGACAAGCGTCCATGGATTTATTGGAGCAACGTGTTCAGCTTGTCCCGCCTTCTTTCTACCAAGCAACCAATCAGCTGTCTACATACTCAGCTCTGGGCGGACATCGACCATTCAGCGCGCTGCTCACACAAACGTGTCATCTTTGACTTCCTAGCGGGAAGTGGCTATCGGAAACCGACAGAGCAATCTGAGGTAAACAATGCGTATTGCACGTTTTTAATTGTCATAAGCTGATTTCCTAGCAGCCGATTGCAGAAATAAATGCATGCAGTGACTCCTCGAAGTGTTTTATTTCGGTATTTGCGTTTTAATGCGCCGTGTTAGCAGGTAGCGGAGCTAATGGTGAGTGGAGCTGCTTTCTGTCAGCTGGCGCCTTGTTGACGTCGTTAAATACAGATTTCCGAAAGCCAGGTCGTGCATTAATGCATCTCTCTGCCCTTATTTACACAGAAAAGACTCAAACATGAGGCTGTCCCGTGCTGATTATAAAGAGATATCGAGATGGACTGAACAGCTGAGACCTACACGTCAGTGTATGAGAATGTTGAAGGACAGATTCCCAAAGTAAGTGGCTGCACCCTGAACATCTTTTTATTTGTTTATCTTTTTTAATCTTGGTGCTTAATAGTTACCCTTCTGTTATGTGTGAAAGGGCACTGCATACTGTAAACTGCATGTGAAACATGTGAGCCAAGCCCAGCCAGCCAGTGTCCAATCCAGCTCCAGAGAGGACGTGACATAGTTTGAAATCTACATAGAGGACTGGGGTCAGCAGACACACAACAACTCAAATGACAGCTGCTGGGAAACACTCAGGCTGCTTTGATTGTCATTCAAACCACATGAAGAGAAGGAAACACGGTTTCCCAGGTAACAGTGTAGAGCAAAATAGATAGTTAAAACAAAAGACCAATAAGGATCAAATTGAACAAACTAAGCTCAGCTAAAGTATAAATACAATAAACTGAGACAAAAAAAATATGTGATTTATAGTATTGCACAGTGTACAGCTGCAACAACTATTTATATTGATGGGCAGGGCAATGCAAGAACAGCAGCAATTCACAGGTTGCTAAGGTGACCAAGGACATGTCAGTGTCAGGCACATTGTTAAGATGCAGCATTCAGTATTGGAAACACTGGTGTTGAGGTTTTGGTTTCAGTCTGCCATAATGGACACCATGTTCAACATTATGTTTCCTACATATACAAACTATACATAATCTGTTGATAATCATAACTTTGCATTTCCTTTTAGCCCTGCCCTCCTCTTCCTCCTCTCCTCTCCTCTCCTTAAAAGGGTCTTGCCTTTTGCCAGGTCGCTATTGTAAACAAAATGTTCTACCTGGTTTAATCAAGGTTAAGTAAATAAAACCGAAGCAGAAGTGATTGGCTAATTGCAGTGAAGGATTGCAACATTATTGCTTACAAAATTACATCAGCAACAAATCCATACTGTGAGAGTGTGTTTGTAAAAAGATGCATGCTAAAGGATGCAAACAGCGTGTGGCCTAAGAGGTGATGACACTCTTTTGCAAGCAATATCTTGTGGGGAAATACTGAGTCACAAAAGACATCAGATGGCCGTTTCAAGAATGGTCATTTTTGATTTATTGCTTTTTGTATTTTTTTTTTTATCAAAATTGTACACAATTTGGACATTTACAGAATGTATTAGTACTACACCTTTTTGGTCTGGTGCACTTGAACTGAAATGAGTGTGATGCCCCCGTTTTAGTTTCTTGGAAAGTAATTCATTTACATGATAGAATTTCATGATGATGATGATGATTAAAAACATATATGGAGAGAGAGAGAAAGCCTGAATAATTGAGTTTCAAGCTGGGGTTTAACATGAGTTAATACACACACACACAAAAAAAAAAAAATCACCTAAGTAAGTTGTTTAGTTTACATATCTATAATATGTTTGATTAACATAAGTATTTTGAGTTTCTCTTTGTTAAATGGTGCATTCTAATACATGGATAACATAATTAAAATGAACTCAATCTACTTAATCTTAATAGCTCAAAATAACATTACATTATCTCAACAGTTGTTGTTTTTTTGTTTTTTTTAGTATGAAGTTGTTGTAGTCAGGTGAAAGTAACTGAAATCTCCAATTTAGCAGCAGATTGGTTGAGTTTCCTACTTTCCCCTGTGTTAGTGATGTGGATCGATGTGGCAGGGTGGTGAATGAAGGGAAAAAGTGAGCGTGCAGGCAGGTATTGTGATAACCAGGTGAGCGAGGTACAGGGGTTGTGGATGGCTTAATAAATGAAAAGTAATATTGGGATCAACTAAATTCTGTTTATTAAAGATTCAATACATTGAGACTTACCTTAATTTATTTTATGCCCTATCTGCCCCAATGTTATGTAACATTCATTAACAAATTCAATTGAACTGCTATGATCACTAATTTGACACCGGTTTCCATATTGGTTTCCACCACAGCAGTAGCCAATGTTTTGCCATCCAGCACCTGCACATTCAGAAATCGAAGAGAGAGGTTAATGGTTGTGTTTGGCTTTCTCCTTGACACTGAGGGCCCTCACTTTATTGAATGTAACATGTGTAATCCCCCAAGGCCACCAGGACACCATGGCTGATCCCGCCGAGGTCACTTACAAAGTCGCATGTATTTGGCGCTTCCTCCTTCCATTGTGGCCTAATCACCAATCTAGAAGGAGGCATCGGGTCCCCAAAGGGGACAGAGTGGAGCTTCAGCTTGCCTTTGTTCTTATTGTCAGCATTTTTGCAGAATAAGTCGTGCGTAAAAAAATGCATCCTATATCCTTAATATTTATGCAGCGACACGAGGAGGTCCTTTTCGTGTTTATTCTGAGGCTACTTTTTTTTTCCTTTTGGTTTTGGTATTTGAAGTGTTTATTAAAGACAGTTCAAATACCTTCTCTTTTTACCAAAAAAATGCAGTACTAGTGTATGCAATAATTAAAGAAAAACATTGGAGCGGTTTCATTCCAATAATTCTGCACCATATCTCTCTCCCTGAGGTGCTTGGGCTTTTGTTTAGTCTTGCTGGTTATTGTTATTATTTCGTTCACCATAACCAATCTCGGGGAGGCCCTTGCTCTTTAAAATCCCCGAGTCTCGTCACTGGGCCTGACAGACAGGCACGGCAGCAGTGTTTTCACAGCCTGCGAAATTATTCTGGTTGTCCAATCAGCTGAGCTGGGCTCTGGAGGGTTAGTGATTGGACTGGCAGGAAATCAGGCTCTTAAGACATAACATATCGACTAGGCCATCCATCATCTCTTAGCATGCGCTCAGGCACAGCAGTCAGCCACCCCCGCCCCTCATCCCTCCTGTCCCCTCGGACCGTGTGGGAGCCCTGCCACTGCGTAAATATTGGCCAGGCTGGAGCTGGCAGGGTTGGGGTTGCGGGGGGGGGGGGGGGGGGGGGTTAGAGGGTTGTTGTGGACAGGCCTGCGCTGAAGAGATGGACTAAATAAGGATTTTGTTATAATAGTCAGGGAGGAAGGAAAGACCGATAATTGGATATCACATCATTTTGAATTGTTAGAGGTTCTTTTTTTGCATGCTACAAACAATGCTGAGGTTTCGACTCATCTGTCCGCTGTATTAAAACACTGAACTTATTTCAGTAAGTGATAAATCTATAATGAAATTTATTTTATGGAAAAAAAAAAAAAGATTGCATATTATGAGGCTAATGTATGAAAATTCAACATATAAAATGTTGCTTTGCTGGTACAGATCTGTGTGCTTCTTTGTCTAAAAAAAGTTGGACTGTAATAATGTGCGTTACTTCCTGTGACTGTCACATAATGATGTATAAAACATGTATTATCAGCCCAAATGTGATTTTTTTTTTTAAATTATTATTATAATAAAAACAAGCCAACACCAAAACTATTGTGTTGCCAGTGTTCTTTCAGTGCACTTGCAATTTTCTATATAGCTAATTACATTGGTAGAATTAAAAAAGAGGATGAATACAAATAACCATTGAACCATCGTCGTCACGTCTATGAATACTGTGTTAAGTTTAAAGAATTTCACAGTCATTGCTTTTGATTAACGTCTCAAAAGAGAAGAAAACTCAAACTTTAGACCAAATGATTGCTATACACCATTTCAAGGTAATTTCCACGGATGGTCTGTCAGTCTTTTGGCTGTGCCATGAAAAGGGTTAGTGGGAGGAGAGAGGGAGGGTCCTGTGGACAGACAGAAAGAGAGAGAGATTGCGATGTGGAGTCCCTCATCTGTAACGGCTGCATAACACAGATGTTGGGAGTCATCTGTCAGCCTGGCCTCTCTTGCCGGGCCCGAGCTGCTCTGGGGGGAAAAGAATTGGACACGGTGCTGTCACTTTTTACCCCCGCTCACAATAGAGGGACATGCAAATATCAACCCCCATTCTTGCCCTATCTTCTTTGCCCTCCTCTTAGCCAGCCGTGGTGTCCTGTCTAGTATTCGGACTGTGGCAAGGCAGTGGGGGGGGGGGGGTTTGGGGAGGACTCATGGCAGGCCAGCGCAGGGGGGGGGGGGAATGTGACATCAGTCCCATCAGGTCCGTCTCTTGCCACATATTAGAATTGGAAATGATGGCCTGCTCTCCGAGGCCTTGCCTGGCTTCCCCTGGGTTTAAAGGGGACCCCAGTCCTTCCACCATTTGTCCCCAGAGAGAGATGGTGCAAGGAGGGCAAGATAAAGAGGGAGGGAATGTGCGAGTCCTCTGTGTCCTTCTGTGCCACATTATGAATGAATTTGGATGTAATGATTGCCCCCCCCCTCCTCTTTAAAATGCCATTCAACTCACTCCTCATATGGCTTTCACAGTCATCAAAGTAGGAGGGTGAGGGGAGAAAAAAAGGGCAGATGCCGCTCTTTTTGGAAAATGCTTAAACAGTAAAGTGTGAAGCATCCCTCCCTGCAAAACACGACCAGTGCCTGTCTTTCCTTTCACACACACACACACACACACACACACACACACACACACACACACACACACACACACACACACACACACACACACACACACACACACACACACACACACAACTCCCTGGTGAGGAGTCCCTGAACGTTTTTCGAATCGGGCCCTAATGTGCCGTTTTCATCAGCACTGAGGCGGGCTGCAATATGGTGCTGGAGCTCGCTTTGGGAATATGAATGTTGATTAAGCATGCGTTCAGCCTTTTGAAATTCTGAAGAAGTGTCAGAATAATGGATGTTGAGCAAATGTCAAGCATTTGTTAATTTCTCTGTTATTTGGGGTTTATCTAGCATGATCTTTAGAAGAGAAGTGCGGGCCACGCTTGTTGTGGCATGTGCCATTGATATGGTGATTCTTTGGCTTCAGACACTTTGTTTTTTATGCTAATAACTCAGCTCAGGATAAAGCTGGGGACTTTCTCATTGATTATTTATCATGGTTGCAGTGTTTTTTCCTCTTTGAATACAACTTGGTTAAACTTAGGTGTTCAATATTAGGCAGAATACATTAAACTGGTTAACTCTTTATACTTTTACTTTGACTTTCAGCTCAGGGTTGTCAAGCACGTTAGTTTATGGGCTATCAGTCCAGTAAAATAGTGCCATGATAACTTTTAAATTCACACGTGAAATTATTTTTTGAAGTGGTGCAGAATATATGCGATGGAAATTATTTTCAACAATTTAGAATCAAAAATTACTACAATTTCAATATGAAGTGGATTTTATTGAACCCTTCTGATGCTCAATACAGTAAAATGCCCCCCCCCCCCCCAAAAAAAAACATTCTCCTCTCGCCGTTTCATTATGCTTTTTTTTTCTTTTCTTTTTTACAAAATTAGTTTATAAACTAACTAACTAACCAACTAATCTAGTTTGTTACAAAGTAACGAATTAGATTTGTTGGCTTTCGTGCAGATATCTCAGTGTTTCAGTGTGTCTTCTCCACTTACATTTTTTTTTTTTTCTTAAATCAGTGTTTTCTTTGAATTTCTTACATTTTGCTTGGTGACTTCCGGATTGGAGCCTTTTACTGGCTGGTTTTAGCCCCTGGGTCTTATGTTTGACACCCCTGTTTTAGCTCAACTTTAGACAGGACAGACTATTCTTTATTTACTTCTCTTTTCACTAATCAACTACAAACCTCTATGATATGGGGATTTCTATGAGAAGGATCTTCAAGGTGGATGTGATTTAAAGCATAAGGCATAACCAAAAATAGAAATGGACGATTTAAAAATAACATAAAGTCACAGATTATTTCCTCACTTCATCTTAATTTCCTCTTTTGTCTCGAGAATTAATTGAGCTGCTGCTTTGTAGCTCTCGTGAAGGTAGAATTCTGCAGCTATTTGGTAGGCTGGAAGTGGCAATGACATTACCCAGAGACTGATCAAGTGCAGAGCCTGTGGGGGCTTCCAGTGCACGGCCTCACACTTCTGGCTGCCCATATTGAACAAAACACAAACTGGCAGTTGGGGCTTAGGGGTACAACCCTTGAAGGCTGAGAGGCTGGCAAACTAATTCCACAGCTTTATGTGGTTAGATGAGCATTGGAAGGGTGAAGGGATGAATGAAGTGTAAGCAGAGAGGGGAGATGTAGAAAGAGGAGAAGCTGTGCTGAGTTTACAACTTCATGTCAGGCTAAGGAGTTCATGAATAATAGATGCAATCAATTACCTGATTAGGAAGCACAGGAATGACTACTTCCTCCTCATATTGTAGGGATGTTGTCCAAGCACCCTGTATAGATTGTAAAGCCTTTTTGGCTCATTTGGGCCAAAAACCACTGAGGTAAGCAGCCCATTGCTCAAATTAGGTATAGCTTATAGCAATTATATTGGATGCTGTTCTAAAGGTTAAAAACTGCTTATGAGGTTACTCTGAGAAATAAGTTGTTAATGTGTGTCCTGCTAAACTACTGATGGAGGATTCTAAGCCAAGAGTGACTAAAGCATAGGTGATGTTCTCGGTTTTAGCGTTACAGTGTCGTCTCTCCAGTCCTAAAACTACAGTACACAAATGCCACAGTTTCGCTGGACAGCTCCGGTAGACTCTCTTGCCTGGGGTTCTCTTTGCATACTGGGATCAATTGCAAGAGAACAATGAAACAAATTGCCTAGAATGGTACAAGTTTTCCAGCCACGCTTGGGGGAGTAGGCAATTGGTCAGTGTAATGTGTTTCTTTGCCAGACCAGTGGACACTCGCCACTTGACGAATAGCACGGATCTCATTTTCAGTTTTCCCTGAGAGCTTGCAGAAGCAGCAATGACAGTAATTACACGATAACAATGGCAGCACACCATAATAGTTATAACATGTTTTGCCACAGACAGAGTCGGGAAGATCCCCGGCTTTCAGGAGGAATCACAATTAGAGTGGTGACTGTGGGGACTTTTTTCGCTCTTTTTAGCGCCATTATATAACAGTTCTGACATCTCAGGGCACCTCAGCCGACAGAAATTTTAAAGATTGTAATAAAGCAAAGGGAGCTTGGTAGGGGTCATATTTTTACGTCTATTAAGACAATGGAAGACCGTGGGATGTCCTGTTGTGCCTCCGCGAAAGCCATTTCTGTCCGTATTTCCCTACGGCCTTCTACGTTTGTATGGTCTTCAGCAGAAAGATGGTGTGTGAGAGGTGGGGGTCATGATCAGGAAATACACTGGAATGTACTCCGAATTAGGCTTGTGTTAACACTTACTTCATTTATGGGAACAAACAAGTAATTTTATAGATGGAAAATGATGTTGATTGAATTGAATGAACAACATGCAGCGAAAAATTTAAAAAATACAAGTCTGTTATCTATGACAACGATTGTTTTATGGTGATTTTGTTGGGGTGAAAAGCTTTTCCAGTTGTAAAGCAAAGACCAAAAACAAATTTAAACTGTAAACACGTGTGCTCATTGAGCAAGTATTTGTTTGAAGCTCCACGACACACTGAGATTTCTGTTTGTTTCTATCCGTTGTCAAAATACATCACATTTTTACATTAATGCATATAAGGTTTTTTGTTTTTTTTACCCCGCACACATTTGTTTTGCTGCTGATGACGTTAGGCTTAGCTGTGAAACAGATGTTAGCATTTTGCCTATCAGCATGTGTAATTAACAGCATTTGCATATCCAGCGTTTTTTAGCTGGCATTCGGCTGTTATAAAATATTGGTCCACAAGAAAGTAAATTGAAGTGTTTCACTGGTGTGTTAATATCAAAAGTTTGCGAAGAGTCATTGAATACGACTTCCAACAGTATAGATGTGAGATTTTAAATGGCGCCAGGTTTCCTCACAATCTGTACAAGTGAATTATTTCATCCATACCATTCCCTTCTGAAAATTGTTTTAGCTCCATTAGTAAAAATATGTGCTCCGCCTCAATTAGCTCGCTCCATGCCCCGAAGAGTCGCGCCATACAACACTCTCTGCATGCAGATCCACCAAATGCTAAGTACTGTCACAGCATATGATACCAATGCCATTAGCCAGGTGGCTTTCATTACCCAAATTACAGCTATTGTTTATAATTAATTATTTGTAAATAGGAAGATTCTGAATATAATTGATAGCTTGAATTTCCCCCACCTCCTATTAATTAGAATGCCATGGATTTCAAGGCTTTTTGCTGCATTTTTTACCCCCCAGCATGGTTAAGACACCGATGCACCGTGAATGCATGAAGAGGGTAAGGCAGTTCAACACTCAAACTTGAATTTTTCATCCTCACAACCAGTGGATATCCAGCTTAATAGAGCCTGAAGCACTGACCAGACAGCCATACCAGCTCAGTGACAAAGTGAAAGTCCCTAATTGTTTTTAATTAATCTGCTGCTTTACTATTTTGGGTGCCAGTGCATATTAATGCTCTGTCTTACGTTGTAAGGAAGGGTAATTAGGTTGAGAGTGAATGATTCCCAAACCACTCTTCTGTCACCCAACCGTCTGTTTCCCCGTGTTCTAAATTATATCCGAGAGGGAGGGTTTTTATTTTCTTCTTCCTCACATAAAGGTCAATGTAAGATGTGCCTCGGTGTTACAGACCCTTTTCCAAATGAGTTTTCTTGTTCTTTGTTTGGTGTAATACGTTTCAAAGGAGGACAGTGATTAATGAACTTAAATATTCTATTTGACATCTTAGCAATACATTAAAGAAAACGTCTGGCACTCAGGACTTCCCCTCCTTTCATCATAGCTGGAGGTTTGTTTTTTAGTGCTTACTCCAAATATCACTTGGAACAGATCAAATTAATAAAACTTTATAATGTTTGTCAGTTTTATTTATCATATCAACAGCAGGTTGTATCCTTTTTTTCCATCTTTTTCTTTAACAATTGAGGAGAAAATAATCTTATTTTGAATAGTTTTATTTATATGTGTGTGTGTGTGTGTGTGTGTGTGTGTGTGTGTGTGTGTGTGTGTGTGTGTGTGTGTGTGTGTTGTGTGTGTGTCTGTGTGTGTGTGTGTGTGTGTGTGTGTGTGTGTGTAAAATGTATTATTATATTTTTTTTTTTTTAATCTCTTGACATCAGACAGTCCCTTGCATGAGGATATATTGAAATACGGATGTGGATGAATTACGGTAAAAGTCCCATTCATCAGGCAGATCACATCCTCACTGTCAGCCTGCAATTGGCCACATATTTTAGCATAAAGTGAGCATACAGTACCCAGGAGAGCACAGGTTGGATATACATTAATGTAAAGCCTGCAGTAACTTGCTGTTAATGTCTCCTAAATGGGTATGGGGGGGGGGGGGGGGGGGGGGGACTTTATAGCCATGTAAAGCTTGACGGACTCTATAAAAAGTAGACAACTCTACTACTGCTGTTAATCTAGTTATGTGAACTTGTCTTTTTTTTTTTTTTTACAAAATGTCTCAGAATTTGTACTTGTTTTGGTACTTTTGGTACTTTTTGTCCTTTTTAGCGATCGCAGTGTTTTCATCCAATCTGATTGCATTGGGAAAGAAAAACAAAAGCCCCAAAAGTTCTTAGCATTTATGAAACAGATATGTTTTCATAGATATTAAGAGCAGTTTATGTGCCTTTAAAGTTAACAGGGTATAGATTTAGCAATTAAGCAGTAATCATGCTCATTATAGAGAGTAATCCATTTAAAACCTAACAGATGTCTGTTCCGACGGGGGGATCGCGATGGTCCCATGCCAACAATAAGGCTGTAATGTTGTTGAAATGCTCAGGTGCAAGGTTGAAGTGTGGAAGACATTTTTTTTCTCTCCCTTAAGTGTCCACATGTTGACAGTTGACCATTTAATGGCCCACTTAATTGCAGTGGCCCCTTCATCCCCAAGCATCATTGTAAATTAATGCTGAGGTTTCACTGTGTTATTTCTGAGAGCGTCCCCCACCTTTCTCCTTCACTTCAAGCAGTCGGTCTCTTTTGTAACTGTAACTTTGTGCCTGACGCGACTCATCCGCGTGATGGGTCAAGCCCCCGAGAGCTTGAACGGTGGAGAATGAGCTCTTCTCCAGCCAGAGCGGTAAAATGGGTTCAAACTGGCATCTGGAGAACTCTGGATGACGTCTTTTGTAGGGCAAGTCATTATAAACACCCAAACTTTTCCGGGCAGGAAAGACTCCCATTTCGTAAAGAAATAGTCACAGACAGGAAACGATGCTGGAGATCCTTTTTTGCCTTTGTCCACACGTCACATGGTGATTTCATGGGTTATAGTGATTGATGTTGAGACCCCTGTGCCGACTCAATATTGTAATGCAGGTCGGAGGCTCCAGCTTCTCATGAGCATTTACACAGTGTTCTCAGGTGACTTGTAATGAAATGTCCATTAAGTTTAACAATCAAGGGTACTGAGAGTGGTATACTGAGATGCAAACTCACATGAGACAATCAATTTCTATATGAATGTGTGTGTCTGTACATTTTTGTTGATGTGCATGGCGTTGAGCTATGCAACATCCAATTAGAATCATTCTTGTCACACATTTAAATATCTTGAACTGAGGATATGCAGTTGAGGCCGTGTATTGGAGGGGTACGGCGTTGCCTGTTTTCCAGGTAGTACCTCTCTGTCAGGTTTTTGACATCGACAGGAGCTGGAGATTAATGCAGCTTAAGGCAACCCCTGGAACGGACCGACTCATGGGAGGCACAGCTTCATGAAGGGAACGTTTCCATTTTCAAAGCCCATCAGTTGCAGTGGAAGGGCATCACGATGGCCTTTACTGACAGTGGGAAAAAAGTCAAACTATTGCCTTTGTACAGCGGTACATTCATTGTGGAGGCAGGCCAAGACCAAAAGAGTTCAATTGCTAATAAGTGCCGTGGTTTCCTCAACAATTGCTCTTGAACTCTGTCAGTTATTTGCCTGAACGTCATTAATTTCTATCCACTCTTGTCATAGTTGGTATTAGAACGTGTAATTTTTTACGACAGCGGAAACTTAAATTACCCCCAAAAAAATTCGCTCTGGGCACTTTGAATGGACAGACAAAAGGAGGAAGGCGTATTTAATGTTTGATTGACTGAAAGGAGAAAAAAAAAATCGGCTATATTTTTCTCATCCCTCATACCTCACAGGACCTCCCCCTTTCTTCTACCCCCACACCATCATGGCAGGAATCCTTTGTCAGAGGTGTTCATCTGGAACAACTTTGCCACACTTGTTTTCATGTTCTTTTAGATTACAGGGCAGCTGGCCCCAGCTTTGAAGCTCCCCTCTCCCTTTGTCTCTGTGCAATGCACTCTGGTAATTAACTTTGTCCTTCTTTTATTTGTTCCAGTCACTCGCAGTCCACTCTTCTGAGCATCTTCTCCCTGGAGTACCAGGTTAGAAGTTTTCTTCCTTTGTGAGCCCTGACAGGTGCCTAATTGAATGATGAATGTCCCTTTATTTCTTTGTAATTGAACTGCCAGCTTTCTGATTGGTTTGGAGAATGCCCCCCCCCCCACCACCATCACCGTACCCCCACTTATTCCCCCCCACCACCACCACCACACACACACACACACACCACTTCCATCTCCTCCTCCCCCCCTTCTCCTCCTGCTCCTCCTCCTGACGTTCACGTTGAGGGCCTTTGCCTGCCTGAGCCTCAGTGGATGTCTGCCAAGCCTTCCCATCCATCTGTCTAATAACATCTAGCCCCTGCTTATTTGGTGGACCTGTAATAAATTATGCTAAACCATTATTATTCTGACAATAATAATTTCCCCGTGTAGTGCGGCTGCGTGTGCTAAATGTTTGCTGACTCGCACTGTCACTGCTGCTTTCCACGGCTGACAGCGGATGATGATAAATGGCCGCTGCCGCCAGTGGCAGAAGGCAGCACAGGCAGAAAATGGAGTCATTTATCATCCCACTGACAGGTGTCACTCACAGTGCCTGTCTCTGCGGAATTACATTTCTTCTTTTTGTGTGTGTGTGTGTGTGTGTGTGTGTAGTAGTTTTTAAATAAGTTGTTTTTTAACCAATGCTCTTCCTCTTTTATCCTCTGTCCTCTCCCTTCCCAGCAAGGATGGCAATTGAATTTCATGGAAATGTCAGGATGTGGATTGGGGAAATAATGTCGCCGTCTGATCGAGAAAAAATAGGGGGAGATGAATACATATTTTAAACAATGGTGGGGGGGGGTTGTAAAAGAGCCTTGACACTCTGACCCCAAGCAAAATTATTGAAATTAGATCTATGGTGATCCAAAATCTTGAAGAGAACAGGACATTAGAAAAAAGGTTGGACGAAACAATCATTTGCAGTTAATGGTAAATGCATCTATGATGATTCGGATAATTACTGCTATTTCTTTACTGATTTGATTGGTTGGATGTCTTACCAACAGAAACGGACCAAGAAAACAATCTCAAGACACCATGCGCCCGATGTTATGGAAAGCCACTACCAAAGGTACTGCATTACTCTGCTTTCCAGTTTTTCTTTTTCATTGCTTCTTTTAATTTAGTCTCGCACGCTTATTATCCTCCTCTCATCTCTAAAACGGCGTTTTCCTCTCCTCCCTAAATTTGTCTCCAGCTTATATGTGCTCTCTTTGTCTTTCTCATCCTCTGACTGAGCACGGAGCTTGCCAAAGCCACACGAGAGTAGGTGGGCCACCATGACAGTTATAATCTCCTCCAAACAAATCTCCACCCTCAGGATTCATTCCAGACCTCCACTTGCACCTGCTGAGCTAAACCTCTGTTCTCCATGTCAAGTGAAAACGGCAAAATAAATAAATAAATAACCAGCCTTTGGACATTTGCCTTACGCAGGCTTATGATGGGATGATTATCTGTAATTCAATGAATATGGCTAAATTAAAAAAAAAAGAAAGAAAGAAAATAAAGGAAGAAAACAGGCTGTACGGGGAAAAGCCTCTTTGCATATTGCAATTAGCCTTTATCAAGCTTATTAGGCCATTGTTCTGGGGAAAATAAGCCTGGATAATGCACTTCTAATCCACTTACAACGGCAAACCTCAGAGATGATCTGGGTAAGATCTAAAGGGAGTTGCAGTTCTAGCTGGCGAGGGAAAAAAGGCTTTTTTGGGCGGCAGGGGTTAACTAACTATCATATGCTTGTCTGGCTTCAAGGAAATTTGAAGCCCTTCAAGCAGTGCCGTTTTAACCGCACAGAGCCTGCCATATGCCACCCAGGGCAAAGTCATCAGGGACATTAGCATGTCTTGGCTAGCCTGGTCTAGCCCCCTAAAGCCCTCTGTCTGCCTTTGTGGGCTGTGTGTGTGTGTGTGTGTTTGTTCTCACTGCTGCTCTTCTTTTTTGTAATTTAGGTATCTGAGAGAGTCCAAAGCACACCCCGATGCTCCTGTCCTGCTGGATTTGGCCAATCAGGTAACAGGATCACTTTTCATTTATTTTTATTTTTTTTATAACTCGTTTTTATAAATTCCCAGCTTTGAGTTGGCTGCAGCTTTTTGTTATTCTCCCCTGTCTGCTAGTCATTATCAAAATTGGTAAAATGGTCGGCCCCATTATCAATTATTTAATGCAATTAGCTCTCAGCTCTATTAAGCAGTTGTGAAAATACTTTTTGTGTTTTATTATGTAATTTTCCAAATTGCAGCTCAGGCAGACTCCCCACAAACTGCGGACAGGTGAGACGGGGGTCACCGGTTAATTCCTCTCCTCAACACTTCATCAGTTGTTCATTTTAGGAGGTCAGAGGATTTATACCGCAGTTGATTCAGTAGCAAATGTATCCAAACATCTCAAATCCAAATAATTCAATAACACTAAATGCGTGTGGTGGGTATTTGTGTGCTTGCTATAAAATAACCAATTTTAATTTGTCATTTGCTGAAGTTTCTGTTTTAGTGCATTAGTGAAAATTAATCTCGTTGGCCACGTCGCTCGTGTGTGTAATATTTTCTACCTCCTCTGTGAATTTACATTAGCGAGAAGTTTGAAATACTCTTATTTCCAAATAAAATAATGCCTCTAAACTCTCTCTTTATGTTTGAGATGATTACATTATTTGTCCCTCTAGGTTGGGAAGCCAGATTTTCACCATTCAACGACATTGTGATCTTTTCATTTTGAACAGTGGAGTACAATGTCACATTTCAATACACGCTTAAAGCTTGATGGGTGCGAATACCATGCGATGAGATTTTAGGTTTTTTTTTTTTACTCTAAAATTAGAGTACTTCACATGCATCAGCGATACCTCAAAGCTAACTGCCATTATTCATTCTCCATTTAATTGACGCACAATTTTTTTTTTTTCGTGAAAGGATTAAATCCAGCACAGAGATAACTGTCTATGAACCATTTAACTGTCATTTTAATATGCTACTTAACATTTAAACCAAGCACTCATGGTCTCCCAGACTGCTAATTGATGTAGTTTCATCTCTTTATGAGACAATATATCTCCAAGAGAGGAAAATGATTAACAATGATGAAAAGTATTCATCGGTATTTTTTGCCCTCCGAAGAAGTCTGTCCATGAGGCCTTTTAATGCGACATTTGATGTTTTTCGCATGCTTTATGAGGAGCTTTATGCAAAGGTTACTTAAACATAGTGGCTGTAGAACAGGTTCAGTTATGCTGCACTGTATGTGACACCCTTTATCTCCAGGAGCTAATAAAACCTGAGTTTTACCCAACAGTAATTATTCTCATCCGGAATACAATGCTCTTTGAATCTTAGTCACATGTTAAGCTCACAAAATGCTGCTGTCTCATGTGAGAGTGGAGATGGACTCATGATTAATATGAAAATTAGGGAGATGCAAGTACCTGAACTAATCAGATGGTCCTTATTCAGGCAGGGCCAGCCTCGGTAATGTTGTCATTTTTCATGTGTCATATCTGATGCAGGTTACCAAGAATCTCGGGCTCTCTTGTTCTGCACAAGGCTTAAATGGAGAGTGCAAGCCAGAAATCACATATGAGAGAATATGGAAAGGAGATGAAATTTGAGGAATTGAGAGAAACAAAAGAACTCTGCTTCAGCTGTGGGCCACAAATGCAAATTGAGAAAAGCCATTAAAGGTCTTAATGAAGGCATAAACTCTGCGCTCACTTCTTAATTATCACAGACATGCAGTGTCTTTTTTTTATTTATTTTTTTTACTACAAGGTGCCTCCTTCGTGCAATATTATGGAGATGTTAACAAATGCTACTGTGGGTGAAAAGACATTGTTTAGACAGCAGCGTCTTTGCTCCCAGCGTTACCAGGAAGTATCACAGGAAAGATGAAACACTCAGCTCTCACTGCAAGCTGAGGGCAAATTCACTTTTGGTCCCCAATTATGCTAACAAGAGGAAAAATGATCTTTTGGCTGCAAGAATGTTGTTTCATAACGAGCTGGCTAGGAATGGCAAAGTCTTCCAGCAATATTCTAATTCTCTCTGTACTGAGTAGGCTGTAGAAATGTAGTTGTGAATTGCTTCATAAATCTTATTTACAGAATATATATCTAAAATAAAGGGGGAAATGTCTTTAAAGCGAACACATGCATCTTTACATACTCAATGGCAGTAATTTTTCAATAATTCATGCATGCTTCATCATGCTGGATTTACTAATAATCTGTTGGTTTTGTCTGTTTGAGTACAATCTTTCTATGTGGAAGTACATCCTACTGACAACAATGTGTCCAGGTAGGGAGCTTGAGCATCATTCATTAGTGCACTCTTACCTGTCAGAGCTCCATCCTGTTCTCAAACCAAAAACATCCCTCACCTCAGAGTGCCTGTGTTCAAAGAACATTGCTGCCATAGGTTCTCTCCTTCCTATTAGGGACTGAATTCCCATAGTTCCTCAGGTGTGTCCTATTGGTTCTTGCAGTTTTGCCTTGGTGATCATTCTATGATTAAAGCGCGCCGTTGTCTCTTGGCTAGGCCTAGTGTCTGCTGCTATTTCTTACAAGATAAGAGACGACGGGGAGGGGGTTCTCTGTTTGACAGAGGCGAAAGCAATTCAGCCAGGTAGCCAGCCCGCGTAATGGGCGAACTCTTGTTCCCGTGGGAAAGGTTACTGCAAAGCAAGGCTTTCAAAGACCAATTTGCACGGGGGATTGTCAAAAGTTGGGTCAAGGTTTGAGAATGCGATAATATAATTTAGGGCCATTACGATCATTATTATCTCCATGACATCACCCAAAGGTAGGCTGGCTGTGTAATTTCAGTGCAGTAATTCTGAGGCGTTTTAAAATATGTTTGCCCTTCTCTCTGGAAATGTGGGATTTAGTGTGAAGGTTTGTAAATGGAGCAATTCTCCGGAGAAGAATAATGATCCGTCCACAGCTATGTGTATTGAAGGTGTATTGAAGTACTATTAACTCCCCATTGACACTCTGGAGTTGTTTTATTAAGGGTAATTCTGTTTTATTTTGTTGTTCAATCCATGTAAAGGTGGATCTGTCTCCTGCACTGATGGCTCGTATCATCGTGGACAGGGTCCTTCAGAGCTTGGACGGTGAAATGCGTGAGTAACACTTCTCCATTTCTCAGCCTGTCCTCTCCGTCGTTCTCCACATCAGTCTTAATTGTAGCACTTTGTCTTTTGAATTCCCTTTCTGTTCGAGTCCCAATTCCAGCGGTAGCCAGTGTATTTTCAGCCTGTCCAACCCTAATGAGAGATAGACCACATTTAGTGGTAGCCGCATCCCAGGGTACATGAGTGGCAATTAAGTACTCGGAGGACCACCCACCTCTCATCTGCAGTGTGGATCAATGCTGGCTCACCTCATCAGTGTTATTTATAACACTGCTGATTTCTCCCCTCACCCTCCTTCATCCCCCAATGCATCCATCTATCCCCCATCGTCTGCTCTTCCCTCATCCTTTCTCTCTGTCTTCCCTCTCTCTCTCTCTCTCTCTGTCTCTCTCGCTCTCACTTTGTGCCTGTTGGTTTGGTGTCCTGTGAAGAAATTAAGTTGAAGAAACTAAAAAAGAATAACAAACTATTCCTCTCCTCTGGAGGGCTGATGGAGAATAAAATTTCACATGCAAATGTTTTATTTAAAAATTACAAAGAGATGTTTATGGATTCATGAGAATACATATCCATGTGTGCAGGTCATATATTAGTTTGTGACCGTCGATACAGATTTTAACGTTAACTAATTTTCTCGTTCTCCATTTCTACACCTCATATCTCTAATATCAGATACACACCGAGTTCCATATCTTTCCAGTGGGCCTGTGCTTGGGAGTGTGCATGTGTCTGTGCAGGCAGTGCTTTGAGAGAGAATCGTGTGATGTCAAAAAGACGTGCTTCCAATTTAATCAAGAAAGAGATTAAAGTGGATGTGTGTTATTTTCAACTTCACCACAGCACAGCCATTTGTCAAAGTCAAAGATGTGATTGCTTTGGACCCACCGTTATCCACTGCCTGTCAAAATACTAGTCTGAGCAGCTTGTAGAACAGGGCATTCATCCAGGAGACGCACTCTGTCTCAGATAATAGCACACTGCATCCGTCCATCTCCATACAGTGAAAACATGCTTTATTAATGCTCAGGATAGATTTGCAGCGGACCAAACTTCCTGTATGATCGTTGTTTAATTTCAGCCGAGGTGTAAGCATGCAGCGTCTCACTTTTAGCAGGCTCGCGCGAAATGACACGACACAGGGAGACGGGATGACTTTCACCGGATGCGGGACACAGTTAAGGACACTAGTTATGTATTCACTGCAGATTTTATCTGATCAAGTACTTTTTAGTTTGCGGCCTGCAATATAGACGGGAAAGAAATTCTGATGTTATACTTTCCACTTGTAAGGGCGACTTTTATCATGGCAGAAATTCTCTACCCCCACCCATCCACCTACCTTCAGTGACTTCTTTGGCCTCTGCACATGAATTGCTGCCCACATGGGCTGCGCGGTCAAATCCTCAACTCTCCCTGTGTGTATATTAGACTCCAGTAATGTGTTTTCACTTTGAAACAATGCAAGGATAATTGTCTTTGCTGGCAATTAGCTAACAGGTTGGTTCTGTGCTATTGGCAGGCATATCTGTCATGCCCCCCCCACCAGCCCCAGACCGCCATCCACCGTGCGTGATTGTGTATTTGTGTGTTTTGCTCGGACTCCAGAGGGAGGGTAGGCAGGCGCGCTGCGAAGATCAATAGACTTCTATATAAGGGACATTACCCCCAACTGGGTGAGTGGCTTTCCTTTGCCTAGCACCATTGTTTTTTTTTATTCCCCTTCTCTTTCCACTTGCATTTAAGAGACACAGGAATGGGGCCTTTGGGACTATGGAATATATGTACAATCACTAGTGCTGGATCAATACAGAGTTTTAAATTGTTTTCTGTACCTTCCTTGTTTTGTTTTGCTTGCTTGTTGTTGCCCCCCCCCCCCAACCACCGCACACACACACACACACACACACACAGACACACATGCGCGCACACACACACACACACACACACACCCCACCACCACCACCACCACTCCCACTCTCCCGCACCTCCACCTCCCCCTCCTTCCCACACACACACACACACACACCAACACACCTCAACATGACGACACTGCCAACAAGCCCCCCCCCCCCTTCTCGTTGCAGCAAAAGTATTGGAGAGCATCAGTCAAGTCGAGTGAAAGACTATCTGGTGGCGCTTGTAAATGAATCAATACATTCAAAGCAGTTTTATCGCGTATTGAATATGATATCAACATCCATAATGCTCCTTTGCCTCGTGAAAACAAACTGGGCAAAGGGGGAGGAAAGGTCACATGTGCACCTAGTTGAGGCAGCCTAAATGTGTCTGTATATCTATATATCAGGATAGTTTCTGTTTGTTTCATACCTGCACAATAACATACATTTTCAAAATGTGCCTTTGCATATGTGAAAAATTATAGCTTTGTCTTATTTTTATTTATTAGTTTTATACATTATTTTTTGGGGATCATTGTTATTGTTTATACAAAAAGTGCACAAAATACATTAATATGATTTTTTTTCTTCAATATTGAACCCTACAACTTCAAGAAAAATGACTTAATGAATGAATTCTGAGTAAACAATAGAAGTAATACATTTTTCTTTTTTTTAATCACTAAACTAAAGTTCCCTGCTTTTTCAAATAATAAGAATATGAGTTTATGCAAAGAGACAGTAGCCAATGCCCTCATGACGAGTGTTAATGACAGATATTTTTTTTGTAATAACTCAGTAAAAGAACATTTGTTGCATCAGAACATGGGCAACTCTGATCATAGTGAACAAATGTCATCCTCTCTACCTGAAGGCCACATTGCAATGGATTATTGAATCATTTATAAGGATAGGAGTCTGAATGTAAAGAATGAGCTGAATGGCTATAAATGTAGCTAATTGATTCAGAATACAATTGATAATTTCCACCTTAAACTGTGTATAGTCCCATAATATTAAAGGACAAACAGTTTTTGTTGAAACTGGAGTTAATTGACCTTCCACCTTTTGTCACCAGTTACCTTGCAGCCAGTTACCAACATCTGCTTTATATGCACTTTTTAGTTCATTATTATTATTTCTATACTCAATTTAAAAATGTGCATTCTGCAACCCAAACAAAGGACTTTCCCAAATTGTGTTCATTTACGTGCAAGTAAATCTATTCTCCGGAAGTATTGGAAATTAAGAAATTAAAATTGATTGCAATGGATGGATATGGAATGGGAGTGATGCATTGATAAAGTTATATTGTAAACCGTTGCATTCTTTCCAATTCAGTGTCACTAGATTACTTCTTAGAAGTCACTTGCAGACACACTGGGGGAGCTCATGCTCTTTCCTTTCCCCCCCATCGTGCTATCTCTTCATCTTTCTCTCTATTCCTCCTTTGACAGGACTTGATGTGCCTCTAGATTTAGACATACTTTTTTGAGGAGGCAATTTTGCTAGCTATTTGACCTTTTCCATTTTCCCAAGGCCCAGCTCCAGATTAGATTGCTGCTCCATGTTTTGTAACTATGTGATTCGACCGCCTTTAAGATTTATTGTCACATTCCTTTACAGAAGCCTTGTACGCTGGGTTATAAATGTCCTGTGTTTGATGTTAACACTGTGAGAATGTTAGTGTCTGCTATGATCCTTTGGTTCCTTGACAGAATTCATAATAACTTCAGTGTTTTGAAGATAAAGCGTGTTGATAACTGAATATTGTATTGCGCTCGCCCCACTAAAATCCCTACTTGCTGTGATTGTTATAGTTCCTTCTTTCTTGTCTTCAAGTGCTCCCCTCTTCTCTCTCTCTCTCTCACCTCTCTGCCGTGGCAAAGCTGCTGTGTGTGTAGATGCAGCCTTTTTTTTTTTTTCTCCAAATAATGAGAGCAAGGGCACTTCATTAGCAAAAAGGGAGGGAGTAAGGAGGCAACGACAGCATGAGTCTTACCGTGCATGTGTGTGTATGCAAGGGGGTGGGTGCGAGGGAGGTAAGCAGCACCGTGGCACTTCACTTGACAAGTATACTAATTACTCCTTTTCAACAGAGAAGCTCCAGTCAGCTTCTGCCACAGTCTAATGGCCTGACCTGGGAAGCCTCGCTCCACAGCAGAGCCTCCCGAGCAGATCTACTATTTCTACAGACACACGCACACACACACACACACACACACACACACACACACACACACACACACACACACACACACACACACACACACACACACACACACACACACTCTACACACACAAATGTAGAGTCTCATCTCACCGCTATCAGGAAGAATCAGGTGGAAGCAGATCAGTTCTGCCCCAGTAACCTCTTCGGGGACTGGGCTCCTCCTGCACAGGAGATACCACCTCATATCATCAACTAGCACCTACACACCACCACAGATAGTTTAAAAAAAAAAAAAAAAAGGCATTTGTCCCCCCCCCCATGTCTCCCACTCACCCTCTCTCTTTCCCATCCTCTGTTTTTTTTTTCAGTGCGGGGGGATAAATTTAAAAGGAGTAAATTGGAAAATCAAATGAGGGCTTTAGGCAGCCGCAGAGATTTGCAGAGCTGTCGGCCAGTGTTGGAGAGCCTCATCCATCATGTCCCACAAGTAGTCAATTCCTCTAGTATCTGTAAATGTTTTCAGATATTAGCCAATTTATATGCTCCGAGATTCATCATGGAAAATCAGCTTTAGCGGCGCACATTATCAGGACCTGTCTCTCCTTTGCTCCATGAAGTTTGATGAACGAGTGCCCCTCCACAGCTCAATGACTTGTGCATGGGGAGTGCGTGGTAAGGGGGGTGTGGGCATATAGGGGAAATGGGTAACTGCCCCCCCCCCCCCCCCCCCCACTCCATCCCCACCCATAGGAAAAAGTGGGTTTTTTAATTAATAAACAAACTTGCAGAGGAGCTCATCAGTGTCAGGGGCAATAACAATCGTCATCTGTTATTGTTTATTACGGTCCTCCCCCAACAAATGCTGCTATTTAATGAGGTTTCCCCGCATTTTTTTGTGTTAGAGATAATGACTTTTTCACCCTAGTGGAGAAAAGAAGAGGAGTTACAAATGACACAAGTAAGCAATGAGAAATCCAACACACATTATGCCGCTGCTAGTTTACCTTGTTTTTGGGGTTGCATATGAAAACAGGTTTGTGATTTGTTTACACTGTTTGTTTTCTTTTGCAAATCCCAATGGAGGCGTCGCGTTTCACATCTATTATTCTCCTCTCCTCTGTTCTTTGCTGTTCAGATGTCGACGGTGTGATATGGTGCCTTATTCAGAATTTATACCAACATGGGACAATTACAGTAAATTTGCTGAATGTTTACAAGGTGCAAAGTTGTGCTGCAGGGCTTTGTTCTGTGTGTCTGGTGTTCTTCAGATTGTGCTTTTTATTTCCCGCCACGCGCCTGTGTGTGTGTGTGTGTGTGTGCCTTGAGTGTGTATATTTAAAGAGCAGAGCTCGTGTGTTTGTGCGTGTGCGGCAGATAGGAGCTCAGGGTGCTGTAGAGGTGTGCTACCGTGCAAGGCGGGGGCGTCTTTAATAAATGTATGCTGATGTTGGAGGCTGCAACCATGCGAAGGATGCAAGGGCCCTGTTGTTATTTACTGCTGTGTTTGTGCACAACAGCGAATCCTGTGCCTGCAAATGGCATTACGGCCTGTGATGAATGAGCATTAGGGTAAACTCATTTTAAAAGCATCCTGATTTATTAGCAGTCTGGCCTTCCATTTTCATCAGGTCAATGCTTGGCTGAAATTTCACAATGTCAGCGCCAAGGTCACCTCTTTATGGCTATTTTTAACCCCATCGCTCAAAAAGCAGGAGAAAGGGATCTTATCACTTATTATTGCCAGGTACCAAAAATACCCCAGCACAAGGAGAGAAAATAAAAAAGTCCTAGAAATGTGTGTTATATGAGAGACCAAAATGTGGTGGTGGTCAACCTCCAATTATGAGCACTAGTAAGACAAGAGCTTTAATGGCTAACGTTTGCCTTCGGGGAGGTTTATTACACACTACTGTTTTGCAGAAGCAGCGTCAAATCTATAAAACGACCATTAGGAAGAGGGAAAAAATCAATCAAAATGCCATTAAAGTGGAATAAGTTGCCAATATTGCTGATGTGGTTGCGGGTCCTTTGATTTTCCTTCAGATTATTAGGCACAGTCGAGTAGTGACTTTGTTAAGGGAAACCAGTGTTGTTGGGGAGTAATATGTCTCCTGGCTTCATAAAGTTTGCTGCCTCATATTTCCCACTTTATTGATTATCCATTATCATTTGTCATGAAGTGTCCTAACTCAAGGGGAAAATATAACCCTCTTTCTTCACCACCGCCTGCACTGCACAGGAGCATGGTATGGATCTGCGTGTGAAGGTACCAATCTCCGAGAAAAATGAGCAGAGAAATAAAGCACGGCCCTGTGCCTTGCAGCTCTAAGAAGGAAAGTGGGGTTATGGGGGTGGGCTGGGGGAGCACCGTGACTGGGAGACACTGAAACACAAACCTGGTTGCAGGAGGGGAAAAAGATGGAGACAAAAAACAGAATAGAGGGGAGCATGCTGAATGGGCTTTGTTCTTCCTGCACCCTCCCTGCTTTGGATTTCATCATAGCATAGTTGAGGAATCACAGCACTGTTTGTCCTTTGTGGTAGTTTTTTTTTTTTTCTTCTTCTTTTTTCTACACCAGAGAAGGCAGCGCATAGTGAAAGATAACAGAAAAAAGGTTTTAAGTGTTTTGCTGTTAATGAAAACTCATTTAACAGAGGTTTAATGATCCAGGCAGTAATCAATTGATCCTTTTTCATTTCTTTTTTTTTTTTTTTTAATGGTCTTTATTTTATTCATTTTTATAAATCCCCAAATACTCTGTCCTGTCTTCAACAGATATGTGCAATTTTCTAAATGAGCTTAGGAATTTCTACAGTGTTAGTAAAGGCATCATCCATGCCTGAAATGTGAATAGAAACATTCCTTGTATTGTCTGTAATGCTGCAAGTCTGTCAGGAGCTTGTGTATATATATCACTAAAATGGCGTGCCTCAACCATTTCGTCACACAATGATACAATCCATTTAATCCCAATCTTTTTAAGAAATGATTTAAGGAATTTTTTGCTGTTGCAGTAACAGCGAGTCGATCCGGCAGGCGTTCCTTCCTGATTTATAATGTTGGCAAAGGAAGAATGGGGAAGAGAGATGCAGAATAGTCGGCGTTCATAACATAGATAAACTACATGAAGTGCCTGTGCTCTGGACTGAAACATTTATCTATAGAAAATCTGTATAGACACCAAGCAGCCATCACATGAACAAGACAAAAAAAAATACTACACTAACAGTAGTATGGTGAATTACAGTATGTCCAGGTTGTCTTTTGTCTCTATATTCACTGTGTTGGATTTAATGCTGACTGTTGTTTTCGATGAATGCAAGGTTTTTGATTCAGAGTATACGGACTGTTGTCATTTATGTTTCTCTTTGTCTCCTTTTCTGTTTTGTTCTCAGCATCCAAAACTGTCATCAGCAGCATGATTAAGGACCCATCACTTATTCCAGACCCAATATTGGCCCGTAATATCTACCAAGTAAGATTTAAGTTTTGATTTGTTATACATTCAATAACCCCAAATGCTTCCATTAAGAAAGATCTATCTCTAATGCCAGAATTCCATTGCTCGTGTGCCTAAAGTTTCGAAATGTTACTCCAGCGCCTGGCTGACAGGCGGCATCGGGCTCGTATGTGTGTTGATGAGGTAATGTGAGTGCCGGTGGTCATGTCTGCCAATCTGCCATCCTCTCCTGTGTTTTCCCTTTTCCCAACACTCTCCGGGCTTTCCTCACCTCCCCGACACCCACCCACCCTTTTGGCGCGCCATAATATTTCTTCCCCCTCTTTTCAGTGCACAATAAATGACTGCTGTTATGGACCGCTGGTAGACTGCATCAAACAGTATCCTATCCCATAAAATTTTAAGCCTGAAATTGACGAGGAGCTATTGAAGGGGATGAGATGTGTCTGGCTTCACCTGACATAAAAGTTCTGCTTCACAGAGGAAGTGTTTCATCCTTCCTGCCAGCCCACTATCACCAACGCCGGGGCTGGAAGGCGATGGAGGAAAGGGGAGGAGGCTGGGATGCGCTGATCGAAATGCACATCCATGTGCATGCAGTGGATCAGACTCAATGTTCTATGATACCAGAAGAAATGATCATTTGCAAGCCCGGCGGAAGAGAAATAACAAATTTTGAATGAACTTTGAGCCTTTTTAATTGGATTGTATCAAGTGGTGAACATTATCACACTGTTTAGAACCATGGGGGGTTTAGGCCACTTCACACCAGCGTAAATATTAATTAGCATTCAATTGATTCGTGGTTCAGTTGTGTGCTTTGAGCACAACTCCTGAACATATTTATTCTAGTAAGGCCCTGGCCTCGCCAATAAAGCCAGAATGAGAGTGAAGGCTATTTGGGGGCAGCCAGCTGGGTCGGAGATCGACTATTTCCTGGGGGAGGAGACTTATTTGAATGAGTGTACATGTGTATGATCGTATGTTATTGTGTCTGTCCAGGCGTCCTCGTGTGTGGTGGGGCTGTGTTGTTCTGTTCATAGTCAGTCAACCCTGTCCCCTCCTGCCCTCCTTCCGCATCTCCCCTTTTTGCCTTTATGTGGCGGTCCTCTCAGTGTCAACTTAGTCAGTTTCTGTGCCACAAAGACTTCATGATACCCGCCCCACTGCTCAGCGCTTTCAAAGAAGTCCTCATGAGAAGAATACCTCTTTATGCATGTGTGATAGTCACAGTACAAATATTAATTTGAACTTTGTTTGTTTCAGCCATCAGAACTGACCTTTTTAAACTCTTGTGAAAAACAAGAAGTTATGCTTCTTTAGTATTCAGCCTTATTATTTGCAAGGCTCCACCCAGGTGCATCAAGACTCCTGAAACTTAATAAAGAATGACAGATACCAGATAAAAGAATTTTCCCTTGAAGATTTTTCGAAAAATGAGCAGAGCATTTCAAAGGTCCAAGCACTTCATGCATTTTGCCAAACTGCCATTTGTTTCGCCTGACTCATTTAGCTAATGCACTTTGGAGATTTGTTGTGAAAGCAGATTCAAGTTGACCTGAAATTTCTGAATATGCCCTACATTGACATGACAGAAGTGACTTTCACTTTGCATAGTAAACCAATAGCGGAGGGAAATCAGTGTCTAATCCTGAGCTGATGTCAAAACATGCACATGCCCTGTTGATCCCGCATCGTGTCTGTACTCTTGAGCTTCCACAGTTATCAGCTTTACAAACTTGCAGCAGAATTCCCGTGTATTTCATTTTCACGCCACGGCCGGTTCTTGTAAACATGAAGTGTTGCTATTTCTGTATGTTTGTGGGAATCCTTGACTCTATTCTCAGTGCTATCGGCCATGAGCATGAGGTACTGCTCCGTGACAAGCTGAAGGAGAAGAACCTTTCTTTTCTCGGTAAGCCAACTCGTAATTTCCTCAGAAGGATTTTAAAATGATTAAGCTCATGCAACTATAGCCTTTTGATAAAGCTCATTGAAAGAAGGCCAATACTTGACTGATGCAAACAAGGAGTTGTTATGTGCACCTGGATGCGTATGCTCAAACCTCTGGTGAATTTGTAAAGAACAAAAGCTTCAAAAGTTGTTCTGTTTCATTGAATACACAGTCCCCTCAGGTTGCCCTCCAGTGTTTTTTCAAGAGCTGAATTTCTAAAAATGCATAAGAATGCATATTATGTCCGCAATAAAAGTAACTTCAAAGACTGATCACCAGAATATATTTCAGGGAATCAATTGTTTTTGTATGTGATTGTCATATCTTCAAACTTTGACACGCTTGTATTATGATAGTTTCTGCTTTGTTTTAATGAACTTAATTAATGGTTAATGGCCCAGGTATGATTTTGTTGGTCACAATCTCAATCCTGTCTTCCCCCATTCACCTCCATCCCATCATCATCATCATCATCATCATCATCATCATCATCATCATTATCCCCTAGGTCAGATGAGTGATGAAGTATAAAAGTCATTCTCTATGTCATTAAGACCATATCATTTATTTGGACATTGAGCACTGACCTTTCTTCGGGGCTGCAAAGAGTACTGTTCTAAAACTGTCAGAGTTCAGGGGGCACCAGGGCCACTGAAGCAGCCTCACCCCCATCTGATAAATGGATTGGAAATAAGCTGCCCAACAGCGGGGATGGCCCATTAATTTTAATCAAAGCTGATGTAAAGAGGCGATCAGAGCCACATGAGTATGTCAACAGCCCAGTGGGTGTGAACCGAGGCTGCCACATATCCCACCACATACACATCCACACCTGCATTACCACATCCAGGATGCCCCTGTGCAGCACGGGCCCCTCCGCAGCCTTACTGACCTCTCTGGGCTCTCTTTCTTCATCCTTGGCTGCTGCTACCTCCTCACCACCACTGACACCGCCACCCTCCATCTCTCCTCAATTCCTTTCCATGCCCCATTAGTTGAGCTTGGCTGGAGACAAAGAGGTAGGCCCTTGGAACTGAATGACCTGGTCATCCTGAGATTTAATGGAGAAATCAGGTGTTGTAGGGATAATGGCTGAAGCACGCCAGGAGTCAAGGACAATGGCTGCAGCCCGTGCAGGCAGGGGTCAGGCTTACAGAGGCTATAATGCCAACCTTGTCCTCCCGCTGTATATTTTATAAAGCATTGTCAAGCTGTGAACTGGGGAGCAGCTCTGTAACTGGGTTTTACAGGTTTTTGTGCAATGACAGCGAATACGTGGCAGATGTAGTTAATGGTTTTCTGGCACTGGTGGTCCACGACTGATATTTCTTCTGCTCTGCTAACACTGAGGGGTTTGTTATCGGTATCTCTGAATGAGGTTAGGTCAGCAGCCAGCGAAGGATGTTGATCCTGCTTTATTATGTAACGGAATTTTTTGGGTGAATACATTTAAACAAAGCATAATGTAGCCATGATATATAATTTTGCACTTTATCTCCTGCAGATGAAAACCAACTGAGAACAATGGGCTACGACAAAACACCTGATATCATCTTGGAGGTTCCAATTGGTCAGTATTGAAATATTTAATAGCATTTCAGTAAAAATATTCCTCAACTCCTTTTCCACAAAAAGGGATTATTCTGTTTGTCATTGTGTTGCATTGAGACCAGGCCTTTGGAATGTTGTGGGTTTCTGCTTTTGTTGCCTGCTTGACTTTTGTTTTCATTTCTCCAATAATGAATTTATTTGGAAAAGCTGTGGAGGGTCACATCGTACACTGGATTGAGAGCAAAGCCTCTTTTGGAGATGATCACAGCCATCGCACCTACCTCAATGAGCAATTCTGGAGCTACTGGAATAGGTGAGCTTGATATTTGTATTTAGCTTTAATTTACCACATCCAAATCATCCAATAAATCTAGCAATTTCTCGTTTTTCAGTTTGCATATCCTTTACAACTTCTCCTTTTTGTGGACCACAAACCACCATGGGCTTTTGTCAGTATCATAAAAGCAACACATATCTCTGTCCAACAACACTCACCACTTCCTCCCTTGCGTGGGCCACTTTAACCACAGCCTTCTGCCCAGTACATCTGTACATTGCACCGCTTCCACATCCACCCCCGTTACTGGAGCTTTTTCCTGCCAGCACGGTCTGCATGTGAGGCTGATTGCACACATTGTCTTGAAAGAGAAACTCGGAAATGTTTGAGTATTGCATTGCATCTGTTGACATAAGGACCTTTAAGCAAAAGCAATCTATTGAGGTCTGTCCATTGTGCTGCAGAAGTGTATGTCTTTGTGTGTCCATGTGCAAACATTTGTGAATATACTCTGCACATAAAAGATTTCAACATACAAACTTCCATACATGCTTCACTGACTTAAGTCATCTGAGAACTTTTTGTGATCCACACACTGTTGAGAAGTGGGCGACGCACACAGTCTCCACAACTCTGCTTCCCATGGCACTGGATCCAAGTACTCGCTCTGGTCCTTGAAGCTTTGTCCAAAAAGGTGGTGTTTTGGTTTGCATTGAAGTCACGTATCTTTGTTCCAGACTTTAATCCGGTGCCTGTGAATGGCCACATTTTAATTTGATTTAAGGATGATTTAAGTTCTAAGATTTACTGCATATTTTTATTCATACAACCTCAGTGATTGATCTGGTGCTTGTGAAACATAGAACCTATGGTTCCTGCAGTGACCACTAATTACACTCAGTTTTAAAAGTTGATGTTTCATTTAAAGCAGGAGCGTTTTGGACATTTCACCATATTTTTTCCCCAGCAGGTTTCATTACAAGTACCTATATGTTGAGATTGTAGTGATTTTTGGTAGAAATGGTTTGGTTTTTGCAAAAAAAAAAAAAAAATAGGCATTTTTATGACGTGTACTCTGTGCCACGACAAATAAAAACCTCAAAGTTTAAAAGGAAAGGAAACATAGTAATGCAGACAATCACTCAGTACACATTCACATTTATAACCCATTGATAGTCACCTTCATACTTCACAAGCCTTCAGTTTGTGTGAGGGAATGGGACAACTTGAAGAAAACCATCCCAGACACAGAGAGACCACAGAACAGAAAACCTTGGGCCAGAATTCAACTCATTGACTAAACTACAGCAACATCATCATGCTGCCTATCTTTGTTGTTGTTTCTAATTTTATAGGTCACATAAGAGGTTTCACATTCACTAACCAAAGAACAAACATTCAAGGAAGGTGACTCACTCTGCATCATTGTGCCAATATGTAGTTCACAGTCATTGGTGTTTTCATCTCCATTTGATTTCATTTGAAAAATGGTAATAATGCAGGAAAAACTCGCCTCGACTTCCTCAGATGTCCTCATTAGATGCACAGGAGACAACAGCTTTCTAATGACAAGTACAAGATCATGTTTAATACTCAATACAAAACAATATTATCTCTGCTTACGTATTTCTTTGTTTGTGTTTTTAGTGTTCAGGCTCGACAATAGCAATCATTTCTCTTTCATTTTCAGCTTTGTTCTTTATGATGGTGGCTTACAGTAAATCCAAATGTAGGAATCCGTGCAGCTTGATTGGACAGTTGGGGTTAGCCCGAGCTTTACATATTTGCCTGTGGGTGTCTTTCATTTATATTCACTGGGGCGGTCACGTCCAAGTGTGTTAAGGAACTGACAAAGTTGATCCCATCATGTCAGCAAGCGGCCGAATCAGATAAACACTGTCAAAGAAAGAGAGGAAAAAATGTCAGTCCCTTCAGACGCTACCTTTTCTTGCACCCTTGTAAATTTTAATTGACATTTACCGCTGACATTTCACAATGTGCCTCATCTGTTATTGTTCGGCCTTATGTATTGTCATCTGAGGTGTGTGCGTGTTTGTGTGCTCGTAATCATTGTGACCACAAATCATCAGGCTTTGTAGTCACAAAACCATGAGCCAATAGAAAATCAGGTGACAACAGAGAGATGGGATGACATCATTCCCCCTTTCACTTCTCATTAGTAGGTTTTAGTTTATGAACTGGAGCCTGAAGGCCTGGTGTTTGGGCTCTTTGTCCATTCCTTCATTCCTCAAAGTCAGATTTCAGTGCGTAAGTCTAAACTCTTAGGTTTTCTTTTTGACTGCCCTTGGAATAGCACACCAGTGTTTGTAATTACTTCATTGCCCCTGATTGACATTTGCAGTGATTTGCTTATTTTTCATGAATTCCCTCTTTGCTTTAACTGAGCTGCTTCACCCAGTGCTTGTGTTAATTGTTCTTTGTTTGCCCTCGAGCACTGCAGAGTGGGGACATGTTTTTGTAGACGGGAAGAAGAAAAAAAAAAAACATAACTAATTTTCCCTCCAAAGCCCTCACCAACTGCATTTATCATCCAAACAATAGTCTTGCCAACACACTAACCCCATAATGAACCCCTCTTCAGTGGAGTGAGGGGTAATGACGCTTCACCTACAATACTCCCAAGAAAAAAAGAGAAAGGATTGTGGGGGAAAATGTTGAGAAAAACGGTCCTCTCTCAAATCAGGCGCCGTGTTCAGGCCCAGTGCCTGGATGAAATGGTGAAGCAGCAGCTATTGGTGTCTTCCAGCCATCAATCTTAGCTGGTGGCGTTCCAGAGCCAGCGAGCCCTCTGCTCTGACGGATGTTCAGATAATTGAGTGATCCATCTCACCCAACTATCAGAGTTGCATAAAAATTATTCACCTGCTGGTGAATATTAAACACATAATGAGCCTCTTGTGTGTTTTAGGAGAAGTGGGTAAGGTTAAACACAGCATGTAATGAAATATGGACTCTTGTGTGGTTCCACCTTAACTGCCCCTTCTTGATTATGGCGCGCTTAAATCAATTATGGTTGGCAGAGTTCCTTCTTTAACTCCACGAGCAGCAGTTAAGGATCCCTTCTTCTATTTGTCTGTCTAGCTGATCACATATTTAATTCTGACTGCCAGCAGATAATAATGATTTGCTTTTATGTAGAATTGGACGTTTGGGGATTATTAAGAGCTATTTTGACAATTTTCCAGCCAGTTAATTTTTCTTACTCGAGATGAAGGTATCAGGGCTGGCGATGGTGTAAAACGGTATATGGGCTGCAGTCTCAAACACTTTACAGGGTTGGTCACCTTCACCATTCGCCACTGATGGCATCTGCTCAACCATTGTTGCGAGCAGTGTGGAGTTCAATGTCTTTGCTCAAAGACACTTCAACTTAAGAATGAGGTTTGAACTACCAAACTTGTTGTTGGAAGAAAAACAATGGCTCTAAAAAATGAGCCACAGCTGCTGTCTAGTGTTTTCCATTGAGCCCCACAACAAGAATATCCCAGATGTAAGTCCAGGCTTGGGGGCCTCTGTGTGGAGTTTGCATGCTCAAGCTGTTGAGCTTCCTCCCACTTTTCTAAAACATTTGAAATCAGTTGGTGCCTTCTGTCCATATGCTGCATTAATTTCTTCTGTATTTCGGCCTGTCCTACCACCAGTAATGATGAGGACCGTATTAAGATTAGAAGAGCTTGAAAATCTCAATTTTGTAAGAATATCCTCCTACAATTACGCCAATTGTTATTCATCATTTTTTTCATAGTTGTAATTGATTTCCTTCTTCTTTCTCTCGTAAAGCGGTAGTTGGCCGATTCAGACCAGCGCCTTCTGCTGGATTGAATGCCAAATATTCATTCCATTGTAACAGATGCATGAAAGTGTAAAGGCGGTGTCATTTCCATCATTTGAAGCACACATCTGCTTTCATGCGTACGTAGAGCATAAGTGAGCCTTTAAGTCAGGAGTGTCAAACATTAAGGCCTGTGGGCAGAAAGCAACCCGCAAGAGGCTCCAATCCGGCCGCCAAACCACAGAGCCAATTGTGAACATTTCAAAGATAACAGATGTTTTAAGAGCAGCGGACACAACCCTGAGACCCGAGCTTAGACGTTGGTGGTGCCGGTAGGAAATCTTGCAACCTCATTGCTCAGAAATCAGCATTATTCTCAAAGCCATGCTGTCAAATTGAGTTTGTAAAACACGCATAATGCAACAGCTATTGGAGAAGTTTTTGGGATATTTCACTATTTTTCACCAGAAGGCTTCGTTGAAATTGGCTTTATATGGAGATTGTAATAATTCTCAGTAATAACTGTTTGGTGTTGTGAATATTTTTGACATTTTCATCATGTCATCACCACGACAAATAAAAACCTTGCAGTTTAAATGTATATATAATACCTCATGATGGAATTGGGCTGAATGTGGCCCCAGAAATAAATTGTGTTTGACACTCCTGCTTTAAATTGTCCAAAGGTGTGTGAATGTGTGTCCGATGTTTACCTTGTGAGGGCCCAGTGTCCTGTCCAAGGTGTGTCCTGCCTTCACCCATCGTCAGCTGGAATCAGTTTCAGCAATTTCGTGACCCTCAGTTGGATGTGGAAGATGAATGGCCCCGTCTGTTTTTATTGTGTGTATCTGCTCTATGCCAGACAAGACGAAAGAGAAGTGTGGATGTTTGATGGATAGATAAATAAGCTGATATTTAGATCACTGATAGGTATTTTTGTCATGACAGTATGTGTCATGGGTTGAACAAAAAAAAAAAAATACTAACATCAAAATCAGTCAAAACATTAACACTACTCCCTTTCTTATCAAAGCACAATTGCAATATGTGACAAAAGCTGCTTTAACAGTTCCTCTTGATATAACGCTTGTCTCCTCATTGTTGCTTCACTACATCTTTTCTATGACAGAGTCCACTCATTATTAATCAGTCAGATTATAGGCGGTGTGGGGGGGGGGGGGGGGGGGCATGGTTTCCCTGCTTATAGCATTTTATACAAGGAAAAATTGAAACACGTCAACCGAAAATAATTAAAATGTTTTGTGCAAAAGATTAAGAATATAAATCTAGAATAGTCATAATTTTCCACTTTGCTGTTCTTAATTTCCCCTCCCCCGTTTCCACCCTTCCACGCCCAACATAACCAGGCGGCCTGTGTGAAAATGAGCATGAACGCCACCTCGTCCCCTCCCAAAGTAAATCAGCTGCGCAATTCGTACACTGCGGATGTGTCAAAGTTGAAAATGTTAGCACTCTTAATGGAGGCTTGAAAAGGTTAGATCTGATAAAAAGCTGTCAGCCGTCCGCAAGAAATGATTTATAGCAAAATAATGGGACAGTATGCCTCATTTCTCCCCCATATGAAATGGGGGTTAGGACTTTTGGGTTTGCCATTATACATCATCTGGCTTGACCACTCTGAAATTTGTTGGGACTTGAATGCACCAACATGCATTATGTCGTACAGGGCTTCTTTGTTCCTTCAATTTCCAAAACCACACCCTGCAATGGAGCTCATTTATGTTTACTCATAATTTCCTCCTTAAACATCTGCTTTTTTCCCAAAGCACATATCGATTTATATTCCGATTTGCCCTTGCTTCTCCTTTGCCGGACTTATTTAATGTAAATAATGGACACGATGCAATGATTAATCTGGAAGTCTTGATTTTGAAGACTCACTCCAGACTATTCCCACAGCATCGCTAATGCTGCCTGACACATTGGCTAATAAATAGACAGAAGCAAGATTTATGTGATGTTTTATATTAGTTGACACAGCTGCAATTAGACATCCTGAGTTCTTTGTGAACTTTTTCCAATTATATCTGGAACTGTGTGCTGTAGGTTTATAAATGGAATTGCGTGGTAATTCTGTTATAGTCTTAAGAACGTCAATCCCTTCGCGACATCAAATTAATTTTTTTAATGGACGTGTCCATCATTTTTGTTGAACTTCTCAAAGCTGTGACGACAGGAATTCATAATTACAAGGGTGTAACAATACACTGTGTTGTACGCAGCGCTTATTGAAATGATCAGATTATACTTTTCAGCTTTTAAAGGTCTTACCACTTTCTTCTTGGCTGCTTTAGATATGTTTGTTTCCACTTGAGTGACTGCTTACATACGAATAGATGTATTTGCTCATACGTGTGCGTTCCTACATATTTAAAGAAAAAAAATGTTTTAACAAACTGTCAGTTTTTATGGGCTCTTTTTTTTTTTTTTTTTTTAAATCATCGCAAAGAGTATTAAAGCCTCAGCAGCAAGGGCATCATGGAACCAGAGTAGATAGGGGATGTCACCTGAGAGATGGCGCCCACAGGCTGCGGCTGCTGCTGATACAATGAGGCTGGACATTACCGGGCCATCCCTGAGGAAAGGTACCAACACTTTCAGGGTGACAGTATGACACCTCCAAGACCTGCGCCCGACCATACTTTACCTCAGGTTCCTGTCAGATATGCACAACAAAGGAAGGGTGGATGTATTTATTTTTTTATGTCCTTTTTAAAAAGTGATTTAAATGATTGTAGTCAGCCTAAACATGGTAACATCTAAATAACACCTCTCTGTACTAATTAAGCATATTTAATTGTTGTTTATATACACTTGATCTCAAAGCAGATTTGCAGTTGTAGTATTATTTTCCCTGTTATTTGGTGGTTGTTTTGTTTTTTTTTTAATAAAAGCACAGTGTTCCTGCTAACACATACTTGCCTCTGACATAGCCTTTCTCCTATTTATAGTTATGGTTGCCCCATGCAGTGCAGGAACGTGGCCTCTTTTATTGTTTCCTTTGTTATGACATCCTCTTGTAGAATATTCCACAGCTAGAAAAATAGCTCCCCACAATGGTGGTTCCTTTAGGGCTTTGCAAGTGTTTGTTTTAGGGCACATCAGCAAGCAGAAGTGCGATGCCGCGGCTGCCCCCCCTCTCTCCACCCCACCCCAAAGCACAAGCAACTTGGAATATTAATGGTAAATGACAAGCCAGCTTTGATGCTTCAAGGATTTCATGCTTTTAAGGATGCACATTTGTGTGCATTGTTTAAGGCGTCTGGGGTGTAATCCGCACTCAGGTCTGCGGCAGCCTCAGGATTTAGCTGCGGTTAAGCCTCCATGTCTCCTATTTATTTTAGTAGGGTTGTATGTGTGCATTATCCAAATTTGTCATTTGCCATTGAGTGTGAGAGCGGCTTTGACATGGATGCTGTGTGTATAAACGAGGAGCGGGACAGAAAGCGGCACCCCAGCGATACATACCCCTCCTCCTGTCTTCCTGCTTGCCTGTGACACCGCGAGATGGAGAGGAAAGCCTCAAGTAAAATGAGGTGCAAGCATGTCTACTCCATAAATTCCTGTTTTGCTATGGAACTTTTTAAAGATGAACGTACATTTTTTTGTCAGCCTTCACGATGTATGTCATCAGACTTACAGAGACGCACTTTTTTCCTCCCTCATTTTCTCAGTCTTGCCGCCTTTTTCACCTCCTTTTTTTTTTTTTTTCCCCCTACATTGACCTTCTGGGTTTCATTCCAGGAAGAAGTCGGCAGCATTTATCAAAAGCAAAGAGAGAAGTAGGCAAGGAATAGAAGGGCCTTTTGTAAAAGTCAATCTCACAGGAGAATTTAAATGGCTACCTGACCTCCAGAGAAGCTTTCGGGTCTCCATTACCCTCTGTGTGACGTTAAACCTGAAGTAATATTTTCTTGATACCTAAGACATGGAGATTGTGCATACTTCTGATGCTTCACACAGAGGCCTGCATTCTCACTGCTGCCCAATATCTTTACATTTTTTGATATGTATTAAGAAAAAAGGCAATTATGAGATGAAATTTTGCAGTTTATGCCCTCTAGTGCACATAATCATTCTTCACAAACTTGCATTTAAGCTCAGTAGACGGAGATATAGAGCAAAATACCAATTATATAATTTGAGGATCTTTGGGTGCTGGCAGCCCGAAGTATTTAATTTCATGCACCTTCACAGCTGCTTGAAAACTATCTTGCTGCTGTCCAACTGAAGGTGAAGGAGGCCAGGATTCATCAGATGATTCCTTCGATGCTCTTCCAACGCATTCGACCATGATCCCTCTTACTTATTGTAAGTTAGGGGATGAAAGAAATCCCAGCAATGAAACCATTCCCAAAGGTAATGGTTCTGAGTTGTGAAAGAAAATCCCAATCGTGAGACACATCCAAGTTTAAATCGTGCATTTTTAAGGCTCCTCTGCTTTAAATCAGCAGAGTCTCTATGCCACATATTAATGGTTCAGTTTAATTCATCTCGGCTGTAATTTCTGTTACTGCGCGCCTCGGCGTATCTGCAGGCACAAAACCAGTAAACACTCTCTTCTATTTCTATTTCAGACCCAAAATAAATATAATATTTTTACCAAATGACAAGCAGGGAAACAATGCTTCATATTTCTGCCTTTGTGTTTAAAGAGCAGCTCTGTGTGTACCAGATAATGTGCTGGTACTCGTGGTCTGCGTAGGCCCATCAGTCACTGTGTGGAGCTGGTCGCTTGTGATAAGTGGTTCCTTATAGATAACCTAGACAGTGGGCTTCTTTTTATAGGCTCGCTGTCCCCCACATAACCTTGTTTTTTGTTCGGTTCTTCTATTCACCTGCGTTTATTTCCCTTTTTTTGCCTCTGATTTTAGCTCCCTGTTTGGTTTTCTCCCGTTTTAGACGCTTTGCTTTGCAGCTGCAGTTATTTCTCACAGTCATAAATTAATTTTCATGTAATCAGCGGTAATGTGGGACTGACATAGCAGAAATGTAGTCCCATATATTCAGCCGATAAACAATGCATTGAGTGCATGTGCGTACACAGATGTCAGTGGTACAATATGGATTATGTTTCAGAATGACTTCTGTGTTTATTTAAATGAATCTAAAAAGCTTTGTATGATTTATGCCTATAGAAAAACTATTTTATTGTAATACAAATTTGGAGAAAGAATTATTCCAAAACAATATAACAAATGCATACGTTGATGCAGAATGTCAAATATCTTGCAAACAAACAGAAATATTTATTAAAATAAAGATGAAATTACACCAAAACCATTTGAATTGGCAGTGAATGGTCTAACGCAGAATTGTCAAACATGAGGCTTGTGGGCTAAAAGTAGTTTGTGAGAAGCTATAGTCTGTTCCACCAAAGCAACAAGCAGAACATTTCAATGAAACATTGTTCAATTTCTTGTTTTACAAAAAAAAAATGCAGCAGTTATAGAAGGTTTTATATTTGACATCTCATTCTATTTTGCAACGAAAGGCATCATTAACTTTGGCTTTATGTTGTGATTTTGAAAATTATCAGTTGTAATTGTTTGGTTTCTGTGGAAATAAACACATTTTCATCACAGATACTCTGCGCCACGACAAATAAGATCTTTAAAGCCTAAATTTCAAGGTTATTATGACACTTATTTTACCGGTCTGACACACTAGGGTTGAAATGTGGCCGTTTGTTGCCCCTGAACTAAAACCTCTGAACCCCTGGTCTAAACCCTCATTGTGTAGCATGTCTGTATTTTTATTTTTTTTCTATAGGCTCTTCTCTCTTAAAAAAATCTCCTAAAATATTTTTAATGATTCAGTCTGTATTTTTTGGTTTGGACACACCTATGTCTGATTAAAATTAAGAGATAAATAAGTAATTCAATTTCGATAACAGGTGAAATTGTGTTCATTTTCTCCAAACTGTGCTTTAATGTCTGTATTAATTTGCCTAACTGCATTGCTGGCAGAAACACTGAAACAGATATAAGGACATCAGAGTCTTTTCTCTCTCGCCTGGCATTTGTTAAGCTTCGTCAGAACCTTCTTCCCCCATTTTCGGTTCCCAGGCAGCCCTCTCGCTCTCCCGTCTCTGGTTTGAGTTTCACGTCTCTCGGCGGTCTGATTGCCTGATAGCTTAAACATCTCTGCTGGCCTAGCCTTCAATGGGAGTGTGTAATCAGAGACACATGAGGAGCCCGTGTCCATGTGCTGACCTTCTGATTTTGCTCATCAATTCTGGGGGTTAATGTACAAGATCTATCAGAGCAACAGATTTGTCTCCACAAACTCTGTCAGGTCTATAAACGATTCAAAGAAAAAGTGCATCTGGTCGCCGTGTCCCATTAAAACAGCCTCGGATTACACATGGACTCACAAAATGACTGCTAATAACGCCGGTGTAGACTGTGGTGAAACTAACTTTGTGACACCATCTGAAGGAGTTAGGAAAGTAGTTACCATGATCCAAATTCCAACCGATTATTACTTCGTCATCAGCAGAAATTTGAAATATGTAGCCCTGAGCCCTGCTCCTTCAGAAAGATGTACGATAACGGAGGCGCACATTTTCTGAATAAGTGAAATATAAACTCTTTGTTGAGTAGGAGGCCTTGGCTTGCCCCCTTTGGATCGGCTGCCACAGAGATGTCAGAAAAATCTATTTCTCATTTTGAGTGATATCTCTATCAGCTGGCAAGTTCGCACCATGAATCCCCCCCCCCCCCTACCCCCTTCCATGTTAAACCCGGAGTCTGTCTCTTCAATGACGGCTGTGTGTTTAAAATGACCACTCTTATTTTTTGTAAAGAGTGTCCGCGTGTCATGGAGGTTACTAGCGAGCGGACAGAATAGAGCTGTCTGGTGAAAGGCCTCTGATAGAAAGTGCCACTTCCATTTGAGCACAGCTGCAGCTCAGCCCAGGCCGGCTCACTGTCCGGCCCGACACTTCACATCCTCTTTCTGTGCAACTGGAACGGATGTGAAAACTATTAACGTCAGACGGAGTTTTGGGCTGACCGTCTCTGATCCCCGTCGCCATTTCCATCGCTTGTCTTCAACAAGTTTTTGTCAGGACTGAAGACTGGCTTTTTGTTTATTTAGGGTTTCCCAACTTTTCCAGCGAAACAAAATTGACACAAAGTTGTTATTGCAGCATAGCCTCGTGAAACAATATTGCACACATACACTGTCGTGCACCATTAAATCGCTGCTTTTCTGTGCTTTTCTGTAAGGTTTCCATCGGACAGATCGCTGTGCTACGAGCTGCACCTCGTCTAATTTGGCGATGAAGGGATTTAACAGTTTGAGGAACTGTATCCTCGGAGCTGCTGACAGTCGTCGCCCCTCGAGCCCGCCACTCGAGAAAAGACTACTGGTTTTGTTTAAAGTATTCACTGTGGTTTGAATTAGAAAAGGGGATAAATGCTCTGAATAATGATCAGAAAACATTTAGTTTCAGCTGCCCGGGTGAAACCAAACACAGTCGAGTGAAACTTTGAACTGCTCCGTCTTTCTTTTTCTTTTTCTTTTTTTTTCCCCCCCTCTCCCGGCAGTTTTGTTTTCAAATTGTAGGACTGAGTTCATGGGAAACTTACTCTGAGGTTACCTGCACCCCTGCAAAGTGATGGAAAAAAAGGGATTACGTCTGCAAGAATGTTTTTGCAGTTAGTTGAAATATTACTAACCTTGTCAAATGTCATTTTGAATGAGAAAGCAAACATATTTTAATCAGAGTTTTAAAGGCCGGGCTTCTCAAACTGTGGCTCTGAGAGAAAGGGGTCAGCTAATTGCAACGTTTGATGTCATGTTTGGTCTCTCTCTCCCCTTTTTGATGCGACTGCCTGGAAGCATGTTCACTCTCTTTGCAGGCACGCACACACACACATACACACACTTTATCACACACAGTCAAATGAAAAACTACTAAAAAGGTCTGAGAAGTTCTCATTGCGGTAATCTTCAAAAAGTCTTTGCTTCGACTTCCTGTCAGCCCTTTTTTCAACTCCAGCCTCCGACCTCTCCCTGTGTGCATCACTGAAAGTTTTGGCTCCACCACAGAGACCTGACATCGCTGAAAATTCGAGATCTCGCTCATAATTTTGTGAATGAATGGCTGCGTGCATGCTAGCGTAATAAGAATAAGATATATCAGTGCTTAGTTTCTCCACGTCCTGCTTGAAAAATAGTCCCCGCTTGCACCGCAGATATGTGGAAAGCTCTCCCACCGTCGTATAACAGGTTAATCTTCCAAACTCGTGGTCTCAAATCTCTTTGGTTCTCGTAATTACTGTTTAACAGCAGCAGAAAACGGGGAGGGATATACATTGTAAATTATGTTTGACAAGGTAGGGTTAGTGGTTTTGTCGTAGCTTGTCTTTAGTTATTACTCATACTTCCTCCTGCCGTAGATAAGGTCTGTTGGTGAACATACCAAGGTGAGTGCTGGCGCAGGGCCCTTATCGCCAGCATTGATTTAGGGCAAGAACCCAGTGACAGAGGTCATTGTGCAGTAAAGCCATCCATCATTCACGTTTGATTTCGGCTCAGGCCAGTCTCCAACTTGTCTGCACTCAGGCTGGCAGTTCACATGAAGTTGAGGCCACAGGCTAGCAGACCGTTGGGAACTGTGACGTAGACGAGGTATTGAGGCGACACATTCAGCATCACAGGGTGACTTGTGTTCTACGAGGATTTTAGGAGCATTTGTTCATCCTTTTTTTGCACGCAATCCACATCGTGGTATCTGTTAGCATAATAATGAAAAATCTAATACTTCCATTAACATAATAGTTTTGGGCAATACTGGCTTGTCAATAGTTTATAATATTACACTATAATGATATCATGATAATTGAATACAATATCAAATTTGTGGCTGGTTATTGGCTTTGGTGAGTGGCATAATTTTTTTTTTTTATGTCCTCTTGATACACATCTGCTTTAATATTATACATCTGAAAATTTAAATACACGCTGAGTATCACAAATGTATAACAGGAAAAAAATGACGAGAAAATATAGAGTAACTTAACCAAAAGTTTAATGAAAAGAGATTTTTTTTTTTTTTAAAGAAGAAATATTGTAACTGCAGCCAGTAATGTAATGATACAGAAATAGGACTCCATGTCTTGAAATATCATATATTTGCAGTTTCATGCAGTTTGTTTTATTAACAGTCGGTACAGTGGATGGCATAGTTTTTCATAGTAATTGAGGATGCACCATTTGATTTAGTCACTTTCAATTATGGTTTTGTTTTTTGGGGGGGGATTGTTGTCTTTATATTTAAAATTGTACAAATTATCGCATTATTGGTAGTTTTCACATTATTTGCGATTACTCCTTTGTCCAATTCAGGGTCATAGGGAGCTTAAGTATTACTCTGTATAACTAAATCACAGGTAGAAAACATACAGCCCCATCAATCTGGGGATTTTCTCCCTGTGAGGTAACAGTGCTAACCGCTACACCACTATGCCGCTACAACTGTTTGTTATATTTATAGTATGTACAGAAAAATGTAGCCTTGGGTTTTTGGGGGAGTTTTTTTCCCCCCCACTATTCGTTGTTGCTTATTTACTGTACATTTTTTCTGTTTTCTTAGTATGTGTTCAAAACAGTTAAATGTTCCCCTTTTTAAAATTGAAGGTAACTCGCAGCCGGCGGTAAATACATTTACGATCATAAACAAAGGAGATGAGTGTTTTCCCCCCTTGGAGTAAAGTTTTTTTTTCCCCATCTGTCTGAAGATGGGTATTTAGTGGTGTTAATGTTGTTCATGGCCTTCCAGGCGAGGCTTGTAACTTTTGGCTTAAATCTTCTATTTATTCTGGCATCGGGTTGAGCGGCTCATACCTTGAAAAATGCTCTGAGTCACATTATTGATTTGTCATGAACATTATTTATCACACTCTCTCTGAAAGTTCTATTTAAAAAAAAAAAAAAAGTTGGAAAGCCAACGTGGATTCTCCTGGAGCTCTTGCATGTAAATGGTTATAAACTGGCTGTGCTGAATCCTAATTGGAAAGGCACTCCCGCAGAATCCAAAGGTCTCTTTAGTTATGCTGAAATAGCTCGCGAGGACGCCCGTGCTGCTCACTGCAACCCTCCAGAAGATGACTTAAGGAGCTAATTACACTTCAGTCCGTAATCAAACCCATGTCAGGTTGTCTGAGAACCTGGATTTGTATGGTGGATTTTAGTTAAATACAGGAGCAGCTTAAACATTTTATGGTTCTCTACTCAAATTAAAGTTTCTTCCCCCCCCCCTTCTGCAATCCCCTCTAAAATATGTCATATCCCATTACACAAATTTGGTTATGGTAAATTAGTGAAGAGATTGCTTACACTATGAATATGTTGACTTTTTTTTGTGCTGTATGAAGACGGTTTGCTTGCTGGGAGTTGGGGGGGAGGGTTGGTGGGTTTAACTCTAGAAAGTTGTCTTGAATCTGCTTCCCTCGGAAGATGATGTGTTTTTGCAATTCAAATATTTGCTCATTCTCCTCTCCATTGCAAGGCTCCCTTTGAAGCGGAAGAGTTCTATCAGGACCAATGACAGTGTGAGTATGCAGCGTGACAGCGCAAGAGGCAGTGCTGGACTATTTCTAACTGCATATTTAAAAAGGAAGGAAATCCAGAATCAAAAATGTATGCAAATGACGGCATGTTTTGCATGCTGATATTTTTATGATTTGGGGTTTGCATATTCAGGTGGTGTTGAGTACGTGCCTTGCTTTAGCAACATTAATCAGAATTACTTCTTGTCTCCACCACATCCTTGATCTCCTTCTAAACAAACATTTCTGGGGGTGGATGGCCTGCAATTTGGTAGATTTACTTTTAATGAAAGCTTTCCTTAATGTTTTTTTTTTTTTTTTTTTTTTTGGGTGGGGGGGTGTTTTAAGTGGAAACACATATGAAAAGACCTAAGCTTTATATAAACCTGTGTTGCCTCGAAATGCTCACTACTTTCCTCCCAAGATGATTTTTCTCTTGCACATTATGCACAACGACGACTCCCTTTACATTTGCAGCTATATGTATTCTTGTGTTATGTGAAGAAGCTTCTTTACACTTGAGAGGAAAATTCTATTAGGGCTTTTTGAAAACATCGGTGTAGCTCTTTATGCTGTGAGCTGCATGTCAGGACAAAGCCTTCAAAATAGGCCTGAGGCCTGTCTATGCTTTTTTTTTTTTTTTTTTTTCTAAAAGGTATAGGAAATACAGTATAAAATAATTAATTGAATTGTCATCTGTATGAACCGTTCTTGCTCTCTGCACCCTATAATTCCAGCCTCTTTCCCCCCTTCCCCTCACCACATTTTCCCTTCTTTTTTTTTCTAAACAGCAATTAATCTCATTTTTAGTCCAATTTCCAGCCCTCTGCTAGTGTCAGAGCGAGTCCCCTGTTTTGTTCCTATTTGGCTTGGTTCCTCTGCATAGTCATTAAGGGCCCAATTAATGTCACCCTTTAGCTGAAGAGTGCTCATTTTTATTGGGGAGCTGACAGTCACCGCCATGAGTGCCGCAGTGTAATATGCATTAATTGCCCCGTAACACTGGTAATTACCAGTTCTTCAAGCCTCTCAGTAAACTGTCATGCCCAGACACGACTGCTTTGAAATAGATTACTCATTAGGGGGACCTGCCCTGTTTTCCAATGGGGGCTCGCTGGGTTGGCATAAAGACGAAAAAAATCTGGTGCTTGAACAAATAGTTGCCAAAAGCAATTTCCTATTACAACTTCCCGGTGACGGCTTTTCTCTTCCTTTCCTCTCTTTTTTTTTTCTCTCTCTCTCGGATGGTTTTGTAGCCGTCACTTGAGGTGAGGATCAGAAGTAGATTCAGAGGTCCATCACGGATCTTGTTGATAGCAGTGAGTTTGTCTTTGTGTTCTTGTCCCAGGTTGACTCCTCAAATGAAAATGAGCCTCGGGATTTCACCATTCAGAATATTGCCTCGGTTTTAACTTGTTTTCTTCTGTTTTGATTATATTTTGGACATATTTTTCCCCCCTCAGCCCTGAATGCCCAGAGACGAGTACAGCATTGAAAGTGTCAGTGTTTGTGCTTGATGTGGGGCATTTCAAGGCCCCTGTACATAAGATCAAGGCAGTGTTGATGTGAAGTTCTTGTTCAAATATTGATGCTAACTTTCTCGGCTCTCGTGTTTGCAAACTGTGGAACCTCTGTTTTAAACATTCCCTTGTACCCCACAGTTCCTGAAACATGCTCGGCATCCAGAGGAGAAACAAAACGGATAGTCGATGCAAATAGATGAATTAAAGAACCGGTTAGCGGACAAAAAAACAAAAAAAACTGAGGATGTAGTGCGGGTGTCACCTTTGCTTAGTGATAAGATATCATACAGCTGAGACCAAATCAAACAACGTTAGCTATCACACATTCTCAGCACAGAAAGGTGTTGGCCTGTTTAGTCACACTCGAAATAATATTTAGATTTCTCCACAGCTTGGTAAACGCTCTTGAGTGTGCACTGGGCCGATTCTTCTAGTGCCTTTTCTCGGTTTTTTTTCCAAAAGCGCTTTTGTGTCATTACCTATTTACCATAGAAAGGAAAAGAATAGAATGTGAATACCAGGGAAAAGCCTCTCACACACACACATACACAGATTGGAAACGCACACATCGGGTGGGCACACACACACACACACACACAGCTTCACAAAGGTGCTGCTTTTGTTTTATCTCCCTTATAGCACCTGCTTCAGGCAATCTGCTCCCACTCGTCTCAAATGAATTTTGTCACGGCCTTTCAGATTCTCAGCCAGCGATGTGCTAATGAAAGGAGATAGTACAATTTGAAGTGACCAGGTAGCAGCCAGCAGTGCACAGCTGAGAGCCCGGTTTGGGGACACACCCCTCCCTGAAACCAAAAAACAAGTCAACCGTCCACTGATATACCCATTACCCTTCTCATTAATACCCTGCAGACCATGGTGTGTGTGTGTGAGCGCGTGCGTTTTCCTGTGCGCTTGTGCGTGCGTTTATCTGTTTGTGTTGGTGGAACACTTATCGAATTGTTTATGACAGGCCTAATTGGGCTAATTGAAGACATTAAGATTACCTGTCAGCTGTGTGTATCCAGACTCCTGTCTGTCTGACAACTTCTGACAAGTGAGGGACCCCGTAGCATCCGTCATGATAGAGCATTCCCAGGCCGTAATGGGGACAATAGGGGCCACTCTAATTTGATGTGGACAGCCTTAGCTGTGAGTATCAGCCTTCCCGTGTGTGTCTCTGTGTGTGTGTGTGTGTGTGTGTTCCGTTGTGTCTGTTAAGTATAAGTGAGAGTTGGCCAGGCTAATGGAGTCCCCCTTGGCAATGTGACAAAGCGATGAGGCGCTCTGAGAGAAGAGTGAAAGGGGTCTTCAAGTGTTTATGGACATGAGAGGGAAGGTGCTCCGGGTGACGGGCTGCCCAGGCTGAGTGACAAGAGAGGAGCACTGACATCTGTGTGTGTATGTGTGCTTATGAATAATCGCCAATACTGTATTGTCTTGAATTGTGAGACTTTTATACACTGCAAAAAGGCCAAAATGTACCTCGAAGTTCCACTTTGGACCAGTAAGCTCTTTCCTCATAACTTGCAAAACACATTCATTAAAAAAAAAAAAAAAGAATTAAAAATCACAGTTTGTCTTTCACTCATGATGTATTCCTAAATTTAACTACAACTTAGATTGATTTTTTGTGTGTGTTTTTTTTTTAAGGTTAGCACAGCACAGTCCTATCTTCTTCAGCTTAAGGAATGTGCCTGTGCATATCTGTATCCACTCGCCCTCCCTCCTTTCTCCTCTTCTCCTGTGTGGGCATTATGTGCGGCTTTGCAGTGTCATCGCTATGACAGATCAACGCTGTCAGCCCAGGAGATCCTTCTGTTTGTTTGTTCTACTCCAAAAGGGGTTAAACTGTCAAGTTGACAACTCGCGAGACCCTTAGACTCTGCCCTGCCGCCTCTCCCCTTCTCTCTCACTCTTCATCGCTCCCTCCCTCTCATCCACCTTCATCCCCAAACGAGTGAAAATCAATACCAGATTGCCTGAGGACCACTGTTTGGTGTGGGCCTGACCCCTAGATGTCCCCGACTCTGCTTCTTTCATTACATGTAGCCCAGTATTTAACTTCCATCCTGATCCCTCGCCTAATTAGTTTCGATAAGCTCTGGGTCCCTCTCTCTCTCTCTCTCTCTCTCTCCCTCCCTCCCTCTTTCTCTATCTCTCTATCTCTCTCTCAACTTCTCCATTACACATGCATTGACACACAAACACCACGGGACCCCCGGACATTTTGCTTGCTTGGCCTTTGAAGGGATACTCGGGGCTGGGAGTAATAAAAACACAAATCCCTGCACGTGTACAGAAGCCGGGATTATTACTTTGTTTGCTTAGTAGATTTTTTAAAACTACAATAAAATTAGATTTGCACAACAGACCATGGGCAGAATCATTGGGGATATCCTGTGTTGTCCAAAACTAATGGTGCTCTGTGGTGGGCCTGTTAGCATGACTCCACCCTTACTTTCGGATGTCACACAAGGCAGCTTTGTCAACATGCGATTCTGTTTAGTTGTACAGTCACAGACAATATATTCATCGATATTATTTGACGTAAGATGCGAGTTGACTTTTTTTTTTAGACGAGCCAATACCAAACCCAACCTAAATAAGTGAATGAAACACAGATAACTGATAGGTTCCAGTGATTTTCCTGCGGGAGGTATGTGTATTTATGTGTACTTACGTACCACCCAGATGTCCAGGTGCCGCCCCTGCGCCGGCTGGCCTGTCGAACACTGACAAGCCCCAACGACATGTCGGCCCCCCCTGCTTTTCTCCCCCCCGGGGGCTAAAATTACCCTCAGGAATGTAAACAGACTGCCGAGTAAGCACACAGATTTCTGTGGCCCTTCGCCTGCGTCCGTCTCCAGACCCCCCCCCCCCAAAAAAAACTGGGACAGTTCCATTTTGGACACAGAGGCCAAGGTTGATGGCGATGATACCTTAACCTGGCACTGGCAGCTTAGCCACAGCCGCAGTTTTCATTCAAGTAATAGGAGTAATACCAGTGATGATAATCATACCGCAGGACTGCTAATGTCCGATGTAGCAGCTGAAAAAGATTTTTTTTTTTTTTTAAATGACTCCTCATACATCCTTTCCTCGTTTCACTTCAGCGGACAGATAGACATTCACACCAATTCATTAGGTGTGTGGGGTAGCTGTAAGCTATGGAGTCTGGGTGAAGAAGTTCACTGGGCCGGGCGCTGACATGTTGATTTAGTGGTGGTAACACGACTGCACTTCCAAAGGTGCTGACTTGGACGAAAGCCAGGCCCCTATTTTTTTTTTTTTTTTTTTTTTTTTTCCCCTCTCAGGGAGACATTAGAGACCACACTCTAATTTTGGGGCAGGCTTGTGCTCATGGATGCAGGGGCCAGGAGGCCTACACAACACACATCCACACCTGCCTTTCCATGAATTTTAATTCAGCCTGAATCATGAAGCATGAGGCTGATGTGATACTGCATAATGTCACATTTTCAGAATTGAATAAGGAGCTTTAAGAATTCATGTTTAATGTGAGCTAACTTTATAACAGGTTTGATCAAGTTTGGGGAAGATGATCATTGTTGTGCATGCAATCATCATTTCATGTGTCTTGTAAAATGAGTTGCAGCTATAAATGCGACGAGCTTATGTGAATATTACTTGGTGCAGTTGCTTTGTGTACGTGTGGGTATTTATTGGTTTATTTCAATGGCGAATGTGGAAGATAAACAACCAAGTGCAAGACGTATCCGATGACCTCACAAATGAATACAATATCCCTACATATGTATATAAAAACATAACACTGTTGCAGTGTTGGGCGCATTAGATGTGCAGGCGCCCGGTCAGGCTGACACTGCCCTAGGAAGGGCAGATAGGGTTACAGTGCAAACTGTTGTTGATTAAGGCCGTGCCTGTAGTGGGAGATCATCCTAAATTGAAGACACATTAGCCGCCAGGGTTAAGGGCAGGATTAGGACGATAGCTGAGTGGGGCGGCAAGCAGTGCGAGACACAAAATGGCCGTCCCTCTGCTTGCCGGCGTTTCCCCCAGAGACGGGTGGCAATTATCGGCCAGGGCTGCTGGGAGTTCACAATAACAGGTTAAAGGAGCATGTATCCCCCTGACGATGTAGTCTTTTCTGTCTGCACGGCCTCCCAACCCCCAGCACGCTCCCCTACCACCACGGGGAGCTTCCTGTCTCCAAGCAGAACTCGGAGACATGGGGATTCGTCGAAGGCCGGAGGGACTCGCTCAACAGATCTCCAAATTAGCCCTCTGGTCAGCGCTTGGCTTCAGAGACTTAGATGCCTCATTTGAAAGCAGTGAAAGCCTTGGAGATTTTTCTTTTCTTTTCTAATTTTTCCCCATGAGATGCAATCAAAGCCCGTTTAATCCTGTCCAGTAGTTACTCTACATTTAAAATATATTTACATATATCTGAATTCATGCACTCAATTATTGCCTACTCATGATTTCTGTGCAGTACGTGCAGAGGAGACACCATTTGCAGCCATCACCATAATAGAGTATAATAACATCAGCATCAAGTGTTAATGAATACCCACTCAGTGTGTCATAACTGAAGAGATCAGGCCATTTTCATGATGTAGAGGGTCATTATGGAGGATGGGGAGTCGATATCTGAGAAAAGATCAGGTGAGCTCTGACTGTCTGAAGGTTAACCCCTATACAGCCAGAGAATCAAACACACTTTTATTAATGCATTCATACTTAAAGATCGGTGTGTGGTGCTACTTGCAGACGAGTGCAAAGGCAAAGAAGGTGCTGGAAGCTGGGTAAAACATAACTTGAATAACAACGCTGATGTTCGCATGTCATTGCGGGTCTTTTGTCCATGGAGCGATATGTCGTCTGCAGTGTCCTGGATGCTGTTTGGACCAACTTCTAAACACTAAACAGACATGGCCAAACCGCACCTTGTTTGGTTTCGCTCCACATCCAAAGTAGACCAGAGTGTGTCTAAGCACGTCGGACCGTGACGCTGTAGATCTGAGACGGGACCGGCACACAACACACACTCGCCATACAGATATGTGTCGCTAATGTGGTAGGCGACATGCTCAGCTAAGGAAGGTAACGAGTTCCAAACACTGATTGAGGCTCCTCCTTTCGGCTGGAATATGTTGGGGAAACATTGCACTGTACAAAACACTTCTTAACCAGAACCAAATCGCATTAGGGAGCACTGTTTCTTACTCTTCTGCAGTTAAACAAAAATAGGCTGGATGCTTGTTAACTCCTTCATATTATCAAGTGTTTGGCAAGTTATCAATTAGCTGTCAGATCGTGTGTTTCTAAGGTGATAAGATTTGGAGTTAATGTGAGAAGGTGGCTGAGGTGATAAGAGTTTGTAGAAGGATTGAGGTCAGGGAAAGTGATAATTGGCTAAATAATTAGTGAGGAATAGAAACTATCTTAGTGTAGTGTAGATGGGGGAGATTAAAGACGATGGGAGTTAAAGGTTATGCAGAAAATAGCTGGAATAAACACTTTCCATCTTCATGCAGAAACACGTCAGATAATGCAAGTTCAAAGCTGTGAGCAGTTTAGAATGGTGACAGTTTGTTTTGAACATCTTATAGTGGATCAGAAGTTGATCTTTGGAAAATAAATTCCTTTAAATGCAAATCAGTTGTTCTGTCAGCATGTTAAACGCCATTGGCTTAGATGATATCATTACAATAACATTGCTTGAAGGCTATTTGTCTGCGTGCGTGCGTGTATGTGTGTGTGTATATACATATTATACACAGGATATCCTTCATTCCTGTGGATATAGACCTGTATAATTCCTCATTGTAAATAGTGTTGTATTTTTCTGTTGATTTCCTTCTTCTGTGCGGTATACTGTAAAGACCAGTCAACTCGTCGCCCTGTATATATTAAAACTTAGATAAATACGGTGACAAAGTTATGCTTCCTCTCAAAAATACTTTTTGAATTGATTTTGTTTTTGGCCCTATTTGACAGTCAAATTCTGTCCAACACTCCAAATTGCCACACCTTCCCCCTTCTGTAGGCAAATATTGGGTGGTGCATCTCGTAGTAAAATTTACCACTCCTGAGCCGAAGGTGGGTGAGGTTACGCTGCAGCTCGTTGGGTGTTTGGAGGTGGAAACTGTTGCTGTGATCACGAAGTAGCTTACCGGAGTCGTCTTGTCCCAGATCTGGAGAGGCTACCTCGCATTCATGGACGTCAATTATTTCCTACCGCGATAAACGGCTCACCAATACACCGAGTTGACCTGAACTCCCACACTTCTCATCTTCACAATTCTCACCTCCACACGTCTATGTTAAACACAAACCTGATTATAACACACACTCACACCCTGGCAAAGATGAACCGTCTTATTTCCCCACTTTAATTATAAAGCTTGTGCGGGTTTATTAAATAATAACAAGCAATTGGTCATTTATGCTTTACGCACAGAGATTGGATTGAACTTTCCTTTACTCATAAAAACAAAGGAGTGTGTGGAGAGACGACAAAGAAAGTTGTGCTATACTTAGCTCACGTTAATAACTTGCCTGCAAGAGGTTAACTTTTCTGTTCTTGTTATTTATGGACAGAGGGGTGTTGTGTTAATAGCGGGGGATTATTTACCTCCCTGCTTGAGACGCCCTCTGTGGGGAGAGTGCCTTTTAAATATGTAGTTCACAGAAGCTGGACTTGCTGTAAACACCTACAACATGACTGTTAATATACGCTGTACAGTATACAGATGCAGGAGCATAGCGCTCGACTCTACACACACCAACACGTGACAGCACCATTATCTGAACGGCTATATACTGACCTCGAAAGAACAGGCCATTTGTCACGATTGCACATATTTTCAGTGTTTTGCTATGCACGCGCCTCTTTTTCTGTCTTTCAGAGAGTTTCAGACCTCTGTACCGCCCCTGCAATCACTCTCAGCGCTGTCCGTCTTAAATGGGGTTGAGCAGATTCCAAACCTGCATTTCAGAAAGCAGAGAAAAGACCAATGTTTGGCAGAGCTTTAGTGGCTCTACCTTGTGACCTGATGTATGGATGCTGAAAACAAAGGGGTCTTTGTGGAGAGACCTCGGAGACACAGAGTTCACCCTCAGGTAGAGGCTTACACTGTCTAAATCACTGCCGGGGTCATTTGTTTAATGGTTCTGTGTGGTATGTAAAATGAAGTCGGGTTGTTTTTTAAAGTCCAGCGTGAATTCATCTCGGTTTTATTGGTGATTCCTAATGTCGTGTAATGCATTTTGGCAGAAGTGCTCGGCCCCCAGTTTCACGAACGCTTTTTCTCACCAAAAGTGGCAGATCAGATTAACCTTGATCTGGGAGTTCAGCGAAAAGGTTGAAGGTTTTCTTTTTTTGTTTTGATTTTTTTTTGGGGGGGGGGGGGTGGACTGTCTGACCTTCAATGAGAAAGTTTTCACATTCTTTGAAGGTTATAGTTGGTGTTTTATTCTACTTTTATTAACTTTCATGGTGCATTTTTTTTTTTTTTTTTTTACCTCTCCTGCATGTAAGTAATATAAGTATGGCTTGTGCATTTTGAAGAGGCAGAGATCTCCTTCTTTGCTCAGCTCTGTGTGAGACCTGGCGACATGGCATGCTGTGCGTGTGCGTGTGTTAGGCAAACACTAATAACACTCCCCTCTTCTCCATTCAGGGGTTTTTGTTCCTGACAGCCTTGCTCTCATTAAGCTGCTGTAGTAAGCTGCTTGGCACCTGCTTTAAATGCGACCACCAGCCGCTCATTAACACCAACCAAAGCGTGGCTGGCAGCCGCAATCCACGCCCAGGCTCGTCAAGTGGCCCTCTCGCCGAAATTAGCTACATTTCACAAACAATTTCACCAACTCGTTACATAGTTAGGTGTTTATTGGAAGATGGTTGACTCCGACTCAGAGGTTGTGCATGTAATAAGCACATGCCAGGTTAAAGTGAGCCAGCCCACATAATAAACCATAATTTGTCTACAAATTTAAAGTGAACTTCCACTCACTTCCCCAGGTGGTACGACGCAAAAACATGAAAGGTATTCTGAAACACATAGACTGAATGATCTCAATGTATATTTAGATTTGTCTGTTTACAGAGTCTAGATTCTCTTTTATGCTGTTTTTTTCCCCCCAAGATGTTTCAGCCCCCTGACCGTTCCTTTCCCCGCAGTGTTTTCGTTTCTGTTCCCAGATTTCTTTTACCTCAAGCTCCCTAAAGCATTGACTTGTATTAATCCTGAGTAGGATTCAAAGTCCATTTATTTTCTTTACGGTATGGAAAGGCCTTGGTGACATGGTTCCCCAGTGTTTATAATTTTGCTTGTTTCAATTTGTGCTCGGCCTCCCCTGACAGACCGGGGACATGATGTATCGTGCACCGCTGCCTTATCTGTTGATGTACAGTTTTAACCTTTTCAGAAGGTTGCCTCTCTCCACTCTGCACAGACCGCGCTCCCTCTGCTCCCCTTTTCAACTTCGCCTCCCCATCCAGAGAGCACGCAGGAAATGCATACAGCACGGCGGCTTGAATAAAAAGAACAGCATAACCTCTTTTCCGAAGTCGTCTAATGTAAATGTTTAGGTTTTGTTTCCATAACATTTCCATATTAAGAGTTGGCCATGTGCGGCAGTGGAGCGTGGAAATGATGAGAGATTCTGGGGGCTTTAGCTTCGTGCAGCGCCGAGCTCCTGAGCTATGTGTGTGACATTGTGGTGAACTTGCAGTGTGTATCTGCGGGCTTTCTCCTGGGCTGTTGGCTTGGGCCTGTTTGCTCATAGATAGAGCGCCGTAAATCACACACTGTAAAACGCAGAATGCAAGGATGGGGTGCAGAAGCATGTACTGCTGCGAGGGCCTCATGGAGGGAGGGGTGCACATGTATAGCCACATATTTTCTTGTACATGTGTCTGTCTCCGTACAAGTGCTGTATGTAGAACATGCACTGCCTCAAGGCCCAGCCATCGCAGCGCAGCACATGTCGAGCTGACAATGCCACAACAGCTGAGACTTGCGCTCGCATTTATAATTTATGTGGTCACAATACCTTGTCAGAGATGTAAGTTCAACCGTCTCGGCATTTATATTAATCCCATAAATTACATCTGCACAAAATGCCCGGGATTTTCATAATCGTTATTAAAATAGAAACCACAATGTGCTCGTGTCAAAATCTGAAATGTGAAGTGATTGATCGCAGGTTCAAGCTTTTATGTACTTTACCTTGGAGCTGAACCTCTGCTGTGGCCCTTTGGCTCGCTTCCTGTCTCGGTCTCCGGAGGGCCCCCACAACATTGTTAACTGTCTGAGGATAGAGTATCTGGGACCGGAGTACTGTCAGCCCCCTGAATCTGGTCTTCCACGTGGGAGCCGAAGTGCTCTTCCACTCAGAGTTCAACTGTGACAAGTCTTTATGCATGGCGGCTAATGTTCAAAGAATCGGCATGATCTATATGAGGCAGAGCGGGGCCACCGGTGGCTCTTTGGGGCTTAATAAATGGCTTCAAAGATGATTTATTTCCTTGTGTGAAGAAAAGAAGTGAAATAACGTTGCGCATTCAGTGAAGAAAACCTCCATTTTAATTGTTTCTGCACGTTTCAGCAGATCTTTCCGACACTGTCTGCATCGAACAATAGCTGCAAAATGATGAGTGCAGAAAAAAAAAAGTTTACATTTGAGAATTATGAAGACGACTTCTGGGTTGCTTTGTTCGTCTTTTTTTTTCGTTCTTTTTTTTAATATCCTCTAGGAATTGAAATGTACGCCAACTAAGGAAAATTTTGTTCCGCTTTGAAAGTGAGTGTGAATGAAACAGCTGGACACTGATAGACTGGCCAACATTATCCACCAGATGCAGTGTGTTTTCAGTCCCAGACTCCGTGTTGAACTCTACGCGCTCTGTTCAGTGGCCAGAAACCTCTGACGACAGGATCCGCAGGCCACGGTGTAGTGCTTTGTTATTTCATAGATTATTGTTTTTTTCACTTGCCATTGTAATGTGATCGAGTGCGTATCACCCTGTCAGAAAGATCTTTATCTACTTGGCGGTGTTTTTGTTTGATTCGACACAAGTTTCCTGGAGCACGATCAAACAAAAATACCTAAGCCGCCTCGTCTCTCATCGATCCATCACACCCATGTCCCATTTTTCTGTCTCTTCACTAACTGATTCCTGCTTTTTTTTGTTTTGTTTTGTTATGATTGCCATGCCCAAAATCAACAGCCGTAAGCATGTCGCAGATCTGTATTTGAAACAGCTGTAGCACTTGTTAGCTACTTGAAAAATCCCTGTAGATGACAGCGATGATGTACTAACAAGACCCTGGCTTTGTTTCTTTTGTCATGCTCTGCAGGTTTGGTCCAGGCCTTGTGATCTACTGGTATGGTTTTATTGGCGAGCTGGACTGCCAGCGAGACAGAGGTATCCTGCTCAAAGACTGCTTCCCGACAGACATCGTCACCCTGTGCCATGCCACCCAGCAGGACCGTCTGCCAGACCGCCCGAATGAGGACAAAGAGCGAGATAAAGATTAGAACTGGAGCAAAAGACAAAACCGTTAAGACGGGAGGATGAATGGGAGGAAAGAGGGAGGACAAGGAGGAGGCGGGGAGGGTAGGAACACTGAACTATGCAGGGGTGGATACCGAGATCCGGAAGCAATTTCGCTTTCCTGCAGTGTGAGACGGCAGGAAAAAAAAAAAGCCCTGAACTTCACCTGACCTTCTGTTTCTCTCCGTCTCTCACTTTCTTCCTTCCATTCACCGCCCCAAAGCGACCGCATGTAAATACACAACAGCTTTCTGTATATCTGACGGCACAAGGTCAGAGTCGTACCTGTGTGCGAAGACATGGGCTTTGGAAGGCTTTTTCGGCTTGTGGTCGACACCTGGCCTCTGGGTGGCCTCGGTCACGGTGTGAGCCGGGGCAAAAGCAGGACATTAGGCCCTTCCTTATCACACCCAAAGCCCTGGCCTTTGTCACTCCTTCCTCCTCCTTTTCCATAGGCTGATAAGAGAGGTGCGGTCTGGGACGGGCGCTGCATGGACGCTTCTATCTCACCTGCGTCACTCAGTGCCCCCTCAGCCTCTCTCTAGGGGGTAAACGGAATAATTTCTGATTGTGGCTGACCTCACGGTGACTCATTTCACAATACACTTTTGTTTTTGGAGGAGGCACAGTGTTTTAAAAGAACTGTTCTTTTCATGCTGCATTACTGTACATATCTGCAATCAAATAATAACATTACTGGTATTTTTATTTGCTATTGTATATCAATCCTTTTTATTAGATTTTTTTCTTTCCATTTTAACTGCTTAAACTATATATTTCATGTTGAAGTGTTTTCCAGTTGTGGCACAACAGCAGGTAACATCTGGGGCCAGAGGAATGCCTTTTCCAAGCATGTCATTTTATATTTTCATTAAAAAAAAAATCTTTTTGCCAGAAAAAAGATTTTTAAAGTAGATTTCGTCCAAGTTTAAATAACATTTGAATTATCAGATGAAGTAAGGCCCAACCAGTGCCTTTCATTTATGGAAAAAATATCAAAATGCAAAGAGTTGTGATATTTATTGGAAATTAACCCAAACAGATGTCAATATTTTCCTAAAATAAAAAAATTACAATGTAATTGTTAGCCTCAGTTCAAGAGGAATGCCTGTGTCATATTGGAGTTTAAAATAGCCTCTGATATTGTTTATTATTCCTGATTGGTCTGTTTAAAATATACAAATTGGTATGAAAAAGGGAACAGTGGTGCTGAAGTCTTCCCAATAAAACTAGTTTATTTGTAACCTCCAACAATGTTCATAAAAACATGAAATCCATTTGTCCGTGCATTTGCCATCCTTGTTTTTTCTGCTTGATTAATGTGTCAACCAATTAGTAAGTATATCAAAATTGTTTGCAATTAATTTTCTTCGAGCCATGGATCACTTACGGTAAGCGGCAGATAATCACTGCGGATGGATTAATGGATCGGTTGAGACAGATGAGGCTGTGATAATAAAAACAACCGCACGCAAAATTAATTACATTTATATCACCTGTGGTAATTATTTATTTTCCAATATTTCACTATTCACGGTTTCAGCTCCCATTTTAAGCTGTGAGCTCATGAGGCCCGACAAACAGTTTTTACTATTCTCTCGTCAGGGATATTAACACCATAAACTTACACACGAGTGCCTGCAGGTACACAGCAGCAAGTGATTACCATGTGAAAGGTGTGCGACTGTCTATAGTTGTCCGTTGCACATCTTTATACCCGGGTACATTTTATGAGGAGGTACTAATGGAAGAAACACAGCTGAGCTAGAAGAACCAGAAGTGAACATAAAGTTGAGTGATGCTTTTAGAGCGAGATGTGCACTGCCTATAGGGGGTCCCTGTCCTGTCCCCTTCTTTATGGCGCACAAAACGATAAGAGGAAAGAAAGTGAAAAGGTGAGAGGAACCTGCCGTCACCTCTGAGAAAACGTTCTATAAAGCAGTGTCGGAGGCTTTCGGTGTATTTGCTGGGCTATCAGAGATCACCTCGGACACTGGTGAAGAGTGTAAAAGTAGACAGATGCACGGACGCTCGTCTTTTCTCAGGACTCTTTAAAAGAAACTTCTGAGTGCAGAATAAAAATAAGCCTTGCTAAGTTTATGCTACATGCACTGTTCAAGCAGTTAGAGAGAGATGGTATGTGGGGGTTAAATACCACTAAAGTGTTGCTTGATTTGTTACCCTTAAACCTCTAACCCTCAGCCGGCTCCCTTCTAGGCCTTGATCCCTCCATGAGGAGGCCATTGGGTCACCATGGGGTCGCCAGGCGGCTATGGCTTCCTCTGTCGCCCCCCCCCCCCCCCACCCCACGCTCCATGTGGTACAAAACAACTGTCCCCATGTGTCCAGTTAAACTAAAGCCTATTGCCTGGCCATGGTATGCTTAGACATCACTTTATGGCTCCTGTTGGACACAAAAACAGAGCTGTTTTACACCGGGAGGGGAAAATTCTCCACTGAATAAGAAGAGGAAAAAAATGGAAAACAGCAGATTCAGTTCCTCTCAAGTTTCAAGCCTTCCTGCCATTGTTTTCCAAGATGTCTGTTGCACAAAAGAGTAGCCTGGGTCAACTCCTATAAATTAGGTTCCATACACAATGTGCACTATATACAGCTTTTCTTTCTTTCTTTCCTTTTTTTTTAAACCTACTTCAAAGGCGAGAGCTTGGATCAGCGTCAGCTGACCAGATTTCCATGATGCGAGTACAAATATAGAAAAGGAAAAACGAAAAAAGATCCATCTGATGATTTTTTTTTTTTAAGAGCCAGACTTTTTATTTAGTGTTTTCCTTGCCCTTGTCTCTCACCCCATTTTTAGATGCATTGTTCTTGTCACAACAATGGAGCAGTGGAGTGCTCTCCAAATAAGGCCAGTCTGGAGAGGTCACATCCTGGGCCTGAGAACACCCGTGTTCTGGAGAAAGTTGATCTTCAGGAGACATTAAAATGAGAACGAAACTTTAATATAAAGCCCTTTGGACTGAGTTTGACATTTAAATAAATGAAGCAAATACTGAGAGGATATCATTAAAAATAGTTTTCCTAATGCGCATGTTTTACTTGCCCACTTCGTTTTGCGCTGTAATATTGGTTACAACTTTGAAATGTGCTTCTCTAATGTGTCGGATTAGTTTGATGCAGTTCAGAGCATCCTCTCGGTCTGAATGAGGCCTGCAGGCTATTGCGAGACTGCTCTCCACTCAGATGTACATCTTGGCCCAATCTCTTCCACATCCTGCTGTTTAATGCCTCCTCAGCCAAGCTGCTGGATAGACCACTGAGACGGTGAGAAGGAGAAAAGGTAGGACAGAACCAGGGAGTGAAGGGTAGGCTCTCTCCCTCCAGCAGACCACCAAACGGACTTCCTCCACGCTCCTGTGTTATTTATGTGAAGAGAGCTCTGGCCTGTTTCTGCCCGAGGCAGCACAGTGCTTTTAGTCGGGATCCTCTCAGCCTCCGTCAGCCAGCGAGACATCACGGGGTGGAAATAAATAAAGGTTCTCCTGGAAGAGTCAGAGCAAGTCAGTTTGAAATTTAAAAAAGGATTTTTTTTTTTTTTTTTTTTTTTTCCAGAGGGGTTTGAATAATGGCGCGGGGAGGAGAGATGGAAAAAAGAGGTCTCTCCGCACTGAGCGGGAGCAGATACGAAGAGTTTTTATTTTTAGGATGCTCCGCTCGCTAATCAGAGGCTGTTATTTAAAAACAACAATGGATCATGAGAAAAATGGTCGGGGGTGGGGGGGGGGTTGTGAAAGCAGAGGATGTTTGATTGACAAGATGGGGGACGGATGGTATGTTTGAATAAAGTGGAACAAGTGGGGCAGTGGTGAGCGTTTGCCTAACAGGGAGCACATTCACCGTTTTCCCTGTGATGAACTGGTTATCTGTGTAGTCTGCCCCCACCCCCCACCCCCCAACACAGTTAAGTTAGAGGAAGCAGGGTAGAAGTTCAATTTATAGATGGAGTATAGTGCATATGTTTACTCAAAGGGAGGGAAAGATATAAGTAATAGTTTATTTTTTTTAAGGATTTGCTGACAGTATTGGACAAGACGTTGCCAAGAGAACTGCAAAAAATCACTCTTAACGCGGATGTGACACTAAATCAAATGCACTCAGGATGTGGACGTTGAAAATCTCCTTTTCTGCCAGCTTTAAATGAGCAACTCAAGCTGCTTTCCCCTTGGCAGAGCGAACCTCAAGAGTATACTGTGTTAAAGAGAAAGGTGTTGACTGGGCTTCTTGCTAATTGAGGTATTCCATTTAGAGTTAAGCTCCCATTTGTAAAAACAGTGGCACTTGCTGCGTAACCCACACCTTCAAATAAATCCAGGAAACATTTCTGGAGTTCCTTCCAGCGAGACCTGATATAGCATGTGTCTGTGGCCATCGCTCCTGGCCTGTCACAGGCCCACGTTTAGCCAAGATATAACATCGGCCTTGTTTTTACAGAGGCTATTTCTGCGCCGGTTTTAATTCGTCCCCATTGTTTTCACATGTATTATCAAGAACAAAAGGGAACAGGAGGATACTGCAGTGTGCACCCTTGGTTGTAACCACAGGGGTGACAACCTGCATGAAGGCTGGCTGCTCCTGAAAGGTCAGCCCCCCTGAGTGGCATTTGGACCGTGACAGGAGTGACCCAGAAACTGTGTCGTCTCCTGTTCACAGCGAGGGTCCGCAGGAGGGCCGGTAACATCCACTGAGTCAGGTCCAGGCCGGCGCGGTGATGGGCAGGGGCGAGGAGAACAGCAGGGCAGAGGAGAGGTAGAGGAGGAAGAGCCATTAGAGAGATAGCAGCCGGCGTCTGATCACCAGTGACATCCTAAAAGATTAAAGCTGTGTGGTAGGAAAATATGAGCCGAGGTAGTCGAGAGTGGGGAAGAAAAAGAAAAAAAAAAAGAAGTTCTTCACCAGAGGCTGGAGACAAAATTTGGTTCAGTCAAAACAAACCCTGGCTCACCCTTTCCCTTGTCCTCCATTTGTGAGCGTGATGGCCTGACGGGAGCTGTCGCAAGCTTGTTATTATGAAATAAGTACACTTAGGAGGAGGCGGGGTTACAGTACAAGGGTGGCGGCAGCCATGGAGATGAAGTGGCTATTATGGGATGCATAGACCACAGGCTTTGATTGGTGCTGAGAGCAAAGCTTGAATCCGGGGCACAATCGGAGCCACTAATCCAGTTGATAACAGTGGGTTTGGCCGTACACGGTGTGCCAGCCCCAGCGCTCATTCAGAAGTACCCTTGCATTTGTCAAAACAAGCCGTGCGATCATTTATCACAGCGCAATAAATCCCGGCTTGAAATCCCAACGCACAGAAAAGACGACTTCCATTATGTACAGACTCAGCTTAATTTTGGAAATATTTGAAAGAACAGATGTGATTGGGTATTTTATTGAATTGTTGCCACGGGCAACAAAATATTATTGTGCTGGGAAATTGTGAAGAGAAGGGATGAACACTGTCATTTAGCCAGTGGAGCCAGGAGGAAGAAGCAGAGGTAGAGTTGTGAGGAAGAGACTGACTGGATTTAACTTCTTTTTTGGGGGTTCTTTTTTTTTTTTTTTTTTTTGTCATGCTTTATGGGTATTTTGTGGGCCCTTCGCTGAGCTGAGCAATTAACTGTGTGGCTGAAAGCATGGTGCCAGCACCAGCGCTCCTTTAGCTGGAGAAATGTGGGGCCATTTGTCATGATTACAACTCATTTCCACCCCAAAACATTTCACTATGTGGCTGGATACAACCTTGCTGCTGCCATGTCCTTGAGTTCCTGGTGACAGGTAAATATACACTTCCATCCGAACACATGTGCCACATTGTCTACTTTTTGACTTATGGGAGATCGGCCTGCGAGGGATCAATGTGGTTCACTTTTAGAGGCCTGCTGATGTCACGTTGCAGGGTGGAGGAGAGGGGTTATGGGTCCGTGAACCTGTAGCTGCGAGAGAGCAACAATCACCACAACTGTCTCGACTCAGAGTTAGTGACAAATGGATGAGGCAACATGTGTGTTGGACTGAGTTACACTCACTTTGAAGGGAACTTGAATGGTACCGAATCCTGCTCGCTCTCTACTGTAACTTCAGCGCATCACTCCACTGACAACATCCCAATCCCACAGGGATCATCATCAGGTCACACAAGAGGGAGGAATGAATGGAGCGATGTGATGTTGTCATTCAAATGCAATGGATCACTTGAACTCCATTGCCCCGTTGTAATGACCCTGTGTAAGGACCTGTAATGTGGTTTTCCCATTGGGTTTGAGAGAAACCCTATGCCGGGCCATTCAGGTGTGCAATAAAGTGCTTTTCACTTTCTGAGGACTTCCTGTCTCCAGTGGCGTTCTCCATTAACTCCTCACAGACAGACAAGAGCCTTTCTATTGGCCCAGACACTCTTTATCGCAGCAGTTATTCCCCCCAGGTATGGCGCTACCTGGCCGGCAGATAAGATAGGAAGCCGGCTGCCTGTCATTATTGGCAGATGAAGGCTATCTGAATATTGACAACAGTTTACACTCCTTGTTGAGAAACAGAGTTGGACTTGTGAGACAGTCGCACACAGTGCTCTTATTGTGTGAGAGAGATATGAAAACCCAGCTTCCCTGTGGTCACACACCCAAGTAGCCTTATGTCACAGCCTGCCCTCCCCTGCGCCCCCTCCCTCCCTCTTCCCCCTCTTCATCCCCCTCCTGCTCCTCTTCACTTGACTTCTATTTATTCCCACCAGCTGTAGTGACGTGCTAAAAAAGTTCTTGACACCAGCTATTGCTTTTCATCACTGGAGCTTCCTACTGCTAACAGGGAGCAGGCTGGCCAGTCCTGCCGCTCTCATTGGCTGAAACACCCAAAACCTATCGAGGACATATTGCGCATCAAAGTACGCATGAACAGAGTTCATTTAATACCGAATATCAATACATCACGCGTTTTTTTTTTTTTTTTTTTTAAATGAAATACAACAGACAAGCGAAAATCTAAACTTAAACAAATTCACAATCATTGTATAAAATGCGCTTTGGATTTAATATTAAAAAAAAAGATTTTTACTAAATAACCCGACGTTGATATATATTTTTTTTATTTTAAAGGGAAAATGCAATGAAAAATCATATACATTTCCAAATGTTGTACTTGCCGCAATTGCTTCGCGTTTTCTTCCGCAGGATAAATTGAAATTGATCATTCGCGCGAGTTTTCTTTTTCTCTTTTTTTCATGTTTTTCTTTGTAAGTGTCGAAATATTGACGAAGCTGTTTCCACTTCTGGGAAAAAGGAGAACACATGTTCAATTTCCAAAAATTGATTTCAGGTTCAGCGTCTTTATATTTTGAATTTTATTGACAATTGAAAGACGTTAAATTTAATTTGCAAACGAATTTTGGGAAATTGACCGATTTGATTAAAACTTAAATCCGACACAGATAACAAAGTATCAATAATAAATTCGATTTAAAATTATTATTATTATTATTATTATTATTATTATTATTTCTAGTCCAGCCTAAAGGACCAACGATTCTCAGAAACATTAATTTGACTCCAGTCCTCTTCTTGCCTTCTTTTATAGTCTTCAATCCTTTTTTTTCTTGCAAACCTCGGTGCCATTACAATGTTTTGAAAAATAAGGAGAGGTTTTAACTGCCATCCGAGACGATAATGGTTGCCGATTCTCTACTTTCAGTCATAATCTTCAAGTGGGCCTTGATTAATGATGCCAGTGTTCCCCGGGTCCTCCAGGCCTCTGGTTGGATGACTCCAGTCCTGCTGCCCTGCTCTTCAAACACTCTCTTTCTTCTTTAAACACACACACACGCAGAGTCGTGCGTACGCAGCGTGCTTTGCAGAGATATTATGAATTGCCCACGTCTCTCTCTCTCTCTCTCTCTCTCTCTCTCTCTCTCTCTCTCTCTCTCCCTCTCTCTCTCTATCGTTGTGTCACACACGCACTCCCAAGGAAGGGGAGCAGGGCAACAAGTCCCCAGGTGCAAAGCATAATATTGACCCTACAATCCATCTTTATTGATTTTCCCATCAACGTGCCCTCCTAATACATGCATAAGGAGCTTTATACCTGTGAGTAAATATGAGATGAGAGTCTCTGGAGGTCACAGTTACCGCAGCGGGTCAGGGTCTTATCATCTCACAGAGTGAAAATTGTGAGGGAACATTTTTTTGCATGAGCTTTTTTTTTTTTTTTTTTTTTTTTTGTGGCGAGGAGGATGATGAAGGAGTAGGAATGATGAGGAAGGGAAGGGGGCAGATCTGATCGCTCTTCTCAATATTTACAGCAGAAATGTGAATGAAAGCTCCTCCGGCGCTGGTGTCACAACATGAAAGACAGACAAACGGCCTCTTCTTCTGCCTCCCTGTCTATAAACACGTTTACTGTGGCCTCCAGAAGGGGTCGCCATCATGTAATAACAGTGCGCCCAAGGGTGTGGTGGGGGGGATGGAGGGGGGGGGGGGTCTCCAGCTTTCTCACTCTTTCTGTTCAGGATTATTGAAGTTCTTCATTAATGGATCAGAATTGTGTGTCCTGCCTTTCGGTGAATCAATAATAAGAACGTTAAAAGTTAGACTTTAAAACACGCGCGCCCCTCTCTCTCTCTCTCTCTCTCTCTCTCTCTCTCTCTCTCTCTCTCTCTCTCTCTCTCTCTCTCTCTCCCCCCTCTCTCTGTTATTTACAGTTCTTGTGAAATGTCTCACTTTGCTGCCCTCGGCTACCCGCAAGATATTTCTAGCCTTTTTTTTTTCTTTTTTTTTTAAAGCTCTCCAAATAACCGAGGGAAATTAGGAATAAAAGAATGAATTTAGGACAAAAAGCCATAAATTGGGAGGAATCGATATCTTCAACGCGCACTGTGAGGACGTCCGTTTTATAATGAAATAATGCTGGATTTATTTGTGAATCTTATAGGGGTTCCCCAAGCTGTAAACTGTGATTATTTCACCGAGAGGGGGGGGAAAAAAAGAAAAAAAACCCGGCGAAATGTTGACATCCCAAATGGCGGGGGCATTGTAACACACAGCGCTGGAAAAGGCAATATAATGAGAGAAAAAAGAGACGGCCGGGCCCGGGGCTTGCCTAATTAAATCTTAACTGATTGAAATAAAGGTTTGAGTACCTCTAGGCTTGACTAAACTCCGGCTATTTCCCTTTTTATTGCGCTTTATTTATTCTGTCCTCCTTTCTGCCTCTCCAGCAGCTTCACAAGTGGCCACTGCAATTTTCACTTTCTGCTAATTCCAAACCCCCGTAGCTATGTTATTTGACTAATTATAATTTTTTTTGTCATCATTAAGATTTATTTAGCAGGGGTGAGCGTGTCTCGTGGAGGGTGTGTGTGTGTGTCTGTGTGTGTGTGTGTGTGTGTGTGTGTGTGTGTGTGTGTGTGTGTGTGTGTGTGTGTGTGTGCGTGCGTGCGTGCGCGCGCGTGTGACAGTCACTCATTTTTAAGAAGACAAGTCCCACTGAAGTGTGAAAAAAAAATCGCCTCTAATTCAAGCTGCGGCCAAGCGCAAACAGTCATGAATATCAGCCATCCAGTTGGAAGATTTGTTTTTTGCTTTTCTTTTATCGGTTGAAATAATGTCGTCGTGTTAGTGTGTTGTGTTTGAATTTGACCCACGTTTTTGTTTTGTTTTTTCCAAGTGCAGAAAAGAAAGAGACAGATTTCTTTGGAAATCAATTACCGTGAGGTTTATATTAATGTATTTATGTATTTGTTGCTCTTGAAAAGTAAGAAACGTACAGTTTTTAGATTATCCACAGTTCCCTGCGTTTTTAAAAGATGAAAATGTTGCCTATATCAAAATGTCATAGGATCAATGAGCAGCCTGTAAAAGGGCAAGCGCGCCCTGTTACGCACAGTGCGCAGTGGTCGCACGCAGAGGGTCCGTGGGCGCGTTTCTTTTTCCTCCTCCATTGTCTAAGGAAATACTACAATAAATGATAAATAGATAATGGAGCTGTCTCCTGCAGACACGTTCATCAGCGGTAAATGGGAGCTGGCGCGGAGCACCACGGAGAATTAAGGCGAAAGAGTTTGCAACATTCCTGCAGGGGATAAGTTGTTGACAATTAAAGAACACGCACAAGAACTAAGGAAGCAAGAGAGAGAGAGAGCGAGAGAGAGAGGGAAAGAGAAAGAGGTCAGGGATGCGTTCACTGTCCGTCCGCTTGGTTTGTTTTTGTTATTTACAAGGTGTTGTTTTAATTGCCTTTTATTTAAGACTTTTCCCTGCATCAGGTGCCACGCTCGAGACAAATAAAACAAGTATGAAACGCTAATTTGACTCCCAGTTTGGCGTTATAAAAATCCCACACAATGTGGATTATGTTTTTTTTTTTTTTAAACTTTAAGTCATTTAGATTTTCATTTCTCAATTATTTACATCCCAAGTAGATATTATTAATTACAATACTTTTTTTTTTTTTCAATGACTGAATGGTGCTTCAATTCAGCAGTGACTAATAATTGGGTTAAATTACGTTTTAAGACTGAGGAACAAAAACATGGTGAAAACTGCAACCAGATAAAGTTTTTCCTCAATTGTCTTTGCACACATCAAGTCTGTCTTCTATTTAAAAGAAAGGGGGGTACAAAAAAAAAAGAAAGAAAAGAAAAGAAAACAGCCAGTCCCCTCTTCCCTCTTCCAGAAAGTCTTTTCGGTGGTGCTATAATAAACCATTTTCCCTGGGCTTTATTGATCAGTCACTCTGAGCTAATGTAATTATCCTCATCAATAGGGGGACTGCAGGGAGAATCATTATGCGGTTGACATTGATAAATGATCAGCCAAATGCGGCCCTTTTCTCCCAGGGACCCCCGCCTCTGACCCGCGCACACAGGCCTACATAACGTAGTCATAGAAACACCTTATGGCAAGAGGAGAAAAAACTGCTGAAATGTTGGGAAAAAAAGGAGGGCACGCACGCACACACACACACACACACACACACACACACACACACACACACACACACACACACACACACACACACACACACACACACACACACACACACACACACACCTACAAACTGTCCCCCAGAGCAAGCCATTTTGGGGAGAGCCAGCTGCACAGCGAAGGACACTCAGCCCCTGTGAGCGCTCATTTTTATGACCACTATCCAAATCAGCAATTTGAAAGGAAAACAAAGAAAAAGCAAAACTTTCTTCTTCTTCTTCTTTTGTAATGAATTCCTCCCTCCCCTCGCTCTATGCAGATGCACTTACATATCTAAAAATATTTATTCCTCTCTCAGATCATAAACCCTACTTTAGTCGGTACCAGATGCTCTGCGGGAGGAAAGAAAGAGAAGAGAAGCAGAGGCAATAACATACGCATTATTAACATGTTGGCTGTGTAACTCGTGCACGCGCGCGCGCGCACGCACACGCGCGCATGTTGTCTCTGGCGGCTGAACTGTGTGTGGACTTTTAATATTGTTGCACGGCGAGAAGAAGAGTGTCTTCCAGAGGAACGGGCTGCATTGTGCAGCAGTGCAAGAGGGAATATATTCCTTATTTTATTCCTGCAGCAGCAGCCCGGACTGGCTTTGACAGGGAGGAGATGAAGGGGAGGAGTTGTTTAGCTCGGCTGGATCATCCATCATCCCTGTCACACCGAATCGGCAAAAGGAAAGCAGCAGAGGCAATCTACCTTCTGTCTCATCGGGGAAGAGAGGGGGAGGAAGGGAGGGAAGCAGGGGGAGAAACCGAGGGAGGGAGGGGGAGAAAAGAAAAGAAAAAAAAAACTATTAATATTAAAATCCTCTCCATCCACAGTAATCCTCACGTTTTCTCTCTTTTTCATCTGATAATCTCCGCACAAAACGGAGGGCTTCTTCCTTCCGTTTTATCCACAGAATAATAGACCACTAGAAAAACAAAAGGGTCTTTTAGGTTTTAAATAGCTGAGAGAAGAGGATAGATACAGTATTAATAAGATTCTGGTGTAAAACCAATAATGATAATAGTAATTAAAAAAACTCTCCAGTTTTTTGCAAACGTGCCTGGTTAAGGCCTAACATCCGTCTGTATACTTGGAGACGTGCTAAACAAATAGGATGTTTTGCTGGTGATATATCAAACACACACACACTCTCACACACTCACTAATGCTGCCTTTTGGCTCCAGACCTAAAAAAATATATTAAAAAAAATTGAAAATCTAAATAAACATACAATTGACCTGTTTATATTATTTCTGAAATGTAAAAGGCCTTACACTTGAAATAATCCATGTATAATAAAAAATGATACCAAGATTAGGACTTTTCAATACTTAAAAAAAATATAAATGTTGCGCTTGTTGCTGAAAGTGAAAATGTTCAAGGGAGCCCAGAATATTTGCAAATTCTGAGATATGAAATCACGGAACTGGTAACATCCAAACACAGGCTACTATTAAAAAAAAATACAAAAAGCCAGGAAAAGGTGAGAATGGGGGAAAAAATTCAACAGTCAGACCAGTTATTATTATTATTATTATTATTATTGTTATTATTATTATTATTATTATTTTTATTATTAGTATTATTATTATTAATTCACAAACAGACAAATGTCCGTGATAATTCAAATATTTAAAGGCTGGAATGCAACATGTTTTAACTGAACAGAAAATATTTCATCCGGAGTGATGTTGTCATTTCTGGTTTAAGGCTATGACTTGGATGGCCGCGGGCAAACACGGGCCGAGAGATGGAGAAAAGAGAGGAAAGAAAGAGGAGATAGCCTATCAAAGCCCATCTGTGTGCTCCTGGACGGCAGTCCCGAATCGAGCCGACAGGCGGCGCTGCAAAACGGTAGAAACCAGTATAGCACACCGAGAGAGGGCCAGACCTGTTCTCACTATAAAAGCAATTATCCAGGAAACAAATCATTTCTCTATTCTTTAAACAACCATGGACGCACTTAACAGTCAGAATATAAGCTCTTTATAATTTTCTCGCTATTCAAATAAAGCTTATATCACATTCAAATAGGTAGACGTGTTAAAAAAAAATGTTTGAATCTCCACGAATGTAATATGTATTTTGAAAATTAAAATCATTTCATAAAAACAAGATTATCATTGAAAATGTATAGACTTATTTTTATCAATTCAACTTTTCCCTCCATTTTGTATTTTGAATGACCCTTGCTTATTTGTATTTTCTCTATTGCTCTGAGACCAGGATGTGGAGGTGGTTTATTTGTTGTGTAATTTGCACCCTTAATTTGCATTTGACACTTATTTATCATTTGGAGGATATATTTGTGTGCACAAATAAATTGCCATGGCAGGATGCATTTCAACCATAATTTGTTAATGTCATTTTAAGGGGGGCACTCAGTGCTTGACTGGGCAGTCTGTGCTCAAACAAGGGAAAATATAAATGGTGTGTCTTACGTTTTGCAAAAACAATTAAACAGTAAGAAGCAACAGTATGTAATAATAATAATAATAATAATAATAATAATAATGTATTGTGTTAGGTAAACTGGGGAGGTGAATTAGGACTTTGTATGTAACACAGGTAATCACACAAAAATCTAACAAAAATCAAAAATGAAATATTTATTACAGCATTTGTGACTGAACACCTTTTAAACATTACGTCACAGTCCTCATACAAGTATTTAATGTATTTTTGACAAAGCTTAAGGGAGACGGCATCTTATCATCTAGTGAGGAACACGTGCTGAAAAAGGAAGGAATTCATGGACATACAATATCAATGCCACAGCAGATCTGAAACTAGCAAAAACATTCTTTTTCAATTGAGGTAAACACATAGAATATCTAACATGAAACAATTAATAGACTGAACTCTGTACGAAGTTTGTTACAATATTCTCTCAGCTTTTTTCTCCCAAAAGCATTGAGTTCATAATTTAAGTTTTTTTTTTTGTTTCTTTGTTTTAGTTTTTTTTTTTTTTTTTTTTTAGTTTTTTTTTTTTTTCATTTTAGGTTTTTTGGTGCATCAACCATCAAATGCTTCTCCAGTGCCACAGAATCAACGTTTGTGTCAGTATTTGTCCGTATGGCAAAGAAAGTTGATCCGCAGGTAAAGAAGCGCTGTAGGATGTTGCTTTTCCTCTGTTGAGCTTCCTTCAATAGGCTCTTACCAACGAGAGTCCAGGGTACAAAAAAATAAAATAATATTAAAATAAAAATGTATAAAACCAACACAATCCAGTGCTTGGGCAATTCAAACAAAGAACTTTTTTTTTTCTCCTTTAAAACCTACAGGGCAACATTCATTCATGAACCAAAAAAAAAGAGGGGCATGACAAATGTTCAAACTGAATCTTCTGGAGAGATCCGGTGTCATTTAGCAGCCTTTTCCCATCATGCCCTGTTCTTATGGGGGACAGGACCTGATTGCCCTCTGTGGTGGTTTGAAGCCTTTTTGAGATGTTCCATCTTCTTGGTTTTTTTTTTTTTCTTCTTCTTTTTCTTTCTTTTCTTTTATAGTGCTGTGCTGCGAGACAGTTTCTCCTCCAGGAAGGAGCACACACAGTGTGAGAGAGAAAAGGTTAACCTTTAGTTCTAAAACTAGCTCAGGAAACATAAACCATGTGATCAACAAAAAATGCACAAGTTTTAACTTATTTATCTATACTTTTATACTACAGTAGTTATAACTCTTGGAGTCTTTCTGGTGTTTCTTTTTTAAATCTTCCAGAGTGATATTATTTTAGATGTGTGTTTGAATGTGTCACATGAAAATGGACTGAACATGTTTACGATGGCGTGTGAGAAAAAGAGTGTCTTCGGGTCTGCATGTACTGTATGTGTGTGTGTATGAGAGTGTGTGCGTCTGTCCATTCTTTGCACACGTGTGTGTCAAAACATCCTCTGTTGATCTTTACCAAAAGCCCAAGACTTTACAAAGTGTTCTTGTCAGCTTGGTCCTCCGTTTGGATGAAAGTAACAAAATTGACAAGTTTTTAAAAAGGAAAAAAGAAAAAAAGAAAGAATTATCACAGCTCATCTGGAATTCTGTTTCTTTAGTGTCAAATTCTGGTCAAAAGGGTTTTGCTTTTTATTCTTAAAAATAGTCTCAAAATAGGATTTATCGTGGGCTGCTGCTTTCTTTTTTTTTCTTTTTACTGTCTTCTTGTGATAGCTGCTGTTGACGTGGTAGCAAAGTTCCCTTATACTATTGGGCATGGATGTCCAGGCCTTGTCCTCCAGTACTGGGGTCAATGGGAGTGAGCAAAGGGGGTCTCTGTGCAGGCATGGCCATTCCCGGGTGCGACGAGGGTCCTCCGTGCATCAGCATGGCGTGGTGAGGATGGTGGTGAGCGTGGTGGACGTGGGGACGGTCGGAGAGGTACGCATGGAGAGGTGGTCCGTGTCGGAGCTGGGAGGGGTGGGAAGTCATCTGGTGGGGGTTGGTGAAAGTTGGTGGGGCCATGCTCATGCCCACAGGACCGCTCTGAGGTACGTACTCCCCTGGCATGCCTGGCAGACCTGCGAGAACGACAGGAGGGGAGAAATGTGTTTACACAAGTCAATAAATTTATTTTGCAACTGCAGCTTTGACATGCTCCCTCTCCATTAACGGGCCCTAATTCAATTTAAACTCAACTTCACCAACAAAGAGCTCAGGAGATTTTATGACACTGCGTCTGTGACTACAGAGCCTTCAGCTTCCACAAGTAAAGAGAGACATTATTGCACATAGCTATTTTAGGCTATGGTGAGTGGTTTACAATGCCCAATAGCGTTGCGGTCGGGTCTCAGGTTGGAAAATGATCCTCGGTCATCCACAGACACTGTAGTCCTGGAGGATGTGAGGAAAACCAAGCAGGCACATCTATTGATGTGGAGAAGTGCTAATACTTTTACAAGTGGAACAGTCAATTCCCCGGCTGAACGTGGTGGCAAACCGAACAGGCATTCTCTCACGGGGATGCGTCTCAGTGAACATATTTGATTTAGCATCCCTTAAAGAAGTTGTTAAATAATTTAGGACTCGGTTAGTTTTATCTCCAAGAGAAATAGAACCTTAAAAGGGCTTGTTTCCACACATGAATACGAGCATTCTAAGCAAAACAAGGTACCTTTCATGAATGCACGAGTTTGTATTTTTGGAAGGCGAATAAGAAAATAAAAGATGAGGAAGCAGCAGCAAAACGGTCATAAAGATGAAAGGAAGTAGAAGGAGAAAGAAAAGGAAAAGGAGGTGGGGTATGTTGATTTCCCTCAAGCTGGACTCCACTTCAAATGTGTGGAGACCTCAGCATGCTGGCATCTCTCATACTGTGACAAGACCCAGGACACAGAGCTCGCCCAGCAGTACCACTGTTTGGCTTTTCACATGGCTGTTTGTTGTAATCAAAAGGAAAAGAGTAAAATGTGTGTGTGTGTGTGGGGGGGGGGTTCCTGGAGCCTGGGACTGGAGTATGGGAACATGGCTGGTGGAGAGGCCTGGACCTTGGGGAGAAAGAAGTGAGCAGGAGGTCCTGCTGGAGCCAGGGGGCCTGGGTCTGGGATTGGGTCTGGGCTGGCCTGCTTTGTAATGTGAACCCCTGGGGATTAGAAGCTGTAATAGGAGGGGAGAGGTCGCTGCAAGGTCACTAGGCATGCTCACTCTCTGCATTCCTCCACCTTAGTACACTGCAATTAAGAAATTACACTGGAGGGCCCCGGTGAGGGGAAGAAGGAGGAGGACAGAAAGGAGAGAGGGACAGCAAAGGCCAAGATTAATGGTCAGTCTCCCCTGGTTGAAAGCTGTGCCGTTTTCTAATACTCCCTTTGCATGTCAGTTCATTTGAAATGCAAGTGTTTGTCCGAGCAGGTCTCTTAAAACCTCACTACTGGGGTCATAAAATAAATAAATCACTCAGTGTGTTGGGGTATGATGGGTGCCCTCACCTCCATATAACCTAGAGCAGCTCCTGTTAAAAGACCCAGCACATGTTTTTGACACTGTAAGCTGGTAATCTCTAGTCTTGTAAGCTGCAGTCATTCCATTAAGTAGATCTGAGACCCCCCCTCCTTTATTAACAAGAGTGGTAAAACCATCTCAAGACAATAACCGAGGACAGCCTGGGCCTCTCTCTCTCTCTCTCTCTCTCTCTCTCTCTTTCTCTCTCTCTCTCTGTGTGTCTCTCTTTCTTGCCACCCCTACTTGCCTGCCTCCCTTAGCTGGCTGTGCACTTCTGTTATGGCACAGCAGTCCTGCTCAATGGCTGGTCATAATTAAGTACCAAATATACCATATTGTGTGGCTGTGTAATCAAATCAAGAGAGGATAATATTCCTCTGTATTAAGCTATTAATGTAATTGGTCATGAAGCATAAAGTATGTTACGTAATTAAATAGTCTCAAAATTATATAGCCCTATATTAAGAATTAGCCAACCTGAGCAAATGTTGTCTCTATGTGGCTGTTTTAGGGAACATTGCTTCCTGATTTTCCTTTTTTTTCTGCTGCCATTAGCAACGACAGGAGGGGATGAGAGAAAATGTGAGGGACAGAGGGAAACAGATGGATAGAGAGAGAGAGAGAGAGAGAGAGAGAGAGAGAGAGAGCGAGAAAGAGGAAGGACTCGAGGGGTGAAATGATCTCTGTCGGCAGAATTGCTGCTGTGACCCTTTGGAAAATCCAGTCTCCATTTACATATAAAGGGTTCTTTTAATCAAGGTAAGTGTTATTATATTGTGCCTCATTGGGCAAGGGAGTTTAGGTGTTAAATAAAATCTTGTCTGCCCTGCTGCCTTTAGGATGTGATATGTCTTGATTTTTCAAATGTCAGCACTGTGGCAGAATGGCCGGTTTAATCAGGCTCCAGCTATTTAGCTATGGAGGGATTGAGTGTGTGTGTGTGTGTGTGCGTGTGTGTGTGTGGGTGTGTGCACGTGAGTGCGTGCGTGCGTGCGTGAAACGAGACCGCATCTGTATGTGTGAAACAGATTCACTCCTTTCAGACGCACAGTGCACGCTTGTGTCTACAACCTTATAAATTTATTTCAGTGTCTCCCTGCTCTTGTCTGCGAGTCTCAGGTCAGGCTTGTGAGCGGACCCCCCGCTCCCCCCTTAAATCGTCTCCCTCCAGTAAAAAATAATCAAAACACACGGCCCCCCCACACACTCATTCCTCCCTTTACACAGCTCAAACCAAACCCCCAGTGAAGGATCGGCCATGTCACCCACGGCCCGTATATCTCGCTCAGGGACTGTAATGTACTGCGGTGTTCCCGTCTTTGCATATAAGATAATTTGGGCATCAATCCTTCCCCAGACAGATTTATGTCACTCGGAGGACAGTTTCACTTCTCCTTCTTTATCGCTTCACTGGAGCCTGCTTAATTTCTCCCTGTCAGACCCTTCCCCAGGAGATGTTATTTTTTCCCTAAATGTCCAACATTTGCATTGGCTGTCCAAGATGGGGAGAGCGATGGCGCTGTTGTGATAAATAAATTTGTGCATGCCATGCCAGGTTGTTTCTTCCCCTCTTCTTCTGTTGTTGTTGCCGCTGTTGTCTGGCGCCACAAGTCGGGTCCTCTCTGTCCCAGGATGGTTCCCCATTTTTCTCAAGTCTTCAATTCAACCCCCCCACCCCCCTCCACAAAACATCCTTAAAGTATCTTACTGAAACAGCCCTGCAGGCGAGCTGATAGCTGTTGCTGGGGGAGCTGGGTGGCCAGAACTCACTGTAGAATTATGGCCAGGGTAAGAATAAGCTATGTTGGTGAGGTGAAAGGGAATTGTGGGTGGGAAAAAAAAAAAAAAAAATCCGACACCCCCAAAGTGTAAGAAAAATACAAAAGAGCCCAGTACTTACTTCCCCCTTTTTCTTTGCGTTTTGCGTTACAAGATGGAGGTTACATGTAGTGCCATTGCCCATCCATGCCCATATTCATCCCCATTCCACTCATAGGCCCTAGAAAGAGGAGATAAATGCCAGGAAAAAGGGTCAGCAGGAGTTTGAATCACAAGAGGTCAGAGAAGACCCAGAAAAGTTGCATTAGGTGGAGTACGATGGAGGAGAAAGTAGAAGTCAGAGAAGAGCTGAAGAGTTGGGGTTTTTTTTGCACTACATCCCAAAGAACCCTTTGTTATGATCAATTGTGAGAGACTTTCCCAGATGTGTTAGATTAGAAACAAAAACACCAAGCAAGACAGACAGAACACTGTTGAGAGAATGCTAAAGATTGTTAAAAGGAGAAGGTATTTTGTCGTTAAGGTGCACGGTTAGTACTAGGTTTATGTGGCTGACTTGAGGGGGACCTGCGCCATGCTGAGGTGGCTAATTCTCAAGCTACATGACAAGAGGATCAGTGTTGATCAGCTCTGCGATAACCAGGGGTGACCCCGGTGTCCGGTGAAGCAGGCATGACGAAGGGTTGGTGGGGGTGAAGGATGCAAGGTGGACACACTTACCAGCTGGTCGGATCCCCATGTGTTGCTGACCATCCAGTACAAAGCTGCCCATTGGCTGGCCCTCTGGACTGTACGCTGCTCCTTGGCTCACTGAAGGATCAAGAAGAAAACCTGATTGTAGTCAAAACGTGGACATGAAAAAGGGAGGGGGGGAAGAAGAAGAGAAAACACACCAGACAATCAGCAATTGTCCCAGCTCCAGCCCAAACATACTGTAAGACATTGTGCTCATGTTTGTGGACCACATTGACTGACACGTGGCATGCAAACACGCATACAGTAGGTCCTTACGCATGCAAAAGCATGCACACACACACACACACACACACACACACACACACACACACACACACACACACACACACACACACACACACACACACACACACGCACACACACATGCACACACACACACGCACAGGCACGCAAACACACATTCTTGTGTGTGCACGCAGCCAGTGTCATTCAAAACCACTCTCACAGGAGATACATTGTTCTCTAAGCGAGAGAAAAAAAGCATGCAGTTTGACAGGATGAGAAGAATTTCTGCCAAGGCAGGCAATTCACCCAGTCATATAAATAGCATACGTTTCTACTCTGCACCAGAACATAATACACAACTCTAAAATGTAGACAATCCCAAAATTGCCATCATTTCACATTATGAGTGATTTTCATGATTATCTGTGATGCCACAGTAACATTCAATTTGCTCAGGTCTATCGTGTTTTGTTTGATATTATTAGCCTTAATGAACTAATGCTATTTGGAATCTGCAGAAAGCAGTGCATTCTAGGACTATAACAGTCTTATCTTGGATAATCTGTAATTCTTCAAGATTAGTGGGAGATGTTAGTCATGCTGGGTTTGTGCAGATTGTTGATTGGCACGCACTGGATGCACGCTGTCAGATATTACACACAAAAGCGCAATAACTGCAGAGAGAGTCGCCCACATTTGTAAGTGCATCTCATTTTAATCACGGCTCATGTTTGTTTGAACAATCTCCACCCCAGCGTGTAGGGATCTTTATAAGTCGGTGAAGCCTGCTAATCAACAAAAACAGCTTTTCCCTCCCTGAGACAAATTACTTGGCTTCTTTTTGGTAATGCCATAGTCAATGAAGCTTAGGGTGACTGAATCATTCTACAGGATCACAGAATGGCGTGTTTACCACTCAGTTTGTGCTTTTTGTAATCTGACCACAATAGATATGGAAAATGTGTGTTATCAGTTCACAATGTGAAGCTTTCCATAATCTAATCAAATGTAAATCTCTCACTACATCAATGTTAAATCAAAACACGAGATCTGATTTAATCATGAAATAATATAAAAACCATTCCCCCCTCCATGGTGGGGTTTTTAAAAAAGCTAATATTTATCAAATCAAAATATAACATTTGTTGATGTAAATGCATATACGTCTACATATTTGAGTTGTGCCGAATGACCAGTGAAGATCAAAATTCAGATGGATGATTCTGAGGGGATTCGAATCAAAATGTATTAAAAAATGCAAAGAGAACCGCCCCCAACCCTTCAACCGCTCCCCCCCCCCAAAAAAACTGAAACCAAAGCAGACTAAAAAAAGAAGATAACTCATAAATTGCTGCTAGCGTTTCTGGCGCTCCTCTTGTGTCCAATTAGTAATTCACAGAGAGAGTGCTAATATACCTCTCTCCCCACTTAGACTGGGAAATCTCCAATTAGAGTCAATCAGCAAACGGCAGCACCACTGCAGAACACATCTCATTGAGAAAATGGAAAAAGGAATGAACAGGAGGAAAGGAAGAGGTGGGAGTCGAAGGGATTTCTGAAGGGGAAGTAGGTGTAGGATACCCCTCGAAAAAAATACAAAATAAAAATTCTGGGCTCCAGGCAGGATGTGCTTGCCAGTAAAGGATTTAGAAAGGGTGTCTTCATGCAAACAGGGAGACGGAGCGTTGTACTGTATATCAGATGGATTGTTTCTCTTCTTTTTCTTTTTTTTTACCTGCTCGATTTGACTGGTCAATCATGGGTTGTACTATTCTTCTCCTGGCATTAATAAACCTAGAAGAGAGAGACAGAGAGGGCGAGAGAGACAGAGAGGGCGAGAGAGAGAGAGAGAGAGAGAGAGAGAGAGAAAGAGGAACAGAGAAGAGAAAAACAAACGTTAAATCACCCTGCATTCACACATAGAAAGATTCATCACAAGCCACCACAAAGACAAAACAGTTTTGCATGACTTAATGGCAACATTAGCCACCGAGTCCTTGAGAGAGGCACACACAACAAAACAGCAACAAACAAAAGGGCAATTGTGTGCTGACTTGGGAACCCAGTGAGGGATACTTTTAATGTTCCTTATGATCTATTCCCCCCTCTTTTAATAAAGCTTTTGATTAGGTTTGGTTGCTATGGGCACCGGGGAGACATTCCTCAAGTATTAAGTGCAACTTGGGCACAGTAGAGCCCTCAACATGGCACATCTCTTTCTCCTTTGCTCTACTATTCTTTCTCAGTGACTCCTGGAGCCAGAGCCATGACAACTTTAGACATAACCAACAACCTCTTGACAGAATCGGCCAAATACTATATTTGTAGTTATCAAAAATGGGCGGAAAAAAAAAAATCAAAGTAAGCCGCAGGTTTGTTGAATGAATGATACAAATGGTTCTTTTCATTGCACCCCACTACTCCGCCCTCCCACCTCCACCCTCCCCCTCTGTGGGACCCCCACTCTGGTTGCATTGTAGGGGGTTCTGCTCCCCTTCCAGCTGTCTAGAAATGAGGACCAGGCTTGGGCCACTCCGTGCTTTCACAAGGTATTGTTATGTCAGTGAGCCCATCAATTAGGCTGTCTGAAGTTTTATCACCACCACAGCAGCGAATAAGTACAGCTCCACAAAGCTTCCCCAGCCAGCCTTGCTCCTGTGGCTTTTCCAGTGTAGAGCCAGAGGTCATCTGGAGGTGACTGCCAGCCAGGGGCAACCTTTTTAACTTCCAATGGGATGCCTTGGGCCGTGTCAAACGCAAGCTGGCCACTCGGGCCAAGCTAGGGCTTCACCTTTCTCTCTCTTCTTTCCTCCCCCCCTTCACATTCAGGCTTTCACTCATTCACTGTCATAAACTTAAAGAACACCGCGTGGACATAGCACTACGGGTACTACCATGTGGTTGATATTAAAGAGGGGTTTCAAATCACGTTGGGGCTGTCCAGAAAGGAGTCCTTTGCTAGTTCCAAAAAAAAAAAAAAAGGAGGAGGAAGAAAAAAAAAAAAAAAAGGCCTCACCGCCCTCTCCTAACACACGGGCAACAGCACCATCAATACGGCTAAAGAAATGGTCATTAGAAGGAAGGGAGAGCTGGAACCAATTTGGGCTCCTAATCCCCCATGAAGCCCTGATACCTGCCCTTACCTTCTCCAATGAACTTAAACGTCTGTAATCTGCCTGGCTCAAAGTGACATGGTTAAACATACAAAATGCACGGTTGGGAAAAGAGAAACGCGGTGCTCATTTGCCAGGGGGCATCCAGAGTGCAGGTACGTAGGGGTGCTATGGGCCCCTGAGAGAAAAAGATGAAACACGTCTATATGAGAGACAGAAAGACGGAGGAAGAGGGAAGGAGGTGCAGTGCATGAATCAGAGTTGGATTGCAAATTATTTGATTGAAATGCACGATCTGTGGTTTAAGGGAGGAATGAGGATTAAGTTTTATTAACTGTGAAAGTATTTTCTGGTAGAACAAAGGGGACAAAGCATTGTTAAATAGCTAGGCTGTCAAAAACGTCTGCAGTGCTTAAGACAGAGAGACAGCTCAAGCATCAAAACCAGCTGAGCAAGTAAACAGTGAGCCATTCCTGGTATCACACTCCCTCCTTAAGCTGTGCACGTCCTGCCAAAAATATATGTGTTGCTCTCCTCTGGTCTACATGCACAAAGGGACTCAAAATCACAACCATGTGCATTCTTACCTATTCTGAGCCATAACCATAAACACATAATATTAGGAATGTTCTTCACAGGTGTTAAACTTGACCATACGGTCCTCACTCACTCCAGTGGGAATACTCAAAATACTGGAGAGTGTCAAAAAGTTCAACAAAATGTTTTTTCAAATTTTTATGGGAAATGGTGTAACTACCAGAGTGTCTGCTCTTACTGAAATGCTCATTTCTGTAGGAAAACAGCCTATCACTGTGTGGACAAATAAATGAATATCTAAATGTGTTCCCAACAGATTTGCTCCCTATGAGCATTCTGCAGTGATTACGACTGTTGCATCGCAGCACATACTTACAACGACTTCATTTTTGCACGATGCACAAGTTGCCACAGTCACTGTGACGCATGGAGGTACATTGGAGGGAGTGGGAGGGGTGACCACAAGCCCCTGTTGTGGCCTTAGAGCACCTTTTATCAGTCTGAGTAAAGCCAATTGAGATTATCAGAGTCAGGCCTGATAACACTGTTTTCCCTCGACCCGTGAGCTGCTAATGGAGTGTGCTTAGAACAACACAACCAGGAATCCTCCAGGGATGAGGGCGAGTCAACTCGGATGGATGGTCAGATGGATGGATCTGAGGACCCAAAGCCCTAAGAGAGACACATAAGTTGACCACAGGGACTTAGAATTCCTAAACCACTTGCTAAAACATACGTGCATGCTGTAAATCTACACATCGACACCACGGACATGACCACAACCGCTGCCAGTGTGTGTCCGTAGGCTAACCAGAACACAGAGGGGGGCTCACAAGGGACACTAGCTAAAAAAACCTCCAACCCAAAGCCCATGTTTTATTATCTACATCTGGTGGTCTAGCTTATTATGGCCTGCCTCTGCTCAATGTTAGAGCACAGAAACCCCAACACACACATGCACACTCGGTACACAGAGTACCTCTCAGCATGGGAACTCCATGCTGTCTTCAAACAAATAATTAAAGACAAGGTTAGGGGGTCATGTGGAGGTCATTCATTGGAATACAGCTTAGAGTGTGTACAATACCCCAGGAGAATACAGGCTGTTGGGGGCAGTGGCCCACTGCTGTTTAATGTGAGCGACTGCTTTTGTCCAGCCAATAAACCTTAAACACATTTTCAAGTCGCATATCAAAAAGTACACTTGCAGTGCTAAGTACGCTTTGGAGCAAGCATGTGAATATGTATGCATGTGTCAGTCAATATGTGTGTATTGTGCATGTCAGCACATTCTTCGCACACTACTGCCAACTGGCCCACAGTAGCACTTCCCGCTGACATGTCCTGAAATGGTGTGAGCGATTCGTGCGTACAAAACACATGTGTTCCTGCAGATATGATATGTATCTGTTTGGAACTGAGAACCCGGCCCTTTGATGAAGTTTACTGGTGCTCCAAGTGTCGCAGAGGAAAATAGCAGGAAGATATGAAAGATGGAGCCAGGGCAGCAGGAGTCCACTTGACACAGTCTCCACCAGGCAGGATCAACACAGCATCCTTGGTCACCAATATCTGCTTTCACACACAGGGGGGGGGCTTCAGAGAGTGCCCTTTCAGGTGTTAAGCACCCTGACTAACATACAATGTTTCAGATGCTCCATTTGATGGTAAAATGTGGTTTAAAATAGAAGACAAGAATTAGATGAAACTTTAGAAGAAAAAGAGAATTTCCATACTCCTGAAATGTATCATGTGCTTTTTTTGTAATGCAGTAGATTCTTAACCTGAAAGAGGCTTCCGTTTTATGGATATAAGAGTTAAATAGGATGAGAAAATACTCTTGAAGATTCCTAGAAGTTTGAAGATATAATCACAAGAAACCAGTCAGACTAAGTTCCAGTGTTTAATCTTTTCTTTTTTTTTTTTTCTTCACTTCCTCATCTCAATCTGTCAGAAAGACCTAGTTTCTGGTTAACTGACTCGCAGCCACACCTGGTAACTCACTCCTGTTGTCAGCATTCCTTCTCTGAGAAATTGTCATGCCAAACCACCCTACCCTGGAGCACAGCCAAGAGAGAAGGAGAGAGAAAAAGTGAGAGAGAGAGAGAGAGAGAGAGAGAGAGAGAGAGAGAGAGAGAGCCTCGCTGTTTGGTTGGCCAATTGCTGTGGAGCTCGGAGGAAACCCAGCCAATCACGAGTGGGGTCACTTGTTTGACGAGTTTGTGATGAAAGAAAGAAACCAAGCCAGAGCCAGAGTGAGCCAGGAGAGAGAAACAGAGAAACCCTAAACATGTCTCCTCCAACAACCGAGCACCAGACGGCTCCAAACGTAGCCTGGTAGAGGATGCAAATGCAGGAGGTGGCTTTGAAAATTGTGACGCAGGAATTGTTGACAGGTTATTGCCTTCATGGCTGACCTGCATGTGTCCATTTTGAAGGCTCATCGGCATGGGAGCGAGGGGCAAGTGTCTGTTTGTCAGTCAAAATACCCGGCCCCGGTCTGTCTGTGTAGAAAGATTACATGCAACACAATCTGTACAAGAACGTGCTGAACTCAATCCACGATCACTGCTTGCAAACACGGCTGTCCTCTGGTTCCTATTAAAGATCATTGCTTCCATACTTCCGCTTCAGACAGAAATAAAGATTCCAAACCCCCATCAATTGAGTCACATCTCACTGGAATCAAAGGAGGAAGGGTTTAGTTTGATCCTCTCCCTCCAAAAAGACAGACAGCTCAAAAAGAGTAAAAACACCCAGTAGTCTTTGACCAGGAAGTGCATGCAAATTAACCCCATGAGGAGGGTGTGTTTAGTATAAGCAAACACTAATTACGGCCTGGTCAGGCTGTGGGGCAGTCTGGGGCTACTGAACCTCCAACACTGATCTACTGTAGTGTCAACAACAATGATTTAATCAGCTCACGTGGTCCATCCAGGCCCCCTGTAACAGTTTATACACAGTTTGCCACCAGACTGAACTTACAGTATCTGTGGATTTATCATAAACTATCACAAAGGAACTTTTCACAGGCTCCATTCCTCCAGGATGGAGATAAACGACAAAGAGATAGGCAAGAAATGAGCGAGCTTCCTCAAGCTCATCCTATCAGAGAGAG